>NC_090656.1:90047129-90653379 GCF_040937935.1 Hyperolius riggenbachi
TGTCTGTCTGTAAAATTTACTGACCTTCTACTTCCTAAAAGTGTACATTACCACAGTAAAATATCAGTAAATACTGATCATTTACAATAACAGAACCCACCCCCCCCCCCCCCCCCCCCCCCAACCTAACCTAGCCCCTGCCACCAACCCTTGCAATTACGATACTGTTAACGCCATTATAAATTGTGGCTATATAGTGGGTGCCCAAATTTTACACTATAGCTGCAATTTACAATGGCACCCATATTTCTGACAATGGGTGCCCAAATGTATTGCTTCTATATATTGTGTGTAGTTTGTGTGTGCCTGTGCCTGCATGAAGGCATTTGTATTTACGCATCTGGTCAGTGTAAATAAAGGTTTATTTTCAAACCCAGTGGGGGAATGGATTGGAATAATTTTTAGCCACTTGGCATCCCCATGCTTCAGTCTGGTCAGCTGGTTAAAACTTAGAATGAAAACACATGCAAACAGACTTTTAAAAAGAGTGCCCCCAGGTATTTTTACCCCCTTGCCATGAAGGCAGGTGTTCCCCAGAGAATTTAGAGCACACAGGCATGGGGCAGAGGCGAGCCATTTCATGTGGTCCATACGATGGGGGGGGGGGGGGGGGGGGGTGTATGGGGAAGACGGTACCTTGAGAAGGTGTGGCATGTCCTCCCCATCACAGTGCCCTCTAGTCTTCTGACCCATGTAGATTGCTATTGCTCAGGGAGTGTACCCAGTCTTTGAATTTCCTTGGGAATACCAGCCAGCATAGGAAAGCACCATCAACATGTTAAATGTCCCTGAGAAGGGGCACTCCATGCTGCCCATTTTTCCCTTTAAATTACATCAAGGTATAAACCTACCATAGATAACCGATTCCCTGTATTTTTTTTTTTTTTTTTTTTTTAATGCTTTTTCGCACCAAATTTTTTAAATTCGCACTATTGACCCTGAGATATATAAGACGTTTGATGACAATAGCATATTTGGGGCTGTACAATTAACTTGGGAAGTCAACGCCATAGTCTTGAATGCAAAAAGTCAGAATTCTGTCAGAATCCAACTCAGAAATTGGCTTGTATTTTTTCCAATCGTCTCTGTACTTTTAAAGTCGAATAAAACTGACTTAAAATTTAATAAAAATGCGGTTTCCTCCTTTTTATTACCCATTCAGTTAACAAATTTGCTGTTGTACACAAGTAATATTGCCTGTTTACAAATTACAAAGTCCCAGAGTTCAGTTCATCTGCTGTGAAAGCTGCCATTGCATTTTATTAATACATTTTAATATGTATACAGCAGCTATCTAGTGATATCTGTGTCTGCTTGTCAGCTCTGTGTAGTTCAGTTTCAGGGCTACTTCACACTTGGCGCTTGGAGCGCCGCTAGCCCTGCGATCGCATGTTGCTGTGATTTAAGCGCAATTTGCACTTGTGATTCTCGTTCAATAGAACGATATTCACAGCGCAGTCGCCACTGAAATGCTGCATGCAGCGCGTTTGCAATTGATCGAAATAGCAAACGCTGCAGTGTGAATGTATCCATAGGGATACATTTAGTAGCAGCTGTTTGCTGATCGCAAGCAATCAGCAAAGCACTCAAAAATTGTCAAGTGTGAACTAGCCCTCAGCAGTTTCTAGCTGTAACTAATTATCCATTGTTTACATTGAATCAACAAGAGAAATGTAAACAACTCGGATGACAAGCTTCCACTGCAGAATGAAGTCCTGTGTTAACTGCTTGAATGCTGTTCAGCCAAAAATAATTGCTGGTGGTTGGTTTAGGGCTGTAAATAATCTTTAGAGAAAAGTATAATTGCTGAGTTGCAGACCACTTTAAATGCACATTTAAGCATTGTATGTATAAAAGTTTTGTTAAAAGGAAGTATGACAAAATGATAAAGGAAAATCCCTACTGCACTAATTCCTATATTCTCATTCCTCAGCCGCATACAGCTGCCTGCTCATAGCCAGTCAGTCTTAAACACTTTCTTTTTTGTTATCCTAGGCATGTGGATGGAGAGCAGTTGCTCAGCTGAAACCATGGGTCCCCACTGCCTGACAGTCTGTTTTGACTGCCTGTCTCTGGTATGGAGGCGTAGCTTAAAGAGAAACCATAACCAAGAATTGAACTTCATCCCAATCAGTTGCTGATTCCACCTTTCCCATGAGAAATCTTTTCCTTTTTACAAACGGATCATCAGGGAGGTCTGTATGGCTGATAATGTGGTGAAACCCCTCCCACAGTGTGATGTCAGGACCCTGGCCTGACAGTTTCCTTTCTGTGAACACCATTGCATTGTGGGAAATGACAGCTGTTTACAGCTGGGTCCAACTGCCAAAAAAGCAAGCAGCATCTCCTTCCACTGACATCACCTGCCAGCAGTAAAAATGTCACCATGTGGTAAATGTCAGAATGTAAATCAGGGAGAGGAAAGATTTTCAATGGGAAAACACTGACTAAATCATTTATACATAATTATTGTAAAAATTAAGCACTTTTTTTACTACATTATGTTCACTGGAGTTCCTCTTTAAAGAGGAACCCCAGTGAAAATAATGTAATAAAGTGCTTCATTTTTACAATAATTATAAATGATTTAGTCAGTGTTTGCCTATTGTAAACATTTTTAAATCCCTGATTTACATTCTGACATTTATTGCATGGTGACATTTTTACTGTTGGCAGGTGATGTAGCTGCTGCATGTTTTTTGGGCAGTTGGAAACAGCTGTAAACAGCTATTTTTCACAATGCAGCAGGGTTTCCAGACAGGAAACTGCCCGGAGTATGTACTCAAAGAGTTTCTTGTGGGTGGGGTTTCACCACAATATCAGTCATACAGCGCCCCCTGATGGTCTGCTTGTGAAAAGGAATAGATTTCTCATGTAAAGGGGGCATCAGCTACTGATTGGGATAAAGTTCAATTCTTGGTCGGAGTTTCTCTTTAAGGCCCCTTTTACACTTAATCAGTTGCATTCAGTTGTAACTGAAAGAAAACTGATTTTTTAAAAGTAATGCCTATGTTTCCCCAATGGCACAGTTCCCACTAAACACGTTTTAAATGAAATCTTTTTCACAATGCACTGATATGGAAAAAAACACGTATTATTGCACACTAACGCATACCAATGCATTAAAGTGTAAAGGGGCCCTCAGGCTGATTGGGGAGGAGGGGAGTTAGAAGGCTATTTTAAGTTGTTAAACAGGACATTACGATCTCTGACTTGTGCAGCAGCAGCTTCCCTTTTTTAATTTTGCATATACTGTAAGGTTTTTTTATGCATCATTTAAAATAAATAAATGCATGTAAAATCTGTGCCTTTTAGAATCTCCTGAGTTGTGCATCTGTGGTGCACTTCCCCTCATTTTTCATAAAATCACCATGTACATAAGAAATATTAATAGATCCCTCTTGAGTAGTAGTTTTGTCCTCTACCAGAATAGTACACATCTTCTTCCTCCTCTTGGTAATACTCCTCATCCTCCTGATAGTAGTCTTCCTCCTGCTCAACAGAGTAGTGATCAGTGTTGGGGTTTCCCTGCTCTTCCTCTTCTTCCTCATACTCCTCTTCTTCTTCCTTTTCTTCAGCTTCTCCCTCTTCCTCAGCCCCTTCTTTCTTTGCAGTTTCCTTTTCTTGCTGCTCCCGTTCTTGTTCCTCCATTTCCTCTTCCTCTTTCTCTTTCCTGCGCTCCTCTCTTTCTTCCATGAATTCCTGGGCCCCCTCACCCACAAGTGTGACTGTCTCTCCTACTTTGGGTGGTGCCTTCACAGGATTGTGGTCATAAGAGAGCAGACGCAGCGACTTCATTCCACTCATGTCAGGAAATACGGCAATGCGGTTTTTGTCCAGATCTAGAATCTCCAGTCCATGCAATCGTAGAAGAACTTTAGGTACATGCTCCAGTCTATTTCCATAGAGCCATAGACCTTTTAGTCCTGGCATACCCGTAGCAATGTCACCTGGAAGTCCTTTTAGACGGTTGTCGCCCATCTGAAGACAACGCAAACCAGGCATGCTAAGTAACACTCTGGGAAAATGATGGAAAAAGTTTCGTTCTATCCACAGGGTGCGTAGAGTTTGGAGACGTGCAAAGGAAGGAGGCAATCCTTGAAGCCGGTTTGCTCCAATGTAGAGTCGACCAAGGTGTGGAAGAGAACACACAGCTTCTGGTACTTCTGGTAGTTTGTTTGCATCAAGTGCCAAAGTACGCAGGTTGTAAAGCTGGTATAAGTCATCAGGCAGTTCTGTTATCATTGTGCCACTCAGATACAGCTTGTAAAGTTGATCAGAAAGGGTGCATACTGATACTGGGAGACGAGGCATTTTACGCCCGCTAAATTCAAGTGTGCCATCTCCAGTACTAAGCTGTTCCTCTGTGTCTTCAGGTAGTGGCTCTTCTGCTCCTTCACCTGCTACTGTGGGCACAGATCCACATGCTCCACCCATCAGGACGACATGCACAGCTTGCAGAGATGAAGTTTGTGTAGAGAAGTCCACTTTGTAGGCAGCAGTGATGATTGCTGTCCTGGGAATATCTCAGACCACAGAAAGGTGTTCTGTAGAGCTCTGACATACAGAATCTATTCACTCTGTGTTTTCATCTGTTCTCTGATGAAATGTAAGGAGTCTCCGTTAAATATTCATGGCTGCTCCTCACATTTCTCACATAGCACAGTCTAAACTATCAGGTGTACTTGAAATAACAATTCGTTTCAGGACTGAGTGATTGTTTCAGTTACCGTATTTCTCTGATCCTAAGAGAAATGATCCAACATGCTGCACTTGAATGCTAATAATGGCAGGGCTGAAGCTGCACTGCAAGAGTGGATCTGTGCTATCTTCAATTATTGCATGTGATTAAACTTGTGCCATGTAGCCGAGCCATAACCTAAGCGCCTGTGTTTCAGCACCATCTGACATTAGTGGTCCTATATAGCAGCTTGTCCTGTCACTCTTTTATATATTCCATTTGACCTAAAATCAGATGTCACTAGAATTAGAATTAGATATATCTACTCGGTATCCAGACCTGTAAATGGTACAAAAGTGTTGAGTGCTAGCGTGCAGTTAACATGCATAGAAATCTTTAGCATCACTGTGGAAGCATTGGTGCTGCTCTTCAGTAGAGTTGGGTCAGTTAACTAAGGGAGTCATGGAGGAAATACAGTATGGCATCATATCAGATACATTTTTGTGTAGCCCGTGCTGTGGGTGCCTGGCTGTTGCCAGAAATCTGCATTGTGAAGCTTATGAACACAAACTGTTAATTGAAGAGGTATTCCAGTTAATACTTCAATTGCATTTAATAATTTTTTATTTTTTTTGGTAAGTTTAATTTTATTGAATATTTCCTAAAAAACAATACAGTACAAACCCCAATCCCCCTACACCTTTCCACCTTGCAACCTCCCATGCAAGTCCAGTGCATTGGTCAATCAGATACCTGCTTCAGTGTTAACCACCCATCCCATTTCCTATTGTATGAAAGTCCTATGCTGAGGAGCTGTCCATGGTGTCATGTGAGGCCAAATAATCTATCCAGCTTTGCCACAATTTTTCAAATTTGCGTGGTAATTTTATACCACATCATGGCCCTATTCATTGTTTTTTTTTACCACAAAGAGGTGGATGGGGAGTAGTCAGTGAACAACGTGTGGAAAATGTCATGTTTGCCACAGAAACCAAACATTTTGACTAAAATAATCTGGATGTGAGGTTTGAGTCAGAAGAATCAACGCCTTCTATTTGTGATGCTGGAGAAAACTTTGTAGAGTCCCTTGGACTGCAAGAAGATCTAAACTAAAGAAGACCTTAACTCTGACTAATCATTGTAAGGAGAAATGCTGAAGCTGAAATACCTTAGACCAGTGTTGGCGAACCTATGGCACGCGTGCCCGAGGTGGCACATGGAGCCGTCTGAGGACACGCGTGCAGTGTCTGCTACCTCCACTAATCCCACAACCACCACTGCCGAGAACTCTGCATGCAGTGATGAGTTCGCGAAGAGCCGGCTCTAAGAGCCAATTCTCTTCAGCGAACGAGAGGAACCGATACCTGCCGAGGGAAGAGCCGATGCTGTGCCCCCACCCGCTCCCCACTCTGCTCACGGGTGTCTGGTCAGACGTCAGCACGTCCTGTCAGCGCAAGACTTTTGACTGGCTGCAGGAAGGTAATCGTGGAGCTGCGCGCCGCCGCCGGGAGAGGAGATTTCTGTCAGGTGAGTAAATTGTTGTCCACATTGCTGTCCACATTGTGTTATTTACTGCTGAAATGTTGCCCACATTGCGTTATTTTCTGCTGAAATGTTGTCCACATTGCGTTATTTTCTGCTGACGTTGCCCACATTGCGTTATTTTCTGCTGACGTTGCCCACATTGCGTTATTTTCTGCTGGCATGTTGCCCACATTGACTTATTTTCTGCTGGCATGTTACCCACATTGCCTTATTTTCTGCTGGCATGTTACCCACATTGCCTTATTTTCTGGTGTCTGGGGTTTCTGTTGCTGCATTTATTATTTAATGGTCATAGTTGCCTATATTTGCTGCTTTGGGGTTACGGTATACTAATAGCATCACACAGTTTCTGCACACCAATGATGCGAATCCTCGTTTCGCCACATCATGGCGGAAACGCTGCTTTCTTATGCCTCGCTGTTACATCATTACGTTAGCTCTGCCCATACAATGTCATGGCCACGGCCATTTTTCGGCAACCTAATTGGCACTCACTGATAAATAAGTCGATTTTGGGTCGCAGTTTGGGCACTCAGCCTCTGAAAGGTTCGCCATCACTGCCTTAGACACATAATGAGAAGGCAGGATTTATTGGAGAAGACCTTTTTGCTGGGGAAGATCGAGAGCAAAAGAAGGGGATGGCTAGATAGTATCATGGAAACAACAAACATGAACTTAGACAAGCTTCGAGAGGCAGTAGAGGATAAATGGGCTTGGCATGCTGTGGTCCATGGGGTCGCAATGAGTCACAGGACTGAATATCGACTGAACAGCAATAATGAATGTGCAAGGTAGGAGGTGGGAGTAGTGCAGCATGGTACTTGCTCTTCTACTCTTAACTCTGCATTCTCTAGCCACTATAGCGAGAACTTGGCTTCTAGAGGGTTTAAAGATATCCAGAGATGAGAGCAACTAAAAGTTTTATACATACCTGGGGCTTCTTCCAGCCCCATGCTCGTGGATCGCTTCCACGCTGCCGTCCTCGGTCTTCTCCCTCTTCGGTACCAGATCCCGTAACTTCGTCCAGTCTGCGCAAGAGAAGTGTGCACCCTCTACGTATCTCCGGCAGAGAGATTGATCTTGTCTCTGGTACACTTTAATAACTAGAGAATGTGCTGGCTGGAATTCCATAAACCACAAACAAATTTCTGGTGAGTATACAGTGTTTTTTTTTTTTTTTTTGTCATATTGTCACCAGGGCTGTGGAGTCGGTCCAAAAATCCAGCGACTCCGACTCCTCAGTTTAGGATTCCACCGACTCCGACTCCACGACTCCTCTAATTTGCATATTACAATTTTGTTGATTTAAAAGTATGTAACATGAAATTCGTCTCTTAACTGCCAACGCTTAGGAATTTTACAAGACAACTGAAGTGAGAAGGATATGTAGACTACTATATTTATTCCCTTTAGACTAAAACTAGTCCTTGGTAAGAGTACTTGTAAAAGGTACAACCGGAACAAAGAACATCTATCAAGTGTGGGTGCATGTAAGAATGTGAGGAGATTGTAAACAGACAACACCTCTGTGTTCAATGTGCACAGCATTCTCAGTGGATTCCCTGCAGCTCTGTGGGGAGTGCATATGTAGAGTATAGTACTACTGTGTAACAAAGTAAACCTGAGACAGATGAAATTAAAGTTTTATACATACCTGGGGCTTCCTCCAGCCGCCTTCAGGATAATCAGTCCCTTGTTGTCCTCCTCAACCACCTGGATCTTCTGCTATGAGTCCAGGTACTTGAGCCAGGTACTTGCGCATGCACGCACTCCGCCGCCAGAAGCATACTACACCTGTGCAGCACTATTGCGCAGGTGCAGAATGTTCCTGGCTGTGGGAGCGGCATGCGGCCGGACAGCGCTGACTGGCTGAATTACCAGGACTCATAGCAGAAGATCCGGGTGGTGGAGGACAGTGAGGGACTGATTAGCCTGAAGGGGGCTGGAGGAAGCCCCAGGTATGTATAAAACTTTACTTTTCATCCGTCTCAGTTACCCTTTAATTTGTAATCACCAAACCAAATTTTAATAACATATCAAATTATTTTATTTCATCAGCAAAGGGAGTGCATACATTTGCATAAATCAGCATCAATGCAGAATTATTTCCATCTCGTTGACCATCTCTATTAGTGACACGGCTACACATCAGGCTTTATTCTTACAGCATAGATGTTATTTAGTATATATGAGATTCCTGTGTACACATCATATATACAGTCACAATCAGATATGTATATCTGACCTTAAAAATACGGGGACTGCTTTATTGAAGCAGCACAAGTAACTAATTTTGATTGGTTTATTTCATTTTTGTGGACTAAGCATAGCTATTACTGTATATATACTGTATATATACATTATTTTTAATGACTATTATCTGAGAAATAGAACATTTTATCATATTTTCTATTTTAATTACAGTTACAAATTCATTAGGAGTCGGTGCATTTTTTCCCGACTCCAGGCACCCAAAATTGCCCGACTCCGACTCCACGACTCCGACTCCACAGCCCTGATTGTCACAATCTCCAAAAAGTAAGTCAGAAAATCCTAACCTCTCTCGATCTTTCCAGCGTACTCCCTTGTGGTGATTTTTCACCCCATAATACTTAAAATACTCCTAAAATGCCTCCCTCCAATGGCCAGTCTCCGTAGGGAGTCTAACTTGTCCCTGCAACAAGCACATAGTTTGATTAGGACTAAAGCAATGCAGTATATAAAATAAGTGAGTGCCAGACCCCCAAGCCTGCTGGGGCAGACCGATGCAGATACTATGGGCTTGAGAAGGGCTGAGGGGTCCTCTCTTTCCTGTATGATGACTGTGATTTTTGGCATGCTTGCAAAGTTCCATTCAACTGCACTGAATAAACATAGTAACAACAAAAATGGAGAATGCAGAATATTTGCTGCTCGCACTACATCGCATTGGTGGGAACAGCAATATAGCCTTTATAAAAGGCTGCACCATTGGAATTCCCAGTTGCATGTATTCTGAAAAGCAGACGGGAACCGGACCCTAAGCAAGAGTGTACAATATTTTTAAAGTATACTTATCCTTTAACCCCCCCTGGCGGTATAAAAAAATCCGCCAGGAGGGAACGCCGCAGTTTTTTTTAAAAAAAATTTTTTTTCCTATATCATGTAGCGAGCCCTGGGCTCGCTACATGATAGCCGCTGCTCAGCGGCATCCCCCCGCCCTCTTTGATCGCCTTCGGCGATCTCCGATCAGGAAATCCCGTTCAAAGAATGGGATTACCTGGAGGGCTTCCCCCGTTGCCATGGCGACGGGGCGGGATGACGTCACCGACGTCGGGACGTCATTGGGAGTCCCGAACCACCTCTCAGCGCTGCCTGGCACTGATTGGCCAGGCAGCGCACGGGGTCTGGGGGGGGCGTGCGGCGCGACGGATAGCGGCGATCGAGCACGGGGCGGCGGCGATCGAGCGCGGGGCGGCGGCGATCGGTGTGCTGACGCAGCTAGCAAAGTGCTAGCTGCGTGCAGCAAAAAAAAAAAATTAAACAAATCGGCCCAGCAAGGCCGGAGAAAACCTCCTACGTTCGGGGTTACCGCCAAGGAGGTTAAGTGATTTTGTGTACGAAAACACATTACAGTGAACCATCCATATTAATAGGTTTGTTCAAACGTATGCATTTTTTCTGTGCAAGAAAAAACTAACAAGCAGCATTCTGTTTTTTTTCTGCACACTGCTCACGCGTACGTTAGAATGTATGGCTGCCACATAAGTGCATTTTAACCACTATACGACCACTCCACGCCATCCTGGAAGTCCTGGGGGTGGAGTTTGTGATGGTGCGCGCCGATGCACGCCCATCCCCGTTTGTATGATGGAGCTCCGCTCTGCCATCAGTCTCCCAGCGGCGATCGCCGCTAGGAGACTGTTAGATGGCGAAACTGCTGTCTTTTTACTCCGTACAGCACTGAGATCTACGGCAGCGCTGTACTGGTGACAGCCGTGTAACATGGCTGCCCCCCTGGTAGGCTCGGGGGTGATCCGCTGTCATAGGCTGAAGCCTATGACAGCCAATCACAGTGATTGGCTGATGGGGGGAGGTAGGGGGGCATGTAAAACAAAGACAAAAAATAGGCAATTTTATTTTAAAAATAAAATATTGACAAAAAAAAAAAACATTGGTGGAGTGATCAGACCCCACCAACAGAAAGCTCTGTTGGTGGGGAGAAGGGGAATCACTTGTGTGCTGACATGTACGGCCCTGCATCGAGGCCTTAAAGCTGCAGTGGCCTATTTATTGAAAAATGGCCTGGTCTTTAGAGGCATTTAACACTGCGGTCCTCCAGTGGTTAACACACATGAACGTGTGATTATACATCAGGATTGCTTGTGTGAAAGTGCATATTTGAACATGTGTATGTAGCTCTTTGAAGCACTGTGGATAATATCAGTTCTATATAAATGCATAATATAAGGCAGTAAACAATGTGGTTGCTATGAGAAACATAGAAACCTTTGAAGCTCTTCTTATGATGCCGGAAGTAAGATGGTTATTTAGCAACAATATGACAGTATATGTTTGTAGGTGTAGGCAGAGCAGTCTCCCTCCCCTACTCTGTAATCTATGAAGGCAATAAATGGGGTGGGAGTGGCTCACTAAAACATAACTGAAATCACAACACAGCCTGTTCAACAGTTTATCTCCCTCATACATTTTGATTTTAAACCTTAAAATATATTTGATAAACAAGCACTGCAACATTCCACTTTTCATTACAAACCCTACACGGCACGGACCGTTATCCTTGCATAATGACACTTATGCAAAATATCGAAAAATGGGCTCAATCAGTAGGCAAAAGTGTAAACCTGTCATTTAAACTGAGTTAACAAAGGATTGCAGTGTATCTGCACAGTGTGTGTAAAATCAATTAACCCTTTTCGCACTCCCCATGCAAATACATACAGCATGCCAGCCTTCCAATAACCTCTACTATTCCTACAGTCAAACCAAGAGCAGAGCGGTTAGGTTGCAAAAAATGCATTATTTTGCAGCGTCACATATAACACATGGGAAGCTCCCCTAAATTTGTATGTGTCCTGACTTCCTATAACATGCATAATGCAATATGCAAGCATGCAGTGCATTCACCTGTCAAAAAAATTAGAGCACATATCCCAATGTCCACTCTTAAGACGGATATGGACAGACAGACCAGAAAGTGACTATGCAAAATAATGCATTTTTTACAAAAACTAGGACCTCTGCTTTTGGCTTGATTGTGGGGATGGTGGAGGTTGCTGGATGGCTGGTCTACAGTGAGTATTTGCATGGCAGTGTGCAAAGGGTTAATGTATTTTGCAGAAGACTTTGTATTTCAGCATTGCAAATAGTGTGCAGTATGCAAGGCATCATAAGTGCGTAGAGTGCAGCATTTGGTCTTGCGACTTGTGCACCACATGGCAGTTTGTCCTTGGGACGCACTGCTGCATGCATTTTTGTCCACAATGCAGAGCTGACCCATTCAGTGCCATTGAATTGGATCAATGGTGCAATGCAGGTGTCGTGCATTGCTGTATAATGCACAGCTACCTGCATTGCATAATGGGAACATGATCCTACCCCACTGGAGGGGAGTTTTTGTACTGTGTACAACCTGGAGCGAGTTGTGCCTTACTGAATACTTACTAGGTCACGAGAGTTAAGGCCATACTAGGTTCAAGTGCAATAATGTTATATATATATATATATATATATATATATATATATATATATATATATATATATATATATATATATATATATATATATATATATATATATATATATATATATATATATATATATATATATATATATATATATATATATAGATGGCTACAGTGAGTAAATTGTAGGTTTATTATACTATGGACTATCAGATGGAATTCAAATCATATTGGAAAAGCATATATAGTGCAGTGCTGGGCCGAAATTACGCATTAGCGTAATTACACATCGTAATTCACTACAAATGCACCGTAAGCGTTACGTGTAAGGTTACGGTATTACACGTAATTAATTACGCGTAGACCGTAGGTTACGTTATTACGCGTAACAAATTACGCGTAAGACAGTAAACTCCTATTGAAATTACACAGTCTGCCGTAATCGCGAATTATTACGCTCCCGTATAATATAAAAAAGCCGCCGACTTTAAGGGTTAATAGCAAAGCCCCCTTAAGTGCTAAGAGCCTCAAATTTGGAGAATATATTAAGGAGATCAGAAGGAATAAGAGAAAAATTTTTTTTTTTCAAAAAGACCTTATAGTTTTTGAAAAAATTGATTTTTACGTTTCAAGGGCAAAAATGTCTTTTAAATGCGGAAAATGTCAGGGGGTTTTTTTGCACAGGTAACAATAGTGTATTATTTTCATAGATTCCCCCAAGTGGGAAGAGTTTTACTTACTTTGTTCTGAGTGTGGGAAATATTAAAAAAAATGACGTGGGGTTCCCCCTCCCAGACCTCTTTAACCCCTTGTCCCCCATGCAGGCTGGGATAGCCAGAATGTGGAGCACCGGCCGCATGGGGCTCCGCACCCTGAGTATACCAGCCCGCATGGTCCATGGATTGGGGGGTCTCGGAAGGGGAGGGGCAGCCAAGCTTTCCCCTCCCCCTCCGAGCCCTTGTCCAATCCAAGGACAAGGGGCTCTTCTCCACCTCCGATCGGCGGTGGAGGTGGAGGCCGCGATTTCCTGGGGGGAGGGGGGGGGGGTTCATGGTGGCATCTAGGAGTCCCCTTTAAAAAGGGGTCCCCCAGATGCCCACCCCCCCCCCCTCCCAGAAGAAATGAGTATAGGGGTACTTGTACCTTCCGAGACCCCCCAATCCATGGACCATGCGGGCTGGTATAGTCAGGGTGCGGAGCCCCACGCGGCCGGTGCTCCGCATTCTGGCTATCCCAGCCTGCATGGGGGACAAGGGGTTAAAGAGGTCTGGGAGGGGGAACCCCACGTCGTTTTTTTTAATATTTCCCACACTCAGAACAAAGTAAGTAAAACTCTTCCCACTTGGGGGAATCTATGAAAATAATACACTATTGTTACCTGTGCAAAAAAACCCCCTGACATTTTCCGCATTTAAAAGACATTTTTGCCCTTGAAACTTAAAAATCGATTTTCTCAAAAACTATAAGGTCTTTTTGAAAAAAAAAAAAATTCCTCTTATTCCCACTGATCCCCTTAATATACCCTGGGAATTTGGTGTTCCTAAATTTTAAGCAGGCTTTGCTATTAACCGTTAAAGTCGGCGGGTTTTTAAATGTATATATTTTTCCTTTGAAACTTTAACATCGATTTTCTCAAAAACTATAAGGCCTTTTTGAAAAAAAATTTTTTTCCTCTTATTCCTTCTGATCTCCTTAATATATTCTCCAAATTTGAGGCTCTCAGCAATTAAGGGGACTTTGCTATTAACCCTTAAAGTCGGCGGCTACCTAACATTGATCCATGCGTCAACTTTTCCGCTTGGGAGCATTGCCTTACGCATTAATTGCTAGTAGGAAATTATGCGTAAGGCAATAACGTAACAACCTGCATTACGGTATTCTTACGCGTAATTGCATAAAGGCCATGCGTAATTACAGACATGAACCGTAGATAAATGTCTACACCGTAAGCGTAATAGCGTAAAATTACGCGTAATGATCCGTAAGCGTAGTTTTTTCCATTACGCCCAGCACTAATATAGTGTGGTGGGGTGTCTTGGCACCCTGTAGGAAAAGGCACAGGAGACAAAAGACGGGAGCCCGGTAGTGCAGGAGGCTCCCTTTGCTAACTGATTTTCGTCATTTGGCCCTGTTAATGGCCTGAAGAAGCGGGCTCAGACTCGCAAAACGTGTTGCCTGTGCTAAATAAAAATCTTTTGTAATTTACAAAGATTTTGTCATTGAGGTAAGACACCTCGTTATCAATTTCATTTTTAAACTGTTTTTAGAAGCTTTTAGTTAACTAGGGCGCCTCTTCCCCCCCCCCCAATGTATATTGGAAAAGCGTGCAAGGATATTTTTGATAAAGTAATGTAAAAATTGTTTATGTACAATGCAAATTATGATATATTCCAGACATTATGCATAAAACCAGGAGTCTGACTTAGGAGTAAAAGAAATCCCAGTATCGACCTGGAAAAGGCAAAATCCCTTCTGTGTGTTAGAGATGGCCTGAACCTCCGATTTTCGGTTTGCAAACTTCTGCAAAAGTTCGGTTCGCACGAACTTTCGCAAACCGCAATAGACTTCAATGGGGAGGCAAACTTTGAAAACTAGAAACCCTTATGCTGGCCACAAAAGTGATGGAAAAGATGTAGGGGGGCATGGCGGAGTGAGATAAACGCCAAAAGTCACGGGGAAAAATCTGGATTTGACGCAAAGCAGCGTTTTAAGGGCAGAAATCACATTGAATGCTAAATTGCAAGCCTAAAGTGCTTTAAAACATCTTGTATGCGTATACCTCAATCAGGGAGTGTAACTAGAGTACTGCTTCACACTGACACACCAAACTCACTGTGTAAGGTACCGCAAACAGCTGTTTGTGTTGTGACAGCCGTGCTGGAATGGTGCGCACCATGATGAAGAGTGCAGGTGATGGCGGCTTTCCAGCCCATATGGTCGCCGGGCTGAGGTAGCTGATTTGATCAGCTGGACAGTGACTGTCCAGCTGATCAAATTTGGTCTGCCCACAATGAAGCAGTGACCTTATTATCGTGGGTGTGCAACCCCCCCCCCCCCCCCCCCCCGAGAGAGACACTCATATAGCCGGCGGTCATTGCTTCATTGTGATACGCAAGCCCCTTCACCGCGGAAAGGTAATGATCATGAAGGGGAATTGGCACATGTACATGCCTTTTGGTTTTGTTGTTGCAGCTGCAATGCAGCAAGAAAAATTAGGCAGGCATGAACACGCACCAGAAAAATTATTATAGTGGCCACTGCTAGCAGCAGTCTTAAAAATTCAGGAATCAACCTGGAGTCCTGGACCCTGTTGGTGGTGGCGGAGAAGGCAATCAAGCAACCTGCGGGCAGAGGTGCTGTGTGGGGAGCAACTTAGTCTTGAGGCATGCAGTCACATGGCGTGCAGGCAGAGATACTGTGTGTGGGGACGGACTTAGTCTTGGGGCGGACAGTAGGCCTCCGGGATCCATGCCTCATTCATTTTGATAAAGGTGAGGTACTGAACACTTTTGTGACTTAGGAGACTTCTCAGTGACAATGCCTACAGCTGCGCTGAAGGTCCTTTCTGACAGGACACTTGAGGCAGGGCAAGACAGAAGTTGGATGGCAAATTGGGACAGCTCTGGCCACAGGTCAAGCCTGCGCACCCAGTAGTCCAAGGGTTCATCGCTGCTCACAGTGTCTACATCCACACTTAAGGCCAGGTAGTCGGCTACCTGCCGGTCCAGGCGTTGGTGGAGGGTGGATCCTGAAGCGCTAAGGCGAGGCATTGGACTAAGGAATATCCGCATGTCCGACATCACCATGAGATAGCTGGAACGTCCTGTCCTTGCCAGTGTGGACATGGGAGAAGGATTACTGGCAGTGGTACCTTTATTGCGTTGTGCTGTGACATCACTCTTAAACGCATTGTAAAGCATAGTTGCCAGCTTGTTCTGAATGTACTGCATCCTTTCTGCCTTCAGGTTAGTTGGTAACATGTCCGCCACTTTGTGCCTATACCAAGGGTCTAGTAGTGTGGCCACCCAGTAGAGCTCATTCCCCTTGAGTTTTTTTATACGGGGGTCCCTCAACAGGCTGGACAGCATGAAAGATGCCATCTGCACAAAGTTGGATAGAGACGTACTATCCATCTCCTCTTGCTCTTCCTCAGTGACGTCAGGTAAGTCCTCCTCCACCCCCCAGCCACGAACAATACCACGGGAACGTTGAGCAGCACAAGCCTGCTGCGGTTGTTCTTCTTCTGCCGCCGCCTCCATCCTCATCATCCGAGTCTGACTCCTCTTCCCCACACAACATTTCCTCCTCCCCCCCCCCCCCCCCCCTCTGTGCTGCCGCAGGTTTTGAGGAAACATCTGTTTCTGATGACAATTTATCCCACAACGCTTCCTCCCATAACTGTTCCTCTTCACGCTCCTCCACAGCTTGATCGACCACTCTACGCACGACATGCTCCAAGAAGTGAGTGTATGGGATCAAGTCGCTGATGGTGCCTTCACTGCGAATCACCAGATTGGTCACCTCCTCAAACGGCCGCATGAGCCTGCATGCATTTCGCATCAGTGTCCAGTTGTTGGGCCAGAACATCCCCATCTCCCCATATTGTATCCTTCTACTGAAATGCAGGGTACATGTGTCAGCTTTCCCAAATTCAACGCGTAAATGAGATCGCTGCCGTTGTCACACACCACGTTGCCGATCTCCAGCTGGTGCGGGGTCAGCCACTGATCCACTTGTTTGTTAGAGCAGCCAGGAGAGCTGGTCCAGTGTGACTCTCCGCTTTGAGGCAAGACATGTCTAAGATGGCGTGACACCGTCGTACCTGGCATGCAGCATAGGCCCTGGGGAGCTGGGGCTGTGTAGCTAGAGAGGAGATTGCAGCACCAGGAGAGTTGAACTGCCACTCAGCCAAGGAGGAGGAGGATGACGACAGCGAAGAGGATGTAGCAGGAGGAGAGGAGGTGGCAGGAGGCCTGCCTGCAAGCTGTGGAGGTGTCACAAGTTGGTCCGCTGCACAGCCACGTACTCCCTGCTTGCCATCAGTCATCAGGTTGACCCAATGGGCTGTGTAAGTAATGTACCTGCCCTGACCGTGCTTGGCAGACCAGGCATCCGTGGTCAGGTGGACCCTTGACCAAACGCTGTGTGCCAGGGATGACACCACTTGCCTCTCAACTTCACAGTACAGTTTGGATATCGCCTTTGTAGAGAAATAATTGCGACCTGGCATCTTCCACTGCGGTGTCCCAATGGCCACAAATTTACGGAAGGCCTCAGAGTCCACCAGCTGGTATGGTAACAGCTGGAGAGCTAACAGTTCCCCCAAGCCAGCTGTCAGACGCCGGGCAAGGGGGTGACTGGCAGACATTGGCTTCTTCCGCTCAGATTTCCTTCACTGACACCTGGCTGCTGTGGGCAGAGGAGAAGGAACCGCCCAAGGGCAGAGGCAGAGTGGAGGAGGGTGGCTGTGAAGGTGCAAGGGAGAAAGCGGCTGAAAATGAAACACCTGAAGGAGGAGGAGTAGAAGGAAGGTGGCTTTTTTTTGTGTGCTGCTTTTGCTCAGGTGCTCTTCCCATTGCAGTTTGTGCCTTTTCTCCACGTGCCTTCATAAGGCACTTGTCCCTACGTGGGTGTTGGCCTTTCCACGGCTCAATTTTTGGAGGCAGAGAGAACAGATGGCATTGCTCTGATCTGAGGCAGACGCACAAAAAAAATTCCAAACCGCTGAGCCCCCCTGGGGTGATGGCACTATGGTGGCATCAGCAGCTGTCGTTGCAGGACATGTT
Organism: Hyperolius riggenbachi; assembly: GCF_040937935.1. Lineage (NCBI taxonomy): Eukaryota > Metazoa > Chordata > Amphibia > Anura > Hyperoliidae > Hyperolius > Hyperolius riggenbachi. The sequence goes on from NC_090656.1 coordinate 90,064,826, forward strand.
GGCTGGCTGTACATAGGTGGCGATACATGCCGCCGGACACTGCCACCAGCTGTTTCTGACGACGAGCTCCCCTTGCTTCTTTCAGGAACCCGTCTCCTCCTACTCCTCTCTGACTCCCCCTCTGAACTATCCCCCTGTTCACCCCCTCTATTGGTAACATACGTGGGATCCGTGTCATAATCATAATCATCCTGCCCAGCTACGTTTGCCTCAGACACCTCCAAAACTGCACCAACAGCAGGTACTTCATAATCCCCCTCCGCACACGTTACGTCCATAGTGTCGCCTAACTCAGACATATGAGGTGATGTAACTTGCTTAGCACCTTCATCTGTAACAATAATGGCTGTGCATCAGTGATTTCCCCACCAAATAACTCCTGCGAACTGTCAAATGTAGCGGATGTGGTACTTGGAGTAGTGCTGGTGGCTGCGGAAGATGAGGTTTTCTGTGTTAGTCAACCACGTCCTGACAATCTTGGGAGATGATGGGACGTGCCTTCTTCTGAGCACTGTACTTTGGCCCAGGGCCGCACAAAATCACATCACCACGACCTCGCACAGACCTGCCGGGTGGCCTTTCTCTGGGTCTGCCTCTGCCTCTACTTCTGCCTCTACCTGTTTTGTCCATATTGAGGGGGGAATGAAGTGAAAGGTATGCATTGACTTGCGTAATACAATGTGCAGTCACACAGGTGCAGTTAACAGGTATGCACGGAGTGGTGTATCACACTGCGTGCGCTCCTGTAGGTGGGTGGTTGCACAGTGAACAACAGGTAGGTATATGCAGTGGGTATTACAATGTGCACCTGTCACACACACAGGTAGTAGTCATTGAATGTGCTGGGCCTGGCAGTGGCACACACAGTTGGAATTACCAAGGCTGTCTATGCAACACAAGTGTCAGTGGGACACACACACACAACAAAAATAGATCACAAGAACAAGATTAGCTCTCAAAAGAGCTGTTGTGGGGTGTTTTTTTAGCAATAAGAATCAGCAAGGAGCAAGCTAAGAAGCCTACAAGAGCCTAACTAAGCTTTCCCTATAAGAGTCTGCAGCAGCTATCTCTTCACTAATTACTGCAGGCACACGAGTGAGTGAAAATCCTGATGCTGCCTGCCTTTTATAAGGGGGGGGGGGGGCTCCAGGAGGGAGTGTAGCCTGATTGGCTACAATGTGCCTGCTGACTGTGATTTAGAGGGTCAAAGTTGACCCTCATGATGCACTATGGGGGCGAATCGAACTTCCGGAAAAGTGTGCGGTTCTCTGCGGTCGCGAACCACGGATGTTTGCCAGGAACCATTCACCGGCAAACCGTTTGGGCCATCTCTACTGTGTGTCTGTATGAATGGCTGTCACGGTACAAAGATTTTGGTCTTCTTTGGTGCTCACTGCCTGCTGGCTGAAAGTGGTAAAATGTAAATAGTCATGTATAATAGTTTACACTTATTTAAAAGAAAAAAACATGCATGGAAATGTTTTAGTACAGTACACACAATCTATATAAAGTGGGTTGCAAAAGTATTCGGCCCCCTTGAAGTTTTCCACATTTTGTCATATTACTGCCTCAAACATGAATACATTTTATTAGATTTCCACATGAAAGGCCAACACAGTGGTGTACACATGAGAAGTGGAACGAAAATCATACATGAATAAAATTTTTTTTTTTACAAGTAAATAACTGCAAAGTGGTGTGTGCATAATTATTCGGCCCTCTTTGATCTGAGTGCAGTCAGTTGCCTATAGACATTGCCTGATGAGTGCTAATGACTAGAGTGCACCTGTGTGTAATCTAATGTCAGTATGAATACAGCTGCTCTGTGAGGGCCTCAGAGGTTGTCTAAGAGAATATTGGGAGCAACAACACCGTGAAGTCCAAAGAACACACAAGACAGGTCAGAAATCAAGTTATTAAGAAATTTAAAGCAGGCTTAGGCTACAAAACGATTTACAAAGCCTTGAACATCCCACGGAGCACTGTTCAAGCGATCATTCAGAAATGGAAGGAGTATGGCACAACTGTAAACCTACCAAGACAAGGCCAGCCACCTAAACTCACAGGCTAAACAAGGAGAGCGCTGATCAGAAATGCAGTCAAGAGGCCCATGGTGACTCTGGACGAGCTGCAGAGATCTACAGCTAAGGTGGGAGACTCTGTCCGTAGGACAACTATTAGTCATGCACTGTACAAAGTTGGCCTCTATGGAAGAGTGGCAAGAAGAAAGTCACGTTTGCAGTTTGCCACAAGCCATGTGGGGGCACAGCAACCATGTGGAAGAAGGTGCTCTGGTCAAATGAGACCAAAATGCAAAACGCTATGTGTGGCAGAAAACTAACACTGCACATCACTCTGAACACACCATCCCCACTGTCAAATATGGTGGTGGCAGCATCATGCTCGGGGGGTGCATCTCTTCAGCAGGGACAGGGAAGCTGGTCAGAGTTGATGGGAAGATGGATGGAGCCAAATACAGGGCAAACTTGGAAGAAAACCTCTTGGAGACTGCAAAAGACTTGAGACTGGGGCGGAGGTTCACCTTCCAGCAGGAAAATGACCCTAAACATAAAGCCAGGGCAACAATGGAATGGTTTAAAACAAAACATATCTATGTGTTAGAATGGCCCAGTCAAAGTCCAGATCTAAATCCAATCGAGAATCTGTTACAAGATCTGAAAACTGCTGTTCACAAACGCTCTCCATATAATCTGACTGAGCTGGAGCTGTTATGCAAAGAAGAATGGGCAAGGTTTTCAGTCTCTAGATGTGCAAAGCTGGTAGAGACATACCCTAAAAGACTGGCAGCTGTAATTGCAGCAAAAGGTGGTTCTACAAAGTATTGACTCAGGGGGGCCGAATAATTACACACACCCCACTTTGCAGTTATTGATTTGTAAAAAATGTTTGGAATGATGTATGATTTTCGATCCACTTCTCACATGTACACCACTTTGTATTGGTCTTTCACGTGGAATTTCAATAAAATTTCTGCATGTTTGTGGCAGTAATGTGACAAAATGTGGAAAACTTCAAGGGGGCCGAATACTTTTGCAACCCACTGTATATAAAATCGTGTGTGTGTGTGTGTGTGTGTGTGTGTGTGTGTGTGTGTGTGTGTGTGTGTGTGTGTGTGTGTGTGTGTGTGTGTGTGTGTGTGTGTGTGTGTGTGTGTGTGTGTGTGTGTGTGTGTGTGTGTGTGTATGTGCCGCGATCACACGAAAACGGCTTGACGGATTTGAACGAAACTTGGTATACAGATCCCTTACTACCTGGGATGATATATTCTGGGGGTCTCGTGTCCCCCCTGCACACCTGGGCAGAGCTACAAACAGCAAATCAGATTCCACCCATTTAAGTCAATGGAAAAAATGTGAAAGGCTGCCATTCTCACAGTAATCAAGGCAGAGTCCCCACACATGGCACAGTTGGTCACTTGGTGACCGAGGTTACAAATCCAGGAAAAGTGGGTGGAGCACAAAACAGCCAATCAAATTTCAGCCGTTCATTTTAAATGGGAAAATGTAAACTGCGGCCATTCTTAGACAGTTAATCACAGAGTTCTCAAACTTGACACAGTTGGTCACTGGGTGAATGTGATTAAGATTCAAGAAAATAGGTGGAGCCTACAACAGCCAATCAAAATTCACCTGTTGATTTTCAAGGGGAATATTTAAACTGCTGCTATTCTTACACTTTTAATGGCAGAGGCTTCAAACATGCTACAGTCGGTCATTGGGTGACTGGGGTCCAAATTCACTAAAGGGGCGGGGCCACATACAGCCAATCAGATTTCCTTGGTGGATAAACTGCTTCCATTCACAAATTTTTGATGCCAGGAACCTGACAGCTCTCAAACTTGGTCATTGAGTGGCTGTGTGTCAAGGTTAGAAATAGTGGGCAGAGCCAAAACAACTTTTACTGGGAAAATATAAACTGCAGCCATTCTTACACCGTTAATGGCAGGGTTCTCAAACTTTGCACAGTTAGTCATTGGGTGACAGATTAAGATTTTGGAAGGTGGGTGGAGCCTACAACAGCCAATAAAAATTCACCTTTTGATTTTCAAGGGGAATATTTCATCTGCTACCATTCTCTTATACTGGTAAAAGCAGATGCCTCAAACCTGGTACAGTTGGTCACTGGGTGACTAGAGCCCAAATTTAGGAAGGGGGCGGAGCCACAAACAGCCAGATTTGTTTATTTGTCAATGGGAATATACAAAGTATTGATACCAAGGACCCCAAAGCTGATAAACTTGATAATTGAGTGACTGTATGTCAAGGTTAGAAAAAGTGGGCGGTGCCAACAACTTCATTTTTTACATTGCAGGGTTCCCAAACTTTACACAATTGGCCACTGGGTGACTGGGATGAATATTCAGAAATGTGGGTGGAGCCTACAACAGCCAATTAAAATGTACCTATTGATTTTCAAGGGGAATATTCACATTGCTACCATTCTTACACTGTTAGTGGCAGAGGCCTCAAACCTGATACAGTCAGTCATTGGGTGACTGGGGTCCAAATTCACTAAAGAGGTGGAGCCACAAACAGCCAATCAGATTTGTTAGATTGATTTCAGCCATTCTGTTATTGGCAGGGTTCTCAAACGTGACACAGTTGGCCACTGGGTGACTGGGACTAATATTCAGAAAAGTGGGTGGAGCCTATATCATCCGATCAAAATTCACCTTTTGATTTTCAAGGGGAATATTTACATTGCTGCCATTCATGCACTCTTAATGGCAGAGGCCTAACATCTGCTACAGTCAGTCACTGGGAGACTGGGGTTTAAATTCTGAAGGGAGCGGGCCAAAAACAGCCAATCAGATTTGTTTAATTTCAATTGTAAAATGCAACTTATTGATGCCAAAGACCCCAAAGCTCATAAACTTGGTCATTATGTGACTGTATGTCAAGATTAGAAATAGTGGGCGGAGCCAAACACAACTAACTTTACATGGGGAAATGTAAACTGCAGCTTTTCTTACACTGTTAATGGCAGGGTTCTCAAACTTCACACAGTTGGTCACTGGGTGACTAGGATTAATATTCGGAAAAGTAGGTGGCGCCTACAAGAGCCAATCAAAATTCACCTATTTATTTTCAAGGGGAATATTGAAACTGCAGCCATTCTCGCACTGTTAATAGCAGAGGCCTCAAACCTGCTACAGTTGGTCGTTAAGTGTTTGAGGTTCAAATTCAGTAAAGGGGCGGAGCCAAAAACAGCCAGATTTTTTTGCTGGATAAACTGCTTCCATTAGCACAATTTTGATGCCAGGAACCCAAAAGCTCACAAACTTGGTCATTGAGTAGTAACTGTGTGTCAAGGTTACAAAAAGTGGGGGGAGTTACAAACAGATTTTTCTGGGAAATTGTAAACTGCAGCCCTTCTTCACTGTTAATGGCAGGGTTGTCAAACTTAGCATAGCTGGTTACTGGTTGACTGGGATTAAATATTCAGAAAAGTGGGTGGAGCCTAAAATTGCCAATCAAAAATCACATGTCACTTTTCAAGAAGAATATTAAAATTGCTGCCATTCTTGCACTGTTAATGGCACAAGCCTCAAACCTGGTACAGTCGGTCATTGGGTCACTGAGGTTCAAATTCAGAAAAGGGGACAGAGCCACAAACAGTTAATCAGATTTGTTTCATTTCATGGGAAAATACAAATTATTGATGCCAAGGACCCCAAAACTCACAAACTTGGGCTTTGATTAGTGACTTTGTGTCCAGGTTACAAAAAGTAGGCGGAGCCAAAAACAAATTTCACTTTGAAAGTGTAAACTGCAGCCTTTCTTACACTGTTTATTTCAGGGTTCCCAATCTTTGCCCAGATGGTCACTGAGTGACTAAGATTAATATTCAGGGAAGTGGGTGGAGCCTATAATGGCCAATCAAAATTCACCTGTTGATATTCAAGTGGAATATTTAAATTTCTGCCATTTTTACACTGTTAATAGCAGATGCCTCAAACCTGCTACAGTTGGTCATTGGGTGACTGGGGTTCAAATGCTGGAGAGGGGTGGAGCCACAAACAGCCTATCTGATTTCTTTAATTTCTATGGGAATATACAAATTATTGATGACAAGGACCCCAAAGCTCACAAACTTGGTCATTGAGTGTTTGTGTGTTAGGGTTAGAAAGTGGGCGGAGCCAACACCAGTCAAATACATACCCGGGCAACGCCGGGTCATCAGTGGGTGGAGACAAATACAAATTTCACTGGGAAAATGTAAACTGCAGCCATTCTGTTAATGGCAGGGTTTTTAAACTTTGCACAGTTGGTCACTGGGTGACTGGGATTAACCACTTAAGCCCGAAGGGTTGAAATTTTTTTACATCCGAACAACTTTCACCCCCCATTCATTTGCCAATAACTTTATCACTACTCATCACAATTAATTGATCTATATCTTGTTTTTTCCGCCACCAATTAGGCTTTCTGTGGGTGGTATATTTTGCTAAGAGCCACTTTACTGTAAATGCATTTTAACAGGAAGAATAAGAAAAAAAATGGAAAAAATTCATTATTTCTCAGTTTTCAGCCATTATAGTTTTAAAATAATACATGCCTCCATAAATAAAACTCACGTACTGTATTTGCCCATATGCCCCGGGTATTTCACCGTTAAAATTATGTCCCAATCACAATGTATGGCGACAATATTTTATTTGGAAATAAAGGTGCATTTTTTCCGTTTTGCGTCCATCACTGTTTAGAAGCCCATAATTTATTAAATCATATTGATATACTCCTTTGACATGCATATTTAAAAAGTTCAGACCCTTAGGTAACTATTTATGTTTTTTTTTTTTTTTTTTTTATTATTGTAATTTTTTTTTTTTTTTTTAATGTAAACTTGTATGTGGGTATTTTTTGGTGTGGGAGGTAAACAGGGTTTTTTTTAATATATGTATATGTTTAGTTTGAAAACTATTTTTTTTTGGGTGTAATTAGCTATTTGGCCACAAGATGGCCAGAATCAAAAAGTCCTGGGAGCGATCGATCTCGCTCCCAGGCAGAAGAAAGGAGCCCAGAGCTCAGAAAAGCCGCAGCATCTGAAGAGATGCTGTCGGCTTTTCTCCGGGGGGGTCCGATCAGCGAAAGGGATTTATAATCCCTTTCACTGATCGGTGGGATAGCGGCCCGCAGCGGGGGCGCGCACGGGGGGGCCCGCGGGAGCGCGAGCGACCCGCGGGAGTGCGCGCAGCCCAACTGGACGAGAAATCTCGTCCAGTTGGGCTTAAGTGGTTAATATTCAGAAAAGTGGGTGGAGCCTACAAAAGTGAATCAAACTTCACCTGTTGCTTTTCAAGGGGAATATTATTTAATTGCTACCATTCTTGAACTGTTAATGGCACAGGCCTCAAACCTGATACAGTTGGTTATTGGGTGACTGGGGTTCAAATTCAGAAAAGGGGGTGGAGCCACACACAGCCAATCAGATTTGTTTCATTTCAATGCAGATTATTGATACCAAAGACCGCAAAGCTCACAAACTTGGTCAGTGAGTAATTGTGTGTTAGGGTTAGAAAAAGTAGGCAGAGCCAACACCAGCCAAATACATACACGGGCAACGCCGGGCAATCAGCTAGTACAGAATATAATTGTTGTCCCCCTCAGTGACTTATAAAGTTAAAAATAATAATTTTATCAAGATTGTTGCCTTAAAGGAGTTATCAGGGCAAATCTATGAAAAAGAATGGTACTTACCGGGGGCTTCCTCCAGCCCCAAGCTCCCAGGACCTCCCTTGCCGCAGCTCTGAAGTCAGCCGTTCGCCGGAGCTCCGACCCGGTCCCCGGCAATGACGTCAGAGCGACCTCCAGGTCGCTCTGTACTGCGCGATCGGCGCTGTCAATCACCGCCACGTGGGCCGGAGCGGACTGCGCAGGCGCAGAATTACTGCGGAGGTCGCTCTGATGTCATTGCCGGGGTCCGGGTTGGAGCTCCGGCGAACGGCTGACTTCAGAGCTGCGGCGAGGGAGGTCCTGGGAGCTTGGGGCTGGAGGAAGCCCCTCTTTTTCATAGATTTGCCCTGATAACTCCTTCAAACAAAACCCCACATTTCTGACACCAGCATCTAATTCTGCTGAATTTAACTACAGTGCTGTCAGATTTACTGTTGCTACTTTGACAAGCATAAGGCCTCATTCAGATCATTTACCACAGATGACTGTGCGATCGGAACGCAATGCGTATGATCGCACGTCATCTGCGCTACTATGCCGTGCAGATCCCATTCACTACAGTGAATGAAATCTCTGCTGCGATTTCCTAAAATGCATGCAGCAGTGCGATAGCGCAGCCCATATTATTATTATTATTATTATTTAGTATTTATATAGCGCCGACATCTTCCGCAGCGCTGTACATAGTATATATAGTCTTGTCACTAACTGTCCTTCAGAGGAGCTCACAATCTAGTCCCTACCATAGTCATATGTCTTGTGTACGGTATGTATCATGTAGTGTCTGTGCTGTAGTCTAGGGCCAATTTTTTAGGGGGAAGCCAATTAACTTATCTTTATGTGTTTGGGATGCGGGAGAAAACCGGAGTGCCTGGAGGAAACCGACGCAGACACGGGGAGAACATACAAACTCCTTGCAGATGTTGACCTGGCTGGGATATGATGGGAACTGTAGAAGGGCTGTCTATGCCCTTCTACCATTCTTGCATGTCGCACACTATATGCACGCTGCCAAATTGCACATGGCAGTGCGTATAGTCTGAACGAGGCCTAAATGGGAGCTGCGTATATAGAGAGAAGTAGGTGTCTACTTATTAACTGGAGCTCAGCGGCTCCACCTAGGGACCAGTGGAACAACTAACCATGTGTAGCAGCCTAGATGCTCCTCTATATTCCCATCCTTAGGTGTTTGTTTAGTTCTGCCGAGCACATGGTATCATCTGAATTAGCAGCCTTAGTCTATATACAAATACATATGTAGTTGCTTTATAATGATAGGGTAACCGTCCGTGTGAACCGGCCTTAACTCATGAAAAGTGTTACAAAATATGAAGTCTCTTCTGGTACAATGCGTAGGTTTTTCTTTGCCTGGACTTGGGTGTCAGTTATTCTGCCATTACTATGCAGTCACATTTTGTTAGAAATGTTATTTTTCTCCTTGTTATGTGTGTCTGAAATAGCTGGCTGTGTGACATGGATCTGATTTTCTGTAACAAATGCTGTTACTCCATTCATTTTCACACAGTCAGCTGAGATCTTGATGACTGAGCGGAACCACCTCCGGAAAGTAATGTGCTGATCACATGGGCTGGGATGGAACTGTTACTGGAAAGTGGAGGGCATAGGGTCCAGTGAGAAGGGATAACAAAATCAATAGGATATCCAAAATCCTACTAGGCTATATCCAGGGTATAATTCGTACATTTTGTATGAATGTAACGTACTGTACACCTTAGATATCAACACAATAAGATCAATTACTATCGTAAACATCACGCCATAAAATCCCTGTAAACCCTAAAAAAGCCTGACCAAAGGGGCTCCTCAATGCAAACCAAGATATTCCATGCATGTGGACTGCAAGATCCAGTCCAGAATTTGTTAGTACTGTAATCGTATATCTCTTGCGCCCAAGAAGTATGTATAGCCGATACAATGAAAATAGATTGCTTCCAACACATATCATTGGATCCCACTTCAATAACCACTAGGGATAGTCAATGAGGTGCAGATAACTCTGGGTTGATGCAGGATTATGCAAATATAATGCAGCTTGAAAATGGACTTATCAGATTCCACCTTGGCAGAAATGGATAGGTCCATTTTCAAGTTGTATACGAAGTTTGCATAATCGTGCATCAACTCAAAATTATTTGCATGTCATTGATCATCACTACTAGCTACCAAATGTGGTAATCCCACATTAAATGCATCACTCGGTCCTGGTAGTGTCGGTCATTGGGTGACTGGGCTTCAAATTTGGAAAAGGAGGCGGAGCCACAAACAGCCAATCAGATTTGTTTGCTTGATTTTAATGGGAAAATGTAAACTACTTCCATTCTCACATTATTTATGCCAAGGACCCCAAAGCGCACAAACTTGATCATTGACTGTGTGTCAAGGTTAGAAAAAGTGGCCACACCCAACAACAACAACCAAATACATACCCGAGCAATGCCGGGTCTTCAGCTAGTAATTACATTAAATACATGTTTTAGTACGACTAGGGTAACTGATGGGTTTCTGACCAGAGTATTGCTGGGAATACACCATGAATTTTTTTTTTTTTTTTGCAGGTAGATGGTTTGATCTGATTTTCGATCGTTTTACTGATCGATTTCTCATAGAAGTGAATGGAAATCGATCAAAAAAACAATCGGAAAAACGATCGGACAGTAAATCAGCTGTTTCTGCTGTTTCTGAGCTCTTCAGAAAGCCGCTACTGCGCCTGCGCAGGATTACGGGTGGTAAATATTGCAGGTGCTACATCCATGTCGTCTGTAGTTTCAGGGGAGACTGCGCTCTATCCCGGAGGGTGAAGAGGATGAGGCAACCCTCATTAGGATCCAGAGACTTCCCCCTCTTGTTGTAGGTATCTCCCAAGGTTGTATTTTTTTTGTTTTGTTTTGTTACAGTGTCTCTTTAATTACCTCTTCTGTGAACCTCTTGATGCAGCCCCCTCCTCTTGTCACCCACCCTCCCCCTTAGATTGTAAGCCTTTAGCAGGACCCTCCCACCTTGTGTATCTTACCTGATTGTGCACTCTGCCCACAGAATAACAGGGACTTGAATTACTGGGACTGCTACCCCAGTGTATGGTCTGGCTTTATCTTGCTGCTTATTACCTGTGTTGCGTTATCCCTCCTATTATCAATGTTTGTAACTTTATCTATTGCCCAATGCTGCGTAATATGTTGGCATAATATAAATCCAATGAATAGTAAAATAATTTGTTAAAAGGACACTATTCTTCTTCTTGTGATTAATCACTGGGGAATGGGTGGCCCAGCAATGCATTGCTTAGATCACAAATCTAATCCGAAACAGTGCTGCATATTATGGAGTTAAGAGTTCATGGGGTATATTTCATGGGCTAATTATTTTAATGGGGAAAATGCAATAAAGTGTAATTTTAATAGGGGCACATCTGCTGGTCTACAAATTTAAAAAGGTTACAGGTGGAGTTCAGATTTCACAAGGATGCGCATAATGGGATACAGTTACTGGGGACACATGGGGTTGCATATGAATGTTTGTTTTTTTTATACAGAAAGGGATGAACATGAGAATTGCATATGTGAGGGAGCTCTTAATGTATTGAAAAGTTCTCCCATGCCCACTTCTGGGTTACCCCTACTAGTTGCTGTGGTGCTCCACCAACTTGGAATTAACGGTAACTCATGTCACCCAGCTGAATAGCATTGCATGCTGCTACCCTCACTGCATCACCAGCAGGTGGTTTGTGATATACGAAATGGGTGGTGGGGGGGCACGCCTTCCATCTTACACTTTTGGGAGGGAAGAGGGTTCAGTGAATTACTGCATCTTCTCAGTGGAACTTAACTTGGGGATCACTGAAAGGTTAATCCTTAGTTTTTATTGTGTGAGCAGGGCCGGCCCTCTCATGAGGCGGGGTTAAACGTTTGCCTCAGGCGGCAAACTTCTAGGGGCGGCACCCGCCCGTCCGTGGGGGGGCCGGCCGCCGAGCCAGAGGGGTAGCGGGCAGGACGGGGGTATTGGGCCTAGGGGTGGGGAGGGGGGTCGGACCCCCCCCCTCCCTCACCTGGGTCCCCCGTTCTGCACTCCCCTCCAGCTTAAATAGGAAGCAGCCGATGCCCAATAGTAAGGGGCACGGGCGGGGAGGACTCACCTTATCCGCGTTCCAGCGTGCGCTCCACTGACGTCACTTTCTGCTTCGCCATCCACTTAGAATACAGTGGGCGGCGATGCAGGAAGTGACGTCAGTGGAGTCCTCCCCGCCCGTGCCTCTTACTATTGGGCATCTCATTTAAGCTGGAGGGGAGCGCAGATCGGGGGACCCAGGCGAGGGTCAGGCGACCCCCCCCCCCCTCCCCCCCCCTCTCCACCGCTAGGCCCAATACCCCCGTCCTGCCCGCTACCCCTCCGGCTCGGGGGGGGCAAGGGGGTTATGCGGCGGCGGCAATTTTTTTCTAAATTTGCCTCAGGCGGCAAAAAGTCTAGGGCCGGCCCTGTGTGTGAGGAGAGCTGCCTTGACAGTGCTCCTGCCGTCTATTCACAGCTACTAATAAGAACTGATTAGATGCTTTATTCTGGCTAAATAAACACAGAACACAGAGCAGTGAATTTCTTCAACTATGTGGTATAAAGACTTTTCAATGTGTGCTATGAAAGAGTTTGAGTCTGCTTCAAGTTTATGAAAAGAGGGCTAGAAAGCTGACAAAGCACAGAATACACAAATGATGGAGGGACCGAATGTATAACTGTTGCCATCCTTATGTACCTAATACAGAAAGTGATCATGGAGATAAACAAGGGGTGAAACTTTTGGCCGTGACTTTTTACCAGCTGATTTGCCTCTTTACAGCGGTCAGTTTTAAATACAAGTGTCTGATTCACCATTTGTTACGTCCTTACAAGAAATACGGATGAAGCTGAGCTGGCCATAGATGGATGAAGGAGCCCTTTATCTACAGATATATAGCATTGACGTCACACTGCATTACCATAACAGGATTATTACGCAGTGTGATGGAAACATTAGGCCCATGACTGGAAGAGATTGGTGTTGGTGAAGATGTGGTCAGACCAGATGTCATAGGGTTTGATTTTTGCTTCGCCTGAGCTGATGAAAATAAATGACCCAGAGAACCTGGCAAAATGTATTATTGTCTGTTTTTCTAAGGCAAATGATTTCTACTCTTATCTGACTCGTATCAAACAGCAAGGCTAGCAAAGGTGTGTGTGTGTGTGTGTGTGTGTGTGTGTGTGTGTGTGTGTGTGTGTGTCTGTCTGTCTGTCTGTCTGTCTGTCTGTCTGTCTGTCTGTCTGTCTGTCTGTCTGTCTGTCTGTAACACATGTTTTCAGGCCCAGATTTACACAGGAGCCTATAGGCACAGATGTCCTGGCACCTTAGACTTCGCCCTCCCGAACCTACAAATTCCCACCAATCCGCACCCCAAGTGTGCTGGCTGGTCCAGCTGTCACTTCTCCCTTATTTCTCTTGCCCATCATAGGTAGCTACAAATGCCCCTTAGCATTAGGTAGCCAGAGCCATCCTCGGTATTAAGTAGCTAGAGGTGCCCCTGACTGAAGGGAAATCTGGTCAGTGGACTGCTGAGAGCATGGTCAGTAACCTCTCATTTACATTTAGCATAGGGAATGAGAGAGCCGCCTTTCCAACAGCAGGCGCTTGTAGGCACGTGCCTACAGTAGTGCCTTATGGTAAATCCAACCCTGCATGTTTTGCTATATGTGTGTATTGGAATCAAACAAACAAAAAAACAGAGGAAAAAAAGCAAATTGAACAAAATGTCACACAAAACTCCAAAAATGGGCTGGACAGAATTATTGGCACCATTTCAAAATTGTGGATAAATAAGATTGTTTGAAGCATGTGATCCCCCTATAAAACTCACCTGGAGCAAGTAACAGGTGTGGCCAATTTAAAAATCACACCTAAAAGCAGAGAAAAGGGAGAGCAGTTCATTTAGTCTTTGCATTGTGTGTCTGTGTATGCCACGCTAAGCATGGACAACAGAAAGAGGAGAAGAGAACTGCCTGAAGGACTGAGAACCAAAATTGTGTAAAAATATCAACAATCTCAAGGTTACAAGTCCACCTCCAGAGATCTAGCTTTGCCTTTGTCCACATTGCGCAATATTATCAAGAAAGTTGCAACCCATGGTACTGTAGCTAATCTGCCTTAGCATGGACAGAAGAGAAACATTGATGAAAAGTTGCAACACAGGTTAGTCTGGATGGTGGATAAGCAGCACCAAACAAGTTCCAAAGAAATTCAAGCTGTCCTGCAGGCTCAGGGAGCATCAGTGTCAGCACAAACTATCTGTCGACATTTAAATGAAATGAAACACTATGGAGGACCCCACTGCTGACATAAAAAGCAGGACTACACTTTGCCAAAATATACTTGAGTAAGCCAAACATCTTGTGGACAGATGAGACCAAGATAGAGCTTTTTGGTAAAGCACATCATTCTGTTTACCAAAAACTGAATGAGGCCTACAAAGAAATTAACACAGTACCTTCAGTGAAATATGGTGGAGGTTCAATGATGTTTTGGGGTTGCTTTGTTGGCTCTGGCACTGGGTGCCTTGAATGTGTGCAAAGCATCATGAAATCTGAGTATTATCAAAGGATTTTGGGTCGCACTGTAGAGCCCGGTGTCAGAAAGCTGATTTTACGTCTGAGATCTTGGGGTTTCTAGCAAGACAATGACCCCAAACATACGACAAAAAGCACCCCGAAATGCATGGCAACAAAGCGCTGGAGAGTTCTGAAGTGACCAACAATGAGTCCAGCTCTAAATAACATTAAACATTTGTGGAGAGATCTTAAAGGGAACCTTAACTGAACGGGGGGTAAAGAGTTTCACTTACCTGGGACTATTACCAGCCCCGTGCAGCAGTCCTGTGCCCTCGGAGCCGCTCTGGAATCCTCCGGTCCCCCGCTGTCACTTAGTTTCGTTTTTGACGACTCACCAGTCGGCCGGTCGCCATGCGTATTATTGGACGCATTCCCTACTGCAATTAGCGTCGTTGCGGACCGCAATGCATACAAAAATACGTGTTGCCACATTCCGCATGCGTAGATATGCGGCTATTTTTGTACGTGTTGCGGTCCGCAACAGCGCTAATTGCCGTAGGGAATGCGTCCAATAATACGCATGGCGGCCGGCCGACTGGTGAGTTGTCAAAAACGAAACAAAGTGACAGCGGGGGACCGGAGGATTCCAGAGCGGCTCCGAGGGCACAGGACTGCTGCACGGGGCTGGTAATAGTCCCAGGTAAGTGAAACTCTTTACCCCCCGTTCAGTTAAGGTTCCCTTTAAAATTGCTGTTGGGAAAAGGCGCCTTTCCAATAAGACCTGGAGCAGTTTGCAAAGGAAGAGTGATCCAAAATTCTGGTAGAGAGGTGTAAGAAGCTTATTGATGGTTATAGGAAGTGACTGATTTCAGTTATTTTTCAAAAGGGTGTGCAACCAAATATTGAGTTAAGGGTGCCAATAATTTTGTCCAGCCCACTTTTAGAGTTTTGTGTCACATTATGTCCAATTTCCTTTTTTTTTTCCTCGTGTTTTTTTTTTTTGTTTCAATACACACAAAGGCAATAAGCAAGTATATAGCAAAACATGTTACTGCAATACTTTTCTGTTAGAAATACTTTATTTTCTGGAAAAATGTCCGAGGTGCCAACAATTTCCACCATGACTGTAGCAACGATTGCTGAAAGGTTAGCAAAGCAGTGTGTGTGTCTGTAGCTCTCAGATGCTTCATAACAGAACATAGCAAAAGATTGCTTGAAGATTAGTGAAGCAGCGTGTGTGTCTGTAGCTCTGATGCTTCATAACAGAACATAGCAAGGATTGCTGGAAGGTTAGTGAAGCAGTGTGGTGTGTGTGTCTGTAGCTCTCAGATGCATCATAACAGAACATAGCTAGGATTGCTGGAAGGTTAGTGAAGCAGTGTGTGTCTGTACCTCTCAGATGCTTCATAACAGAACATAGCAAGGATTGCCAGAAGGTTAGTGAAGCAGTGTGTGTCTGTAGCTCTGAGATGCATCATAACAGAACATCGCAAGGATTGCTGGAAGCCGGTTAGTGAAGCAGTGTGTGTCTGTAGCTCTGAGATGCATCATAACATAACATAGCAAGGATTGCTGGAAGGTTAAGCCTTGTATTCATATTCGATGGAATGTCACCCGGCAGGGATTGGCACCTGACCCCTCAGGCGACATTGCAGGGCCAAGGATTTACAGATGTGTCTCTAGCCTGGTTCTGTCTCTATGCAGGGCGCAGGAGTGATATCAGCGGTGGCCAGAGTAAGTGGTCAACTCTCGGCTGAGTTTCATCAAGTTTGTGTACGGGGCTTTAGTGTAACACTCATCTGTGTAATATCAGATCATAGCAAAGAGTGATGAAAGATTAGTGAAGGTATTATGAAGGTCAACAGATATTGAATACCATGTGCTGAATGTGTAGGTAAGCCCTCATACTACATGGAGGTGGTAAAATTGGTCAGTGATTGGATATTCATAATTGAAGTGTGTACCAGGCTTTACTCTCCTCTATGACCCAGGTGATAGTGGCAACATTTGCCATTTATAGGAAACTGAACACCTGGGTGCTCCTATGTTAGTCAAGTATAGAAAACACACTTCCCCCAAGGGAGGTTTGTAAAGGATGTGGACTTTTGTGGGGGGCAGCGTGTCTTTTGCACAGATGAGGGGCTACAGAGCACATAATTTGAGAACCTCCCTTAGAGGCAGCAGGCAGGATCTTTCTATATAATTGTTAAATTTGGTGCTCTGGTCCCTTTAAGGCAGAGTTCCCCAATCCTGTCCTCAGGGCCCACCAACAGTACATGTTTTGCAGAAAACCACAAACATGCACAGGTGGGGTAATTAGTGTCTCAGCAGAGCTCATTAACTACCTCTGTGGATTTCCACAAAACATGCACTGTTGGTGGGCTTTGAGGACGGTTGGGGAACACTGCTTTAACCACTTGATGACCCACCCTTTACCCCTCCCCCCCCCTTAAGGACCAGCGCTGTTTTTAGTGATCTGTGCTGGGTGGGCTCTGCAGCCCCCAGCACATATCAGGGTGCAGGCAGAGCGACCAGATCGCCCCCCTTTCCCCCCCCTATGGGGATGATGTGCAGGGGGGCTCTGATCGCTCCTGCCTGCCTGAGGTTTGCGGGGGGTGGGGGGCACCTCAAAGCCCCCCTCCGCAGCGAAATTCCCCCCTCCCTCTTCTACCTTTCCCCCCTGGTGATCCGGGCTGCACAGGACGCTATCCGTCCTGTGCAGCCAGTGACAGGCTGTCCCCTGTCACATGGCGGCGATCCCCGTTTACTACGTTTACATCCCCGATCCTACGTTTACATTTAGTCTGCGAGCCGCAATCAGCGGCTCGCAGGCTATTCACGGAGACCCGCTCCTTGATCTAACAGGAAACAGTCGCTCGCGCGAGCGGCCTTTCCTGATTAATTAGGGAGGCACCTGGCGACGCAGATTTGCGTCGCTGGTCCTCCAGCTACCACTTTGCCGCCGCACGGTATGAGTGTGCGGTCGGCAAGTGGTTGAGGTGCCAACTAATGATACAATTTTGATTGTACAATCTTCTATACAATATGAGGGAATACTGAAAGTATCGATTTAACCACTTCCCGAACCGCCCACTACACAGGGGCGGCGGGGAAGTGGAGCCCTGCAGGACGGCCTCACCCACAGAGGCGGCGGTCCATTTAAGGGCATGGGCGGAGCGATCGCGTCATCCGTGACGCGATCCTCCGCCGGCGCCTGTCACCGCTCGCTCGCCGCAACATCCCGCCGGCTATACGGAAGCGCCGGCGGGATGTTAACCCCGCGATCGCCGCATACAAAGTGTATAATACACTTTGTAATGTTTACAAAGTGTATTATACAGGCTGCCTCCTGCCCTGGTGGTCCCAGTGTCCGAGGGACCACCAGGGCAGGCTGCAGCCACCCTAGTCTGCACCCAAGCACACTGATTTCTCCCTCCCCTGCCCCAGATCGCCCACAGCACCCATCAGACCCCCCCCTGCCCACCCCCCAGACCCCTGTTTGCACCCAATCACCCCCCTAATCACCCATCAATCACTCCCTGTCACTATCTGTCAACGCTATTTTTTTTTTATCCCCCCCCCCTGCTCCCTGCCCCCTCCTGATCACCCCCCACCCCTCAGATTCTCCCCAGACCCCCCCCCCAGACCACCCCCCCCTGTTTACTGTATGCATCTATCCCCCTGATCACCTGTCAATCACCTGTCAATCACCTGTCAATCACCCGTCAATCACCCCCTGTCACTGCCACCCATCAATCAGCCCCTAACATGCCCCTTGCGGGCAATCTGATCACGCCCCCCACACCAATAGATCGCCCACAGATCCGACATCAGATCACCTCCCAAATCCATTGTTTACATCTATTCTCTCCTCTAAACACCCACTAATTACCCATCAATCACCCATCAATCACCCCCTATCACCACCTGTCACTGTTACCTATCAGATCAGACCCTAATCTGCCCCTTGCGGGCACCCAATCACCTGCCTACACGCTCAGATTGCCCTCAGACCCCCCCTTATCAATTCGCCAGTGCATTAATTACATCTGTTCTTCCCTGTAATAACCCACTGATCACCTGTCAATCACCTGCCAATCACCTATCACCCATCAATCACCCCCTGTCACTGCCACCCATCAATCAGCCCCTAACCTGCCCCTTGCGGGCAATCTGATCACCCACCCACACCATTAGATCGCCCGCAAACCCGCCGTCAGATTACCTCCCAAATGTATCGTTTACATCTGTTATCTTCTCTAAACACCCACTAATTACCCATCAATCACCCATCAATCACCCCCTATCACCACCTGTCACTTTTACCTATCAGATCAGACCCTAATCTGCCCCTTGCGGGCACCCAATCACCCGCCCACACGCTCAGATTGCCCTCTGACCCCCCCCCCTTATCAATTCGCCAGTGCATTAATTACATCTGTCCTTCCCTGTAATAACCCACTGATCACCTGTCAATCACCTGCCAATCACCTATCACCCATCAATCACCCCCTGTCACTGCCACCCAACAATCAGCCCCTAACCTGCCCCTTGCGGGCAAACTGATCACCCACCCACACCAATAGATCGCCCGCAGATCCGACATCAGATCACCACCCAAGCGCAGTGTTTCCATCTATTCTCTCCTCTAAACACCCACTAATTACCCATCAATCACCCATCAATCACCCCCTATCACCACCTGTCACTGTTACCCATCAGATCAGACCCTAATCTGCCCCTTGCGGGCACCCAATCGCCCGCCTACAATCTCAGATTGCCCTCAGACCCCCCCTTATCAATTCACCAGTGCAATATTTACATCTGTTCTCCCCTGTAATAACCCACTGATTACCTGTCAATCACCTATCAATCACCAATCAATCACCCCCTGTCACTGACACCCATCAATCACCCGCTGTCACTGACACCCATCAATCAGCCCCTAACCTGCCCCTTGTGGGCAAACTGATCACCCACCCACACCAATAGATCGCCCGCAGATCCGACAACAGATCACCACCCAAGCGCAGTGTTTCCATCTATTCTCTACCCTAAACACCCACTAATTACCCATCAATCACCCCCTGTCACTGCTACCTATCAGATTAGACCCCTATCTGCCCCTAGGGCACTCAATCACCCGCCCACACCCTCAGAATGCCCTCAGACCCCAGCCCTGATCACCTCGCCAGTGCATTGCTTGCATCTATTCTCCCCTCTAATCACACCTTGAGACACCCATCAATCACCTCCTGTCACCCCCTAGCACACCTACCCATCAGATCAGGCCCCAATTTGCCCCGTGTGGGCTCCTGATCACTCGGCCAAACCCTCAGACCCCCTTCCGATCACCTCCCCAGTGCATTGATTGCATCTATTTTCCCCTCTAACCACCCCCTGAGACACCCATCAATCACCTCCTGTCACCCCCCTAGCACTCCTATCCATCAGATCAGGCCCAATACAACCTGTCATCTAAAAGGCCACCCTGCTTATGACCGGTTCCACAAAATTCACCCCCTCATAGACCACCTGTCATCAAAATTTGCAGATGCTTATACCCCTGAACAGTCATTTTGAGACATTTGGTTTCCAGACTACTCACGGTTTTGGGCCTGTAAAATGCCAGGGCGGTATAGGAACCCCACAAGTGACCCCATTTTAGAAAAAAAAGACACCCCAAGGTATTATGTTAGGTGTATGACGAGTTCATAGAAGATTTTATTTTTTGTCAAAAGTTAGCGGAAAATAATTTTTATTGGTTTTTTTTCACAAAGTGTCATTTTTCACTAACTTGTGACAAAAAATAAAATCTTCTATGAACTCGCCATACACCTAACGGAATACCTTGGGGTGTCTTCTTTCTAAAATGGGGTCACTTGTGGGGTTCCTATACTGCCCTGGCATTTTAGGGGCTCTAAACCGCGAGGAGTAGTCTAGAAAACAAATGCTTCAAAATGACCTGTGAATAGGACGTTGGGCCCCTTAGCGCACCTAGGCTGCAAAAAAGTGTCACACATGTGGTACCGCCGTTCTCAGGAAAAGTAGTATAATGTGTTTTGGGGTGTATTTTTACACATACCCATGCTGGGTGGGAGAAATTTCTATGTAAATGGACAATTGTGTGTAAAAAAATCAAACAATTGTCATTTACAGAGATATTTCTCCCACTTAGCATGGGTATGTGTAAAAATACACCCCAAAACGCATTATACTACTTCTCCTGAGTACAGCGGTACCACATGTGTGGCACTTTTTTACACCCTAAGTACGCTAAGGGGCCCAAAGTCCAATGAGTACCTTTAGGATTTCACAGGTCATTTTGCGACATTTGGTTTCAAGACTACTCCTCACGGTTTAGGGCCCCTAAAATGCCAGGGCAGTATAGGAACCCCACAAATGACCCCATTCTAGAAAGAAGACACCCAAAGGTATTCCGTACGGAGTATGGTGAGTTCATAGAAGATTTTATTTTTTGTCACAAGTTAGCGGAAAATGACACTTTGTGAAAAAAAACTATTAAAATCAATTTCCGCTAACTTGTGACAAAAAAATTAAAACTTCTATGAACTCACCATACTCCTAACGGAATACCTTGGGGTGTCTTCTTTCTAAAATGGGGTCATTAGTGGGGTTCCTATACTGCCCTGGCATTTTAGGGGCCCTAAACCGTGAGGAGTAGTCTTGAAACAAAAATGACCTGTGAAATCCTAAAGGTACTCATTGGACTTTATGCCCCTTAGTGCAGTTAGGGTGCAAAAAAGTGCCACACATGTGGTATCGCCGTACTCGGGAGAAGTAGTACAATGTGTTTTGAGGTGTATTTTTACACATACCCATGCTGGGTGGGAGAAATACCTCTGTAAATGACAATCTTTTGATTTTTTTACACACAATTGTCCATTTACAGAGGTATTTCTCCCACCCAGCATGGGTATGTGTAAAAATACACCTCAAAACACATTGTACTGCTTCTCCCGAGTATGGCGATACCACATGTGTGGCACTTTTTTGCACCCTAACTGCGCTAAAGGGCCCAAAGTCCAATGAGTACCTTTAGGATTTCACAGGTCATTTTGAGAAATTTCGTTTCAAGACTACTCCTCACGGTTTAGGGCCCCTAAAATGCCAGGGCAGTATAGGAACCCCACAAATGACCCCATTTTAGAAAGAAGACACCCCAAGGTATTCCGTTAGGAGTATGGTGAGTTCATAGAAGTTTTTATTTTTTGTCAAAAGTTAGCGGAAATTGATTTTAATTGTGTTTTTTCACAAAGTGTCATTTTCCGCTAACTTGTGACAAAAAATAAAATCTTCTATGAACTCGCCATACTACTAACGGAATACCTTGGGGTGTCTTCTTTCTAAAATGGGGTCATTTGTGGGGTTCCTATACTGCCCTGGCATTTTAGGGGCCCTAAACCGTGAGGAGTAGTCTTGAAACGAAATTTCTCAAAATGACCTGTGAAATCTTAAAGGTACTCATTGGACTTTGGGCCCTTTAGCGCAGTTAGGGTGCAAAAAAGTGCCACACATGTGGTATCGCCGTACTCAGGAGAAGTAGTATAATGTGTTTTGTGGTGTATTTTTACACATACCCATGCTGAGTGGGAGAAATATCTCTGTAAATGGACAATTGTGTGTAAAAAAAATTAACAAATTGTCATTTACAGAGATATTTCTCCCACCCAGCATGGGTATGTGTAAAAATACACCCCAAAACACATTATACTACTTCTCCTGAGTATGGCAATACCACATGTGTGGCACTTTTTTGCAGCCTAACTGCGCTAAGGGGTCCAAAGTCCAATGAGCACCTTTAGGCTTTACAGGGGTGCTTACAATTTAGCACCCCCCAAAATGTCAGGACAGTAAACACACCCCACAAATGATCCCATTTTGGAAAGTAGACCCTTCAAGGTATTCAGAGAGGGGCATGGTGAGTCCGTGGCAGATTTCATTTTTTTTTGTCGCAAGTTAGAAGAAATGGAAACTTTTTTTTTTTTTTTTCTCACAAAGTGACAAAAAATAATATCTTCTATGAACTCACTATGCCTCTCAGTGAATACTTTGGGATGTCTTCTTTCCAAAATGGGGTCATTTGGGGGGTATTTATACTATCCTGGAATTCTAGCCCCTCATGAAACATGACAGGGGGTCAGAAAAGTCAGAGATGCTTGAAAATGGGAAAATTCACTTTTTGCACCATAGTTTGTAAACGCTATAACTTTTACCCAAACCAATAAATATACACTGAATGGGGTTTTTTTTATCAAAAACATGTTTGTCCACATTTTTCGCGCTGCATGTATACAGAAATTTTACTTTATTTGAAAAATGTCAGCACAGAAAGTTAAAAAAATCATTTTTTTGCCAAAATTCATGTCTTTTTTGATGAATATAATAAAAAGTAAAAATCGCAGGAGCAATCAAATAGCCCCAAAAGAAAGCTGTATTAGTGACAAGAAAAGGAGCCAAAATTCATTTAGGTGGTAGGTTGTATGAGCGAGCAATAAACCGTGAAAGCTGCAGTGGTCTGAATGGAAAAAAAGTGGCCGGTCCTTAAGGGGTAGAAAGCCCTAGGTCCTCAAGTGGTTAAAGTGTATTCACTTCAGTTTACCCTTCTACTACATACATTTGGTAAAATTGTACAATCAAGATTGTATCATTAATGGGTACCTTTAGTATCAGGCAAGTCTTAGTAACTGCAGGCTAGGTTTGCTTTATCACCTTTGTTCTCCAATGTGATCCAGCTCTTTGATTTATTACAGCTTGCTAGGATGGGTGGATGGAGTAATCTGACAAGCATTTTGAGGATTGATTTTTAGGAAAACCACTATATTTAAAGAGAAACCGTGACCAAGAATTGAACTTCATCCCAATCAGTAGCTGATGCCCCCTTTTACATGAGAAATCTATTCCTTTTCACAAACGGATCATCAGGGGGCGCTGTATGACTGATATTGCGGTGAAACCCCTCCCACAAGAAACTCTGAAGCCCAAGGTACTCCTGGCAGTTTCCTGTCTGTGAACCTTGTTGCATTGTGGGAAATAGCTGTTTCCAACTGCCAAAACAGCAAGCAGCAGCTACATCACCTGCCAGCAGTAAAAATGTCACCATGTGATAAATGTCAGAATGTAAATCAGGGATTTAAAAGATTTTACAATGGGCAAACACTGACTAACTAATTTATACATAATTATTGTAAAAATGAAGCACTTTTTTATTACATTATTTTCACTGGAGTTCCTCTTTAAGAAAGGTTTGCAGACCTTGCCTGGGTGAGGCTTGTTTTCCATGAGCAGCTGAAGGTGGTGAATTCACCACCTGTCAGCTGCTCCTGGCCGGCCACTTGCTGGCATGGGTGGTGGACAGGCGCCCCGCGTGGAGTTGCATCAGAGCACAGCGTTTTGTGGCCGCTGGGTAACGCTGCAGCATGTCAACACCGCCATTTGGGTGCATGTAATTGCAGCTGAATGGCGCTTGTGGCTGGCAGCCGGGCTGCTGAACTGCTTGACAAACAAACAGATCAGCTGCATGTGGGAAAGAAAGCATCGGACAGATTGGGGCGCGTGTGTCTCCTGCATATATCTGGTGCTGCCATTGACTTAATTGAAGTTATCGGTAAGCTGTCGCAAAAGCAGAATTTGTTTTTTTGGGGGGTGTTGTGCAAGGGGAAGGAGCTGCAAGTAAGAATTAGGAGTCAAGGAGGGGGTTTGTGCGGGGCGGTTAAGGGCTAGACACCAGGAAGGGGCTTTGAGGGGAGCAGGGTTAAAGGTTAGGTATCAGGAAGGGGCTTTGGGGGGAGGGCGGGTAAGGATCAGGAAGTGGATTTGTGTGGGGGCAGCGGTTAGGGGTCAGGCAGGGGGTTTATGCAAGGGGGTGGTTAAGGGTTAGGTGCCAGGAAGTGGGTTTACGGGGGGGGGGGGTTAAGGGTTAGGTGTCAGGAAGGGGGTTTATGCAAGGGGGGTGGTTAAGGGCTAGGCGTCAGGAAGGGGGTGTGTGCTAAGAGGGGGTGGTTAAGGGTTAGGCGTCGGGAAGGGGGTTTGTGCGGGGGGGGGGGCATGGGCGGTTAGGAGTTAATAGTCAGGAAGGGGGTTTGTGCGGGCAGTGAGTAGGGGTTTGGCATTAGGTAGGGGCATTGTGCTGGGGAGGGGGAAGTTTAAGTGTAAAGGCTCATACACACATCAGACGATAGTCTTTGGAAAATGAAAGATCAGACCAATCTTATCACCCTTCATGTAGTATGAGAGCCATACCTACACAGTCTTTTCTATGGAGCTGAACTCCACATCAGAAAAAAATCTTTGCAAGATGCTGCACACACAGATGCTGTACAGACACAAAAGATCAGTATCTGCAAAAGATCTGTTCCTGCCAAAAATCCATTCCTGCAAATTGCAATGATAGTCTATGAGATCTGCAGATCATCATACATACATGATTTAACTAACATTCATCTGCAGATCAAGCAATCATCCGCAGATCTGAAAATCCATTCTGGTGGATCTGATCTGCAGATGAATGTCAGTTAAATCATGTGTGTATGATGATCTGCAGATCTCATAGACTATCATTGCAATTTGCAGGAATGGATTTTTGGCAGGAACAGATCTTTTGCAGATACTGATCTTTTGTGTCTGTACAACATCTGTGTGTGTAGCATCTTGCAAAGATTTTTTTCTGATGGGGAGTTCAGCTCCATAGAATAGACTGTAGGTATGGCTCTCATACTACATGGAAGGGGGTAAAATTGGTCTGTGATCTTTCATTTTCAAAAGACTATGGTCTGATGTGTGTATGTGGCCTTAGCAGTAGTAAAATATCGGTAACATTTACTGATATTTTACTATTGAACATGAACACTGTACATAGCAGAATATTCTGTGTATGCGGAAAAGAGATTTTTTTCAAATGCCTGTAAAACAACTCATTAGCACTGTTGCCTTGCAGCGTTGGTGTCCTAGCCAGGAATTGAACCTGGGATCCTATCTGCGAGGGTAGTTGTATGTCCTTGTCATATTTCCTTTGAAAACACCATCTTTCTCCCTCAACCCCAAAAAACATACTGATAATGAATAACTGTTAATTAGCTTCTCCTCAAAAACTGGCCTAGACTATAACATGGATGCAAGTGCCCATAATGGTACAATTTTTAGTGAACGATCGTATTTTCAATCATTTTTTGGGCTGTGTTCCTTTGTGACAGTTTCTCTCAGGGCCTAATTGGACTATACAGTGGCTTGCGAAAGTATTCGGCCCCCTTGACGGTTTCCACATTTTGTCATATTACTGCCACAAACCTGAATCAATTTTATTGAAATTCCACGTGAAAGACCAACACAAAGTGGTGTACACGTGAGAAGTGGAACGAAAATCATACATGACATTTTTTACAAATTAATAACTGCAAAGTGGGGTGTGCGTAATTATTCGGCCCCCTGAGTCAATACTTTGTAGAACCACCTTTTGCTGCAATTACAGCTGCCATTATAACCATAAAACTATTTCCTGGCAGAGAACAGCACCTGAGTTCAGAGGATAGCTTTAAAAAAGGTTAATAGTTTATATAATTTTCTACTTCAAAAATAACCAACACTACTGAAGCTTTTCTGACCTTCTACCCAAATCCATCCTAAGTCAGACATATTGCTTTCTATGAGGGAGCATGGATGCGCTGCTTCTAGTCTCCACCCCTAATATACCGATTTGCAAAGTGTAAATGCCTGATATGCCTCTCATCCTTCCATATATTTTAGCTCAGGGACACTGGAAGATGACGTGAAAGACTGTTATTGAGCAAAAATTACAAAACATTAAAACCCACTTTTTCAGCTTTTAAACATAAAATAAAACTGGGGTATCTAAAAACAACAAAACTTTTTTTTTTTGTATGAGAATATATACATTTGTTTCATCAATTTATTGAAACCTCAAGTTTACTTTTAAAGTACCGCTAAACTGGGTTTTGAACAATTTTCTTTTTATACAGTTTAATTTCTGGTGCTGTGACATATGTCACAGCGCCATCCTCCTCCACCTCCAATACCCTCTGTGCCCCCCACTTTTCTTAGCTTTCAATTATGGGTGGGGAGGAAGTGTCCAATCCTCCTCTCTGCTTGTCCTTAGCTCTGCCCACTTTATGCATAGTTTATAGTTCCTGATCTGAGTACTGCACACAGCGTACAGGAGAACTGTTGTGTACAGGCTTGTGATAATAAAGGTCAGAGCGATATTGTACTTATATACACCTATGGCTGACTGGCTGACCTATCCTGGGGGCACCTTTTCGCTAGCTAATCTATACTGGGGACTCTTAAGGCTGGCTGGCTGGCTTAACCTATAGTGGGGAAACCAATGGCTGACTGGCTAACCTATACTTGGGACAAATATGGCTGGCTGGTTAACCTATACTGGGGGCACCTGTGGATGACTGGCTGACCTATCCTGGGGGCACCTTTTCGCTAGCTAATCTATACTGGGGACTCTTATGGCTGGCTGGCATAACCTATAGTGGGGAAACCAATGGCTGACTGGCTAACCTATACTTGGGACAAATATGGCTGGCTGGTTAACCTATACTGGGGGCAGCTATGGATGTCTTGCTAACCTCTACTGGGGGCACCTATGGCTGGCTAGCTAACCTATTCTGGGTAGTATCCTTATTATGTATAAATGGAAACAAAAAGAACAATATCCTCTGAAGAGTACCACAACCACCACATAGACTTTATACCAGTACAAGGATATGTATATCAAAAATATTGAAGAAACTTGAAGAATTTATATGCAAAACTACAAAAAGTCTTTATTGAAGCCAACACTTGTGCAAAAATGTTCATAAAACAGGAAACATTTCCCATAGCAAAGAATGGTGAACATACAGTCGTGATAAACATCACACCTATACTGGGGGCACTTATGGATGACTGGCTAACATATACTGGAGGCAACTATGGCTGCCTGGCTAACCTATACTGGGAGCACCTATGGCTGGCTAACCTATACTGGGGCACCTATGGATGGCTGGCTAACCTATACTGGGGGCACCTATGGCTGGCTGGCTAAC
Source organism: Hyperolius riggenbachi (assembly GCF_040937935.1). Taxonomy (NCBI): domain Eukaryota; kingdom Metazoa; phylum Chordata; class Amphibia; order Anura; family Hyperoliidae; genus Hyperolius; species Hyperolius riggenbachi. The sequence continues at coordinate 90,092,181 of NC_090656.1, forward strand.
CTATACTTGGGGGCACCTATGGCTGGCTGGCTAACATATACTGGGGGCACCTATGGCTGGCTGGCTATCCTATACTGGGGGCACCTATGGCTGGCTAATCTATACTTAGGGGCACCTATGGCTGGCTGGCTAACCTATACTTGGGGGCACCTATGGCTGGCTGGCTAATATATACTGGGGGCACCTATGGCTGGCTGGCTATCCTATACTGGGGGCACCTATGGCTGGCTAATCTATACTTAGGGGCACCTATGGCTGGCTGGCTAACCTATACTGGGGGCACTAATGGATGACTGGATAACCTATACTGGAGGCACCTATGGCTGGCTGGCTAGCCTATACTGGGGGCACCTATGGCTGGCTAGCCTATACTGGGGCACCTATGGATGGATGGCTAACCTATACTGGGGGGCACCTATGGATGGCTGGCTAACCTATACTGGAGGCACCTATGTCTAGCTAACCTATACTGGGGGCACCTAAGGCTGGCTAACCTATACTGGGGGCACCTAAGGCTGGTTAACCTATACTGGGGGCACCTGTGGATGACTGGCTGACCTATCCTGGGGGCACCTTTTCGCTAGCTAATCTATACTGGGGACTCTTATGGCTGGCTGGCATAACCTATAGTGGGGAAACCAATGGCTGACTGGCTAACCTATACTTGGGACAAATATGGCTGGCTGGTTAACCTATACTGGGGGCAGCTATGGATGTCTTGCTAACCTCTACTGGGGGCACCTATGGCTGGCTAGCTAACCTATTCTGGGTAGTATCCTTATTATGTATAAATGGAAACAAAAAGAACAATATCCTCTGAAGAGTACCACAACCACCACATAGACTTTATACCAGTACAAGGATATGTATATCAAAAATATTGAAGAAACTTGAAGAATTTATATGCAAAAATACAAAAAGTCTTTATTGAAGCCAACACTTGTGCAAAAATGTTCATAAAACCGGAAACATTTCCCATAGCAAAGAATGGTGAACATACAGTCGTGATAAACATCACACCTATACTGGGGGCACTTATGGATGACTGGCTAACATATACTGGAGGCAACTATGGCTGCCTGGCTAACCTATACTGGGAGCACCTATGGCTGGCTAACCTATACTGGGGCACCTATGGATGGCTGGCTAACCTATACTGGGGGCACCTATGGCTGGCTGGCTAACCTATACTTGGGGGCACCTATGGCTGGCTGGCTAACATATACTGGGGGCACCTATGGCTGGCTGGCTATCCTATACTGGGGGCACCTATGGCTGGCTAATCTATACTTAGGGGCACCTATGGCTGGCTGGCTAACCTATACTTGGGGGCACCTATGGCTGGCTGGCTAACATATACTGGGGGCACCTAAGGCTGGCTGGCTATCCTATACTGGGGGCACCTATGGCTGGCTAATCTATACTTAGGGGCACCTATGGCTGGCTGGCTAACCTATACTGGGGGCACTAATGGATGACTGGATAACCTATACTGGAGGCACCTATGGCTGGCTGGCTAGCCTATACTGGGGGCACCTATGGCTGGCTAGCCTATACTGGGGCACCTATGGATGGATGGCTAACCTATACTGGGGGGCACCTATGGATGGCTGGCTAACCTATACTGGAGGCACCTATGTCTAGCTAACCTATACTGGGGGCACCTAAGGCTGGCTAACCTATACTGGGGGCACCTAAGGCTGGCTAACCTATACTGGGGGCACCTATGGCTGGCTAACCTATACTGGGGCACCTATGGCTGGCTAACCTATGCTTGGGGCTCCTATTACTGGCTAACCTATTTGGGGGCACCTATAGCTGACTACCTATATTGGGGCACCTATGGCTGGCTGGCTAACCTATTCTGGGTAGTAAAAATGTACAGGATAAAATTCGCTAAAATCGTTTAAAAAGTTCGGGAGGCGGTGGTGGACCAACCAACCCAAAACAGACACAATGCTGTTAATTAAGATAGTAACAATTTATTCACATACTCCTAGATATAATTTTTTAAACGACTTTTATCCTGTTGGCGCCTCTGTGTGTGGAGGGGTGTTGCACCCTCTTATTCCTTTATCCACAGAGAGCGACATCTTAGTCCTGAATGAGGACAGGCCTAAACTCCTCACCTGCCTCTACAGTGGTTGCCTTAGTGGTAACCTTGGTTTGTAAGTATAATACTTAAGATTCATATTTTCTCCCCTTTTCCAATACATACTACACTACGGTATATTGGGCTCTCGGTTTTCTGCTTTCTATTCTGGGTAGTAACCATATTCCGTATAAATGGAAACAAAAAGAACAATATCATCTGAAGAGTACCACAACACCCACATAGACTTTATACCAGTACAAGGATATGTATATCAAAAATATTGAAGAAACTTGAAGAATTTATGTACATAAATACAAAAAGTCTTTATTGAAGACAACACTTGTGCAAAAATGTTCATATAAGGTATCCTTCAGGAAACATTTTCCATAGCAAAGAATGGCGAACATACAGCAGTGATTAACATCAAGATTAGTGCAGTTGTAAATATTGAGGCGACAACATTGACTTGTTTTGTGATAGACCCTTCATCAGGCCTCCACATATAAAGACAAATCTGTGTAGTGGACACATGTTCTTAAAGGGACTCCGAGGAGTAAAAAAACAAACAAAATCAGAACTTACATGGGGCTTTCTCCAGCCCACCGTAGGTCGGGAGGTCCCCCGGCGTCGTCCTGGCTCCTCTCCCGGTCCCTCCGCAGAAATCCCGACTGGCGACACCGGGGCCGATCACTGCTGTATGTTCGCCATTCTTTGCTATGGAAAATGTTTCCTGAAGGATACCTTATATGAACATTTTTGAACAAGTGTTGTCTTCAATAAAGACTTTTTGTATTTTTGCTTATAAATTCTTCAATTTAACACCCTCTCCTTGGGAGCAATTTAGCCGAGAAACTGCCCTGTCTTCACCTACTATCTTGCTGCCGTGGGTAACTGTGTTTATCCTATTAGGTTCATATTTTTAGTTAGTTATGATTTCGGCAGGGAAGTGGGGTACATAGAGGGGAGCAAATGATTGTAATTCAGCATGAAATTACAAAGCAACCTGTAAGGGCTTATTTGACCTGTGGTTCCACAGAATGCTCTGAAGATTGTATTTTCATGATCTTAAAGGGAAGTTCCGAGGAAATTTAAAAAAAAATAAAAAATCCACTTACCCGGGGGCTTCCTCCAGCCCCTGGCAGCCGACCTGTGCCCTCGCCGCAGCTCCGTTAGCTTCTGATCCCCTCCGGTGCAGATGCCAACCACGCCTGCATCCTCCTGCGTTCCACTGTGCGGCTTCCTGAGTCACACTGATGTCATCCGGGCTGTTCTGCTACTGCGCCTGCGCAGTACAGTCCGGATGACGTCAGTGCGACTCTGAGAGCCGCTCGCGCAGTCGGCACATTGCGCCAGAGGGGACTCCGGACCACCAGCGTGGAGCGGCGCTGCAGCATGGGCACAGGATGGCTGACGGGCTGGAGGAAGTCCCAGGTAAATGGATTTATTTTCCTCGGATGTATCCTTTAAGGATGTGAGCTGGGTATGTACTCTTTCTTATCCAGAGATATGGATCTGTGATACATTTTTTGTCTTTATCTAAGAAGTAATGAGTGGGAGGTCAATAAGAAACTAATTTGCTCTTTTGGATCTGTTGGGTTATTATCTTTATAATGCCAACATCTTCCGCAGCGCTGTACAGAGTATATTGTCTTGTCACTTAACTATCCCTCAGAGGGGCTCACAATCTAATCTCTACCATAGTCATATGTGTATGTATCGTAGTCTAGGGCCAAATTAGGAGGAAGCCAATTAACTTATCTGAACGTTTTTGGGATGTGGGAGGAAACCAGAGTGCCCAGTGGAAACCCACACAGACACGGGAAGAACATACAAACTCCGGTCAGATGGTGCCCTGGCTTTGATTAGAACAAGGCACCAAGCGCTGCATGGCGAGAGCGCTACCCACTACTCCACTGTGCTTTCTAACGATGCTGTACACATGCACATCATCAGTTCATTCAAAAGACCCAAAGCCTGCTTTTGTAGTCTATTTATGTCCTTTTTCATGTATATTCTGTACACACAGGGGTTAAGAAATATCTGGTGATGTCATACACACTTTGTTAAATGAACAATCGTCTGCAGACTATGGGCTCTATTCATAAAAAAGTTGTGGCGAAAAAACTCCTGGAGGGAAAATACCGCAGCGGTATTTTAGACTTCTGGGTGGTAATTCATAAAAATATTGCCAGCTGCGATGCAAGGGCGGAGATCTCCCGCTGAAAGCTGGCGGTAAGCTGTCGGAAGGCATGCGGAAACACTTCAGCCGGCAGAGTCCCTCCGTGCACTGCTCTCTCTGGGAGGTCTGTCCCATTCACTTGTATGTAATCCGCAAAATCAGAGGAAGCGGTATTTCCCGTCCACATACCGCTTCCTCTAAACTTTATGAATGGCCATTTTGTTACTTTTTTCTAGATAAATCTAGAAAAACACTGGAGAAGGCGGAAATTTCTCGCTCTGCTGGGGGATTGTAGATTTTCATGCGGGAACAGGTTTTATGAATGCCCACTTTGCTAAATGGACGGGAAAATCTGCTGTTTTGAGCGGAAAACTTGCGCTAACCTTTTATGAATAGAGCCCAATGCCGGGAAAGATTTGAGAGATTGAGATAACTGTGGACACTATTTTTGGAGGTCTTTTGTAAACTTTTTGTTTTACGATTATTGGCACATCGATCACTGATCGTTCATTTTCCAAACACTTTTTTTCTTTTTTTGTATGCAGCTTTAGTTGCATGATTGTTTCAGGTGTGTGATTCCGACACTACTGCAACCAAAGAGACCTCTTTCGCAGTGCGACGTTAAAGTCGCACGTTAGAAAACGTTTCAACGCTGACTAACGCACAGCAATACTAAGTCTGTGCGACATTCACAGTGCACACGTTGCATTTGTGTGCAGCCTTATTATAAAGTGCTGCATGCGGTGCGTTTAGCAATGAATCTGCTGCGTTATTTGTGTTGCACATGCTCAGTAATGTTGTTTTTTTTTTTTTTTGTAATGTAACGCATGCGCCGTTTTCGTTCCATCGTAAATACACATGCTTTGTGTTTATTTTGTTATTGTTCATGCTCCATTTTTTTAAATATTTTTTGGGGGATAGTCATCACTGTGCAACCAAAATGGCGCACCAAGAGACGCACAAAGAAATACGTCATAACACTTAACGCAGTGTTAAAGAACGCACAATAACGTCCACGTTAAAGTCTGTATGCGTTGCGTTAGGGCTGCGTTGTGCGACTTAAACGTCGCACTGAAACGCAACGCCCTACTGTGAAAGAGGCCTTAAAGCACAGCTAAAGTGTGAGTAATACGGAGGCTGCCATATGTTTCCTTTTAAACAATACACATTGCCTGGCTATCCTGCTGATCCTCTGCCTCTAATACTTTTAGCCACAGATGCAGACCAAGCATGCAGATCAGGCGTTTCTGACATTTTCAGATCTGACAATTAGCCACGAGCTTGTTTTTGGTGTGATTCAGACAATACTGCAGCCAAATAGATCAGCAGGACTGCCAGACAACTGGTATTGTTTAAAAGGAAATAGATATGGCAGGCTAAATACACCTCTCATTTTAGGTTCCCTTTATTAAGTAAAATGTGCAATAAAACGTATCTCGATTCTTACTTCCTTTCATTTGCAGTAAAATCAGAATATTTGGATGTTTGAAGCAAATAAAGATCTCCTCTGTACCTCTCTAATAAACCGTTTCCTTTCCTTTTATAGTTCTATGTAGCTGTGCTGACAGTGTATGGAGAAGGATACTATAGAATATTCCTGTGGACAGATACTTATCTAAGCCTGGAGGGGTTAACATGTGACATCAGTGTGACAACGTCTTGCTGAGCCAATCACGGGCTCTGTTTTGCAGCCAATCCAGAAGCATGTGGGCTTGTCTGCCCAGCTGGCTTTTAATCAGCAGGAACAGGAGACTGAGACATTCACAGTTGCAGCTGCAGCCTGTGTGTTCCCATCTCTTTCCTCACTATGCAGAACAGCAACGCTGTGGAAGAACCGCGGAGAGCGCGAATTATTGAGATCTCTCGCAGTGTGTCATTCAGTGCTTCTCACAGGCTGCATTGGTGAGTACTGCTCTGCATGCACATCTCTATTACATGGCTAGCAGCAGGAAGGTGCCAAGTGAAGCTGGCCATACAGATATAATAATAATTCCTTTTTTTGTATAGCGCTTTTCTCCTGCTTGACTCAAAGCGCTTGCGAGGCAGCCACTAAAGCGCACTCAATAGGCAGTAGCAGTGTTAGGCCCCGTTCACATTACAAACGCGGACGGCCGTGCGTTCGGAACGCAACGCATACGACCGCACGCCATCCGCTTTTGTATGCGTTCCGTGGCTGATCCCATTCACTGAAAGTGAATGGGACAGTCGCGCGGTTTCTGAAGAAATGCGTGCAGCATGCGTTCCCGGACCGCACAGGTGCGGAACGCATGCAGTGTGAACATCAGACAGTGCAGTCTATGCACTGTCTGATGTGCGTGCCGGCCTCCTACACGCATTGCCGAAACACGGACGGAAACGCGTGCAGTGTAAACGGGGCCTCAGGGAGTCTTGCCCAACGAACTCCTTACTGATGGGTGATCAGGTAAGGCGATCAATGGCTGCATGGAACAGTACAGCAATAGCAGTTTAATCAATTCTCAGATTACTACTTACTTGTTCATATTAAAGATGGCCCTAAACCATACACTTTTTTTTTTTTTTTTCCTTTTTGTTTCAGATCTTTTAAATTAGGTCTTATGCGTTCGCTCAGTTTTTTTCTTGATTGTATTGTTTGAAAAATTAAACCAACCCACCACACACTATTCCATTTTTTTTAAAATAATTGATCAATTTCCCACCCCAGCTGATAATTATCAAACAATGTGTGACCATACACACGTTCCTTTTTGTTTTAGAACTTTTAGATTAAGTCAGTTTTCTTGTTTGATTGTATTTGTTTGAAAAACCAAACGAATTCACCACACAATTACATTTTTTTCCCCCTAAAAACTCCAGTATCAAAATTTCCCCCCATGACCAATGAAACATTTATAAAAAGGTTTTGAAAATTCAACCAATTCTTCCCAATGTAAAAACTATTCTTCAGATTTTCCATACAATTGATTGATTTTATTGGAACAACTGGAAATGTTCTAGTTGAATTGTGTGTGGGCACTTTTGGAATGCTAATGATTGATACTTAACCATTACCCCTACTGATGTTTGTAGCCTATGCAAAGTTCCAGTTCAGCCCAGGTAAAGTTCCAGTTTGTGTGATTTTTGTTGGCAACCATTGGTTGCAATTCGAAGGTGAATCGCAATGTATGGATGGAAGCGTCAGGCAGTGCAGTCTTTGCACTTCTGATGTCCATGTGGATTGCATCACTGTGTGCTTCTGAAGACCAATCAGCAACGCATAAGTGTGGAAGGGGCCTAATTGGTTGCTTGTCATGTCTTCCCCTGACCTCCTGTGTGGCTAGTATGAAATTTTATTGGCTAATAGAGGTGAGCTTAAAGCAGGAGGAGTACGGAGGATGACCATGCACTTGTACAAGACCATCTTACACTCTGGATCGCTTGGCAATGCTTTTGCTGAGAACCCTCCAGCCATGTATGTGGGCAACATTAGGGGCAAAGCAGACCTATGAAGTAGTGAGCGTGGCTAGATGTTTGTGCCAGGGATCTGCAGGAATTCAGAAATGCTCCTTTAATGACAGCAGGAAGCACTGATAGTATGTAGCCTTAAAGGACTTAAAGGACTTCTGAGACGAGAATGGTAAAAAAAAGTTAAATACCTGGCTACATGTTTTATCCTCATTCCGCCATGGTTTTTCTCTTATTTTCAGCCTCTGGTCGGGTCACGACCCAATCCCTCGGGTCGTCTGCTTTAGCCCAATTTAAGATGGCCGCCAGGTCTTGCCACACCTGCACAGTTCTCATGGTCGCGAGTGCGGCTGTGCAGCTCGGAGTCCTCCTACAGCCCCGACCAGAGGCTGAAAATAAGAAGAAATTAAAAAAAAAAAAAAAACGGAGGAATGAAACGTAGGATGGCGGATGGCGTCCTCGGAGGATAAACGTGCAATCAGGTATTTAACTACTTCTTTTACCATTCTCGCCTTGGAAGTCTTTTAAACTATGTAACAAACTGGGAGGGAGGCTCCCCTCAAAGTGGTTAAAGTTTAAAAAGCAAGATGAACTTGCCTCGAGTGAGCGTCTCAGTTCAACAAGCAAATAATAAAGCCACACATTTTTGAAGAATTTCACAGGTCAAAAATCGCTTCTTCAGGTCAGTATACAATGTCTTTTATTGTTTTAATTGCATACAAGTGTATTTTTTGTAGAGCAATTACTTGGGGTGATCCTTCTAGGCCTGTACAAGGAACAGGCAGTTGTGGTTGCCACTGTTGCAAGGCTGTTTTGTTGGAATCCTCTTTCTTGAATGAATAAATCTGGTTACGGGGAAATTAAATTAATTTATTTGGGGGGGGGGGGAGGGGATAAAATGGTTGCACATGTTGAGGGATGGACTGGTTACTAAAGAGGGATTGTCAGCCACAAAATCAAATTTCATTTACCCACTGCAGTGTGTTCATTACGCAGCCTGGAACCTCACCCTGCATTGTAAGCACTCCAATCTAATCATAAATCTTTCTGCTGTAATAAATCTCAGTCAGCCTGGCTCTATTCTTTCACCGTCTCCAAAAAAGGGAGCTTGTGTTTACCCCCCCCACATTTCTGCCCCTCACTGATTGGCTGAGGGCACTTCAGTGTGAAGCTGCTGAGCTGATGCCTGATGCTGTGCTCACACGTGTTTACAAGCATTCTAGCTATGACAATGCAGATTGGAGGAGAAAAAAAAGTTAGGCCCCCTGCACACTGCAAATCCGATTTGCGGTTCCAATTTTCTCTGGATGCTATCAAAACAAGAAAAACGCCCAAAAAAAATGCAGCATGCAGTATTGATTAAAAATGTAATGTAAAATCGCACCAAAATCCCAAATCAGAATCCCATGTAGTGTGCAAGGGCCCTAAAGCCCCATCTACACGATACAATTCTTTGTGTGATTTGATTACGATTCTATTTACGATCCGATTAAGTCCAACATGTCCGATCGGGATTCAATTCGATTTGCCATTGTTTTGCAATGGCGAATCGAATCCCGATCGGACATGTCGTATTTAATCGGATCGTAAATAGAATCGTAGCCCCAGGACCGGGAGAGCACGCGCATCTCCGCTCTGATGATGGCGCTCTGCTCCGCCTTCAGTCTCCCAGCGGCGATTGACACTCGGAGACTGTTAGACAGCGAAACCGCTATCTAATAACTAAGTACAGCGCTGCCTTAGACACAGGAGCGATCACAGCCGATCGCTGTGATAGGCTGACTGGGGGAGGGAGGAGGGAAAATTATTTAAAAAATAAAGTAAATTTATTTAGTAAAAGAATAAAAATATTTTACAAAAAAAAAAAAAAAAAAAACACTGGGGGAGCTATCAGACCTCACCAATAGAGAGCTCTGTTGGTGTGGGGAAAGGTGGTGGTGGGAGGGGGGTAGCGCGGGGAATCACTTGTGTGCTGTGTTGTGCGGCCCTGCAGCGAGGCCTTAAAGCTGCAGTGGCCCATTTAATAAAAATGGCCTGGTCATTAGGGCCATTTTTATTAAATCCATGAACGCCGCGGTGGATTGCTCAGGCCCTGGTGGGCCGATTTATTTTTTTTTATTTATATTTTTAACACGCAGCTAGCACTTTGCTAGCTGCGTGTTGTGATCGGCCGCTCGTTATCGATGCGCCGCTACCCGTCACATTACAGCCCCCCCCCCCGAGACCCCTTGCGCAGCCTGGCCAATCACCGCCAGGTTGCGCTATGTGGTGGATCGGGACTCCCTCCAACGCAATTACGTGCATGACATCATCCCGAACATCGCCATGGCGATGGGGAAAGCCAAACGGGAAATCCCGATCTGAACGGGATTTCCTTTTTGCTTTGATCGCCGGAGGAAGGGGTGGGGGGGATGCCGCTGCACAAAAGCTATCATGTAGCAAGCGCTAGGCTAGCTACATGATTTAAAAAAAAAAAAACCTGCTGTGCCGCCACCCTGCCGATTTTAATAGAATGCCAGGGTGGTTAAGTGGTTAAAATGTGGACAGTACAATACTTCTGTTATGTAACTAGAACAAGTATTTATCTACTTACGGTATGTACGTGTTTTTTTGTTTTTCCCACGGCATAGTATGATTCTTCTGCTTTACTAACCCTAAGTGATCTTCCAGCAGCAGCTGACATATAAGCCACTGAATGAGGTACTTTTCCTTAATTTCGTACATCTGCTGACCATAGCTCCCAAACATTAACACTAGGTGGCACACATGCATGACTTGCTTTGATCTATGGGTGCCTAAGGCCTCGCTGCAGGGCTGCACAACTCAGAACAAGTGATTTCCCCCTCCCCACCCCCTTTTCTGTCCCCCCTCCCTTTTTTGCTCACCAACAGAGCTCTCAATATACAGTTGTTTTCACTGATGGTAGGCTCATAAACTTTTGATATGTAGTTGTCACTAAAGGTAACCTTTAATATAAGGCGAGCTTTTTGACAATCCTACCCTTGTTGCCAGACCCTGGTACAATATCCTCCAGTGATTACACACGCTTCTCATAACTGATGTGTCCTCTGCTTTCTGTCTGCTTGTACATTGACCTCTTCTCCTCAGACAGCAAGGTGTGTGTGTGTGTGTGTGTGTGTGTCTGTGTGTCTGTGTGATCATAGTAATCTCTGTGCATTTTCATACAAGTGGGGCAGATCTTTAAATATCAGCACAAAGTCCATGTCTGGGGTTACAGCAAACCACTGAATGCAGAAAAATGCTCAATAGTTTGACATTCTCAGGTCACTGATGTCAATGCGTTTTGTTTTCTTTCCTGTGAGGCAGCAATTCCTTGAGTGATGAGGAAAATGCGAAGATTTATGGCAAGTGCAACAACCCAAATGGACATGGTCACAATTACAAAGGTTAGTACAATGCAGTGGCTCATACAAGATACAGGTATTGTTTTGAGTGTGATGATGCCATGTCCACTTATGGCGGAGCAGGAAGTTGCATGGTGTCAGAAAGCTACACTTTACAGGACTGTCAGTAAATGTGTTCACATGAATGGTGGTTTAGGCTGTAAACTGGTGAATGGCTAGCCCATAAGTGAGGTCTCACCCATTAGTCCTGCTCACAGTAATGTTCCAGAGTGAAGCAGGCACACCATCAAACGTGTTTTTGGGGGGTGCTTGATGAAGTGGTATAGGCAGTGCCAAAGTCCATCCATAGATATCATCAGCACACCACGGATTAAAGCACACACTTTATTGTGCCAGCTTCCACCATGTATTCCAACAATTGTTTCGGGGGCCACACAGGGTCCCCCTTTTAACCACATGCCTTGATAAAGGGGGACCCTGTGTGGCCCCCGACATTGTTTGAATACATTGTGGAAGCTGGCACAATAAAGTGTGCGCTATAATCCGTGGTGTGCTGCTCACAGTTTACCTTTTACCTCTATTGAGGTAAGGAGAAGTAGTTCAAAGCAGTGTTCCCCCTACCCTGTGCTCAAGGCCCACCAACCGTGCATGTTTTGTGGAGATCCACAGACCTAGTTAATCAGCTCTGCTAAGACACTACTACACCTGTGCATGTTTGTGGTTTTCTACAAAACATGAACTGTTGGTGGGCCTTGAGGACAGGGTTTGGGAACTCTGTTCCAAAGGTTTCCCACATCATAGTTGAACCCACTGATTCAGTACTGGGACCCTCCAAGAAGGGCTTGTTGGTTATGCTCTTGTGGTCACACTCCTGTTCATGTACAAGTGTGGCCACACTGCGCAGGTGAGAGTCTGGTCTGCGCTGTTGCACAATGCCACTCATGCACAGCTTTTTCCTCCATGCACAAGCGACTTTGTGCTACTGCCACGTTCATACAGGGATGGGAATGCAGCCGTAAAGAGGGTCCCTGTTAGTTGCGGTGGGGTCAAAGAGGATGTGTTAAGCCCCTGAATCATCTAGAGACTTCGCTCTACCAATGCCTTCCTGGTGACATGGCTCATGCAGAGGATTGCCACCAAGAGTTGAGTGTAAAGCTGTCTGCCCCTAGATACCAGCAATGTGATGGACCAGCACCCAAATGGGGAGAGATGTAAGCTCAGCAGAGAGGACTCTGTAACCCACCAAGGTCATAAACAGTAAGCAAAGAAGAAGCAGCACCACGTCGGTGAATACATTTTATTGACATAAAAACAGAGAGCCCAATATACAGCGACAAATACTGTTTTGGGCTCTCTGTCCTTTCTCAGTGGGAGAGCCAACACAGCTTGAAAAAAGTCCAAAACAGCCTCTGTTGCTGTTTATGACTATCTCACTCTTTATATACTGACGTGGTGCTGCAGACTTCTTCGCTTACTGCCCCTAGAAACCATGCAGTTAATGTTTACTTTATTTTACGTTTTGGCAAATGCATATTCTGTTTACAAATTATTTTATAATCAACATAAACACCAATAATGAAGAAAACCTGAAAGAAATCACTTGCAGATTAGCAATATTTGTTAACTGTCAGACATACAGTGGGCCAGATGTTTCCTATGGGAAGGCCTTTTCTCTAAGCTACTACAAAGAGGGCAGTTGGTGAAAAAAAAAATGCCTGTGCAAAAGCTCATAATGGGTTGATTCTTCAAATGGCGGTAATATTGCAGTGGGCACACAGTGCACAACAGTATTACCTTCACTTCCACATGCAGCACCGCGAGTAACGCTAGTAGTGATATTCGCGGTACAAGAGTAGCGCAACCATTGCTATGGTAACGTGTGTAACTAACGAGCGTAATTGATAGTAATGCACATTACGGTAGCAACAGTAGTGCTACTGGCTTTGCTTGCAGTGCTGTGTGCGGTAGTGAAGGTAATACTGCACTTTGTTGAATGAACCCCATTGTAAGTCTGTCTATTACTGCCGCAAAGATCGGCGGGTGGAAGGGTTAATCGCTAATCACCTCCATCAGCAAGACAGCGGTGACTATATTCCAAAGCTCTGTGGCCACCCCCGCCTGCGTTGCATCGGCCTGCCCCAGCTCAGCAGCCACGATTAAGTCATGGCTGCCGAGCTGGGGGTGGGCTGAGGCGGCAATGTACGGGGGGGGGGGGCACAGCTACGGGAGACTTTACAAAAAAAAAACATCTCGTTGGTTTTGCAAAGGAGGGGGGTGGAGTTTCTGGCAATGAATAAGGGGCTAGCGGGTGAGTAATTAACCCTACCACCTGACGATCTCTGCAGCCTTAGGCCCAGTTCACACTTGCGTTTTTGGGAAAAACGGACCGGATGTCCGGACCCGTACGGTTCCTATCCGGATCCGGTCCGTTTGCATAAGTTTTCAATCAGGTATGAATACGGCTGCGATCCGGATCAGTTTTTATAAAGAGATAACACACTATATAAATTCCTGGGGTCTGGGAGGTCAGCAGAAGCTGCACCTGTAGAATCAGGTCCTCCACTGTTTAGGCCTCACCTCCACGTCCGACATACTGCCAAACAGCTCCAGCACAAAGTCACTGCTGCTCCACTCCAGAAATGCTGTGCCCATGTGTCCCCATCCAAAATGGCCGCTAGAAAACGCATAGGAAGTGGGGTAGAGCGTCCGGTTTTTTTAGCCAGTGTGTTCTGTGCTTTGCGTTTCCCATTGGTTTCTATTGCCGGACGGTGCAGTCAGGCTCCGGTCCGGGTGTGTCGACCGGATGATCCGGACCTTAAAAATGGCGCATGTTGAAAAAGTGTCCGGAGTTCGGATCCGGTCCGTACGGAACGGACACGTGTGTACGGTCGCATAGACTTTGCATTGCTATGCCGAACGTCCGTTCCATTTGTACAGTATCCGGTCCAGCAAATCCGGACAGCGAAAGCTAATGTGAACCGGGCCTTACATGGCAGGCTCTTTATTAATCACCAATGGTCCTCTTTAAAGGATACCCCAACTGAAATGTGACATAATGAGATAGACATGTGTATGTACAGTGCCTAGTACACAAATAACTATGCTGTGTTCCTTTTTTTCTTTCTCTGCCTGAAAGAGTTAAATATCAGGTATGTAAGTGGCTGACTCAGTCCTGACTCGGACAGGAAGTGACTACAGTGTGACCCTCACTGATAAGAAATTCCACTATTTTATCTCTTTCTTGCTCTCAGACGCCATTTTCTGCTAGAAAAGTGTTTTATAGTTGTAATTTCTTATCAGTGAGGGTCACACTGTAGTCACTTCCTGTCTGAGTCAGGACTGAGTCAGCCACTTGCATACCTTATATTTAACTCTTTCAGGCAGAGAAAGAAAAAAAAGGAACACAGCATAGTTATTTGTGTACTAGGCACTGTACATACACATGTCTATCTCATTATGTCACATTTCAGTTGGGGTATCCTTTAAGCTACATGCCAATCTATTTTGCTGGAATATGTCAAGCCAATTGATTGGATGCTCATTCTTGATAGATTTCAGCAGAAATCTACCGAGCATCAGTGAAGCTGTAAGCATTGTGGCTTATGGGCCTCGATCCCCGGCCCGCTTGTCCAAAAATGTACTAATATCCTATCAGATTTTTGATTGATTAACCATATATAATCGACCAAAAGGGAGTTGATCAGATATGTTGAGTCAATAGATGACTGGCAGATCCGATCAAAGTGATAAGCCAGGGGGTGGAAAACTGATGAATTAAAAGACAAGGCTGAGTGTAAAATTGTTGAATTTGGGATGTGCAGAACAGGAGGTAGCACATTACTGGCAGTCTGAGTGGCTGGATAGTGGACTGTTTAAAGAGACACTGAAGCGAAAAAAAAAAATTGGATATAGTGAATTGGTTGTGTACTATGAATAATTACTAGAATTATTAGCAGCAAAGAAAATATTCTCATACTTTTATTTTCAGGTATATAGTGTTTTTTCTAACATTGCATCATTCTATAATATGTGCAGATTACACAACACTCAGCATTCAAAATGAGTCTTTCAGAGCAGTCTGTGCACTAATTGACCTCTCCTCTAGCAGAGGAAAAGTAAATAGTCCAGGAACAGTTGAGATAATAAAAGTCAGATAACAGCCCTCTCCAGTCGGAGAGCTTAATGGCTTGTTTGCATAGAGATAACAACTGGAGTTTCTCAACTCTTCAGCTGGCCATACACTGGCCCGATTTGCCGCCGTTTCGACAGCAGATTCGATCACTGGGATCGAATCTGCTGCCAATCGTTCGCGCTACACGCCGAATTTCGATCCATTTCGTCCGATCCCGTCGATTGCTCCGTGCGGAAAATTACCGTCGATCGCCCGCGGGTAGGGAGCGCATCGCTAGCGGCGTTCGAGTGCCCGATGACCGACGCAATAGAGCCCGCATACATTACCTGCTCCGCCGGCGCGACTCCAGTCTCCCGGTCACCGCTGCTCTGTCTGCGCTCTGGTCTCCAGGTCCGGCATGCCTCACTTCTTCTAGCCCGGCAGGAAGTTTAAACAGTAGAGCGCAGACAGAGCAGCGGTGACCGGGGGACTGGAGTCGTGCCGGCGGAGCAGGTAATGTATGCGGGCGGGCGGGGGCAGCAGCACCACCACAACAGATTGTGAACGGTTTCAGGCTGAAATCGGTTCACAATCTGTTTGCTGTAAAGGCAGCCATACGATCCCTCTCTGATCAGATTCGATCAGAGAGGGATCTATCTGTTGGTCGAATCTGATGGCAAATCGACCAGTGTATGGCCACCTTTCCTGTACTGGAAACAATTACACTGATGTATCTGATCTTAATGTTTTATTTCTTAGCTGTGCTACACTTACAAATCATATCATTTTTTTTTTCGCTTCAGTGTCTCTTTAAGGGATCTGCCCCTAACACAGGATTACCTGGGTTCGAATCTCTGCTCTTCTTGTTCAGTAATTTAGCACCCACTCAGTAAGGAGTCCTTGGGCTAGACGCCCTAACACTGCTACTGTCTATTGAGCGCACCCTAGTGGCTGCAGCTCAAGTGCTTTGAGTCCTCCAGTAGAAAAGTTCAATATAAATGTTACTTGTCTTGTCTATTTCATAACTAATTGCTAAACTGAGAGTAATATAAGGTTTGTGTAACTCACTAAAACTTGTTTCTGTATTTCCTAGTGATCGTCACAGTGCGGGGAGAGGTAAGTGGTGCATACAGTAAGTGCATTGTGCGGTCTTCGGTGCAGATATATTCCTAATCTTTCACCTAAATCAGAGACTATCTTCATAATTCCCAGCATACTTTATACCATGAACTTAATGCCTCAACATCAGATGCATGAATTCTCCTACAACAAGGCTGTCCCTTCCGGATTAATGTGTCTCCTCTGATGGCGCAGCGGCTGACAGCGGGTGGGGAGGACTTACAGCTGTTACGCAGCCGCCGGAGAGAGCTGTGATCTGTGCTCTGAAAGTCTAGTCTACTCAAGACCAGACTGGCGGTGCACAGATCACAGCTCCCTCTGCCGGCTGGAAGGACAGCGGTAAGTCCTCCCCGCCCGCTGTCAGCCGCTGCGCCATCCGAGTAGACACATTAATCTGGAAGGGAGAGCCAGGAAAGGGAGCCCCAAGGTGAGGGAAGGGGGGGGGGGGGGGGCCCGAAGGTGAGGGAAGGGGGGGGGGGGGACCCCCCCCCCCCTTCTCCGCTACTTTGCCACCAGCTCCCTTTCACTGGCTGCCTCCCTTCCTGGGGGCACCTATACACCTGGCTGCATATACTGGGGAGACCTATACACCTGGCTGCATATACTGGGGAGACCTATACACCTGGCTGCATATACTGGGGACACCTATACACCTGGCTATACTGGGGAGACCTATACACCTGGCTACATATACTGGGGATACCTATACACCGGGCTATACTGGGGACACCTATACACCTGGCTGCATATACTGGTGAGACCTATACACCTGGCTGCATATACTGGGGCCACCTATACACCTGGCTATACTGGGGAGACCAATACACCTGGCTACATATACTAAGGAGACCAATACACCTGGCTATACTGGGGAGACCTATACCTGGGTATACTGGGGAGACCTATACACCTGGCTGCATATACTGGGGAGATGCTTTAAATTAATATATATTACTAATTTTAAAATGTTAATATGAAGGAAAATGAACCAGGATAGAAAGGACGAGTGTGGTTTGAATTATAAAACCACATATTTTTCTTAGGAAATCTTTATGGTATGCGTGACTAGGAGTGTGACGTGGGGGCGTGACCAGGGGTGTGGCTTAAGTGTCCCTCTTTCTGATCTCAAAATGTTGGGAGGTATGCATAACTGTCTTGTTCCCTTCAATGCCAGAGCTGTGTGTGTCTCCATAGTGGAGGTAATTATAGTGCGTAGCGCCCTCTATTCCTAACTACAACCACTCTTCCCTGATAGACCAGATCAAATCAATCAAACCTTGTCCTCCACCCATAGACACTTGGCCTTCCAAAATATCCCTGTAGGTGCAATCTATCAGTAATAAAGAAAAATACAAGGCAGATTTCCAGCTACAGAGTAAAGGCACAACATTTTTGGGTGAACTTTGTGACTGTTGTCTGCCATATATTTGTCTGTATGGAACAAATAAAGGTACGACATCCACACAGTTGTCTTCACCCTGTGCCTAAGGAAGGGGAGCCATCAGCTTTAAAGGGAATGGAAATTCACCCTCTGTACTCAAGCCCGTCACAGCAAGCTGGAACACTAGCAGCAATACAATCAACTAGGTTGCAAATTGTATTCAGTTGCAGAAAGCGATACACCTGCTTCCAAATTGGACAACATGCAAAGCATCCTGTACTTCACCCTTTCACCAGCTTTGAGGCTTCCTCTTATGGAAAGGGTCACCCTGTGCCTGACTCAAACCAGTCCCTTTGGTGGCTAATTACACCCCACCTGAGGAGGACAAAAGAAAGACCAAAATCCTGTAATTACTCATGTAAGATGCACATTCCAGCTGCAGTCTGGTGGCAGAAATGTAACATTTGCATGTTGCTTAAAGAGGAACTGTCGCAAAAATCTTAAAATGTAAAACACATACAGTACATACAAATAAGGTTCTTCCTGAGTAAAATGAGCCATAAATTGCTTTTCTCCTATGTTGCTGGAATTGACAGTAAGTAGTAGAAATCTGACATTTACAGAAAAGTTTTGGGCTAGTCCATCTCTCCATAGGGGATTCTCAGCATGACCTTTATTCTTTTTAAAGACACTTCCTGAAAAAGATTTATACAAAGATGCTGGACAGCCTCCCTGCTCACCATACATTTGTTTGGCAGTTGGACGGAGCAACTGCCATTCATTAAGTGCATTTTGAAAAAAAGGAAATCCCTGTGAACCCCCATGAGGAGATGGGCTAGTCAACAACCTGTCGGTTCTGTCAAATTTCTACTAACTACTGTAAGTGACAGCAACATAGCAGAACAGTAATTTATGGCTCATTTTACTCTGGAAGAAACATACTTTTTTTTTATTGTATATGTTTACATATTTTTTTAAACATTACGATTTTCACAACAGAGGTCCTTTTAAGCTTATCTGTATTGTCTCAAAACCAGTTACCAGGCATTGCATGAGATTGCGGTCTACCTGTGTACAGCTCTGATGTCTGTCTGATTATATCTCTTTCATCCAACAGATTGACCCGGTCAATGGGATGGTGATGAACCTCACAGACCTGAAGAAGCATATGGAGGTATCTGGGATCTGCATGTGTGGAAATGAACTGCATGTTGCATATGGACTTTAAGGCCACATACACACATCAGACCATAGTCTTTTGAAAATGAAAGATCACAGACCAATCTTACCACCCTTCATGTAGTATGAGAGCCATGCCTACACAGTCTATTCTATGGAGCTGAACTCCCCATCAGACAGAAATCTTTGCAAGATGCTGCACACACGGATCTGTACAGACACAAAAGATCAGTATCTGCAAAAGATCTGTTCCTGCCAAGAATCCATTCCTGCAAATTGCAATGATAGTCTATGAGATCTGCAGATCATCATACACACAGGATTTAACTGACATTCATCTGCAGATCAGATCCACCAGGATGGATTTTCAGATCTGCGGATGATTGCTTGATCTGCAGATGAATGTCAGTTAAATCATGTGTGTATGATGATCTGCAGATCTCATAGACTATCATTGCAATTTGCAGGAATGGATTTATGTCAGGAACAGATCTTTTGCAGATACTGATCTTTTGTGTCTGTACAGCATCTGTGTGTGCAGCATCTTGCAAAGATTTTTTTCTGATGTGGAGTTCAGCTCCATAGAAAAGACTGTGTAGAGTATGGCTCTCATACTACACGAAGGGTGGTAAGATTGGTCTGTGATCTTTCATTTTCCAAAGACCATAGTCTGATGTGTGTATGAGCCTTAACATTCTATGGGCTTGATTCACAAAGCCATGCTAAACAGTTAGCACATGAAGTGCCGCTGACTTTTGCGCACGATAACGCGGACTTTGCACGTGATCACGCGGACTTTTGCACGCGAACACGTGCAAAGGTCCACGAGCGGCACTTCACGTGCTAACTGTTTAGCACGGCTTTGTGAATCAAGCCCTATGGCCTCAATTCACGGAGCTTTATCAAACACTTTATCAAACGTTTGGTAATTTACCTCATGTTTAAAATCTAATATTGAATTCAATAAGGTGTTATATATTTATTGAACGTTTTATCGGTAAAACATTCAATAAATATATAACACCTTAGTGAATTCAAAATTAGATTTTACCCATGAGGTAAATTATCAAACGTTTGATAAAGTGTTTGATAAAGCTCCGTGAATTGAGGCCTATGTGTTGTACTATGCAGAGCCTCTGTCATTTGCACTGTGCAGTACTCGGGTCACCGATTTGTGTTTGTAGCAGTATCCTATGACTGGTCTGATTTTCCTCTATTTCCAAATAATTTTTTCTACATATGAAATATGCATGAAACGAGCTGAATTACAAAGACAAGTTTGCATCTGCTTGTGTTGTACTGTAATACGCTCCTGATGCTGCTGCCTCCTGCTACTGATTACTAAAATGGCCTTATATGCATCACAGGAGTATTTGTGGTGTGCTTGATTCCTCCCTATACAATGAGTGAGTCACTGCAGTAACACTAGAAACTGTAGCCTATACAAACCTTTTCTTTGTGCAGACTCTAGTCCTGAACCAATGACAGAAACATGAGCATTCTGGGAAGTTTTTATGTTAGGCAATTTTTTTTAAACCTACTTTGAGTTTTCATATAAACATACTAACTTGGTGTTCTCACTGCTTTACCCGCAAGAGTCTAGATTGCCTTTGGCTTACTTGTGGTCACAAACAGTAGTGGGTACTTCATGTTAACAATATCCAATATCCAACTACAACCCCACTCTCCCCCCCCCCCCCCCCCCCCCACCCTTCTTCTTTCATACCGCCTCACACTGACCAGTCTGTCCCTTAGATTTACATTAGGTTGGGTCTATTTCTAGCCTGCCCAATGTCACTTGTAATTGAGCCATAGGATACCAAGCAGAATATTTTATAGCAATCTGTCAGTAGCTGATACCCCCTTTCCCAGGAAAAATCTTTACCTTTTCTCAAACGGATCACCAGGGGGCTCTGTATGGCTGATATTGTGGTGAAACCCCTCCCACAGTGTGATGTCAGCACCTAGGCACTGACATCACACTGTGGGAGCCTTCTTGCATTGTTGGAAAGAAAAGCTGTTTCCAAGTGCCAAAAATGCTTCCTAAGGAGGGAACATATAATTTTCCAAAATCATTGACATATCCGGATGCAGATTTTTTTTTTTTTTTTTATATTTTGTTAAATGTGAATTTTCCTTGGAATATAAACATCACGTGTGGCTCTCTCCTATCCCTCCCTGTAATGGTGTCCCTTTTGTTAGTTTTTAATACTAAACGAATATATTGTACTCAGGCTACACAAAATGTGGATCGGGTTTGGGCACCCATATTCATTCTAATCTGGGTTGGGAAGCAGTTGGTAGTGGTACAATCTTGTACTTTTTGTGTCCCAAAATATGTGATGGCTGCTGGAAGCAGACTTCTTACTTGTTTGCTGTTGTAATGCCAGCAGCAAGGGCATAACAATACCCATAGCAGCTGCTATGGAGCCCTGGAGCAGAGGGGGCCCAGGTGGTACTTGATGTATTCACTAATAACTTTCTTGTGTTCCTCCACCCTATGCATTTTTGTAAGTGCCCATGGACTATATGCAGTGAAGATTGCCCAGTTAACTACTATCCATGGGGTACGGGAAGGTGGCATTGCTTAAACACTTGAGGACTGCGGTGTTAACCTCCCCCCCCCCCCCCCCCCCCCTAGTGACCAGAACATTTATGACTAAAATGGCCACTGCAGCTTTAAGGCCAAGCTGCAGGGCTGACCAACTCAGCACACAAGCGTTTTTTTCCCCAGATCGCAGCGCTGTACAAAGTAATTAGACGGCGATTGCCGCTTGGAGACTGAAGGTGGGGCGGAGGTCTGCCCCACAAGCAGGAGATGCGTGATCTCCTGCTAGCCCCATAGAAGACCGTTAACGCCAATGGGCGTGGAGCGATCCTGGGGCTGCCACACTGCTCACGCCAATTGGCATGGAGCAGTCGGCAACAGGTTAAATGACTTACCAGCTGAAAGTAAAAAAAAAAAAAAAAAAAGTTCTGTACCTGCTTCAATTTTGAATGCACGGGGACGCCATCCACGCCCTCCGTGTAGTTCCGCCGGGTCCCCCCTGTTTATTTGCTATGAGGCTAGCAAAAGATCGCGCATCTGCTGAACGTTTTTTTTTTTAGCTCATAAGTGCTTTAACTGCTTGCCGACCGCGTCACGCCGAAGGGTGTGGCTGCGGCGGCAGCCCCAGGACCGCCTGTCCTGGGGCAGCAGTTTGCACGCAGGTTGCGCGCGCATCTCCTGCTCCACCCCTCCTTCAGTCTCCGAGCAGGGTGACAGTTAGACGGCGAAACCGCCATCTATTTACATGTACTGCGCTGCGATCTGCAGCAGCCCTGAACTGGGGACAGCCGTGTGGCATGGCACGGCTGTCACCTCCATTGCCTCAGCAGTGATCAGCTGTCATAGGCTGAAGCCTATGACAGCCGATCACAGGGATTGGCTGGCGGAGGGAGGGCGGGCGGAGGGTAATAAAATAGACATATTTTTAATAAAAAAAGAAACATAAATATTGATAAAAAAAACAAACACTGGGGGAGCAATCAGACACCACCAACAGAGAGCTCTGTTGAGGAGAAAATGGAGGGGCGAATCACTTGTGTGCTGTGTTGTGTGGCCCTGCAGCTTGACCTTAAAGCTGCAGTGGCCCATTTTACATAAAATGGCCTGGTCACTAGGGGGGGTTGAACACTGCAGTCCTCAAGAGGTTAAGATTGCCTACAAATGAGGGCCCCATGAAAGTTTTTTTTTTTTTTTTTTTTCTATGGGCCCCCATTATTTCCAGCTACGCCACTGGCCAGCAGACTCCATCCAAATCCCAAGCCGATTGAAGATTTGTTTCATAGATGGCCACAACTCATTTAGTTATATTGGCTATGGTGAAAGGGGAGGGGAGTGTGTAAGAAGCTCTTCCTGTTAGTGTGTGGGGAAATTTGATCAGATAAGACCTAGAGAATGTTCTAGGCATGTTCTTTACAGCTGGAGGGAGGAGGCACAGAAGCACAGGGGAGGCAGGGAAACGCATGGGACTGGCAGAGCTGTTGTTTAGCTGCATCCACAGCCATCTAGATCCTAAGGGCCCGTACACATGCCTGACTTAAGTCCACTAAAGTGGCTGATAAGGACCGCCTCAGCCAACAATAAGGCGTGTGGCCTGTGTAATGCCTGTGGGCATTACTACGGAGGACTGTGCCCAGCACATCCAGAATACAGAAACAGTCCTCACTGGCTCTAATAATGTGACTGGAATTTGTTCAGAAGGATAGAAAGCAGAAATATAGCTTCAAATGTGTGTAAATAAATCATCAGCTGAAGCTCTGTGTCCCTGTCTGTGTCTCTCTCTGCCTCGCAGTGTAAAGTAAACAGTTTACAGTCAGGTTATAGTTCAGCTCTGCCTCCCCCTCCTGATGCAGACTTACAATTGTTACAAAACAGCTGGTGAACAAGGCCTTTTTTCACACAGGCTGTGCTGAGAGACTTCTGAAAAGCATTTGAATGTTGCTGGCTAAAAGCTCTATAGGTATGTGGGGTTTACAGAAAAAAGTTTCTTCGATATTTATTCTTTAATTAGACTATATTGGAAATCATGGTAGCTATTCATTGAGGATTTTGCTGAATATTCCTTTAGGCTGTAGTCACAGTGGGACATTGCATTTAATGCGATGTGTCTGCGTTAAGAGGTAACACACTGCAAGCAATGAGTTACCACAACGCAACAGTTTTAACGCGACTCTAACGTCGCACTGTGAACGGCCCATAGGATTAGCATTGCAGTGCGGTAAGCTGCGTTATGGTCGCACATTTTAAAGTCTTCTAACGTCCCACTGTAAATGCAACATTGTTTTGTTATTCCTCGGCAGGAGGCTATTATGGTTCCAATGGATCATAAAAGTTTGGATAAAGATGTTCCTTTCTTCCAGAATGTTGTCAGGTAAGTAGTTTTATCTCCATGTTATAAAAAGGTCAATGTGATGCAAATTCCAGTTTGATGCAGATTTCATGGTAACTGTATGCTCCTTATGCCAGGAGCACACTGAGATTTTTTGGCAGATTTATTGTCAGATCGATTATTTCCAACATGTCTGATCGATTTCCGACTGTTTTACATTCACTCCTATAGGAAATCGATCGGAGATCGATCGGACGTGTAAATCTGCCAGAAAATCTCAGTGTGTAGCTAGCATTAGACACGGACCAGTCTTGTGTAACTGCTGCTGATTGGTTTATTTTCAAGTTGCATGTATAGCTAGTGTCCAATTATTATTCTCAGTCTCCACCATGTTACTTCTGTAGATCTTTACTCCATAATTTGATGAAAGTAAATGATTTGCCACCATATGTAAAACATGGTCCAGATATTTGTTTATGCAAGTGATCTAGATTTGCCAGCATATTTCAGACCTGCTGTTCTTAACGAACAGCAGGTATGAAATATGATAATTGCTGTTCCTAATGAACCCTGACCTTGTAAGTCGGATCTGTTTGTCTTGCCTACCAAGCAACACAGGTGCCCAGGAAGCTGTCTTCGTCCCGCGATCTACCAGCACCTCTGTGATTGCTCGGTGGAGATCAGCGTGGGACACAGCTGTGGATACATCCGGCGTCCTTTGACTCCGCCCATCTACATGTTTCAGCCTTCCAATCACGGCCTTCCTCAGGGCCTTCCTACACCCCGAGGAAGGCTGATTGGCCGAAGCAAGTAGGTGGGCAGAGTCAAAGGACACAGGATGTATCTACAGCTGTGCCCCACGCTGATCTCCGCCGAGCAATCAGAGGTGTGGGTAGATCGCGGGACGAAGGCAGTCATGCGCAGGGGATCCCCTTCTCTTCACTCGTCCAGCCGGGACGTCTACGAAGTGTGAGTACTCACAAGAAGATAACAGGCGGCTATTACAAGTTTGTGGTGAGTGGAGGGAAGCGCGGGGTGTTTGCTGCCCAACCAAGGAACTTTTAGCCTGCCCAGTTGTATTTATGTCACCCACACTGCTATCGCTGCTTTATGCTGTTGTGCAGGGCAAATCTGTCAGTTTCAAATTGTATGGTGCCAAGTTTATTTCAAGTTGCTTTGAACTCTCTATAAAGACTGCCTGCAATTTGAAATGTCTATTAGGCCCAGTGCACACCAAAACCGCTAGCAGATCCTCAATATGCTAGCGGTTTTAAGAGCTGATTTCAGAGCGATTCTAGGTATGTTTAGAGAGGTTTCCGAAACATACCTAGCGGTTGTGGGTGCGTTTTTGTAGCAGATTACACATATTGCTACAGTAAAAGCTGTTACTGAACTAAAAACGCCTGGCAAACCATTCTGAAGTAGTGTTTTTCAGAGCAGTTTGCGTTTTTCTTATACTTTACATTGAGGACGAAACGCTTCAGAAAACTGCTGCACGTTTGCGGCTGGACAAAAACCTCAAACCGCCGGTGTGCACCATCCCATTGCAATACATTAGCCAAGCGTTTTTACAGGCGGATGCGGCCGGCGGATCGCTCCAAAAACCGCTCGGTGTGCACTAGGCCTTAATAACTGAAAGCTGTTTATGGACTGGCTTGCTGTGTCCAATTAACATCTATGCTGAGAGTTGTGCTCCAGATTTGTGCCTTAAAGCTACACTAACCCACTAACTGATGGAACAGTTGGATTGTGCACATCCATAATTCCTTTATGTATAGTGATCTATATGCAGTGAAGCTGTGCTAATAGGGTGATTTGTATTCTACTGATATGACAGATCCCAGGAATGTGTGCTGGTGTGTGAAGGTGTGAAAGGGAGTTCTGAATGTGAATGTTGGTGGAAATCTGGATGAGCCTTTATCCCTTGATTTTAAATGGTTTTAATTTGTGTAATTTAACTTGGTGTCTGTCTTGAAGGTATCCCATTAAAGTTTTTCTATTTTTGATTTGAGGTCTCATGTCACCTTCTTTACCTTTCAAATTTAGTTTATATTACTAGTTGGAGACCCAATCTAAAATTAATACATGATAGTCAGAGGTGTGTGACACTCGACGAACTGTGTGGATTTTTATTTATTGAATTGAGAGGATCCATCTTTTTCTAATTCCTGGATTATTTTCAAAACTGACAGATTAGCTCCATGCTTGTTTCTGGAGTAAATCGGACACTACTGCAACCAAAGAGAGCAGGGCTGCCAGGAAACTGGTATTGTTTCAAAGGAAATAAATATGGCAGCCTCCATATACCTCTCACCTCGGGTTCACTTTAAGTGCAAATGTGCGACACACCCCCTATACCTAACTACAATCACTCTCTTTCCCTTCCAGATCCTGATCAAATAAACCTCATCCAACCCACACACCCCTATTAATTTCTGTATCTCACATCCTGCACACAGAGCACTATTAGCCCTTACACTGTCAGCTGTAGGTCTTTGTGTTTCCGCATCCATACACAGCAGACAACTTAAGCTACGTACACACATGCGACAACGATCGTTTGTTGTCAACAACGAACTTTTAATTGATGAAAGAACGACCTAAGTAAAGTCAGTTTTAAAAGGTGCGTAACAATCAGATCGTTAGAACGAGCATTACATCACGTAAAAGTAACTATTGCGCCTGCGCATAAAAATGAAAAGTTCCATGGAGAAATAGTGAAATGCGCATGTCAAGCCTATTACAAATGATAGTTTCCAACGATGTACAACTTTAACAAACGATCGTCGTTGGGAAAAATCCGCCAAGCTAGATCATTCGTTTTGAACGATCTAGCTCATTCGTCGTTAGACTTCATGGTCGTTGGCTGCTTTTTTCCAAACGATCGTCGTTTGAAAGGATCGGGGAACGATCATTTTAAACGACTATAGTCGCATGTGTGTACGCACCTTTAGAGACACTGAAGCAAAAAAATTATATGATTTGTATGTGTAGTACAGCTAACAAAGCATTAGGAGTAGAGACATAAGTCTAATATTTGTTTCCAGTACCGGAAGAGTTTAACTCCAGTTGTTATCTATGCAAATGGCCATTGAGCTCTGTTGCAGAGTCCCAGAGAACTCTGACTTCAGATTAGGTCATCTCAGTTGTATTGTGTTTTTCTTTTGCAGAGAACAGTTCAGGACAGGTCAAAAGTTCACTGCCTGTTCTGTAAAAACTCTTAGGACCCCTAGAATGCTGAGTAATGTGTAAACTGCAAATATTAGAATTATGCAGTGTTATCAAAAAAGCTGTATAACTGAAAATAAAAATATTATTTTTTTTTTTGCTACTAATGTTCTAGTAATTACCTCTAGTACACAACCAATTCATTATATCATAATATTTTTTTTTTTTTTTTTTGCTTAAGTGTCTCTTTAAAGGACTTACGAGGCCTGTTTGGTAAAAAAAAAAAAAAAAACATAAAAAAAAGTTAGATACCTGTGTGTAAGGCACTGAGGACGCCATCCGCACCCTCCGTGCCGTTCCGCCGGGTCCCCGCTGCACAATATCCCCCCGAACGTCCCCCGACCGCGCGGCCCGGGTCGGGCTCTCCAGCCTGTACAAAGATGGCGGCCGGAGGTGGCCGCGGCTGCGCAGTACACATAGCCGCGAGTGCGGCTGCGCACTGTTACGTGGATCGGGGGGTTGGCCTTAGAGCTGCACAGCCGCACTCGCAGCTATGCGTACTGCGCAGCTGCGGCCACCATCTTTGTACAGGCTGGAGAGCCTGACCCGGGCTGCGCGGTCGGGGGGATATTGTGCAGCGGGGACCCAGCGGAACGGCACAGAGGGCGCGGACGGCGTCGTCCGTGCCTTACAAACAGACACAGGTATCTAACTGTTTGTTATGTTTTTTTTTTTACAAAACAGGCCTTGTAAGTCTTTTAAAGGGAACCTAAACTGAGAAGGATATGGATATTTCTTTTTAAAATAATAAAAGTTGTCTGGCATCTTTCTGATCCTCTGCCTCTAATACTTTTAGCCACATCCCCTGAACAAGCATGCATAACTGGTGCTCTGACTGAAGTCAGACTGAATTAGCTGCATGCTTGTTTCAGGTGTGTGATTTAGCCACTACTACAGCTAAAGACCTTAGCAGTAGAGTCAGGAAGCTGGTATTGTGTTTTTTTTTTTTAACAATTTTATTGTTTTAAAGGGCAGCTGGTATTGTTTAAAAGGAAAAATCCATATTCCTCTCAGTTTAGGTTCACTTTAAGGCGGGTTAGTACAAAACTACTTCCGCCTGCCTCTGACGGTTTTGGGTGTTTATACTTAAAGGACAACTGAAGTGAGAGGGATATGGAGGCTGTCATATTTATTTCATTTTAAGCAATACTAGTTGCCTGGCTATCCTGCTGATCCTCATCCTCTAACACTTTTAGCCATAGACCCTGAACAAGCATGCAGCAGATCAGGTGTTTGACATTGTCAGAACTGACAAGTTTAGCTGCATGCTTGTGTCTGGTGTGATTTAGACAAGTGTTTCTCAACATTTTATTGGCATGTACCCCCTTTTAAAACCCTGTACTCACCAAGTACCCCCTAGCATAGTAAACATTATCACAAGTACCCCCTTTACAAATATATATTTAATCATAGTACATAATTGGTTCTAAACAATTTCCAATAATTTACGATTTTTTAATTAGCTAAAACACTAATTTGGGGTTGTTTACATAAGATTTATCAATTTCTAAAACTCTACATTTTTTTGTTCTTGGTTAAGTATATCAAGCCTGAGTACCCCCTGGAACTATCAGAAGTACCCCCTGGGGTACGCGTACCACACGTTGGGAACCTAGGATTTAGACTACTGCAGCCAAATAGACCAGCAAGGCTGCCAGGTAACTGGTATTGCTAAAAAGGAAATAAATATGGCAGCCTCCGTATTCTTCTAACTTGTCCTTTAACGCCTTTAGAGACATGTGGCACAGGAATATGAGGAAACAAAGTTTAGAGTAGGCAACTGCTTATGTTACTTGATGTCTATGACACTCTTGCAAGGGTTGCATTATATATTCGTGTATGCACATGTATTGTTTAGTTTTTAATAAATTCATAAAATGTTCAATAAACATTTTGAAACCAAAGTTTGGATTTAGTGCCAACTTTTCTACTTGGCTTGAGTTATGCAAATCATTCTAAGTTATTGCAGAATTATGCTTCTTACTGCAAAACTATGCAGCTTGACATGGGCCAATCAAATGCTTGCACTGCTAGATTGTCTTTTTCAATAGATTTTTATAATTTAGGATACAAAATGTTATGTCAAGTTTAACCTTAATGACACTCCTTGAGTATTGTGGACTTTGAATTGTTTGGTACATGCAGATTTGTGCATACATGGTTGGCACCAGAACACAAAGATCACAACTGAGCCTTGTGGGAGCAGGAAATTAGGTTTCATGGGCATCACAGCACTATATTGCCAGTAGCACAATATGTCTAAACTTCTACTAATTACGGTGTGTTTTTTTTTCCCCTCTTTCCAAAGTTCTGTGGAAAATGTGACGGTATTCATATGGGACAGCCTGCAGAAGATACTTCCACAAGGCCTTCTGCATGAGGTTGTTGTACACGAAACAGACTCCAACAGTGCTGTATACAGAGGGGAATGACTGCAATCCTGATACCTACAGCTGCAAATGCCTGAAGACTGGGAGCCTCTATTCTACCAACTGTCCTGTCTGCACTATACCTTGCCTACTTTTCAGCCTAGCCATACTGTATGTCAGTAAGTGTTAAGGTAGGCATATACTACAGTATTCGATGGTTCACCTGATCCAGCATACATCTTTCTCCCTAATATCCGTCATTTAACCAAGACTGCTGCTACCACCTCAATCTTTGCACCGCTAGATGTGAGACAGAGCTATGTAGCCATTGATCACACAGCACTCATCAACCCCCAACATGCTACCAAAGAAAAATCTACCTTTTCTAATGTGTTCAAGAACAGATTGACAGTTGTTGTTTTTTTTTTCAGTAGAGGTGGTAAAAACCTTAAATTCCTCTATATTATGGCTGCAGGTATGATGAATCTCTTGTGATTCTAAATTGTAATGCAAATCCACAGATAATTGTATTAGCCACCTTTTTATAAACAAGCTAATGTATTCCCAGTGTTTACAACAGTAATAAAAAAAAAAAAGTTTTAAGTATCCTTTTGCAGCAGCATTTGATTTTTAAGCTGAATAAATGTATGAAGATGGTATGAGCTCATACATTATACATTTTGTCCAATTTTGGTGCCCACAATCAATTTGTCCAATTTTACCTTTCCTATGAAATAGGACTACCTAAAATATACATCCAAAGGTATAAACACTCACTTTACATAGATTGGTAAGACTGGAACAAAAACAGACAAAAAAAAAACCTATTGTTTAGTGGGCACCATAATACAATTTAGTCTTAAAGGGAACCTAAACTGAGTATATGGATTTTTCCTTTTAAAATAATACCAGTTGCCCGACTCTCTTGCAAGAGAGTCCTCCGTAATGCAAGCCTATATAGGTTTGCTTCAAAATGAGTCTATTATGTACACAATTGGTGTTGCTTGTGTGCACCCAAACTCAGGAGCTGAGATGGTTAATGATATTGCTAGATGCCAATACTTTATCACTTCAGTTGCTGCATGAAAACAATTTGCATGATTTTTAGGTCAATTTCAAGCTGCATACAACAATATCAACTTGACCATTTCTAATGATTAGATAATATGTGCTAAAACTGAAGTAAGCACAGCAAATTGATAACTTTTGTCTGCTAGATTCCAAACTTCACCATGAGTATGAACACTAGCTGCTACAAATGATCTCTGGCTGAGACAGAACCGGCATCTGGCATAAAGCAGAACATTTATTCTGCATTTCCCGCATGTACAGCAAATCAACACTGTGCATCTCCCGATCGCTGCCCATTTTCTCACATCTGTACTATTTACATCTGGGTGCAGTCTCATCCTAGAGGTTAAGGTTGCTACATAGTAGTGATGGCTAACCTTGGCACTCCAGCTGTGGTGGAACTACAAGTCCCATGCAGCATTCCAATACTCTGCCTCCCCGAGTTATGCTTAGAGCTGTCAGAGGGATGATGGTACTCCAGCTGTGACAAAACTACACATCCCAAGGTTAGCCATCCCTGCTATATATAGGTTCAGGGTTATTAGCAAGAGAGCTAACCTCTGCATGCAACACTCATGGAGATTTCCAGCCCTCTGAATAATCTGTTTAGCTCTTACCTCCACTAGAAAAGCCATATACTGATAGGCATATTCCATGAGATGCAGATAGAGAAGATGCAGGACTGTGCAAATGTATGCAGCTTGAAAATGGACCAGTCACATCCTGCTGAGCTGAAATTTGATTTTACAACGAAGGTACATACACAATACGTCATCCGCTTCATGTCCATCTTTATTTGCTGATTCAAAATGGAAGAAACCTAAATTGATGCACAAATCCTGTGATTACTCCTAGAGAATTCAGAAGTAGCTGGACTTTAACGGCTTCTGGACGCCGGTTATTAAAATCTACGCCCTGTTTTTTCGTTGTTATACCTGGCAGGCATAGATTTCTCATCACTGCTGCAGCTCACTCACCCTGCTGTCTCTATGATCGCAGCCCTGTGAGCTGGTCAGTGGCAGATTTCATTTGCTCCTGTCCTCAATGGAAGCAACTCCCACTGGCTTACATTGATCACAGGGTCAGGAGCTAATAAAAGCTGCTCCTGACCAGCTCACAGAGCTCTGCCATGAGACTGCAGAGTGGGTGGCCTGAGGCGACAGATGTTCAGCATGGACAGTGGAAGCGGCAGCTATTCAGTGGTTTCTGGTACCAGCAGTCTCTGGTCCTTAAGGGGGCTGGTACAGAAGTCTTTAAAATGAACCAGAGACAAAGCACCCTCATGTATTTTACCATATAGATCAGTGGGAACATTAGAGAAAACACATACCATGCTTTCTGTTTCATGCTTTCTGTTTCATTCTACACTGCACAGCTCGTTTATCAGCCCTGATAAAATCCCCGACTGAGCATTGTCTGGCATGAGAGAGCACAGACTGAGCTATAAATATTCCTGAGCAAAGCCAGACTGAATGCGCAGTCTGGGATTTTATCAGGGATGATTAGAAGCAAGCAGTGCAGTGCAGAATTTAACAGAAAGCAAGGTAGAAGTTTTCTCTAATGTTCCCACTGATTTATATGGTAAATACATGAGGGTACTTTGTCTCTGGTTCCCTTTAAAAAAAATAAAAAAAACACAGAGCAAGGGACTTTAAAACAGAAATTATACCAACACATGTTCAGTTATATTTATTGGAAAATTACAGTTCAAATGATATTTACAAATATATCTATGCTCTCTTAATTTCATTAGAGAAGCCAGTAGGCCTAAGTAAAGGCTCACACACACATCAGACTATAGTCTTGGAAACTGAAAGATCACAGACCAATCTTACCACCCTTCATATAGTATAAGAGCTATACTCTACACAGTCTATTCTATGGAGCTAAACTCCCCATCAGATAAAAATCTTTGCAAGATGCTGCACACAAACATGCTGCACACACTCAAAAGATCTGTTCCTGCTGGAAATCCATTCCTGCAAATTGCAATGATAGTCTATGAGATCTGCAGATCATCATACACACATGATTTAACCGACATTCATCTGCAGTTCAGATCCACCAGGATGGATTTTCAGATCTGCGGATGATTGCTTGATCTACAGATGAATGTCAGTTAAATCGTGTGTATGATGATCTGCAGATCTCATAGACTATCATTGCAATTTGCAGGAATGGATTTTTGGCAGGAACAGATCTTTTGCAGATACTGATCTTTTGTGTCTGTACAGCATCTGTGTGTGCAGCATCTTGCAAAGAGTTTTTTCTGATGTGGAGTTCAGCTCCATAGAAAAGACTGTGTAGAGTATGGCTCTCATACTACATGAAGGGTGGTAAGATTGGTCTGTGATCTATCTTTTTCCAAAGACTATAGTCTGATGTGTGTATGAGCCTTTAGTGGGAACTTGCAATCTAGTCTGTATGTACTAAAGACTTCCTGTCTAATGCACACGTTTGTAACTGGGGATGAGATGCTAATAATAGAGTTGATGCACATTTTATATAATTTTAAAATGGATCAATAATTGCTGGATAGAACAGGTCAAACGTCAAGCTGTATAAGATTTGCATCAACTCACACCTATTAGCATCTCCTTGGCCCTCTCCATTTCTTCAACTGGAGGTCATTCAGATCGCAGTGAACTTTGCTGAAAGAGTTAATCATCAAGCAAGCAATGTTTCCAGTCCATGTTTGCACAATCACTTGTGATCTCCAGGCCCGATGTAAATAAATATTCTGGCTCAAAAGGGTCCGTCAACTGAAATGTTAGTTTTAGGCCCCATTAACACCTGTCAGATGTTCCCTTGCCCCGGCCAGATGCTCCTACTACAAATACAGCTACTTATCTCAAATCTATTCTCAGCTCAGGTATCCTTTAAGCGTGTGCCTTGTACTGCTAGTCACACAAGCCCTGCGCATAGTTATGCAATATCCATAGCTTGCATTGCTCAGGCTGAAACAGCCAGCTGCAAACTCGGGTCCTGCTTTCTGCACACATGATAACCCAACAACACCTTCGCTTTAGAAAAGGCAATACTGTGCTTTGAAGTCTTTACGTAAAGGACTTTACCTTTAAGAGCATTACTAAACATTCTAGTGGCTATGGTTCTCCTTGCCTTAATCAGCCCCCCCCCCCCCCCCCCCCCCCCGACTGTGTAGACTGAAACGTTAAGGTGCTATAAATAATCCAAACTGCATATAATGTGAAAATCTATGAATAGAAAGTGTTAAATTACTGAGATAGAGGCTACAAAACAGAATTTCAGCACAATGCTCTCTTGTAAACTGAATTTTCCCCCCCTTTTGCAATGCTGGAAAATCAGATCCTTAATCACTCAGCTAGTGGGAGATCAGGTTCATCACACAGCTGGGATAATCAGGTTCTTTATCACACAGTTGCTATAATTGGGTTTTATTAGCATGTGATGAAGTATTATAGACGTGGATATCTGAGAGTGGTAAGTCTGTAACCAGGAAGCTCCTCCCACATCTGGGTCACAGGAAGGTTGGAATGAGTAAGTGTCTTGTGTGGAAAGGTAATAAAATCACGTACTGGCCCTGGACACCAGGAAGTATAGCAGGAAGAACAGTCCTATAAGTCCTGCTGAAACGTAGCACAAAAGCTTGCGATTATCTTTGCCAGAACGAGCCATTCCTGTGAAGCGCTTGACGCTGCCACCTAACAGGCCAGTCACACTCAGGAAGTCTGAATCCTGGAAGACAAGGTAAAGGCAGATTACAAATCTGATCTTCAAGAGACCTCTGCTGGACAAGTATGGCAACAGAAAATGCTCAGCTATTTATTCCAAACATCAAACTGGCATTAGACTAAACTTACTGGAAATTTGTAATACAATAAAATGTGCACAGCTGATAGTATTTAAAGAATTATTTTTTAAATTCACATTGTAAAATTTCATGTAAAGCTCAGAGCCACAAGGATCGGTGGGTGTCAGCAGCAGTAACTTACCAGCTTCCTATAAATCATTAGCGGGTTGAAACTCCACCCCCTCTATCAGCAAGAGGGCTAGGCCAGTTTTATTCAAAGTGTTCTGTAGTTTCAGACCTCTGATTTACCGGCGCATACTGCAGCAGACCCCCGCTGATCCTTGCAACTCAAAAATATTAATGTAAAGCTATTTCAAGCTATAAGAAAAACAAAATTCTGAAAGGTTTAGTCCTTTCAAAACACGCTCTAGACCGGTGATTCTCAACCTGGGGTCCGCTAGCACCAGGTGAACTTATCCAGCTTGGCTGTGAGAGTCTTGGCTGAAAGGCAAGGGGAAAATAGCACCCGAAGTCCAGCACTGGCGTTCATTTGTGTCTCCAGTGCTGAGCTCCATCCGCCTGTGAAGGCTCTGTCCTTCCCCCACAAGGACTCAATTAAAATACCTGTAAACCTGTACATATAAAATGTATTCATTTTTTCCAGAGTAAAATGCACTATAAACTACTTTCTTCCTATGTCACTTATGTCAAATAGTAGTGTGCAAATTAGGAATGTTGGCCAGAAACTTTGTATAGATTTTTTTTTTAGGGAGTATATTTTGCAATTTATAGACTAAATACTGAGAATCTCCCATGAGCAGATATACTAGTCCAAAACCTGTTAGATTTTTTTTTTACTGTACCTACTGTAAGTGACTTAGATTATTTTTTTTACTGTACCTACTGTAAGTCACTTACAGTAGGTACAGTAAAAAAAAAATCTAACAGGTTTTGGACTAGTATATCTGCTCATGGGAGATTCTCAGTATTTAGTCTATAAATTGCAAGATACACTCCCTAAAAAAAAAAATTCTATTCAAAGTTTCTGGCCAACATCCCTAATTTGCACACTACTATTTGGTCTGTAGGACTGAGCAACTGCTGTTCAGCAAGTGCTTTTGAAAATAAAGAAAACCTTGAGAATCCACTAGGAGGAGATTAACTAGTCCAAAACCAGATGAATAGAGAGGTCAGGTTTTAATTGCTTACGGTAAAGGTGGCCACACACCATACAATTCATTACATTTCTTTTTGATTCAAGAATTAAATGTTTTTGATCGATTGTAACGATTTAAAATCTGATCAATGTATCGCACACGTAAAAATTTTTCCCCAATTTTGATTTTTTTTTTTTCAAACCTACCCTACACACAAAGTATGCATGTATTTTAATTTTAACAATTTTTTTTTGCTACAATGATCCTTTAATAATGAGAACTGATAGACCTAAGGGTTAGGTTCACAGTGTGACAGAGGGAAAGCCGCAGCGCACTTTGTCATATACAGTAAATGAAAATTATACTCTGCAATCACTGTTATTACACACATTTTGCAGTTGTGCACTGCATGCGGGGTGTTACAATGTTGCATGCCGCTATACCACAACGCGCCTGCTGCACTGTAAACGTCCCATAGGAAATCCGGATTAGAAAGTGGCAGTTGTGCCGTGATGCACCACTGCAAACGTAGCCCAAGAGATCTAGCATTCTTCTTTAAATAAGCCTGTCTGCTAAATGTAATTACTCCATCCATAGCTTCAGATATCTGTGAACTGTGACACAGAAGCAGCATGTAGGACAGTCATTCTTCACTGGCTGCTTCCATGTTCCTGGTCATGGCTCAGCAGTCGGGATGGTCGATGGAAAGAATTCTAAGCAGATGCAGGATTGTGTACGCAGCTGGAAAATGGACTGCTTGAATACCACCTCAGCTTCATCTGATACACTTTCAAGCTGGATGAGCATGACTTATAAATATAACAAAGCAATGTCAGCTACAATCACTGCACCACGATAAGCTCACTTCAAGTGTTGTTGCACTGACAATTAGAACTGTTAAAAGGGCCACTATAGCGCAAAAAAAAAAAAAAAAAAATTATTAAGACTTCACAACTGCAGTTCTGGAAATGCTTTTAAAAACAAAGAAAACCCTAAGAATCCCCCATGAGACGATTCACTAGTCCAAAACCTATCGGTTTTGTCTGCTAACTTTTTTTGCTGGCAAACCTATACCTTTTGTCTGCTCCAAAC
Organism: Hyperolius riggenbachi; assembly: GCF_040937935.1. Classification (NCBI taxonomy): domain Eukaryota; kingdom Metazoa; phylum Chordata; class Amphibia; order Anura; family Hyperoliidae; genus Hyperolius; species Hyperolius riggenbachi. The sequence continues at coordinate 90,128,596 of NC_090656.1, forward strand.
ATAAGCTAAAACAATGCTACAGTTTCATGCAATACACAAAGTGAGAAAGATGGATGCTAACATTACTCACAACCTTCTCATATTTACTAATTTACTGGGTTGGGATGGCGACAGGATATATTTCCATCCAACCCAGCTGACTGACTTTGCCTATAACCCGATTCTCTTGATATTCATGCTTGTTTCAGATGAGGGAATCAGCATTTGACCAGCATTACATCTATGCACTTAGCATTTTCATTAGAGGTCATCAATGGAAGCATCTATATTTCATTACTTATTTAGAAATGCACCCCCCCATGTTGTATCCGAGGCTGGTACCTCCTGTTTCATTGCAAATAAATAAAATCTTGAGGATCTCCCAGTCTGAGGGGCTGTAGCAGGCCCACACTAGCCTGCTGACAACAGATGTGCTAAGGCAATAGCGTACAATTAGCCCATACCTGTATTTTGAGAGTTCTTTCTACCTCACTCACCTGCATCTTTATGGCTGGCCAGACTGAATTTAAAGGGGAACTGAAGTAAGAGGTATACAGAGGCTGCCATATTTATTTCCTTTTAATCAATACAAGTTGCCTGGCAGCCCTGCTGATCTATTTCTCTGCCGTAGTATCTGAATAACACCAGAAACAAGCATGCAGCTAGTCTTGTCAGATCTGACTTTAAAGTCTGAAACACCTGATCTGCTGCATGCTTGTTCAGGGGCTATGGTTAATAGTATTAGAGGCAGAGGATAAGCAGGGCTGCCAGGCAACTGGTCCTCTCTAGGACCAGAGGTTTATAATCCCCTAGTGACCAGGCCATTTTTCTCAATTCAGCACCTGCAGCTTTAACAATTTATTGCTTCGCCACACAACTTAGCGCTTCCCCCCTCCCCCCCCAAAGATCCTCACTGCAATCATCTTACATAGGCGTTAGCCAATAAGAGGGATTAGATTGTCAGCCCTCCAGGGGACAGCTATGTAATGATGCGCTGTACAAATGAAAAAAAAACAAAAACAAACTGTTTTAACAGCTTGCCAGCTCTGATCACGGCTGGCATGCTGTTTACTGTGTGCTGCTCTACATCACAGCCACGCACGCATGCATGCATTCCCTGCTGATCCCTGCCTCAAGGACTTCACGCCATTCAACGTTAGGCAGTCCTGGCAGCAGCACCACCCTTCCACCGCCCATTGGCGTTACGCGGTCACAAGGGGGGTTAAAGGAAACTGTAGTGAGAGGTATATGGGAGACTGGCTATCCTGCAGATTCTACTTTTATTTATAGACCCTGAACAAGCATGCAGCAGATCTGGTGTTTCTGACATTGTCAGAACTGACCAGATTAGCTGCATGTGTGTTTCTGGTGTGATTCAGACACTACTACAGGCAAACAGATCAGCAAGGCTGCTGGGCAACTGGCATTGTTCAAAAGAAAATAAATACAGCAGCCTCCATATACCTCTCAGTACAGTTGTCTTGTCCTTTAGGTCTGTGTTACCCTTTGGGCCTGAGCCCACTAACGCAGTTATGTCTGCTTTTCAGCATCTGTAAAATTGATGTGTAGCTGAAAGGCAGACACAACAGTATTAGTGGCCTCAGGCCCTAACGCAGTTATATGTAGGCACTGCTGTACTAGAGACCCAATGGAACTCAGTGCAAGAGGGGGAGTGTGCCACTAAAGCCTGGAACACACCTTCAATTTTGATTGGCCAATTTCACCACCTCCATGTTGTGTGATTGTCAACAGATTGTGGACTCGTTTCCACTATCGCGAATCCGCATGCGTCCAAGGCATGCGGATTCGCACACGTAATGCAAGTGAATGGACCTATTTCCACTGTAGCGTTTGCGTGGTGCGTTTTTATGAGCGTTAAAAAAACGCACAAAAGAGCCAACGAATTCGCCTGCGAGAGGAATGCATGCGAATCGCATGCAATGTATTTAATAGGGAAATCTCATGCGTTTTTTGCCGCGAATTCGCATAGGTACCAATGTAAATTCACATAGGCAGTGACATGGTTAAAATCGCATATACCCTCACCTATGCGAATTCGCGGCAAAAACCGCACGGGGAATCGCATCCACATGCGATTTCATCAGCGGTGGAATCCAGGCGATTCTGCACCGCAATAGTGGAAACGAGCCCTGTGAGTATTATGTGCAGATTGTGTAGGTAAATTCTAATACTATATGTAGGTGGTAAAAAGTTAATCTATGCTTCAACTGAGAGCATGTCTATGCCAACTCAGCCCTATAGAATTAAATGGAGTAACTGAGCTTGCACAGAGACGCTGCCTGTGCATTGTACACAAGCACACTAAGCATGGATTAGGAGAAAAGGTGGATCACAGTGTATTCTCCCTTACACAGCCCACCTGATGGCAGGAGAAACATTCAGTCAGAAAAATATCCACAGATTTTAAAAAGGTCATTCCACAGCTGCTGTGTGTTTATATACAACAATCTTTTTTAGACAATTGGTACAGAAGAGGAATTACAACTCTTGTAGCAAATATGAACCCATCTCCCTTTGTACTGCAGTATATCCCTATACACTCCCTGCCACCCAATCAGCTGATATCCTCCAGTACTGCTCCAGAAACCTCAACAGAAAGACACATACTCATGCAGCAGTGAAAAATGTCTATTGCAAACAAGAGTTTACAGTAAGAATGCTGCCAGTTGTAGATTACAAGCTTTAGTTTATTGGGCTGAAGTTTTCTGGAAAGACAATGCATTAAATCTCTCACCATTCCATCTAAATACTTGTTGTGGTCATCAGCTTCCCTGTCCATGTCCAGCGCAATCTGCAAGGAGAAGGAAAGGGTTAGACAGAAATGGGATTCTGTTCTCCTTGTGATATTTACAATGCTGATAAGAGGCACAATACTATGTGCTGGGTTCATTTCACTATACTCGTATCTAGTGATGGTTAAGTACATGCAAATAACTTCGAGTTGATGCAAATGTATGCAATTTTTTTATGCAGCTTGGAAATGAACCAACTGAATTTTACCTCAGCGGGATTGGATTTGGTTCATTTTTCAAGCTGCATAAATTTGCATAAAAATTAGCATCAACTCAGTTATTTGCATCTACTTAACCATCACTACTCATCCATCACAACACCAATATAAAATACAGCATATAGCGTGATCATTGGCAGTATTAAAAAGCAATAGAAATGAATATCCCACGCATTAATGAATCTTGCCAAGAATGCAGCTGGGAATACAGTCATGGTGAAATAAAAGGCATAGATTTGGTAAAACCAGTAAATTGCTCTCATATACTTTTATTAAAGCCCATCTAGAAACAGCAAGGACTGCGGCCAGAGGCATTGCTTATAGGAGTGTTGGGGTGGTACTGGCTAGGAAGCGGACAGCTGCTAGCATGGCTAACATGAAGGCTCCATCCTCCACCACTGCTTGACCGGACTGCTTTCGTGGCCACAGTCCCATCCATATAAGAGTTTGACCCCACTGTGCAGGTGCAGTGATGGCTTGTACAGTAGCACAGAGCCACTCGTGCAGGGAGGAAAAAGCCGTGCATGAGCCGCTCCATGCTACTGCACAGTGTGGTTGTGCTCACACATGGACAGGAGCGCAGCAGTGCAAACATATACAACAAACACTTGTCGAATATGTTCAGAGGGTCCCAGGGCATAGGAGGGATGAACATCTAAGGAGACAATGGGCAGATGAAGTTACAGAGGATGCAAATAAACTGTCTTCAGAACAGCAAGTGGTTAAAGCCCATCTCAAGGAATAGATCTAAAATACCATTTAACAGCTTAGCTCAATGCTTAGACTTTACCTTGTGTGTGAAATGAGGCTTGTGCACCCCATAGCAACGCCAGCCGGTGGTGCAGCCCATAGCAACGCCAGCCGGTGGTGTAGCCCATAGCAACGCCAGCCGGTGGTGCAGCCCATAGCAATGATAGCTGGGGGGGGGCAGCCCATAGCAATGATAGCTGGGGGGGCAGCCCATAGCAATGATAGCTGGGGGGGGCAGCCTATAGCAATGATAGCCGGGTGGCAGCCTATAGCAATGATAGCCGGGTGGCAGCCTATAGCAATGATAGCCGGGGGGGGGGGGGAAGCCTGTAGCAATGATAGCCGGGGGGCAGCCTATAGCAATGCCAGTCGGGGGGCAGCCTATAGCAACGCCAGTCGGGAGGGGGGGGCAGCCTATAGCAACGACAGACAAGGGTGCAGCCTATAGCAACGGCTAATCAGCAACCATCTACACAGGCGGCAACAAGCTCTGCAACTAAACATGGACACATAGATTTTTTTTTTCAAATATCAAATCAATTTTTGTGATAGATTGTGATGATAAAAAGAAATCCACCACCATACTATTTCGTTTCAGTATTTTCCACCTCAGTTTGTATATATAACAAGCTGCTGAACTGCGTTCTCTACCATTCCTACAGGGTATAAAACAAATTCCACATCGCAGACTCCGTAAACAATGCACATTCACCCGTGTCACAGTGTTTAACCACTTGCCGACCGCCCATGCCCAATAGGTGGCGGCAAAGTGGCACCCCCAGGACCGCGTAACGCCGATCGGCGGCACCTGGGGGACTGAACAGCTGGGGATCGCGCGGTGATGCGCGCGCATCCGCCGGCATTAGGCTCCGCCCACCCGCCACATCAACCCGTTGGCCAATTAGCAGCGCCTGCGGATCTGCCAGGTGCTGGCAAGCAGTGTGGAGACTTCTGTCCCCGACATGAGTTGGCTGCCTGCTAGGTGTGACATAGGGCCCTTCCACACTGCATGCACTTCAATAATGGAAGTGCATGCATTTTGCAGATCGTGAAGTGCACCAACATTAACATAGTAATCCTGCTGCCCTGAACCAGAGCAGTGCTCAACCGCAAATAGAGTACCTGCTGTATTCTTCCTACGTTTGTGACTGGGTTAAATAAATGGGAGAGATTGAAAATTGCATAGAAAACGCGGTGCTTTGTGATTTTTTGCAATCTCACATTTTAGAAAAAATGTCAGCTTTTTTCCTCAGCAGCAATTGTAATCGTGCCACAATCTAGCCTTGAAAACCCCACTGAACCATACAATGGCTACCATAATTGCGGCAAAAGGCAAGCTTGTAAAATAGCAATCGCATCGCAACATTCAGTGTGTAAGGGTCCATACAGAATTTTGCTGACAGGTGTGGTTACAAACTCCGCTTTTCTTTATATGTCAGTCAGCGTGTCATCACGATGATGCAGTGGACTATATGTCCTGCCTACATTTGGTATAAGTTTCAAAACACTTACAGATTTCAGTCGTGTGACTTTAGAAGAGAGGTTATCTGCAAGACGTTTGTTTTCCGCATCGAGCATCTCATCCACCGCCCCAGTACTTGGACCTGAACAGACAAAGTGACTGGGTAAGAAATGTAAAATTTAACAAACAGCAGACAGAGTGGCAGTGACAGAAGTACAGTATTGTATGAGAAATATTCTTTCCAGCTAAATAGTAGTAATGTGACAGATGTGCTTTCCTCCTGCCAGACCAATATTGGCACCCAGATCACACCTCATCCTATAAGATACAGCAAGATGCTGAGGCATCCCACATCATTAAAAGGAGAACTGAAGTGAGAAGAATCAAGGCTGCCACATGCATTTCCTTTTAAACAATACTAGTTGCCTGGCTGTCCTGCTGACCCATTTGGCTGCTGCAGTGTCTGAATCACACCAGAAACAAGCATGCAGCTAATCTTGTCAGATCTGACAATGTCAGAAACACCTGATCTGCAGCATGCTTGTTCAGGGTCTATGGCTGAAAGTATTAGAGAGACAGGACCAGCAGGATAGCCAGGCAACTGGTATTGCTTAAAAGGAAATAAATATGGCAGCCTCTACATACCTCTTGCTTCAGTTGTTCTTTAATAAGAGACACTGAAGTCTCTTAAAAATCCTTTTTTCAATCACAAAATATTGTTTAATATATTAGCTCTAACGAAACTGCTGCATCCCCACCACTGTACACTATCTAAATCCCCCCTAACTCCCCCCTTCCCTCTCCCCTGCAAAATCCTCGACTTTCTTGGTTGTGGATGTTGAGCTATGAGCCGCAGCTCTGCCTCCATGTCCGTCTTATCAGCGGCATATCTCCGCCTCTCCCCCGCCCCTCTCAGTGAAGGAAGACAGAGGGGCGGGGGAGAGGCGGCGATCTGGGCTGACAGACGCGCTGAGAGGCAGAGCTGTGGCTCATAGCTCTGCCTCTCACAGAAGCACTGCCCGGATTGCCCCCTGCTGGGGAGTTAGGGGGATTTAGATAGTGTACAGAGGCAGGAATGCGGCGGTTTAGTTGGGGCTAACATGTTAAACAATATTTTGTGATTAAAAAAAAAAAAAAAAAAAAAAGGATTTTTAAGAGACTTCAGAGTCTCTTTAAGCTGACACAAAGCCCCGCATGCCACCATTCCTCACAGTGCTGTTGACAGGATTATCAGGCGTGTCCAAAGTCCGGCCCGGGGGTCAAATGCAGCCCACCAAGCTCTCTACAGCTATTAATTCATTGAGGCCCGTAGGCCATAGCTGTAGTGCCACATGCAGGGGCCACCATATGTTGCCGCTCTGCCTCCCACTTTGCTCACCTGAAGCAGTAACAGCCACTGATTAGCAGCCGCCACTGTGTCAGTAGCACTAAGCCTGCATACTGAAAGGGGCGTGCTAATGACACATGGTATCTGGGTTATTTCCCATGGAAATGTTTTATTTGACAAAATTGTCACAGGCATAGTGTACCTAACTGCAATCAGCAAAAATGGGGTTTAATTTCGCTAGTTCGGCCCTGTAGCACTCTCAATAACAGCGATATGGATCTTGGCCTAAAAAGTTTGAACACCCCTGTGCTAAATAATTTCTGTAAAGATAATGCTACACGGTGAGAAAAGAGGGTGCTGGGATGTAACCTACAGTGTGGCATTTGTGAGACACATTCTATGGGTTTTGGTTTATTATTATTTGTATTTATAAAGCGCCAACATATTAAGCAGCGCTGCACAATAGATAAATGGGTTAACATACAAGGTAGGACATACAGGAAACTCACAACAAAACAAGATCATGCAAATTTTTTAATAATAATACAGTGTCATAGGTCAAAATAGAGACTGTTCTAGTCCACAAGATGGGCGTTTGTCAGTAAGATTGCATAATCAAGCTGGAAACACGAGGGAGGAGGGCCCTGCCAGAGGCTTACAATCTAAAGGGTGGGGGTGGAGACAATAGGTGCATATTTTGAGAGGGTGTCTAACAAAACATATTATGGTGCTGGTGTGCTGATGGGGATCCAGTGTAGGGCTTTACAGAGCGGAGTTGTAGAGGCGCTGCGATGAGAAGAATGATCAGTCTGGCTGCCGCATGCATTACCAATTGAAGTGGGGCAGTACGGTTAGAGGGGAGGCCAGACAAAAGAGAATTGCAGTAGTCTAGGCAGGAGATGACAAGGGCGTGGATAAGGAGTTTAGTGGTGTCAGGGGACAGGTAGGAGCGGATCTTGGAGATGTTGCGGAGGTGGAAGTTGCAGGATCTGGCAATACCTTGGATGTGGGGTGTAAAGGAAAGTTCAGAGTCCAGGGTAACGCCTAGACAGCAGGCTTGGGAGGTAGGGCGGATAGTAGCATTTTCGATAGTGATGTGCAGATCTGGGAGCGGTGCAGCAGTGCGCGGTGCAAATATAAGAAGCTAAGTCTTGTCCAAATTAAGCTTCAGGTACCTGGCGGCCATCCAGGAGGAAATGGATGTGAGGCAGGCGGAGACTTTGTCTATGGTAAAGGAGGGGAGATCTGGGGTGTGGAGGTATATCTGGGTGTCATCGGCATACTGGTGGTAATTGAAACCCATGGAGGAGAGGATTTTACAAATTGAGGCAGTATAGAGTGAGAACAGTAGTGGTCTTAGGACAGAACCTTGAGGAACACCAACTGAGAGGGGTGTAGGAGTGGATGAGGAGCCATTGAAAAAGGAGCGGTAGGAGGAGAGCCAGGCTAAGGCCACATACACACATCAGACCATAGTCTTTTGAAAATGAAAGATCACAGACCAATCTTACCATCCTTCATGTAGTATGAGAGCCATACCTTCACAGTCTGTTCTATTGAGCTGAACTCCCAATCAGACAGAAATCTTTGCAAGATGCTGCACACAAAGATGCTGTAGACATTCAAAAGATCAGTATCTGCAAAAGATCTGTTCCTGCAAATTGCATTCATAGTCTATGAGATCTACAGATCATCATACACACCTTGTTTAACTGACATTCATCTGCAGATCAGACAATCATCTGCAGATCTGAAAATCCATCCTGGTGGATCTGATCTGCAGATGAATGTCAGTTAAACAAGGTGTGTATGAGGATCTGCAGATCTCATAGACCAGTGCTGTCCAACTGGCGGCCCGCGGGCCGCATCCGGGCCGCCAGGCCACCTGCTGCGGCCCGCTCGTGTCCCTGGGATGCAGGCATGGCTTGCGCTATTGGCGCCATGCCTGCTCCCTCGTATTGTGGCCTCCTGTGTCCCCGCTGGCCTCTCCTATGTCCCCCCGCTGCCTCACAGATCAGACCTCACAGATCGCGGCGACTGAGGTAAACAGAGGGCGCATGGTACCCGCACAGAGTACGTCACATGCGGAAGTGAATCATTAGTCACTTCCGCATGTGACGTTCTGCCGCGCGGGTGTCATGCGCGCGCTCTGCTTGCTTCAGTCACCGCGATCTGTGAGGTCTGATCTGTGAGGCAGCAGCGGCATCGTCAGCGGGGACACCGGAGAGGCCAGCGGGGACACCGAGGTAACGGGCTCATTACTGGTGGGGGCACCTGTCACTAGCTGGGGGGGCTCCTGTCACTATCTAGCTGGGGGGGCACCTGTCACTATCTAGCTGGGGGGGGGCACCTGTCACTATCTAAGTGGGGGGCACCTGTCACTATCTAAGTGGGGGGCACCTGTCACTATCTAAGTGGGGGGGGCACCTGTCACTATCTAAGTGGGGGGGGCACCTGTCACTATCTAAGTGGGGGGGGCACCTGTCACTATCTAAGTGGGGGGGGGCACCTGTCACTATCTAGCTGGGGGGGGGCACCTGTCACTCTCTAAGTGGGGGGCACCTGTCACTATCTAAGTGGGGGCACCTGTCACTATCTAGCTGGGGGGGGGGGGGGGGGCACCTGTCACTATCTAAGTGGGGGGCACCTGTCACTATCTAAGTGGGGGGCACCTGTCACTATCTAGCTGGGGGGGGGGGGGCACCTGTCACTATCTAAGTGGGGGGCACCTGTCACTATCTAAGTGGGGGGCACCTGTCACTATCTAAGTGGGGGGCACCTGTCACTATCTAGCTGGGGGGGTGCTCCTGTCACTATCTAGCTGGGGGGGTGCTCCTGTCACTACCTCAACTGGGGGGACACCTGTCACCTGGCATTTCAGCCCACACATCATCCCCAATCCGGCCCAAAACACAATTGCCAGGCACAGCAGCCAGTAGAGGAGAATTTAGAAGCCAGGTGAGAGGTGTCTACCCTATTAAAGGGGCATTCTGCTTATTTATGTGAAATGCTGTCTATTTATGTGCCTCATGACTGCTGAATTTGTCGTGTTGGGGGCCTCATGATTGCTGAATTTGTCTTGTTGGGGGCCTCATGATTGCTAAATTTGTCTTGTTGGGGGCATCATGATTGCTGAATTTGTCTTGTTGGGGGCCTCTAGATTGCTGAATTTGTCTTGTTGGGGGCCTCATGATTGCTAAATTTGTCTTGTTGGGGGCATCATGATTGCTGAATTTGTCTTGTTGGGGGCCTCATGATTTGTTGGGGGCCTCATGATTGCTGAATTTGTCTTGTTGGGGGTCACATGATTGCGAACTGTGAGACTATGGAAAAGCTGAATCGTCATCATGAGACAATAGCATTAAACCTACTTTTTTAGCTTTTTAAAACGGAAAATAAAACTGGGAGGTTCTAAAAAAAACCCCACATTTTTCAGGAGTAGGATGGATGAAATTGTTTATCTTCACAGTTTATTTTCAACTTGGATTTTCCATAATGTTTTCGGCCCTCCACCATGGGGTCTGAAAAAAAAATGGCCCTCCATGCCCATGAAGTTGGACAGCACTGTCATAGACTATGAATGCAATTTGCAGGAACGGATCTCCGGCAGGAATAGATCTTTTGCAGATACTGATCTTTTGTGTTTGTACAGCATGTTTGTGTGCAGCATCTTGCAAAGGTTTTTTTCTGATGTGGAGTTCAGCTCCATAGAAAAGACTGTGTAGGTATGGCTCTCATACTACATGAAGGGTGGTAAGATTGGTCTGTGATCTTTCATTTTCCAAAGACTATAGTCTGATGTGTGTATGCACCCTAAGGCTAGGTCCTGAATGCCCATTAACTGCATGGAGTGGAGGAGGGAGTGGTCGACAGTGCCAAATGGCGAGGAGAGGTCCAGGAGGAGGAGCAGGTTCTTTGTGTCCCTCAAAGCAAACTCCTGGGTTCTGCATTATCTGCTAACGAATCTCTAAAGCCCCATACACACACTCAACAGTGGTCTTTTATGCAGCACAAATTATCAAAAAATTATCAAACAACTTTTTGTTATAAAAAGTTAAAACAACAACAAAAAAAAAAGGTTGCTTGTTATTGTTCACACAACTGATAAGACATCAATCCCAATTGTTGGATTGACGTCTTAGCAGTTGTGTGAACAATAGCAAGCAACTTTTTTTTTTTTTTGTTTCAACTTTTCACAGCAAAAAGTTGTTTGATAATTGTGCTGCATAAAATACAGCTGTTGAGCATGTGTATAGGGCTTTAAGCCTCATACACACGCTCAAAAGTATTTTAAATGCACAATTATCAAACTACTGTTGTTGAAGCAACCAAAAAAAAACTTGTTTGCTATTGTTCACACACCTGATAAGATGCAGCTCAAATCAAGCCAACTGTTAAATTGATTTGAGCTGCATCTTGTCAGTTGTGTGAACAATAGCAAACAATTTTTTTTGGTTGTTTCAACAACAACAGTTGTTTGATAATTGTACATTTAAAAGACTTTGTTGAGCGTGTGTATGAGGCTTAAGGCTCATACACACATACTAACTATCTGTCCAACTATCTTCCAAACTTGTCGGTTGGAAGATAAGTTGGGTGTGTGTACAGCCGACAAAACAACCAGATGACCAACTGATAACAGTTTGTTTGCCAGATCCAACCGGTGGATCAATCTGTCAGGCAGGTTGGAATGCATGTACAAGTCTTTAAACAACTTTGTTGTTATTGAATGCGGGCATGTTTGTCATTTAGCTTGCACGCATAGTATTTAAGTGAGTTGGTTGTTCAGTTGGTTGGCGTGTGTGTACGTACTTGTCAGGTAGACAACTTGTTGTGTGGTTGGGCATGTTATGCGGTTGATTGTGCATAAAGTTGGATGTGTGTATGAGCCTTAAAGAGAATCTGTATTGTTAAAATCGCTCAAAAGTAAACATACCAGTGCGTTAGGGGACATCTATTACCCTCTGTCACAATTTCGCCGCTCCTCGCCGCATTAAAAGTGGTTAAAAACAGTTTTAAAAAGTTTGTTTGTAAACAAACAAAATGGCCACCAAAACAGGAAGTAAGTTGATGTACAGTATGTCCACACATAGAAAATACATCCATACATAAGCAGGCTGTATACAGCATTCCTTTTGAATCTCAAGAGATCATTTGTGTGTTTCTTTCCCCCATGCACTGAAGTTTCAGGCTGCTCTTTTCTTCCTGCAAACAGCTTTGCCCTTGTTTGTAATTCCTCAGTATGTGAAAGCCCAGCCAGCTCAGAGGACGATTTATCCAGCTGATTAGAGCAGCTTCTCTCTTCTCTCTTATCTAAATAACATACAGGCAGTATGCATAGAGGGGCCAGGAAGGGTGAGTTCATAGCAAAACCACAACACTGAAGAACTTGGCAGCCTTCCAGACACAGGCCGACAAGTCTGACAGGGGAAAGATACATTGATTTATTACAGAGACTGTCATAGTAGAAAGTGCTGCAGTTCGCCAGAACACATTAGAATAGCTTTTGGAACATGTAGGATGATTAAAAACAGGATGCAATTTTTGTTACGGAGTCTCTTTAAGGCTGGGTTACCCTGAATCAGTTGCTGGCAGATAAAATGTAAATGCATTATAACACAGATGCAGACTGACCCATAGGGAAACATAGAAAATTCCTCCTAACCAGTTGTTTGTTGCGTTATAGATGACAAAAACGGATTCAGTGTATAAGGCTCCATACAGACATTCATCTATGACAGTCTAAATGATCGTGCACAATCTTTCTAGCCAAGCAGCAGCTTGTCATAGTCATGCACGGTCATCTACGCTCAGATGAGGGAAATGAAATTGCAGGAGACTCTCTGCTGCAGGCTGGAACAAAGCAAACACATATCTTATCCAGCTGACTAAAGGTGGGTACACACGTCAGATAAAAGTCTTTGGAAAATGAAAGATCACAGACCAATTTTACCCCCTTCCATGTAGTATGAAAGCCATACTCTACACAGTCTATTCTATGGAGCTGAACTCCCCATCAGATAAAAATCTTTGCAGGATGCTGCACACAAAGATGCTGTACACATTCAAAAGATATGTTGCTGCAAAAGATCCATTCCAGCAAAACTTATTCATAGTCTATGATATCTGCAGATCTCATACACACCTTGTTTAACGGACAATTATCTGTAGATCAGATCCACCAGGTTGGATCTTCAGATCGGCAGATAATTGTCTGATCTGCAGATGAATGTCCATTAAACAAGGTGTGTATGGGATCTGCAGATATCATAGACTATCAATGCATTTTGCAGGAATGGATCTTTTGCAGGAACAGATCTTTTGCAGATACTGATCTGTTGCATGTGTACAGCGGTCTTTGTGTGCAGCATCTTGCAAAGATTTTTATCTGATGGGGAGTTCAGCTCCATAGAATAGACTGTGTAGACTAGAGTATGGCTCGCATACTACATGAAAGGGGGTAAAATTGGTCTGTGATCTTTCATTTTCCAAAGACTTTTATCTGACGTGTGTACGCACCTTTACTCAAGGGATGTTTTTACAAACCTCAGATTGCTGGTGAAAAGGTCAGTGCAGGGCCTAAAAAAAGGAACCCAAGGTGTGAGAAGCTGCCATATTTATTTCCTTCTAAACAATACCAGTTGCCAGGCAGTCCTGCTGCTCTTTCTGGTCAGCAGGGTCTAAATCACACACAAATGAAACAAGCATGCGGCTAATCTTGTCAGATTTGTTATAGGCATCTGTTCTGCAGGCTTGTTCAGGGTTTGTGGCTTAAAGTATTAGAGGCAGAGGATCAGCAAGACAGCCAAGGCAATGTGCATTATTTAAATAGAAATGATCATCACAGCAGCCTCCATGTCCCTCTTACCTCTGGTTCCCTTTTAAAAGCTAAAAAATGACAGTATTTACACTGCCAAATGGCATTGCTGGTAGTATACTTGGCAGCGGTCAGGGGCTGCTGTACACATGATCGGCCACCTCAGCTGACTTTAACCACTTGCCGACCGCGTACTCATAACGCGCGTCGGCAAAGTGGCAGCTGCAGGACCAGCGACGCAGATCTGCGTCGCCGGCTAATTAATCAGGAACCAGCCGCTCGCGCAAGCAGCTGCTTCCTGTCAATTCACGGCGGGGGGCTCCGTGAATAGCCTGCGGGCCGCCGATCGCGGGCTAAATGTAAACACAAGCGGAAATAATCCGCTTTGTTTACATTTGTACAACGCTGCTAACAGTAGCAGCGTTGTACTAGATCAGCGATACCCGGCCAATCAGCGGCCGGGGATCGCTGTCACATGACAGGCAGGAGCCTGTTAGAGGCTGCACAGGACAGATCCGTTCCTGTGCAGCCTCGGATCTCCGGGGAAGGGAGGGAGGGAGGAGAGGGAGAGGGGGAATCCTGCCGGTGGAGGGGGCTTTGAGGCACCCCCCCGCCAGCCACACGCAGGCAGGAGCGATCAGACCCACCCAGCACATCATCCCCCTAGTGGGGAAAAAGGGGGGTGATCTGGTCGCTCTGCCTGGTGTTTGATCTGTGCTGGGGGCTGTAGTGCCCACCGAGCACAGATCAGTGAAATCAGCGCTGGTCCTTAAGGGGGGGGGGGGTAAAGGCTGGGTCATCAAGTGGTTAATCTAGTGAGTGTATGGGCCTGTAGTCTCTCACATAACACTTCCTTGAAATGTAAACTGTCCTTGATTAAGGATTTAAAAATACTTAATTGGTGCTCTGAAAGTAGGCTTACATTAGCAGATGTGGTAAACTATTTTTCTCTACAAGTAGAACAAGGGATTGCACACAGTGCAGACATTGAGGTCCAACTGCCCTCCCAAGTTTTAAACCAGAGTGCTTGTCTAGCAACATTGGTAAGGGCCATAGATCTGGCAGTAAATCGAACAGGCTCTTCAGTAGAATCAAAAGAACAAAGTTCAGTGCGCTCACAAAGACTGAACAGCTGCCAAATAATAAGAGGTCACTCCAACAGCACTAATAAATAAAATCAAGGTGTGGCGCTCGTATGTCCTCTTGCTAGTGCTCCTTCAAGGTTCAATGTACCACCTCACTCTTTGCTAGTGAATGACTCACTAGATCCTTAGACCACATAATAATAATAATAATAATCTGAACATTTGTATAGCGCTTTTCTCCTGTTGGACTCAAAGCGCTCAAGAGCTGCAGCCACTGGGATGCGCTCAAGAGGCCACCCAGCAGTGTTAGGGAGTCTTGCCTTGAACTCCTTACTGAATAGGTACTGACCCTAGCCAGGATTCGAACCCTGGTCTCCCATGTAAAAGGCAGTGCCCTTAACCAGTACAGTATCCAGCCACATAAGATCCTTTAAACACGAATGGTCAAATAGCGCTCAAGTCTCATTTAGCCTCAGCAGCACAGATCTTGTGAAGAAAAGTCCAAACAGAACAGTTTAAAGCGGAACTGCGGATTGCTAATAAGCGGAACTGCGGATTGCTAATAAACACAGAGTTTCACTTACCTGGGGTTTCCCCAAGCCCCCAGTAGCAGTCTTGTCCCGCGCTGCTCCTCAATGAGCCTCCATTCGCCCACCGCCAGCTAGCCTCGGTTTCGCCGCCGGGCCACTGCGCGGCTCTGACCATGCGTAACCTTTCTTCGCGTTCCCCGCTATTGCAGAGGGGAACACAAAGAAAGGATACGCTTGGCCAGAGCCGCGCTGGCATCGACTTACAAGTCGAGGTACGGGACCGAGCGGCAGCAGGGGAACGGAGACTCGTTGAGGAGCGGCGCGGGACAGGACAGCTGCTGGGGGCTTGGGAAAGCCCCAGGTAAGTGAAACACTGTTTATTAGCAATCTACAGTTCCGCTTTAATGAATGCGTTTGTTAAAGCGGACATGAACTCAGAACTTCCTCTCTGCTCTAAAAAAAAAAATAAATAAATAAAGGAAAAACGCCACAGCATAACAACCTTTAAAGAATTTTTTTTTGTTACAGCGGATACAAGTCCTGCAATAAATCTGCACCGTTTTTACTTCCAACTTTCGTGGAAGCAGACATATTGTTAACATCCTGTGCTTTCAAAAGAGCTTATCTGCCGTGGCAGTCATGTGACACAGGGAAGAGATCAAATTACAATTTGTGATTAGACACAAATAAGGGGGAATTAGACAGGCTAAACTCTCTAAATACATACAGGTTGCATTTCTCTGTTTTCCCTCTGTCCTGTGCAAGAGTTCAGGTCCACTTTAAGCGATATCCTACAATCCTCTAGGAGGTATCCTCACAAGAATGCAAGCTTTTTGGTGTTACTCAAGATTCAAGATCAGCTCCTAGCCCAATACCTCCTCATTCTGTACATCCCAGACATGCAACGGAACTTGCCTGTATTGGGACACAATGCATTTGATCTGAGATCAGAACTGGCAGACATATTAGATGATACAAGATCACAGCAGAGTCCAACTCATCATTCCTGAGAGCACAATACTTTGTAGAACCACCTTTTGCTGCAATTACAGCTGCCAGTCTTTTAGGGTATGTCTCAACCAGCTTTGCACATCTAGAGACTGAAATCCTTGCCCATTCTTCTTTGCACAACAGCTCCAGCTCAGTCAAATTAGATGGACAGTGTTTGTGAACAGCAGTTTTCAGATCTTAACACAGATTCTCGATTGGATTTAGATCTGGACTTTGACTGGGCCATTCTAACGCATGGATATGCTTTGTTTTAAAACATTCCATTGTTGCCCTGGCTTTATGTTTATGGTCGTTGTCCTGCTGGAAGGTGAACCTCTGCCCCAGTCTCAAGTCTTTTGCAGTCTCCAAGAGGTTTTCTTCTAATATTGCCCTGTATTTGGCTCCATCCATCTTCCCATAAACTCTGAACAGCTTCCCTGTCCCTGGTGAAGAGAAGCACCCCCAGAGCATGATGCTGCCATCACCATATTTGACAGTGGAGGATGGTGTGTTCAGAGTGATGTGCAGTGTTAGTTTTCCGCCACACATAGAGTTTTGCATTTTGGCAAAAAAGTTCCATTTTGGTCTCATCTGACCAAAGCACCTTCTTCCACATGTTTGCGGTGTCCCCCACATGGCTTGTGCAAACTGCAAATGGGACTTCTTATGCTTTTCTGTTAACAATGCCTTTCTTCTTGCCACTCTTCCACAAAGGCCAACTTTGTGCAGTGCACGACTAATAGTTGTCCTATGGACAGATTCCCCCACCTGAGCTGTAGATCTGTGCAGCTCGTCCAGAGTCACCATGGGAATCTTGACTGCATTTCTGTTCAGCGCTCTCCTTGTTCAGCCTGTGAGTTTAGGTGGAAGGCCTTGTCTTGGTAGGATTACGGTTGTGCCATATTTTTTTTATTATTATTTATTGGATTTATATAGCGCCAACATATTACGCAGCGCAGCCATACCCCTCCCATTTCTGAATGATCGCTTGAACAGTGCTCCGTAGGATGGTTAAGGCTTTGGAAATCTTTTTGTAGCTTAAGCCCGCTTTAAATTTCTCAATAACTTTATCCCTGACTTGTCTTGTGTGTTCTTTGGACTTCATGGTGTTGTTGCTCCCAATATTCTCTTAGACAACCTCTGAAGCCGTCACAGAGCAGCTGTATTTGTACTGACATTAGATTACACACAGGTGCACTCTATTTAGTCATTAGCACTCATCAGGCAATGTCTATTGGCAACTGCCTGCACTCAGACCAAAAGGGGCTGAATAATTATGCACACCCCACTTTGCAGTTATTTATTTGTAAAAAAAAATGTTTGGAATCATGTAAGATTTGTGTTCCACTTCTCATGTGTACACCACTTTGTATTGGTCTTTCACGTGGAATTCCAAAAAAATTGATTCAGGTTTGTGGCAGTAATATGACAAAATGTGGAAAATTTCAAGGGGGCCAAATACTTTTGCAACCCACTGTACAATGTCTGGCCAAACCTGGGAAGTGGAGGCATCTGCAGATCCTGAAGCAAGTATGCTAGCAGCGGGCAGATATTCACTTCTCTTGGCATCCTCATAGGGAAACCTCTTACAGAATATCTCTAATTCACAAATATCTGGACACCTCTGAAATCCTTAAGTTACTACAAATGCCAATTTTGAATTTCCACCCAAAAAGGGATGAAGACCGCCTCAGCCAAGAATCATGAGACAAACCAGCGTGTGTACAGTGGGCACTCGACATTTGCTAAAGATCCCGCATGCCTGAGCACTGGCGGATCACAGTGTTCTCCCCACTCCCCCTCCTGTGGGTAACCTCATACTCTTAGGAGATCCGTCACAACTTACATTAAACTTTACAAGCTGGGATTTTGACACACTGCCTTTGAGCATGAGATTACCCCAGGGATGTCAAACCGGTCCTTTGAGGGCCGAGGTCCTCATACATTTTTGACACAGCTCAAATAAATTGATGGGTCTGAATCAGGAAAGGGGTGGTCCATTAGGTAGAAGACATTCATTTCTTTCTCAGTCCATCCTAAACACTGGCACCGGTCTGGCCCTCCAGGCCTGGAGTTTGACACCTATATGTTACCCAAAGTAGATTTCCCAACCATCTCAGCATGCAAAATCCTTGGATCGACAGCAACTTTTTAACCCAAACAGGATAAGTCACCTCTGTTAAGGTGGCCACACATGAGACAAAAATTATCTGATTTTATGGCAATTTGATAAAAAAAAAAAAAAAGGAGATTGGAGTTCCCCCCAAAAATGTTTTATTCGAGCATGAAATCCAATCAGATTTTTTATTTTTTTTTGCTAAGAGTCGATAGGAAGTGGTAGATTTTTTTTTTTGATCCATTTTTATGAAAATTGTATGGGGCTGGGTAGATTGTCAATTTCTTAATATATACACACCTAAGCAATTCTCTCAGAAGTTTTTTTTTCATAATTGGAGAAAAGGTGAACACAGGTGTGTGGTACATTGGTCAGATTTTTCAAATGTTACAATCAGAAAAATGTATTGCAATCCTTGAAGTGAAAAGAAATAAAAAAAAAAAAAAAAAATTAAAAAATGTATTGTGTGTGGCCATGCTAATAAGTCACTGCTATATAAAATCTTACAGCTTAAATATGCCCCAACTTGAGCCCAAGCAATTTTAAAAAAGGGAGATCTATACATGTAATGCTGGGCATACATGGCTCGATAGATAAATTTACGACATGTCAGATCTCCCGCCTGATCGTTTCGCCGCTCGATTCCGGATAGCAGTGAATGGAAAAAGATAAGAAAAACGAGCGGAAGATAAGAAAATTGACTGCAGAATTGAGGGGCGAAACGATCGAGCGCGGGAATCGAGCCGTGTATGCCCAGCATTAGGGGGCATCAGGAGAGTTGTGGCTCAAGCAACATCACTTGTGTGTCTTGTAAAATCCTGTATGTTTTGGTAATCACCATACAACTGTCACTATCTTACATTGTCCACCACTTCTATATTATGCACCAATGTCTGAATATTATGTACCGTTTTTTGTTTCTTCAATTTTACAGCACCACAGAAGATAATGGTGCTATATAAATCTTGAAAGAGAGCCCGAGGTGTGCTCAAAAAAAGGAAAAGGCTACCAGTTATTGTTAATTCATTCGGGGGCTATTGCTCTGTGGGTGGTGGGGGACACAGAGGCATGTCATCAGGCAGAGAACATGCCTCTGTGTCTCATCTGCCCCCCATCCAGCCATCTCGGTTTCTCTTTAATACTAATAATATTCTTCTGCTTTTTCATTAAAGTACAAAGTGTAATTCAAATTTTAGCATAGGTAATAAAAATAAGGTATTGCTATATCAATGGTGACAGCTGAAATGCCAAAATTGTAAGAAATCTGAAAGTGTACCCGAGGCTATATGTGACATGATGAGATAAATGTGTATGTACAGTACAAAACATTAATAACCAGGCTGTTTCGCTGGTTTTATTTTGCTGCCTGAAAGTTAATTTCTAGGCGTGGAAGGGACATGCCTTGCTGGGAATATAGTAAGCCTCACTGATAAGCAGATTACAGCCATGAAAGTTTTCTTCTGAGATCAGAGAGCTATTAAAAAAAAAAGTCAATAGTTCATGTATTGTAACTCTGGGACACTTAATAGATTGCCACTGAACAGCGGCAACAAAACATTCATTCTGCTTTTTAAAAAATGTTTACATATAAAATAAAACCATGGGAATATCTTAAAAAATTGTAGGGGTAGGAGAATAAATACGTTTGTTTATCTCATCAGTTTAGTTTTTCATCTCGGATCCACTTTACCTTGGCTGCTCACTTATTTCAGTATCAGGTATCATAATTACGTTTGTTTGGATTTATGGATTGGACGACCATATTAAAACTGAGGTGGTGACATAAACGAGCAAACTGCTACAAACTGATAGCGTCATCAGCAGAAGCCGTGACTAAGGGAGCCGCGAGAGAGAAGAGAGGTCTGATCGCCGCAGCTGGATCCGTTGATTATGTGATCCGAGCCACCTGGTGCTACTTCTATATATACATGGAAAGTGAAGCAGATGGGTGGGGGGGGGGGGGGGGGAGAAGATATCACAGGTGAATGGAAGGGGACACACGGGAGGACAAGGGAGCAGAAGAAAACACATTGGAAGCAAAGTAGGACCCACAGGGACAGAAGTGGACACACAAGGGGAGCAAAGGAGGACACAAGAAGACACAGGAGGTACGGGGGAGGGGGGGGTGGAACAACAATTGGAGGAAAACATCGACAAGACACTCCTGGACCATGGACACAACAAGTTGACCACGGACACGACAGGTTTTCTTTTCCTCTGGTTTTTTCCCTCTAAACCCAAGTGCATCTTATACTGTATTTTTGGGACTAGAAGACTCACTTTTTCTCCCCCAAAAATGGGGAAACAAGTCACTGTGTCTTATAGTCCAAATGCAGGGAGTTCCTGACTTGTGAATGCCTGCCAATACGAACCTCCAAACCACTGCAATGTTGGGGACTCCCTAGACTGTGCCCATGCAGAGGACACATGGGGACACAAAGGGGCATAGAGAAGGACACAAGGGGTACAGAGGCAGACACATGGGGACACAGGAAGACACAAGAGGTACAAGATGCCCCTTCACCATGGATGCACCAGGCTTAGTATATATTCTTTTTCCCGTGGTTTTTGTCCTTTACACCTAGGTGCGTCTTATAGTCCAAAACATACGGTCGTTCGGAGCATCTTATATGCTGAAAAATACGGTAATTACTTGGATGCATTAAAGTACACCTGAAATGAGGGGCATATGGAGAGTGCCATATGCATTTGCTTTTTAAAGGACAACTGTAGTGAGAGATATTTGGAGGCTGCCATATTTACTCTTAAACTATACCCGTTGCCTGGCAGCCCTGCTGATCTATATGTCTGCAGTAGTTGCTGAATCACACCAGACACAAGCATGCAGCTGATCTTGTCAGATCTGACAATGTCATAAACACCTGATCTGCTG
Source organism: Hyperolius riggenbachi (assembly GCF_040937935.1). NCBI lineage: Eukaryota > Metazoa > Chordata > Amphibia > Anura > Hyperoliidae > Hyperolius > Hyperolius riggenbachi. Next base: position 90,149,576 of record NC_090656.1, read on the forward strand.
TATGCTTGTTCAGGGTTTATGGCTAAAAGTATTAGAGTCAGAGAATTAGTAGTATAGCTAGGTAACTGGTATTGGTTAAAGGATATAAATATGGCAGCCTCCATATACCTCTCACTACCGTTGTCCTTTAACAATACTAGCTGCCTGGCTGTACTGTTGATCTCTGGCTGCAGTAGTGTCTGAATCACACACCTGAAACAAACATCTGGCTAATGTAGTCAAACAACTGATCTGCATGCTTGTTCAGGGCCTATAGCTAAAGCCTCTTTTAGACAGGAGGCTGAACTGTGCACTTGTTGGGCAGTTTAGCATCCCGTCTGCCGCCCATCACTGCCAAATGGGTGCAATTAAAATGCAGCTGAAAGGTAGCGTTTATAACACCACGTGTCAGCAATTGCCGTTACCCGATGGCAGAGAACCGTGACATGTCACGTCTGTTCAGCGCCGATACCGAGCGCTAACAAGTGCCCAGCTGGTGCAGGAAAGCATCTGACAGGCAGCCAATACAGAGCCCTTCATCTGCCCACCCAAAAGTATTTGAGGCAGAAGATAAGCAGGACATCTAGGCAATTTGCGGCAGGTTCCTGTAGTATTGTGTCCTATGTCCCCAGCAGCTGTGATGCATGCCGGGAGATGCAGTTGCCATTGATGTGGTCACATCTGTAATCACATCAATGGGAACTACATCACCCGGCATGCATATTGTGGATGGACAAATAACCAGCAGGAAACTATGGTTCTGCAGCCCCCCAGATAAGAAAATGTCTGCTTTATCTACCACAGCACAGTTTATGAACTTCCCTTAAAGTGTACCAGAGCTCAAAACTAAAAAGATTTTATACATACCTTGGGCTTCCTCTAGCCCCATTTGCTTGGATCGCTCCCACGCAGCGTCCTCCAATGTCTGCAGCGCTGGTACCGGGTCCCCGCACTTCCGTCAGTCTGACGTAAGGGAAGTGCGCCCTGGAGAGATACGCAAAGAGTGCACTTCTCCTGCGTAGCTGGCCGCGATGACAGAAGTGCGGGGACCCGGTTCCTGAAGCTGCAGACAGTGGAGGACAGCGGGGTGGGAGCGATCCAGGCGGAGGAAGCCACAGGTATGTATAAAATCTTTTTAGTTTTTCAGCTCTGAGTCCCTTTAACCTCTTTGGCTGTATTCCCGAGCTAGGGTCGGGGCGGAAACCTGCAGCTAAGCGCAGTAATCCTGACCTCTGCTCGGGGTAGACACCGGAAGCTGTATGCAGAGCAATGCGCGCAGTGGGAGCTTTTCTACATACCTCCCGCGGATCCCGACGTCGGTCGGCATTCTTCTTCCTCTCCCCTGGGGCTCTGCTTCCTGCTGGTGAGATCGCCGGCTGTCCAATAATTTCACTTTAGAGTTGCAGCGCCACCGGAGGATGGAGGCATAACTGCAGCGCTGGAGCCAGGGAGGTGAGTGACTGAAAAACTACTGCAGATCTCCCTGGCAGCACGATTTTTTCCAGGCTTTAGAGTCTGAAAGGGTGAAAAAAAAAAAAAAATTGCACCGCTTTTAGACCCTAAAATACGGAAAGAATCAGAACGCCAAGGGGGTTAACCTCCGTAGCGTTCTGGACGAGCTGAGCTTATCCAGAGACGCCGGAGGGTGCCGCTCAGGCCCTGGTGGGCCGATTTTAATAATTCTTTTTTTTTTTCAAACACGCAGCAAGCACTTTGCTTGCTGCGTGTTGTAGACGATCGCCGCCGCTCGCCACCGCGTAACGAGCGCCCCCCCACCAGACCCCGTGCGCTGCCCGGCCAATCAGTGCCAGGCAGCGCTGAGGGGTGGATCGGGACTCCCTATGACATCACGACGTTGCTGACATCATTTCGGTCGTCGCTATGGCGACGGGGGAAGACCTGACTGTAATCCCTACATATTTCATCAAGACCCCCAGCATTAGAGGAAAGAGATGGATACCAACACTGTACTTATGTGTATTAGAACCTGCCTGCAGTTAAACACAGGACCGGAATCCATAATGCATTGGTGCCACATTAACAGCCTAATGAAAAAAACTCAGAGGAATATGTACCTATTTTAGGCTACACACAGTGGTGCCTTGCCGCACTGCAATGTGCTACCTATGAGTTGTTCACAGCGTGGCTAGAGCATTGCGGTGTAATGGCGTGCAGCATCGTAATGGACTTGCTGCATTTAAAGCAAAAAGTGCACAGTAACAATGAAGCAAACTTATTGTTATAATAAATGACAGTATAATCTCTTTGTAGTAAAATCCAAGGGACCAGTAAAAGTAGTTTACTATTTCAGAATTGGTATTACATTGTATATTTATACAGACATATTTGCTGGAACCTGAGGACTGAGTATATATATCAGAGTTTACTATAGTGAGATTCTACTGTATTATGAGTTTTAATAGAAGAATATACACAGTACATTGAACACATTTGTGAAAATGATACAGTATATATTAGCTGGATTATGAGTTTTCTGCAAAATCTAGTAGATAAAATAATAAAACCTTGGTCTATTCAGAAAGTATTGTTCTAATACAGGGTTTCTCAAACTGGGGTCCGCGGACCCCTGGGGCAGCAGACAAAATGGCGGATCTCCCCCCAGGAGAGAAAGGTGTCAGGCAGGTGTGCAGCAACTTACTTAGCCCCGAGAGGAGAGCCTGGCGACAGGAGGAGAGCCCAGCGAGAGGAGTCTGCACAGGAACGGGGATATGTAAGATTATACTGGGTCACTACCTGGCTATCTATACTAGAGCACCTATGGCTCGCTAACTACACTGGGGCACCACCTGCACCTGGCTAATCTATTCTGGAGCACCACTTACACCTGGCTAATCTATTCTGGGGCACCACTTGCACCTGGCTAATCTATTCTGGGGCACCACTTGCACCTGGCTAATCTATTCTGGGGCACCTATAGCTTGCTACCTACATTGGGGCACCACCTGTACCTGGCTACCTATACTGGGGCACATATAGCTGGCTACCTATACTGGGGGCACCTGTTTCTTGCTAACCTATTTTGTGGGCACCTATGGCTGGATACCTATACTGGGGGCACCTATACCTAGCTAGGACAGGAGGTGAAGAGGTGACACAGGGGGACAACAGAGGCCCAGGGGGAACAGAGGGGGAGAAAATAGGCACAGGGAAAACAGGTGGTCAAAAGAGGCATAGGGAGAACAGAGATGATACGGGAAGATGAGGTGACAAATGAGGCACAAACTGAGGTGACACAGAGGGGGGCATAGGGAGAACAGAGGGGGGACAAAAGAGAATGAATTCGGGTTAAAAATAGACACGGCCCTTATTTCATTTGTTAACCAGGGACTACCTGTATTTCGCTCCACCCACATCATGTAATTGCCATGGGTACATTTGCCTAGGAATGACTCACAAAGGGGTACATGTGCTAAAATGGTTGAGAACCACTGTTCTAATGGATCCAATGTTACTCTATGGATCCATTCACATTCAACTGAGCGCAGTAGAACTGAAACGGAGGCTGAAGCAGTGCATGGGAACCAAAGAGAAAACACATGTAAACAACACACAGACTATAAAAAAAAAAAAAGACATAGCCACTTCCTGTGAACTCTGATACAGCACACGTTTGGATTGTGTACGTGCCCCACACAGATAGAGGATTGATTATTTTATGCTATATTGCAAGATTTTTGCCATTTTGAGAGAGGACCTGATTGTGCAAGTCCAGGCTCACCAGCCCTTTATGATAAGGGGGAGCCTGATCACAGTCTACAGAAGTGCAGGAGGCTGTGTGAGGCCACAACCACACAATGGGCTTGATTCACTAAACCGTGATAACTCATATCATAGCTGTGCTTGCGGTTTTGCAAATTTTTGCGATTGCGTGCAAAAAAAAACACTAGCGCGGCTGTGATATGAGTTGTCACGGTTTAGTGAATTGAGCCCCATATGTAGAGGGCTTTGATTTACTACCACGCAAGCAGTAAACAAATAAAAGGTAGGTTTAAAATTGCATTGCAAGAGCAGATATACCCATCTATCTCAAAGGGCTGTTTTTAGGACCTTCCGCTTTAACGGATTCTTGGTATCCGTTGGAAAGGAAAAGGATCCATTTTTCGCTCAGTGCAAGTGCATGTGAGGCCGCAGCGAGAAAATTGAAGGTTTGAGTCCACGGTATACTACATAGCTAGTCCCGAATGAAGCTATGATTGTAAAATAGACCAGGAAAAAAACAAAAAAAAACCTCCATAGGTCACATATAGGTCTAGGTGCCCAAATCGCCAATAGGAAAAGAGAGTGAAAGGCAAATAATTCTAGGTTAAGAAAGAATTATGCAATATACCCTTGTTTCCCCCCGGAAATAAGAGGGGGATGGGATATTTCAATGAACACACAAGTTCCTGTGATGTGTGTTCTGCTGCCTCCCCCACTGTGCCGCCTCTTCCTCTGCTGGATCCACCTCGTGTGTCCCCCTTGTGACTTTAGTGTTCTAATGTCGTCCTCTATATCCTGTCCTCCTGTGTCCCCCAACGTCCTCTGCTGTGTTTTTGTTTATCCCCCATGTCCTCTGATGTCTCCCTGCAGCCTCCTAATACCCCCTGCTCCATGCCATGCTGTCCCGTGTCCTCCGATATCCCCCCAGCTCCATTCCGCTGTGTCTCTGAGCTTCAGCCAATAAGGAAGAAGTACAGCAACTTGTGTTTCTACTGGAGTCGATGCTCTCACAGGCGGGACCAAGGCTATTGGGCCAATCACCCAGCAAGTGCAGTAGTCAGATAATGAACTGTATGTGTAGTACAGCTAAGAAATAGAACATTACTAGAAGCAAAAAAAAAAAAAAAAAAAGTCTCAGTGTTTTCTAGTGCAGGAAGAATTAGGAAACTTCAGTTATCTATGCAAAAGAGCTTCTCTGAGCTCCACCTAACTTGGGTCGAAGACTGTCCTGTTTTCTGAAGCACATAACCACTTGAGGACCGTGGGCTTTACCCCCCTTAAGGACCAGGCACTTTTTTTCCCATTCAGACCACTGCAGCTTTCACGGTTTATTGCTCGCTCATACAACCTACCACCTAAATGAATTGTGGCTCCTTTTCTTGTCACTAATAAAGCTTTCTTTTGGTGCTATTTGATTGCTGCTGCGATTTTTACTTTTTATTATATTCATCAAAAAAGACATGAATTATGTCAAAAAAAAAGATTTTTTTTAAACTTTCTGTGCTGGCATTTTTCAAATAAAGTAAAATTTCTGTATACATGCAGCACGAAAAGTGTGGACAAACATGTTTTTGATTAAAAAAAAAACCCCATTCAGCCTATATTTCTTGGTTTGGGTAAAAGTTATAGCGTTTACAAACTATGGTGCAAAAAGTGAATTTTCCCATTTTCCAGCATCTCTGCCTTTTCTGACCACCTGACATGTTTCATGAGGGGCTAGAATTCCAGGATAGTATAAATACCCCCCAAATGACCCCATTTTGGAAATAAGACATCCGAAAGTATTCACTGAGAGGCATATTTTTTGTCACAAGTAAGCGGAAAATGACACTTTGTGACAAAAAAAAAAAAGGTTTCCATTTTTTCTAACTTGCGACAAAAAAAAATGAAATCTGCCACGGACTCACCATGCCCCTCTCTGAATACCTTGAAGTGTCTACTTTCCAAAATGGGGTCATTTGTGGGCTGTGTTTACTGTTCTGACATTTTGGGGGGTGCTAAATTGTAAGCACCCCTGTAAAGCCTAAAGGTGCTCAGTAGCGCAGTTAGGCTGCAAAAAAGTGCCACACATGTGGTATTGCCGTACTCAGGAAAAGTAGTATAATGTGTTTTGGGGTGTATTTTTACACATACCCATGCTGGGTGGGAGAAATATCTCTGTAAATGACAATTGTTTGATTTTTTTTTTTTTTTTACACACACAATTGTCCATTTACAGAGATATTTCTCCCACTCAGGATGGGAATGCCCGTCCGCTGTCTGTAACTTGCTTCTGGCCCCGCTGTGCGCGGATTGGCCAGAAGCAGTGAATATGTATAAGTGTTAATGAGCGGGGGGGGGGGGGCGGATCCACTCGAGCGAGCGGCGAGCACATACAGCATTACTAATCACTGGCTAGCGATGGAATCACGGCAGCGGTAGGCGGAGCTGTATGCTCTGTACAGCTCCGCCTACCGTTGACATCATTCCATCGCTAGCCAGTGACTAGTAATGCTGTATGTGCCCGGCCGCTCTCTCAAATGGATCCGCCCCCCCGCTCATTAACACTTATACATATTCACTGCTTCTGGCCAATCCGCGCACAGCGGGGCCAGAAGCAAGTTACAAACAGCGGACCGAAAAACCGAAGGTACTGACGATCAGCAGATCGTCTTGCCACGAACAGCGGTTTCGGTTTTGAACCGAAAAACCGTGCAGCCCTAATGTGCAGCATCAGCAAGGTTTACTTAAAGTCAATTCATCACATTTATCTGATTGCTTGGGCGTTTATTTGCTGAAAATTGTACCATTAGTGGGTACTTTTATAGTACATACACACATACAATTTTGACTGGCGACTTCCAGTTCGAGAGAGGTCCAATAAATTTTAAAGTAAACCTGAGATGGGTGTTTTGGGGTTATTTATACTTACCTGGGGCTTCCTCCAGCCCCATTAGATGCATGGGATCCCTAACATCTTCTATGTTAAGTAACACCCCCCCCCAGTAATCTAAGCAGACACGCTCTTCTGCGCATGCGCAGCTCAGCCGAGCTCTTCTGGGCATGCACAGCTAAGCCCTGCACGTACCCCACGTTGCGCTCCCGCAGCCAGGAGCATTCTGCAGCTGCACAGTAGTACTAAGCAGGTAAAGAACGCAGACGGGAGCGCGGAGGGGCTTGCATGCGGCCGGGCATGCAAATGGACGGATTACTGTGTAGATTTCCTAGAGAACGGAGCGGCTTGAGAGGCGGGACCTCATGCACCTAATGGGGCTGGAGGATTCACCAGGTAAGTATAAATAACACAACGCCCATCTCAGGTACACTTTTTTAAATACAAGGAACAGATTGCAGGTAAGCTCTCATACTACATGAAGTGTAGTTCTAAACACAAAAAAATACTGTATATATCCTGTATAAAAGGCTGAGGCTAGGGAGATAATACTCATTAGGACACACGTAGTAGTAGTAGACCTAACACACTACAATACAATACAATAACATTTCTATAGCGCTTTTCTCCCATAGGACTCAAAGCGCTTAGGCTCTCTCAGATTCAGTAATTAGTAGGATGAAGTATTCACACAACAAAAGTTATATTTCTGCAAATGCCAAACTGAACAGGTGGGTTTTCAGTCTGGATTTAAACACGTCCACTACACTACACTACAGACACCACCCTCCTCCTGACAACAGCACAAGTGTTTACTACGCTTACACACGGTGGCCAGCTATGCAGTCACGTCCTCTTATCCCATTACTTCCACATACCTCTACCCCAGTCTGCCATCTTCCTTTACTTCCGCTTACTGAGCTGGCAGGATCTACACCGTCACCAACCCGTCCCCTTCATGTCAGCCTGAGCCTATGGAGCGCAAGCACACGCTGGACAATGGGCGGAGCCATGTGCCCAAAACATGAAGGCACACTTTACGTGCCAGTGTTGCGCTTATTCTTGCTGCGTTGCCAGCTTGCGCGCTTACGTCATATATGAGCTGAGGGTCGCACAGCCTCTCAGGGAAGTTTCTGTCAAACAGAAAAAAAAGATGCATCTGCCCACATCAAAAATGTCAGTCTTATTTACGTGAACAGCAATAGGCTCCGCCCGCAGAGTGAATCACGTGGCTAGAGATAATTGTTGTCATAGCAACAAGCATAGCCGGATGATGGCGAAGGCGTAGAGAGCGGGCCTTGGATACAGGATTCATTCTCTCTGTCCGTGTGTATAACTTCTTCTTCTTCTGTCTGCATGCTGATGTAATAACTCCTATTTATTGATGTGATCGCCCTTTCCCCTCAGTATGCATCTATGCATCGCATAGATTGTGACTGTACAACCACTAGTACCAGCTGCCTGCCACTGTGCTAGAGCTTGTAGTGCCAGAGTAGCTGTAGAGTAATAAAGTGTATTGCTTTATGATACCATGAGAGCAGTTTCGGTAGATGTGCAGCAGTAACTCAACTTCCCAAAATTAATAGAACCATTGTATATACAATGCCATAGCCCTGTACTCTGAAGTTGAAAAACCCTGACTTCGACAAGTGTTGCTTTAGGCTAGTTTCACACATCTAGCAGTATGATCGTCCTGCGGCAGGCGAGCCTGGGGATGATCACACTGCGCCATTGGGTGCAGCGTACTGTAAGCACGGGAAAAAAAAGAGTATAACTTTCCTGGGGCATCTACCTGTCCCCCACAGACGTCCTGTGCCCTCGCCAGGACGAAACGATCTTCTGGTCCCCCGCCATGGCTTACTTCCGTTTTTTTCCGACTTAATGCATATTGCACCTCCGCAGTACGCTCCCAGCGACGTAAGCGAGGATGCGCATAAACTATTAACCCCCCCCCCCCCCCCCCCTTACAATACTCAGTTAGCCTCCTAAGGACCACAGGCTTACACCCCCCTAGTGACCAGGTGATTTTTTACAATTGAATGCTCTACAGCTCGCTGCAGAGCCATACAACTTAGCACACAAATGAATCTGCCTCCCGTCAACAGTGTGATAAGTTTAGATTACCCGTCACTCTGTACATGCACCGCGCTTATAGCAATTGGTTGTTTTAGCATTTGTTGCCATAGACATGCATGGATGCATAATACATGCGGTAATCACAGATCATTTGTCAACGCACTGCAGAGTTTGTGACAGGCTTGTGGCGATTTCGCTACTTCTGTTGCACCACATTGTAATAGTGTGTAAGCCTCCTTAGACTTACGATATATTGCCCTTGCAACAAACTGCGGTGAGGTAGAGTACAGCGATGCGATGTATGAAGTGTGAAAGTAGCCTTAAACTTCTGGAAAAAGTCATGAGATTAATGGTTTTGTTATACTGCAGTTAGGTCAGTGCATTTGATCTGCCTTATGCCTGCTTCATCAGGTCAAGTTAGTGCCAGAATATGGTAAGAGCTGGTCTTGGAGAATGGCACTGGTCACAATAGGAAATTCATTTTATCTGATGAAATGCATTTTATCTGATGAAATTGGCAAAATCACAAGATGTGACCACCTTTCCTAGAAGAAAGCCAAGAGATTAATGGATCAACATTAATCTCTTGGCTTTCTTCTAGGAAAGGTGGCCACATCTTGTGATTTTGCCAATTGGTAATGGTAATTTTGTCAATCGACCATCCCATTCGAAAGTTATTGAATTGGATGAAAATTGGTGCTGCAACAAGAATGCCTGAGCGACTATTTGCCGGAAATGTGTCTAATGTATCAATTATCAATTGAGCAAGCTGGAAAATCTAGGGCCAACATGGTGTGATCGGTTGTGCAGCGGTAACGGTGTGTGATATCAGGACAGGTAGCACACGCAACGGTACTCTCGGCCGATGTGTTAATGTGCCGTATCCTCCCCCTCCCATCCCCCCGGTACCAGCGCAGTAAAATCTCTCACCTTTCCCATTGCCGTGAATGTCCTGCTGCTCCCACTTCTTCCATTCACGTCCCATCTGTCTGCCATGGCACTGGCACGTTTCATCAAACATGTGCTCTGCGTGGTAGCCATGTGGGACGTGAATAGGATGAAAGCAGCTGTACACTCATGGCAGACAGACAGGTGAGATATTTTAATGCGCGGGCACCATGGAGGCACATTTGGTGGGCAGTGGCGGATGCAGCATCCCAAGTTTGATTCCTGTGAGATTTCATGCTGCAATCAATCGGGAAGCGGTCTATGGTGTATGGGCAGCCAACAGATCTCTCTCTGATCAGAGAGAGATCTGTCTCCTGGTCGAACCTTAAAACCAAGGTGCATACCCATGCACAAAGGTTGTAACACAAAGGGATCAGGACTCAATCCCCTTGGCGACCATTCGGGAGTCCAGTGTTGTACAGATTTACTTTACTCTGATATAACATAGCAAAGATTATGTTTCTATGAGGAAGGGAGGAGGAACGACAGTCCAGTGCAGAACAAAGCAGCCTGTGGTGGGAAGTTTAAAGGGAACCAGAGAGGATGCAATATACATACCTGGGGCTTCCTCCAGCCCCATACGCACGGATCGCTCCCACGCCGCACTCCTCCGCTGCCTAGATCAGCCGCCACCGGGTCCCGTCATTGCCGCAAGTCGGCCGGCGGACGCGGCCAATTCTCCGCATCACAGGGTGCTCTCCCCATACAGATACGCATGTGGCTGTTAACTGCGCAGCCGCATGCGTACATGTATGGAGGGAGCCCCTGTGATGCGGACAATTGGCCGCGTCCGCCGGAAGTGACGGGCCCGGTACCGGCGGATCCAGGAAGCTGAGGACGGCGGCGTGGGAGCGATTCAGGCTTATAGGGCTGGAAGAAGCCCCAGGTATGTATAAAATCTTTTTCTTTTTTCACCCCCCCCCCCCCGTTCCTCTCTGGTTCCCTTTAAAGAGGGGAACAGTGTGGTCAGGAGTTGCTATCAATTAATGTGTTCTAGATCTGTTAACGGGCTTGGTAGACACGCTTGATTCTCAGTTGAGATGGCCATGCACAGCTGCCTCGGCCGAGTTTAGTAAAGCATATGTACGCACCTTCACTCTCCTCTTTACCGTGTTATGATTTAGTAACTTTATGGTGCCTCCTAACAGACCACTGCCTGCATGTATCAGGCCAGCCACTCTTAGTTCAGCTCATTGCTCTGTGTTTCCCATTTCTGACATTATTTGGTGATTGGATGTTCCTTACCCATGTGGTTTCTTGTGTGATAATAATATTTCTTTCTCTCCAGGTCACATTGGCAGTGGAGGATGCTACAGCCTGGGAACTACAGCCTGGTGCTTTCTCTGCAGTCTCTGCTCCTCCTGTATGACTTATTTGTAAATTCATTCTCAGAATTGCTGCGATCAGCTCCAGTTATTCAGCTTGTGCTCTTTATGTTAGTAACAATCTATTTCATTTTTTGGGGGGGAGGGGGGGGGCAGCAATGTATTCCATTTACCTTTGTGTTCTCTGTCATTACAGATTACAGGATGTGGGCATCTTATTTGCAGCAATTGTCTTGTTCCTTATGCTTTTCAACACCTTTGTTTTCCAAGCTGGACTGCTGGGCTTGCTGTGCCAGCGATTCCAGGCCACAGTCATCCTCTGTGCTCTGCACTTGGCCCTCAGTGTAGCATTACACGTCTGGCTTATGGTAAGGATTGTCCCTTGTGATGTTTCTAAGTGGTATAATGATACAGGGTACCAGTTTAGCTTTATAAAACACACTTAGCATTTTATATTACAGAACAAAGGAAACCTAATAGCTTCCCACCATAATGTACCTTAGAAGTCACCATTTTCAGCACGTGTCCAAAAAAGATCAGCATGCTGAATTTTAGGACTTCATGCTCAGACTACAGAGGCATAAATGAATGATTTGCATGTCTCCATTCACTGTCCTGAATGGGAATCTGAAGTGAAAATACATTTATGATATATTGAATTGTATGTGTAGTCCAGCTAAGAAATAGAATATTAGTAGCAAAGATATGAGTCTCATATTGTTTCCAGTACAGGAAGAGTTAAGAAACTTCACTTTTTATTTATGCTAAAGAGCTTCTCTGAGGTTCTTTGACTAATTTGGTTGGCTACAGTGAAAGATAACTTCAGATAAGATTTTACTGCAGTAAAGTTCAAAGGGTCATTAGCTCTGCTCTGTTTCATAGTTTAAAATGCAGAGTGTAGTCTGTAAACTGCAAATATTAGAGAATGATGCAATGTTATGAAAAAAAATAAAAAAAAAGCTATATACCGTATATACTCGCAAGCAAGCCGAATTTTTGACCCACAAAAAGTGGGTCAAAAGTTGGGGGGTCGGCTTGCTTGCGAGTGATGTGCCTGAGGGTCGTCCCCCGCCCTCTACCACCCGCTCCCCCCGCGGCCGCTGCTATTACCTTAGCTCCGCGGCTTCCTATTCCCCTGTCATGCTCTTCATTCACAGCAGCTCGCCCCACGGTGGCTGCTGCGTGATGACGGAGGAAGTGCAGAGAGAGGTTCCCATAGTAACCAGGAAGCCGCTCTCTGCCACTTTCTCCGTCATCACGCAGCAGCCACCGTGGGGCGAGCTGCTGTGAATGAAGAGCAGGACAAGGGAATAGGAAGCCGCGGAGCTAAGGTAATAGCAGCGGCCGCGGGGGGAGCGGGTGGGAGAGGGCGGGGGGCTAAACTCTCTAACCTGGGCACTTTACAAGCTATCCTGGGCACGATACAAGCTATCCTGGGCACTATACTAGCTATCCTGGGCACTATACTAGCTATCCTGGGCACTATACTAGCTATCCTGGTCACTATACCAGCTATCCTGGGCACTATACTAGCTATCCTGGGCACTATACCTGCTATCCTGGGCACTATACCTGCTATCCTGGGCACTATACTAGCTATCCTGGGCACTATACTAGCTATCCTGGGCACTATACTAGCTATCCTGGGCACTATACCTGCTATCCTGGGCACTATACTAGCTATCCTGGGCACTATACTAGCTATCCTGGGCACTATACCTGCTATCCTGGGCACTATACTAGCTATCCTGGTCACTATACCAGCTATCCTGGGCACTATACTAGCTATCCTGGGCACTATACTAGCTATCCTGGGCACTATACCTGCTATCCTGGGCACTATACCTGCTATCCTGGGCACTATACCTGCTATCCTGGTCACTATACCAGCTATCCTGGGCACTATACCAGCTATCCTGGGCACTATACCAGCTATCCTGGGCACTATACTAGCTATCCTGGTCACTATACTAGCTATCCTGGTCACTATACTAGCTATCCTGGGCACTATACTAGCTATCCTGGGCACTATACCTGCTATCCTGGTCACTATACTAGCTATCCTGGGCACTATACCAGCTATCCTGGGCACTATACTAGCTATCCTGGGCACTATACTAGCTATCCTGGGCATGATACTAGCTATACTGAGGCACTACCTTCCCATACTGGGCACTATACTAGCTATACTGGGACACACTAGGGGGGATCATGCGGCCAGCATTCCTACCCCCGGCTTATATGAGGGTCAATCATTTTTTCCTGGTTTTTCAGGCAAAAGTTGGGGGTCGGCTAATATGCGGGTCGGCTTGCTTGCGAGTATATACGGTAACTGAAAATAAAAATATGAGACTCATTTCTTTGCTACTTATTTTTTTTTTTTGCTTTAGTGTTACTTGAAGTGATGCATTATGGTCTTGCCTTCTGGACACTTGGTAGAAGGGATGGCCTGCTATTTCCTTATGTTTTAACACTTAGCAGCCAATTTAGAGGCTTGCAAGTGCTCCAGGTCAATTTATTTTTGCACATTTTTTATTTGTTACATTTCCCTGCTTCTAATTAGTACTGCTGTAATGTGTATTTATGGCCACTTGTCACTAGGGGGCAGTGTAAGACAATAACAGAGGACTTTTGATTTCAGTTTCTATATTTTCTGCTAGTGGAGAGAGATAAAAGCATCCCAAGAATTTACAGTACAATAAGTTCTGCTGACTGAGGTCAAACACAGTGCACTTATCTCAAACAAACTAAGCAAAAAAAACCCACAAAAACCTCACCATGGAAAATCCTTGCCAAGACATGAACTACAGAGAATACACCTTAACTGGGTAGTGTTCCTTGTCACTCCCACAAGCTATACTCCATATGAAATACAACCCTCCTGCTGGTGAAGGCCAAACAGTCGGAAACCGATATCTAAAAAAAAAAATAAAAAAAAAAACAACTTCTGTAAAGTACAGAGCAGTTGTATCCAGAATTCTTTCTCCCCGGGTAACCTGCTGAGAATGGAGCTGTGACGGGGGACACATAAGCTTCCTGGGGCTGGAGGAAACCCCAGGTAAGTAAAGCTGTTTTTTGCATTTTGCCTGTTATTTCCTTGAAGTTTAAGTGAGCAAAAACAAAAGTTTACTGAAATCTTTAAAGAATGAGGTTCAGATCATCTGTCAAATATTTCAATATCCATTTCTAAAAATGACTTGCCCATGTTCATTATGTTTAGACAGAAATGAGAAAAGTATTGATGTGAATTATTGGAGGGTACCTGAGTTATGTGCAGAGCATTGCCTGAAAATGGGCATGTTCTGAGCTCTTTAGCAAGCTTAGCTGCTTAATGAACTCAGGAATTGTGGGCTGGGCAAAAAGTAATTCGGCTCTTTTTTCTAGCTGTCCATCTGTGTTTGTATTGCATGAAAGGGGCTCTTTAACGTGGATCTGAGATAAATTTTACTCATTGCATAATTGTGCTTCTTTCATATAGTTTATAGGGCATTCCTCAAGCCAAATACTTTTTTGTTTTAATACTCTAATTCCCTATTAACTAAACAAGCCTCACCCACAGCTTTTTAGAGTGCCTTGGCATTTTCAGACAGTAGCAAGGGCTTATGGGAGCTCAGTCTGGGCAGGAGGAGGGGGAGATGTTACTAGCCAGAGATTTCACAGGCAGAGGATGAGGGGGAATTAGGTTTTCACAGGCTGAGGGCTCGAGATGCAGATCAGCTTGCCTGTGTGTAATGTTTACAAACAGAATATAGCCGCTGTCGTATCACAGGAAGAAATAATCATATTCTGTTGAAGCTGTTTGCAGCTAGATTTGCTGTGTAAATTATCTAAACTTTAGATAAGATATATAGACAAGTTACTTGTTATAGTTTGTTTTTCATTTCAGATCCGTTTTAATGTACTGTAAATGGGAGCACAGCGATATTATGATAGGTGCTGAGGTGTTCCAGGGCTGTTTCTAGGCCAAAAAGCATAGAGAGGATACCCCCAGTATTAGGTAGCCAGAGGGGGCACTCCCAGTAAAGGTAGCCAGGCAGCCCTGCAGTATAGGTTGCCAGAGAGGACACTCCCACTGTAGGTAGACAGACTGGCCAGACCAGGCTCACCTACTATAGCTGTAGCTAGAGAAGGCCCCTCCAAGTATAGGTAGCCAGAGAGTGGGCCCCAGTATAGGGAGCCAAAGAGAGACCCCCCTTCCCAGTATAGGGAGCCAGAGAGGATGCCCCATCCCCATGCAGGGTGCACATAGAGGGGGTGAAAAACTCACCTCTATGTGATCCAGCAGAAACATGCAACCCCTCTCAATACTCTCCTCCTAGCTGCCCCGTCTCTATGGTGTGTATGGTGAATGCCGTCTGACACAATGTGATTCCATACTTTATTTTTTTCAGGGAACTCCGAGCCTAAAAATAATTAGAGGGCAATAGAGAAATGTGCACACAGTCACTAAAGAAGTGTCGTATTTCCTCAGATCAGCTTATCCTCCCCCCCCCCCCCCCCAACAGGAAGTCTTATTAACAGTGAAAGCATCATACAAAAGAATATGAAAAGACAATAACAGACATGGAACAATTAATTATACATCTTACCAAGTAAAATACTGTAACTTTTTTTTTTACTTAAGTATCCCTTTAAGTGACTCAGTAATCTGTATAATATCTTGTACTATATTCTCTGCTCAGAACCTTCGCTGGAAGAGTGAGAATGTCTTCATCTGGTCAGATGGACTCCTGGCATTGTTTGTTCTGCAGAGAGTGGGTGAGTTCTTATTTTGGTGTTGGGCCTTCTTCTTTTGCTGATATTGAACCATTGCACAGAAATAGATTATCATTGTCCAATATGAACTCTTTTAGGTGAGTGGGATTGGAAACAATTATATGTATGAGCTCCTTGAGCATTTTCAAATAACTCCGATAGAGGAACCAGATTGTAAATGGCCTGATTCAATCTGGTAATAGTAATGTATGCTTGGCCAACTCCAACATACTTGTTCCTGAAATACATTTTTACTAGACAGAAAGACTGTTCCATGATTGGATCATGTCTGACAAGCTGCCGTGTTAAAGGGAATCTTGAAGGGGCACTACAGCGAAAAACTGTAAAATTTAAAATATGTGCAAACATATACAAATAAGAAGTACATTTTTTCCAGAGTAAAATGAGCCATACATTACTTTTCTCCTATAATGCTGTCACTTACAGTAGGCAGTAGAAATCTGACAGAAGTGACAGGTTTTGGACTAGTTCATCTCTTCATAGGGGATTCTCAGCAAGGCTTTTATTCTTTATAAAGATATTCCCTAAAAAGCATTTAAACAATGATGCTGGCCAGCTTCCCTGCTCCCTACACAGTTTTTTGGCAGTTGCACAGAGCAACTGCCATTCACTAAGTGCTTTTGAAAATAAATATATCCCTGAGAATCCCCTACATAGAGATGGAATAGTCTAAAACCTGTCACTTCTATCAGATTTCTACTACCTACTGTAAGTGACAGCAACATAGGAGAAAAGTAATTTATGGCTCATTTTACTCTGGAAAAAATGTACTTCTTATTTGTATATGTTTGCACATATTTTAAGTTTTACAGTTTTTCGCTCTAGTGCCCCTTTAAGGAAAATTAAAAAAAGGATTTTAACTTACCTGGGGCTTCTTCCAGCCCCCTGGACTCCTACTGTGCACACAACGTTCTCCTGATCCCCTCCCGGCCTTGGCGACGACCCCCGCAAAGCTAGGCTGTCGCCGCCAGTTGTCATGAGCCGCGCGCACCCTGGTCGCGCTCCCGGCATCAGGAGCGTTCTGAGCATGCACAGTAGCGAATTACCCTGTATTGCCAAAAGTTTTGGAATGCTTTCAAAATCATTGAATCTAATGCTGGGCATACACGGCTCAATTTTGCCGCTCGATTTCGCGCCCGATCATTTTCCGTGCTCTATTCTGCAGGCAATTCTCTTATCTTCCGCTCATTTTTCTTATCTTTTCCCACTGTCCTCCATGCAGAATCGAGCGCGGAAACGATCGGGCCAGAGATCGGACATGTCAGAAATTATCTATTGAGCCATCTAAATGGCTTAGAATCGAGCCATGTATTCCCAGCATTAGTTTTCTAATCAGTTCCATGGCCACAGATGAATAAGACCAAGCACCTAGCCATGCAGACTACTTCTATAAACATTTGTGAAAGAGTGGGTTCTGTTAAAGCGGACCTGAACTCAGAACTCCTCTCTGCTCTACAAGATAAACAAAAGCATAATAACGAGGAGACCGCCAGCGCATACCACTAAGGCTGCATCTGAAATGATCACCAGCTCAGTGTGTAGCACCTAAATAGATTTTCTGCACATTTCGCATTCAATTCAGATGCAAATCATATGCAAATCTGCTACTACTTATCATGTAAACAGGAAACTCAGAAGGAGGGGCTGGGAGCAGCTAACCTGACAGTTACACAGTTACAAAGTTAAGGAAAGGTGGGGGGAAAGGCTGCGCATCCCTAAACACATGCTGCAATTGAATGGTTAATCGCACAGGCATACACCGCCTCTGCTAGACTGAAAAATGCATGCCCTGCATCCAAGACAAGTGCTAACATTTATTAAACTAGGAGGAACTTTAGCTTCCAATAACCTTTAAACAAAAAACATTTCTTTGTTGCAGCTCTTACAAATCCTAAAATAAATTTGCACTGTCTCTATTTCCTAATCCATGGAAGCAGACATATTGTTAACATCCTGTGCTTTCAAATGAACTTATCTGCCATGGCAGTCATGTGGCGTCAAATCACAACCTGTGATTAGACACAAATGAAGGGGAATTAGACAGGCTAAACTCTTAAACCTCTTGAGGACCACAGTGATTAACCCCCCTAAAGACCAGGTCTTTTATTGTGAAAATGGCCACTGCAGCTTTAAGGCCAAGCTGCAGGGCCGCACAACACAGCACACGAGTGATTCCCCCCACCTTTTCCCCCCACCAACAGAGCTCTCTGTTGGTGGGGTCTGATCGCTCCCCAGTTGTTTATTTTTTTATTATAAATATTTACAGTCACTTTTTTTTTTTATAAATATGTATTTTTTCTCCCTCCCCCAGCCAGCCTATCACAGCGATGCGCTGCTTCAGCCTATCACTGCCGATCTCTCTTTTGTGCCCCAGGGGGACAGCCATGTCGCACGGCTGTCCCCAGTACAGCGCTGTACATGCTAATTAGACGGCGAATACGCCTTCTAACTGTCGCCCGAGCGGCGATTGCCGATCGGAGATTGAAGGCGGGGTGGGGCGGAGCTCCGCCCCTCAAGCAGGAGATATGCGCACACCCTGTGTGCGATCTCCTGCAGTAGCCGGCCCCAGGACCTGACGCCAGTTGGCGTTAGGCGGTCCTAAGGCTGCCGCCGCGTTCACGCCCATTGGCGTGACACGGTCGTCAGGTAGTTGAATACATACAGGGTGCATTTCAATATGTTTTCTTTCTGTCCTGTGTCCACTTCAATCATCAGTCTTGAAGGAACAACTACATTTTACTAAGGACTATGATTTTTTTTTTCGTATTCCTCTTTATTGTGTCAAAGCTTATATTTAGGCCTGGTTCACATTGCATAAAAACCGTAGCGTTAATCGGAGCGTAGAAGCGCATCTGTGGACGGATGCAATGCATTTCATTGGGAAAGTTCACATTGGTATTTTAAAACGGATCCGCTTCCTACGTTCCGCTAAACTGATAGGACGTTCCCAACCTGTACCATTTTTCACGGAACTGACACGGACCTGAACGCAATGTATCTCAATGGAAAACGGACAATACTGATCCCATTGGCTAGAAAACATACCTGAATCGTACCAAAAGATCACTTCCTGTTTTGATTTTCTCTACTTCCGGGGCACAGATCGATGCACACCACGCCAGACACAGCAGGTTTCCAGGCTGGCTGTCTGCTGCATAGGCCCAGCAACATAGGCCCATTACAAGCCACATCACCCATCCAGAACTACAACTCAATAGATAAAAACAACTACTGAAACCATCCCCCTCTCCAACCCCATCCTGGCCAACCCCTTTCTCTTCCCCATTGTCTATTTACCATACGTTTTCGTTCATACTGTACTGGAACAGAACGTATGCAAAATGGTTGTAAAACGTGAACAAAACGTATGGAAACGTATCGAACTGAACGGAGAACGGATCCGTTTTGTCGGATCCGTCCCGGATCAGGTACAATGTGAACCAGGCCTAATACTGCTACTAGACTGCAGCCAGGAATACCTCCCCAACCTTAACTGTGAAAAATTGCTGCACGAATGATCACCCTATAGTGAGAGACTGTTACAAAGTTTTAGAACACACAGATTAATATTGCCTTTTGCACTGCACAGCATGTAGGAGTATAGAATGGAGCATGTGATGTCAGAGGTAACTGACACTCAGCCTGTATAACCTAATTCATGTGGCCACTATTTTTAACTTGAAATTCAGCTACTGTAGTTTTGTTGCATAATTTTAGATAAAGATGTAGCTATAGCGAATGTACCAGTTAGCTATGCAGTAGCAGCCTTAATTTTGATCCCATTGTCTATTTAAAAAATTTTTTTTATCATGCACTTAAAAAAGGGAGAGAAAAACTGCATTTTCCCATTGCACTGTTGAATAACCCCCCAGTTAGAACATATCAGTTTTTTTTCTGACCATCCATAACCATGCTCTATCCTTGAGTCTGTTCTGTTTGAATATTATGCAAGTTGTGATGATGTTTTTTTCCCATTGGCAGTGGCTGTATTCTATTTCTACTTCTACAAGAGGACGACATTGAGTCTGGGGGATTCACGTTACTATCACGACTCTCTCTGGCTACGCAGTGAATTTGCACGATTTCGAGGCTGAGCCCAGACATCTGTAAAGGACATTACATGTGTCTTGGTCATTATCATGTCTTCAGATTGCTACTATGATAATTGTAGACGTGGGGCACAGCAGTGACTCTTTGTACTAAGTAGTTTGATTAGGAAGTGCTCTGTACACAAACCATAAGAAAGGCTTTCGATAGAACATTTAGCCAAAATGTTTTTGGTTTTGGATAGTGGAGAATGGTAAGTACTTCTTTTTGGTGTGTTTTGCTGACCACTTGCACATTAAAGGGAACCAGAGACGCCAGCAAAAAGAAGTTATACATACCTGGGGCTTCCTCCAGCCCCATACGCACGGATCGCTCCCACGCCGCCGTCCTCCGCTTCCTGTATCAGCCAGTTCGGGGTCCCGTAGTTTCGGCCAGTCGGCGGCAGCACGCGGCCAATTGTCCGCATCACAGAGGCTCCCGACATACCCTTACGCGTGCGACTGCGTACTGCGCAGTCGCGCGCGTAAGGATATGGAGGGAGCCCCTGATCATGCGGACAATTGGCCGCGTCCGCCGGAAGTGACGGGACCCGGTACCGGCTGATCCAGGAAGCGGAGGATGGCGGCGTGGGAGCGATCCAGGCTTATGGGGCTGGAAGAAGCCCCAGGTATGTATGAAATCTTTTTTCTTTTTCTATGGCCGGCGTCTCTGGTTCCCTTTAAGGTAGATTTGCACCGTGCAGTTTTCAGTAGATTGGACGTTACATTTGATATAAACATTGAATCTAGCAAAAATAGCAGTAGCAGCACATGCACCTTGCAATGCATGCAGTGATATCAGGAAGATGTAAAGTAGGGATGAGCACAAATTTAGCATAATCATAATTTCACATTGTAATCTGCAAAATCATAATGCATTTTGGAAAAAATCGTAATTCCATAATTATGGGTTCATAATTTCACCCTTGCCTGTAATTCTGTATTTAAGTCAGTACTGCTGACTTTAGCGGTTAATAGCAAAGCCCCATACAAGCTATTGTCACCAAAATCGCTAGGTATGTGGAGGGGAATAGTGGTAACAAGTCAAAAATATATATTCAAAAAGATCTTGTAGTTTTTGGAAAAATCGAATTTACAAATTCATAGTAAAATGTTTTTTAAACTCTGTAAAATGACATTTTGCTGCGTTGCAGTTCAAAGTATGTATACATTTTTCCTTTTGCCTTATCTAAGGTACACTTTAACCATTTTAGGGATTTTTCACCTTATGCATCAGAGCAATTTTCACCTCCCATTCATTCGCTAATAACATTATTTCTCAGTTTTCTTCCATTATAGCTTTAAAATAATTTACGCTACCATAATTAAAACCTATGTATTTTATTTTCCCGTTTGTTTCGGTTATGACACCATTTAAATTTTGTCCCTATCACAATGTATGGCGCCAATATTTTATTTGGAAATAAAGGTGCATTTTTTCCATTTTGCGTCCATCACTATTTACAAGCTTATAATTTAAAAATGTTCGTAGTATACCCCCTTCAAATGCATATTTAAAAAGTTCAGACCCTTGGGTAACTATTTCTGTCTTTTTTTTTTTTTTTTTCTCTCCATTAAAATTTTTATTTGGGTAATATTTTGGTGTGGGAAATAAACAGTTAAAGTGGACCCAAATTAAAAATACAAGATTTCAGAAATAAAATCTATTTTCTAAATTATAATGATAAATAGCAGCCTTTTTTCAGTTGCATGATGACAAATATAAAATATTTTACATTTATTGTAGGAACCCCTCCCTTCCATTCAAATTGCTGGACAAAATCCGGCAAACTAGTGGAGTAGGTGGTGTCCAGCAATGGAGGAATTGCTAATGGCTGCCCCTGTATAACCCTAGTTATTAAAAGAGAAGGCTGAAAAGCATGCACTGAAATGCTCATAGGTTCCCGTTCACTGATCTTAGGGTTACCGGGGGACAGCACAGGGGCGCGCCTGCGATCACGCACGGGAGCGTGTCACCGCAGCCGCCTGGACATGACCATCACGTTCGGGCGGCAGAAATGGTTAATATATACTCCTTCAAAGCTCTATACATGCACCATATACATTTTAAGAAAACAGACAGCGTGGGGTCCCTCCTCCAAAGTTCCTTTAACCCCTTGTCACCCATGCAGTCTAGTATAGCCAGATTGTAGAGCCCGGACCGCCTGGGGCTCCGCAGCCTGAGCTATATCAGTCCGCCTGGTCTATGATATGAAGGGACTCTGAAAGAGAGGGGTGACAAAGCAACCAGAGCCTTTGTCCATAACATTCCCATCACCAGTGCCCAAAAGGGTTTAGGCCCGGGGGCGGATGTCAGGGTTAGCTGTGCGCAATGTGATCTGTGTCAGTGGGCTGAGCGTGTGGTGGTTTCTCTGGGGAAGGGGGTATAGAGCGGGTCCTGGTGGCAATAGACGGGGGGGGGGGGGGGCTGGGGAGTGTGCTTGCTATAGTTTAGTTATTGTTATGGGAACGTTTACTAAAGGTAGCAATTTGTGGTTAATTAACAATAAGCTACTTTTCTTGTGGTTGTGTCTTTTTTAACTCGCTTAGTGGTAAGGGTTATTTCAGTACCCCTATACCCATTTCATCTGAGTAGTGGACGGGCATCTGACCACCAGAGGCCACCGTGAACTCTTCTCCCCTTGGGCCCACACCTACAAACATTGGGGTAGTTACCACCACCATCCTCCTGGGCACCAGAGGTGGGGATGAGCCCCTTGTCCACTGTTTGGACAAAGGCTCTGGGGAAGATGGGAAGGATTTGCCACCCCCTTCTTCTAGAGCCTCCCAATAGCATGGACCAAGCAGTCTGGTTTCTGCATTCTGGCTATACCAGCCTGCATGGTTGACAAGGAGTTAAAGAGGCTTGGGAGGGACCCAATAGTGTCCATTTTCTGAAAGTGTATAATGTGTGTACAGAGGTCAGAACTAGTACATGTTAAAGTGTACTGCAGCAAAATGTGATTTTTTTACCTAGTTTTAAAACTTTTTCTCCTTTATTTTTTTTAAATCGGTTTTCTGAAAAACTGTAAGGTCTTTTTGAATATTTTTTTTCCCTTCACATACCTAACAATTTTGATAGCAATAGCATGTATGGGGGCTTTGCTATTAACCACCAACCACTACGTTGTTGGTATTGACTTCAACGTAATTTACAAAATTGCGTAAAATTTCGATTGGAATGCACAAAATCATTTGAATTTCAAAATCGTAGTTATGTGTAACCCTAGTGGTAACATTTTACATCAAATTTTGTGTAATTAGCACATTTTGATCATCACTAATGTCAAGTAATACTTGTTCTGCTGCTTTACTGTATGGTGTTTCCCTAGTGTTAGATTAGTATATCACACTCACAATACTATACCATGCAGTAATAGGAGAAGAGTGAGAGTTACCAATGGTAAAAGAATAACTCCTTTTTTTGCAACTCTTAAGGTGCAAAGATGGGTGCGTGTGACGTGTGGGGCAGCCTGTACAGACGCCTGTTAGCTATGTAGCTGACGTTGTGTGCTGTTGCTATGCAGAAAGGGGGGGTGGCAGCAAAGGGATGACTGCGCAGGGCGTGCGTGATGTCATGCAGGGTAGCTGCCTGACATCAAAGTCCTCAGACGTTTGCTGCACGTTGGGTGAGTCGATTTGCCAGGCGGAACGCTTGCGGGTTGGGGGTCTGGGCTGCCGTACACACACTTGTTTATCAGCTGAAGCAATCGTTATCGACCGCCTCAGTCGACTTTAGTCAAACGTATATACGAGCCTTTAGGGAGATGCACTCACTTCATGGTCTGGGTGATAATATTCCATAAGATAGAAGGTGTAGGCAAATCTTTCCAAGCAGGACCCAGACCAAGGAAGAAAAAGACCTATATCAGTAGTTTTGCACTCCTTATCTCTATCCAACACAAAATTTTGGACAGAGTTCCAACTGTTAACTAGCAAACTGCAAGTATAACCTAAAGCCTGTCACCACCTTGTGCAATGCAGATTGAGCATACGATACGATAATAATCATATTCATTCACAATAACAGCATGTCAGATTAACAGAAAGTAAAGTTAGTCTCTCGAGTTTTCCTGTAGGTCGGTAAAGCTGGCCATCACACAGGATCCAGAAGACAGTTTTGCAAGTGGTAGGAACAAAGCCAAAGTTTAACTTGAATAGTGAAGTAGAATAGTTGATATTTTCATAATTACCGGTACATCAGGAGCTTATACCTCTCCACTACCTTCTTCCTTAAATCTTTAGATGCAGTTTCAGGGATTCATTTGCTTTACAATTTGCCTTTCAGAAGGTATGGCTAGTACATGGTTTCCATCCATTATTATAAGGAATTGCTGTAACTTGTCAGCATTCACCCATTAACAATCTACAAAGAGGACTAAATAAAGTCCATCTTCATCTGAAAAGATACTTGTATACATCATGTCATACTATGGGATATCTGACTTTTCCAGCAGGTGGCAGTGCTGCAATCTCAGGAAATACAGCTCTTTCCTCAAGTAAAATGTGAAAAAGTTTGTTTACATACAAATTTAGAAGTAGTTAATGTTCATATGTACATTTTTCAAATTTGGGAAGTGGGTACGTTACCATGCCACACACTTCCAGTTTGTACTTAAAAAGAGCCTGAGGTGGGCTCAAAAAATGAAAAAAAAATAATAAAAAAATAGGCTACCTGATCTGCGGGGCTGAGCGGATCAGGTAGCTGCAAAAAAACCGCCGCTCTTGTGGGCCTCAATGGCCCACTTTCACTTTCGTGACCTATAGGTCACAACGCTGCACTGAGAGACTGAGTGTCTCTCATTGCGACGTCGGGGGGGGGGGGGGGGGGGGCTGGGAGAGAGGAAAGGGAATTCTTCTCCCCTGTGTTTACCTACGAGTTAGCGATAAATGTGGGCTATAGCACGGCCGGGGGGTTGGGGTCTGGCAGAGAGCGGCGGTTGTGGGACACAGAGCAATGTCATTAGTCAGAGGACATGCCTCTGTGTCCCATCTGCCCCCCCCCCCCGAAGATCCACCTCTGGTTCTCTTTAAAAAAAGGAGTTAAAATTCTCAGACTGCTTTAAACAAAGAAAAAAAATACAGTTATGCATACCTGCTTAAGGCATTCAGACACTTGGTACCAGTTATTGTGCCTGGAAGCCACTAAATGACGTTGAGGGTTTTTTATTTATTTTGAGGCGTAGGACCAAATCCCTATTGTCAGTCACTGTATGAGATTGCTCTTCTGCTGTCTTGAAACACCTAAATTGGATACCATCATTATCTTTCCAAAGGATGGGAAGAGTAGCTACAAACCAGCTGGAAAATAAGCGGGGCCCAGTGGTTAATATATATTTATAATAAATTGTTAAGTGGCGGTGACACTTCTTAAGGTAAGGAGGTGCTCCTACTGCTAATTGGTCCTAATGTCTGTACAAGGTTCTAGGGACTTTATTTGCACTATGTAAAGCTGAAAAAGGAGAATACGGCATTTGCTCCCAGCGCATTGGAATTCAGCTCTATAAAGGATACCAGAGCCCAAAACATTAGGAGAAACGGAGGGAGCAGGCATGTAAGGGAAGCTGTGCTGAGGCCGCCGCTCCCCCCGTTCTCCTCTTCATGCCTCCTTTCATACCTAAAGCCCGGCTGGCAGCCTCCTCTTGGTCGCTGGAGTCGGGCATCACTGCGCCTGCACTGGCCTATGAAAGGAGAGAGAAAGAGAGGAACGGAGGGAGCGGTGGGCATTAGCACAGTTCCCCTTGCATGGTTCTCCTAATGTTTTGGGCTCTGGTATCCTTTAAGATATATTTTCTGGCTGCTTTACAGCACTCTGGAAGTGAAGTGTTGTGTAAAACCTTGTACACATGCTAAACTACATTTGTTTGAAACGTCCGATAAACTACAGCTTTCACAGTATTGGTTCACATTCGTGTGCAAAACAATTAGCAAAACCTCAATGATGACCAAACGACTTCAGGCATCTTGCCCAATCCATCTGGCGGATAAAGTCAGACATTTGTTGGGCAGATATTGTGCAGTCAGCCACATGTGTACAATGTTGTTTGAACTATATGCATTCACTCTTAAATGTGTTTCAGAGCACACCAGTAGCCCGAAAAACCCAGGATGGCTACTATTGCCACCAAAGCTTGATTTATACTTTTTCTCACCCTGGGCCAATTCTCTTGTTTTTGGCTGCTCTTCCATATGCTGGCACCCCATCCCAATCCAGGTGTAGCCCTGGCTTCTATAAGTCACATGCATATGCATGGATTATGTTAATAGATCACAAATAATCATGTACAGAAGCCCCTGTCCTGTACAGCTTCTTTAGACAGCAGCTCCCCTCTTACAATTGTTGCTCTCGTTTGCAACTTTGCAGCCTGCTCTTCCATAAGCAGCAACCCCCCCCCCCCCCCCACCCCCCTTACTGTGTCCAATCACCTTTTTGAGTAGCAGCAGCCCAAGATCTAGGCCTTTGTGGTTTTCCAAAACTCCAGCCCGGATTGCCATGCATGTTAAATCTGTTTCAGAGGACTTCAGTAGCTCTAAAACCCAGGTTGTGTATTATTGCTGTGAAAAATCCCAACTATTCAGTGTGCAGCTAAGAATAGCTTCATACCTCCCTTACTCCCTGCCTCACTACTGGCTAGTGAGGTTGTCCATCATGGTAAATTAGTGCTGAAGCGCAGGAGAGAACGGACCACCTGATGGCATCTCTGTTGCTCTACAGCAGTACGTACTATTACCCTGTGTGCCTTCATTCATGTAGGGTAATGTTTACTAGACTTAATCCTGTCACTGGTTACCTTTATAAATCTGGCATTAAAGCATACTGAGCACCTGGATGCTCATATGCTCAGAAATTTACCCCTAAGGGAGTTTTTTTTAACTGAGCAGGATTTTGGGGTGCAGCATGCAATTGCTTACTGATGGTAGCCTGCTATGTAGCTCCTCCATCCATATGGAAGCCACCATCTTCTATCTGTCCCTGGCAGCCGCAATGCATGCTGGGGACGGGTTTGCGGCATGGGGGATAGAAAATAGAAGCCTCCATATAGATGATGGGGGGGGGGCTACAGAGCAGCCCCATAGGTAAGTAAATGCCTGCTGCACCCCCTAAGCCCACACAATTAACAAACCTCCTTTAGTGAGAGGTTCTTTTAAGAAGTCTTCAAAATGTAGTGCTTAGTTCACTTTAAGGCAGGCTAAGTCTTATAATCAGAGCACAATGACTAATTTATTCCAGTATTTTTCAAACATCTGTATTTATGGAATGTGACTGTACAATATATGTATAATAAAGAGAAATATTTTTGTGTAGATATTTCACAATATTTTTTGCAGAACCTGAAAAGTATTTTAATTACTATTGTTTCTATAGATGATTTTAATTATTTTAATAAATCCAATTAAAACCAGATTATTTTGTCCTGTTCATTTTGTGAAAATGTCAAATGATTAATGGTGATTTACAAGATTTTCAGAGTACCCTGAATTGCTGGGCAATTAATTACCTTAGTTCTGAGGGTGGTTTATGAAAAATGCTGCTACATACAACTAGTCTTTGCCAGAAGACCTCAAACATGAGGACAAGATACTCTTCTCTACTCTGCTCGGACTGCCAGGCAGTGTGCCGGTCTAAGCCATTCCTCATCCAGTAGGCACTGTCCTGATATTGGAGAGCACCCAATCTTTATTATGAGATAGTGTACTGGTTAATGGTGCTGCCATTGATGTGGGGTTCAAGACTTTGACCAGGGTTGGAATTCCATCTCAAGCCAGTATGTGAAACAATAAGGAGTCTTTGGGCAAGGCTCCCAAATGCTCCTGGTTGCCTGCGGAGAGTGCCCTAAGTGGCTGCAACTCTGAAGCAGTTTCAGTCTGTCAGGAGACCATCACCAGGAACCCCAGAATAAAGAGTAAATAGAGTACCATTAACTTTTTTTTGGGGGGGGGGGGGGGGGCTATCAGACTCAGGACCGACCTTAGGTTACACTTGCTAGATGCAAACACCTAGTATGGAATCCCTATCTGAACCGACATAAGTTCCCTTCCATAATACTACTAAGTTTATTTTTAGTTTCGTAATGTTAAAAAGTATTAAATGGGAACTTCAGTGCCATATAGTAGAATGCAAAGAATTATACAGAATCCCCACTTTAACATTAATTATCCTGGTTTCAGCATCAGAAACACTTCCTATAGGATTCGCTTACTGCTCCGCTTAAACAACCGCCCCGAACGGGTACATTTGTTAATCAAGTGTGAACTGGCCCTTAAAGAGAGCCCAAGGTGGGCTCATGAAAAACTAGGCACCTGATCAGGTAGCCTCCAAAACCGCCGCTCCTGTGGGCTGCAATGGCCCATTTTCACTTTCCTGACCTCTGGGGCACGATGCTGGATTGAGAGATCCATTCTCTCATTCACAGTGTGCAGGGAGGCGGAGTGTGGCAGGGGGCATGGTCAGGGAGAGAGAGCTGCCCAATGGCTGCTCTGGAAGCCCTGCTGGAACGCCCCTGTATGGCGTATTCAACAGGGAAACCCTCTCCCACATGTTTACCTCCAAGATTTCGACAAATATTGTCCCTACCTAGGGGGACAATAGCGTGGCGGTGGGGGGCAGAGAGTGGCAGTGTGGGGACACAGAGGCATGTCATGAGGCAGAGAACATGCCTCTGCGTCCCATGTGCCCCCAATAAACCACCTCGGGTTCTCTTTAAGGACACCTGTAACAAGAGGAATATGGAGGCTGCCATATTTATTTCCTTTTAAACAATACCATTTGACGGGAATCTTGCTGATCCTCTGTCTCTAATACTTTTAGCCATAGACCCTTGTTATTCAAACACTACTGTAGCCAAATAGACCAGCTGGACTGCCAGGCAACTGGTATTGTTTAAAAGGAAATAAATATGGCAGCCTCCATATTCTCACTTCAGTTGTCCTTTACATACCTTTAAAATGTGAGCCTCCTGTATAAACAATGCAAAATGTAATAAAGAGCTGACTCATATGCACTTCCTGATGGTTTTGATTGGCCCAGTTCCAAACTGCATGCAATTTGCATGAAAGCCAGAGGTCTCATTTACCATCGATAGGCTTCTATCTATAACTACCTTTGTAGTTAGGCAAATATTTCACTAGATGGCAGCAGAGGACTTATAACAGCCGTCTGATTGAATGAAACTTTGAAACTGTACAACCTACTAAACTTACCAAATAGGCGTCTTTTTAAAGCAAAAAAAGCTTCTAAAGTTGCAGATGCAATGCCATTGAAAAATCACAAAATGCACACACATTTTGTTACGTGTGAAGCCTGACTGACCACACATATTGTATGCATACAAATTATTGAATGCTCTAAAAGACGGCATGTTTTAGGTAGGGACCTATCTCCGCCAGTTTTAGAAGGGAGCCGCGGCCACCTGAAACAGGAGAGGTGTCAGTATTGCTGAGCTAGGAAAGGAGAGGCCCTGCAGCAATGAAGAGTCATTGATCCTAAAATTATACAGCAGGTCTGTAATGACAATATTCTAATCTACTGCTACCATTTTCTATGCACGCCCCCATGCTTTAGTGGATCACAAGTCTAGGTCAAGCCATCTGAAAAACTAGAAGCAGCGATGCTTACTTATAGCACAATACTCTATATGAGGCATGTTGTTTCAGTATAGTAAGTGTGGCACATTAAAACAGTGCCTACAACATGTAACTTTGTGCTATGTTCCTTTAAATGATGCTAATTATTAGTCCCTGCAACAACCTTCTGTAACTATGCCCATTGTTTGCCAAACCCCAATAGTAATATTAGGCACCTCCCAGGGGCAAAAGGCAAACCCAACCCCGCAAATTCTCCAGTCACAGGCTACCCACAACAGTCACAGGCCCTCTTCACGGCAGTTACTGCTCCAACACCACAATGCAGTGCTCCCACAACCCCTTCCTACAATCTCAGTCAGTTGTTGTACACGGCCACCAGTCTCTGCTGTAAGTTACAGTGTGCCTCCCTCTAATTCCTGTTTCTAAGGGCCCTTTTACACTTAAAGGGATACTGTAGGGGGTCGGGGGAAAATGAGTTGAACTTACCTGGGGCTTCTAATGGTCCCCCGCAGACATCCTGTGCCCGCGCAGCCACTCACCGATGCTCCGGCCCCGCCTCCTGTTTTTTTCTGGAATTTCAGACTTTAAAGTCTGAAAACCACTGCGCCTGCGTTGCCGTGTCCTCGCTCCTGCTGATGTCACCAGGAGTGTACTGCGCAGGAACAGACCATACTGGCTTGTGCTATACACTCCTGGTGACATCAGCGGGAGCGAGGACACGGCAACTCAGGCGCAGTGGTTTTCAGACTTTAAAGTCTGAAATTCCAGAAGTGAACAGGAGGCGGGGCCGGAGCATCGGTGAGTGGCTGCGCGGGCACAGGATGTCTGCGGGGGACCATTAGAAGCCCCAGGTAAGTTCAACTAATTTTCCCCCGACCCCCCTACAGTATCCCTTTAATCAGTTGCTCTCAGTTATAACTGTAAATGGTATCATCCTGATTTAAAACTTCTTGCTTATAACTGTAAGAAAACTGATTTTCAAAGTAATGCCCATGTTTTCCTATGGCCTCTTTTAGGGCCCGTTTCCACTAGTAAGTGATGCGAATGCGGCTATCTAGCCGCATCGCATCACTTCCGCCGCCGGCAGCATCACTTCTGTGTGAAGTGAATTGAGGAGATGGGACGCTGCTGTGGGCGGATGCGGCCGTGCGAAAATCTTCAGCATACTGCAGATTTTCGGATCGCTCCGCACCGCACAACATGCACGCAGTGCAAACTCTTCCACTGGCGTGCATGTGTTTCAGCACACCCGCGGTGCGATGCGGCTATGTAGCCGCATCGCACCGCTCCTAGTGGAAACGGGCCCTTACACAACACGTTTTAACTGAAATCTTCTTCCCAATGCACTGCTATGGAAAAACGCGTACCAACGTGCACTAACGCGTACTAACGCATACCAACTGAAGTGTAAACGGGGCCTTAGGGCGAGTTTTCACTGCAGCAAATCCGCAGCAGTTTCCCACAGGCATATTTGGATGTGGAATAGCAGCCTATTGAAATCAATAGGCTGCATCTCAATATTGTGCAGTTTTTCACACAATGCACCCAAATCCCCATAGCCGTTCATGTCCGAGAACTGATGCAGCATGTCAGTGGAAACCCAGCCTTATGGTGCCTATACACGGTACAATAAAAACATAAAATTGTCACGTTTATTTGACCAAAATGATTGAATCGAATGAAAGTTGAAAATAATCTTTTTTTTTCAATCAAGAAAAACAAATGATTATCCAGTTTTTTCACTAAAAATCTAATCAGACGTGTTGGAAAAATCTTTATATTTTATCTAACGGAATAAACGAGCTAAATTGTCTAATCGAAAAAAATTGTACCATGTATGGGCACCTTTAGTGTTAAGTAGACAGCATCTTGTTTCTCCTGTCCCTAACACTGACAATCAGTCAGAGCGGTCCCTCAGTCTAGCAGTTGGACCATTTAGTTGTATTTGTGCACAACAGGGAATGACTGGGACTTTCTCAATTGGCTGGCAGAGCTCCTTTTCAACATAGGTATAAAACTTTACTAAAAATTACAATTATTCCATAAAACATACTGCATGGTGTATGGACAGGAAACAAGCACAATTGCCACATGTTAAACTAATGTATATGCAAGGATGTTCCATTCATCTGGGAACAATTTGTCAAGATTTTGATAATGGCCTCTAGAGGATTGTAGATTTCTTTTCCCTGTAACTCCTTTGATGCTTTTGATAACTGTGTTTTCCATGTTGTAGTTTATCTTTGGACTATCTATACAATGAAATATAAATATCACAGAAAATATATAGATGGAAGTCTAACAGTATGTTTGCCAGAATTATATTCTGAAAACCTAAACATTAGGACTCGGGAAAAATGAGAATCAAGGCAAACTTTCCTTTTTAGCTTTGAAGAACCTAGGAAAAGGCTGATTATCCTGTATATCTCTTGTTGCTGGTAGTAACCCATCGGGTAGATTTCTCTTCACTTCTTTGCCAAAAAGACAGCAGGGATCTTGCAGTAATCACCCCACTACTTGTCCCTTCTCTTCAGATTATACCTGTGGGACTAGAGTGGCATATATGCCTGTTATCAGGCCTTGATTTACATCACGAGTCTATAGGCACAGATGTCCTGGCACCCTAGACTTTGCCCTCCATGAACCTACAAACACCCTCCGAACTGCACCGCAAGTGTGCTGGCTGGCTCAGCTGTCACTTCTCCCTTACCTGTCATAGGTAGCTACAGGTGCACCTTAGTATTAGGTAGCCAGAGGTACCCTCAGTATTAAGTAGCTAGAGGTGCCACCAAGTACTAGGTAGCTAGAGGTGCCCCCAACTGAAGGGAGATCTGGTCAGTGGAATGCCGAGACCCGGCTGAGTAACCTCTCATTTACACTCCGCTCGGGACTCTTCATAGGTAAGGCAGATGGGAGGCACTTGAGAGGAGTGAGTCGCCTTTCCATCATCAGGCACCTGTGGCACTGTGCCTACAGTGCCTTATGGTACATCCCGGCCTAGCTGTTATTCCTTATCAGTGAGGGTTACTATAGTCCAATTGGGTCCCAACTGGAGGGAAACTGCAAAACTGCATACCTCCCAACATTTTTAGATAAGAAGGAGGGACAATTTTAGGGCACCCCCCCTCCCCCCCACACACATCTAATCAGGCCTCCACTGACACCATGTCAACCCATAACCCAAAGAACATTTAAGTCTATAAGACAGAAAAACAAGAAAAGGAGCACAACCTAGTTATTTGTATGTTTGGCACTGTACACGTATGTTTATCTAATAATGTCACCTCAGGTACACTTTAAAGCAGAAACAAATAACAAGAAGGCCAAGTGTTGGCTAGTATAGAACTGCGCTGCATGTGTTACTGCCCCATATCTCTGGAGATATTTTGTATAGTGTATGGTGTGTGAAGGTTCCTTCCTTCCCAGGCACCCATCTAATGTCAGAGCTAGGATTGTGGATCTTATACTGGTGTTCAAAACCTTCATTCATTAATGCTAGGCGGTACAGGAGCACAGCAACCTATGTTAATCTATAGTGCACGTGGCCAGTAGAAAAGCAGAGGTCTTACCTCTGGCATGAGAGAGAAGGTTGGGGGGTCAGTCCATCCAAAACACTGGCATGAATATGGCCCTCAAGGACGAAACACCTGTGACTACAGTACGGAAAACACTAACAGGTTAAGAAATGAAGAAATGCAGGGCAGTGCTTCACTGATCAGCAATAGCTCTGCTTGTATTTTTTATTTGTTTTGCCTTTAGTGGACCTTCATATATTATTATTTTCAGCTGCTGTTTGGTTTATCTACAAAGTATCATTTATGTTCATATAAGCATTATTGTGCATTAAATTTGTATAAAAAGTAAAAAAAAAATTATTCTTGGCACAATAAAAAGGATAAGACCTGGTGCACAAGTTCACAGATTACTATGGACTAATAGCTGCCTGCTCATGTCCAGTTAGCCTGTAACATACCCTATGAGTATGACGGAGTAGAGACCCCTATCAGCCCTCCTCCTGACTGATAATAGCCAATGATAGCTTCAGACTGACTAGGAGGGAGTAAGCTAGCTGCTGGAAATTGCTGAGGAAGAAATGAGAAGCTGTGATGTGAATCCATACAGAAGTGCATTTCCTGTCTTATTTTGGAAAAAAAAATGTTTACAAAATGTTTTTATTCATAATTCAAATACAATGTATATACAATTGGAACTGTAGAGAAAATAACCTAGAGTAATAAAAAATATTGCTTAGTTTTTTTTTTACAATACTCATTAATAAATTATTTAGTCAGCGTTTGCCCATTGTAAAATCTTACCTCACCCTGATTTACATTCTGAAATGTATCACAGGTGGTGACATATTTAGTCCTGTCAGGTAACCTCTACGGAAAGTTTATTTACTGAGCGTTCTAAAGCCAGTACAAAATATACCTGTTTTCCCAGAATGCTTGGTGGGTGGGGGAGTATTCCAGATAGCTAATTAGCCTTGGCTAAACATCACTGGGAGGGCGTGGCTACATTCAATATATAGCGGTATACAGATATAGGGAGTGTTTCTGATGCTGTATTCAGGAAAATGACTGTAAAAGTGAGTATTCTGAATGATTTAGTGCGTTTTACTTCATTTCACTGCCGTGCCTTTTTAAATACATATTAAAACTGCCCGAACTGGGTTTAGAAAATGCAGAGGATTAATGGGCATAGGGCAAGAGCCATTGTCAATCATTTTTAGCCTCTGGATTAAGGCAATTATTGGGAGAAGTTTTTGCTTCTTGCAATGCCTATTAGGAAGGCTGTGGAATGGAAGTGTTTTGCATGCTCGCAAAACAAGAAAAGCAAGATGAAATAATGTTTGCCATTAATCTTAGCAACAGATACAGCTGAACTCAACAAAGTTAGAGTTTCTCTTTAAGTATGCTCAGCGCTATAAATTTTGTTCATACATACAGCTCGAGTTAAAGGACCACTCCAGCGAAAAAAGTACGTTTTTAAAATCTGACAACCGACAGTTTTTTTGACTACTCCATCTCCTCATAGAGGATTCTCAGGGTTTTTTACTTGTTTTCAACAGCATTTTCTCAAAGGCAGTTTAACTGCCAAAATATTAACCTCTTGACGACCAGCTAACGCCGATCGGCGTAAACTGGTCGTCTGCGGGTTACCATGGAAACGGCCGCTCGATCGAAAGGCGAGCGGCCTTTCCATGACAGTTCACGGAGGGTGTCTCCGTGAACAGCCGGAGAGCCGCCGATCGCGGCTCGCCGGCAAAATGTAAACACGCGGGGAAGAAATCCCTGCTGTTTACATCATACGGCGCTGCTGCGCAGCAGCGCCGTAGGGCAGATCGGCAATCCCCGGCCTCTGATTGGCCGGGGATCGCCGGCATCTGATAGGCGGAAGCCTATCCTTCAATGCGCAGGACGGAACTCCGTCCTGCGCATTACGGAGAGAGGGAGGGAGGGAGGTAAGGAGGCAGAGGGCAGAAATGGCTGCGGAGGGGGGCTTTGAGGAGCCCCCCCGCAAAACGCAGATGGCCGGCGGCGATCAGACCCCCCCGGCAGGACATCCCCCTAGTGGGGAAAAAAGGGGGGAAGTCTGATCGCCCTGGCATAATACTGATCTGTGCTGCGGGCTGTAGAGCCCACGCAGCACAGATCAGGCAAATCACCCCTGGTCGGCAAGTGGTTAAAATACCTGCCAGCCTCCCTACTCACTTGCACATTATGTTGTCAGACTTAGCAACTGCGGTTGAGGAAACGCTTTTGAAAACAAAGAAAATCCTGAGAATCCCCAATGAGGAGATGGACTAGTCCAAAACCTGTTGCTGTCAGATTTTAACAGCTTACTTTTTTTTTTGCTGGCTGGAGTAAGCAACCCCACAACAACTGACAATACAATATAAAAATCAACCCCCTACAGGAGATGATGCTATGGCCCTTCTATACCAGATATCAAGAACTTGACAGATAGCATCCATGTGAGATCATCAATGATGCCTCGTGGGGATTTAGTTTGTATGCAAGGTGTTTGGGAATAAACATGGGGGTGGGGGTGAGGCATTCGTTTTATCTTAAAATAAAATTCTAGCCCCACTACGTTATACTAGCTGTAAAGCTAGATGGTACATCTAATGTGGCCTCCTGCACCACCTATCTGCTGGACACCGAACTGCATTTACTATGAACCCTGGCAGTGACTGTTAGCTAATACCTAAGTGACAATGCTGAATCCCAATAACTTATATTAATTTTCCTGTTCTGCAGGCTATCAATTGACAACAAATAACAAATAAATTCACAGTGTCATCCATAGTTGTCATGCCAATACAGGAAAACTGGTGATTTTTATTTTATTTTCATTTAAATTTACCATGGGTATAGCATTCCTTTTTTATGCATTTTGCATAGAGTTCCCTTTTAACATAGAATATAAATACAGACCTAATGTCCCAAAAATACAGACCTAACATAGAATATAAAAGTTTAGTAAAAGTGAAACTACAGTCTACAGATGAAGATTGGATGAAAAATACACACTGCATACAGACAAGAAACAGGCACGAGCTCCATATGCTAAACTAATGTTTATGGATGGATGTTCTATTCTTTAGGGAACAAT
Source organism: Hyperolius riggenbachi (assembly GCF_040937935.1). Taxonomy (NCBI): domain Eukaryota; kingdom Metazoa; phylum Chordata; class Amphibia; order Anura; family Hyperoliidae; genus Hyperolius; species Hyperolius riggenbachi. The sequence continues at coordinate 90,185,560 of NC_090656.1, forward strand.
TTGTCAAGATGTCCCTAGAGAACACAGATTCTGTTTCCTGTTTCCTCTGATGCTTTTGATAACTGCGTTTTCCACGTTGTAATTTATATTTGGGCTATCTACACAATGAAATATAAATAACACAGAAATGTATAGATGTAAATCCAACAGGAAGTTTGCCGGAGTTATAATCCAAAAACCTCAACAGTATGGGACTTGTGATTAAAGTGAGAATCGAGACAAGCTTTTCTTTTTAGCTTCTGATAAATGCTGTAGCTTCTAGCATCATTAGTATGATCACTTAACCTACATTGCTGAGAGAGGAGAGAGGCAGAGCAGCCACAGCATGTGAGTCATGTTACAAGTTGGAAATTATTGCATTTAATGCCCTCTTAAAGCAGAAACAAATGACAACTAGATGGCCTAGTGCTGACTAATTCATGACCACAATTTTGTTTATTGGGAACTTGGAGAGAGAGAAGAGAGAGAGAGAGAGAGAGAGAGAGAGAGAGAGAGAGAGAGAGAGAGAGAGAGAGTGTAGTAAAAGCAAGAAGTTTTAGATCAGGATGATACCATTTATTGGCTAACTTAGACAAGACACAGAACATTTATAACGCACTTTTCTCTTGGAGGAGAGCTGCAGCCACCAGGGCACGCTCAGTAGGCAATAGCAGTGTTCGGAAGTCTTGCACACGGTCTCCTGGCTGAAATAGGTGCTGGCTTATTGAACAAAGGCAAAGCCCGTAACCAGTACACTATTATTATTATTATTTAGTATTTATATAGCGCCGCAGTACTTTACAGAGTACCGTATATATAGTCTTGTCACTAACTGTCCCTCGGAGGAGCTCACATTCTAATCCCTACCATAGTCATATGTCTATATTGTGTATGTATGTATCATAGTCTAGGGCCAATTTTTAGGGGGAAGCCAGTTAACTTATCTGTATGTTTTTGGGATGTGGGAGGAAACCAGAGTGTCCAGAGGAAACCCACGCAGACACGAGGAGAACATACAAACTCCTTGCAGATGTTGACCTGGCTGGGATTCGAACCGGGGACCCAGCGCTGCAAGGCAAGAGCGCTAACCACTATGCCACCATAGAGCCACTTAGAGAAAACAGAGAAAGCTTTTAGGTATTAAGCATTCTTTAATCTCAGTTTGTATGTGGTGGGGATGGTGCATAGCCATGTCATCTCCTTAAAGGATACCCGAAGTGACATGTGACATGATGAGATAGACGTGTATGTACAGTGCCTAGCACACAAATAACTATGTTGTGTTCCTTTTTTTCTTTCTCTGTCTGAAAGAGTTAAATATCAGGTACGTAAGTGGCTGACTCAGTCCTGACCTGTAGACAGGAAATGACTACGGTTTGACCCTCACTGATAAGAAATTCCAACTATAAAACACTTTCCTAGCAGAAAATGGCTTCTGAGAGCAAGAAAGAGAAAAAAGGGGGAATTTCTTATCAGTGAGGGTCACACTGTAGTCACTTCCTGTCTGAGTCAGGACTGAGTCAGCCACTTACATACCTGATATATAACACCTTTCAGACAGAGAAAGAAAAAAAGGAACATAGCATAGTTATTTGTGTGCTAGGCACTGTACATACACATGTCTATCTCATCATGTCACATGTCACTTCGGGTATCCTTTAAGTCTGTATGTTACAGGTGGAGAGTGGTGGCTCATCCATTCCAGTCTGAGAAAACATTATGGCTGGCATATAAAGGTGGGAAAAAAGGACAGTGACTGACTACAGCAGTGCGGACCCACTTAAAAAAAAAAATCACTGGCAGGCTTAGTGCTGACCAGTTCAGCACTGCTTCTGCTTATCTTCTTTTCCCTCAGTCAAGCACCTATCTCATATCAGAAAATTGCAGCAGGGGGTAGCAAGAGATGCATGGTAGTGCTGAACTAGTCATCACTAACCCTACTGTAGATTTTTTTTTTTTTTTTGCTTTTAGTACTATCATACCCAGCTGTTGTTTGTTTATTTATTTGTTACACAAAGTGTCACTTGTCGGGAAAGAAAGAAGGAAGAGAGAAAAGAGGCTTTAACATTAGAATTTAATGCTATTTTTTGTAGTGGTCATGACCACAATAGAAAATAAACACAAGTTCCAGTTGTCAAATATATTGTGGCCCCATCAGGGGTTGAACTGGCCCTGGTGACATGGTCTGTTTACATTAGTATAGACGTGAAATAATTAACAAATTATACAACTTCCGCCTTGAACACTGATGAGAATACATTCTACATCTAAATATTCTTTTTCTAAAAATTAACAGGGTTACTTGAGTTGATGTTACCCGCAGCAGGAAGTACTTAGCAAACACCATCATTCATTAAGAGGTTCATGATGTAATAATGCTGAGAAGCCCTGTACTAGGTTCCAGGCTTATGATGTACAGTATCTCAGTCTATCAGTGCTCAGACCATAGACCGCACACTGCATTAAAATATTCTGCATGGCTGTTGTCCCAGAAGGTAGCCTCTTCTAGAGATGATGCACACAAAAAAGCCCGCAAACGCTTTGCTGAAGACAAGCAGACTAAGGACATGGACTATTGTTACTTGCCTACAGTCAAGCATGGCGGTAGGAGTGTTATGGTTTGGGTCTGCATAACTGCTTCAGGCACTGTGGAGCTCCAGTTCATTGAGGGAACCATGATTGCCAACATGTACTGTGACATACTAGGCAGAACATAATCAGAAACTTCAGAAACTGGGTCGCAGGGCCGTATTTCAACACAATGACGACCCCTAACACACTAACACACCTCCAAGATAACCACTGACTTGCTAAAGAAACTGAGGATAAAAATGCAGGATTGGCCAAGCATGTTTCCAAACCTAAACCCTATTGAACATCTGTGGGGCATCCTCAGAAGGAAGGTGGAGGAGGGCAGTCTCTAATATCCACCAGCTTTGTGATGTTATCAAGGAGGTAGTGGCATCCAGTGAAGCTCTAGTGAACTTCTTGCCCAGGAAAGTTAAGGAAGTGCTGGAAAATAATGATTGGCACACAAAATATTGACACTTAAGGCAGAATTGTAATCACTTTTGTTGGCAGCTGTTTAGACATGGCTGTGCGTTAAGTTATTAAGCAAATTTACACTATCATACAAGCTGTACACTGACTACTTTACGTGGTATCAAAGTGTCATATCCTAAGTGTTGTCCCATGAAAACATATGATAAAATATATACAAAAATGTGAGATACTGTATAACCTCAGGATTAAAACAAAAACCTTGTTTATTTCCTTCTTCCCTGGCCCTGAATCCAGCCACAAAAACATTTTTATGAAGATGCCCTTAATGGAGTAATTTGCTCTGTTGCTAGGGAATTTTGTGATTACAATATGTGCAGAAAAGCAGAAATATTTCCCTAACACTAATGTTATTTTTATTAACGTTCCTGTCACGACCTGCTGAGATCCATCTGCCAGCATGATGTTGACTTTATGTTGGAAACATCCTTTATTATGTGTGAGCTGAATGATAAGCACAGATCAGCTGTTGTAAGAGAATTTTGTTTTTATATCACTGAATATTGCAGGAAAATGTTAGCAGGAATATGAATAAGAAAGGAAAAAATGGTTTATTTTTCCCTAATCGCTTCACCGAGAGAGCAATTTTTGTTTTAAAGCTCTGCATAATTCTAGCCGGTGATAACTAAGCTGTAAAATATCCACCAGGATATGGTTTTTGTGAAAAATTGAGCTCCTGTAGTAAAATTGTTTAAAGCCTATTTCTGGGCACAGATTTAAAAATACCATCTAACAGTTTAACGTCCCTGGAGGTATGATAATTTCCAGATTTTAGGGTCTAAAAGCGTTGCAATTTTTTTGCACCCTTTCAGACCCTACAACCAGTAATAAATCATGCTGCTAGAGAGATCTGCAGCAGCCCAGCACTTACTCACCTCAGTGGGATCGAGCGCTGCAATTCTCCCTCAGTCCTCCAGGTTTAGCTGTAACCCTATAGTGAGATTGCCGTCTGTCATCATGACGACAAACGGCGACCTCACTTGGGGGATGCAGAGCCTCCGAAGACAGGAAGGAGAATGGCTGCAGGCCTCTGGATCCCCGGGACGTGAGTTGAAACACTCGCTGCGCGCTATACTCCGAAGAGACTTCCCAGTCGCTACCACAAGTCAGGCTCGGGTCTACCACTCTGAGCTGCGGTTTACCACCCCGAGCCTGATTAGAGGTTACTGCCAGGGAGGATAATAAGCAATGTGCCAAAATGTTATTTTTTTATTTGAAGATACACCCTTTAAAGTGCCCCTACGGGATACTTACCTCAGCAGGGCAAAGCCTCTGGATCCTAAGGAGGCTTCACGCATCTTACTCAGCAGAGGCCATCCAGTGGTGGGACCCCAGAAAGTCCACTGTTGCCAACGCGCACAGACACACTTGGTGCTTTTCGCTCAGGCTGCAACAAAAATAGCCGAGAGTTCTTTCACATTAGCTAACGCTTGCACGAACCCGATTTCGTGCACACGTTGAGTGAAATTGGGAAGTTGACGTGCGACGCTTATTAGCGACGGTAGTTATAATTCACCGAATGGGAAAATGCCGGCGTCGGACGATGAAAAGCTCCCAGGTGCGTCGAACCACAACACACCAAATTTAGATGTGAAAGGTAAAATGAAACTCTATGGACTATTTACTTTGCGACAAAACGCCAGAAATCAGCTCTGGTGTGAAAGATCCCTAAGTATGATTGGGTGTGCCTGCGCGCAGTGGCAAATATTATTATAGTTTTTGTTTGTTCAGGGGTTCAAGCGCTGGATCGAGCTGGCTGAGGAGGACAGGGGAAGCCTCATTACCATCCATAGGCTTCTCCATCCCAAGGTATCAGTTTTCTTTCATTTTATTTTAATGTTACTGAATCTCTTTAAAATGGTCTGAAACTCTGACATAACATTCAATAAAAATGACATGTTTCGGACCATAGGTCCTTAATCATAGCTAGTTTACAGCTCTCAGTGTCAGGTTTAAAAAGGGAGGAAAGAGCAATCATAGGCGGGGCACAAACTACCCACAAAGGGGAGGGATCACCAAGATAGGTGTCCAACCCCACCTAAGGCTAATCCCTCCTGAACATATGTTAACAAACACATATAAAACCAATCAAAATGACAACAAAGTAAAATACATAAGGAGCAATAGGTATAGCAAATAGAGATGAGCGTAATGATGTAATTACGATTTCGCGAAATTTCGCGTAATTAGTGTAATTACGATTATGGCCGTAAGTACATAATCGTAATGAAGAAGGATTTCGTGAAATTTCGCGTAACCGTAATTTTCGCATAATTTTCGCATTACTTTGGGTGTTACGAAATTAATGCGTATGGCCATGCTCCCAAGCGGAAAAGTTGACGCATGGATCAATGTTAGGTAGCCGCCGACTTTAAGGGTTAATAGCAAAGCCCCCTTAAATGTTAAGAGCCTCAAATTTGGAGAATATATTAAGGAGATCAGGAGGAATAAGAGGAAAACATTTTTTTTCAAAAAGACCTTATAGTTTTTGAGAAAATCGATGTTAAAGTTTCAAAGTAAAAATGTATACATTTAAAAACCCGCCGACTTTAACGGTTAATAGCAAAGCCTGCTTAAAGTTTAGGAACACCAAATTTCTAGGGTATATTAAGGGGATCAGTGGGAATAAGAGGAAACAATTTTTTTTCAAAAAGACCTTATAGTTTTTGAGAAAATCGATTTTTAAGTTTCAAGGGCAAAAATGTCTTTTAAATGCGGAAAATGTCAGTTTTTTTGCACAGGTAACAATAGTGTATTATTTTATAGATTCCCCCAAGTGGGAAGAGTTTTACTTACTTCGTTCTGAGTGTGGGAAATATTAAAAAAAAACGATGTGGGGTCCCCCTCCCAGACCTCTTTAACCCCTTGTCCCCCATGCAGGCTGGGATAGCCAGAATGCGGAGCACCGGCCGCATGGGGCTCCACACCCTGACTATACCAGCCCGCATGGTCCATGGATTGGGGGGTCTCGGAAGGGGAGGGGCAGCCAAGCTTTCCCCTCCCCCTCCGAGCCCTTGTCCAATCCAAGGACAAGGGGCTCTTCTCCACCTCCGATGGGCGGTGGAGGTGGAGGCCGCGATTTCCTGGGGGGGGGGGGGGGGGGTTCATGGTGGAATCTGGGAGTCCCCTTTAAAAAGGGGTCCCCCAGATGCCCACCCCCCTCCCAGGAGAAATGAGTATAGAGGTACTTGTACCCCTTATCCATTTCCTTTAAGAGTTAAAAGTAAATAAACACACAAACACATAGAAAAAGTATTTTCCTATATGAATCCATGTCAGCATACAACGGGTTAGCTCCGCCCTCCCATTCAGGACTGTTAACTATAAATAAAATGGACTCCGGCCTGCCCCTCGCTTTTTTCATTCTGTCCATTCCTCAGGACTGACCACGTTGTGGTAGAAATTATTTTTATTTAACTCTTACCTGACTGTTTTTACAGTCTGCCATACAAGGTCAGCCTCCCTTGTATGATGCCTCCCTCCTATAGCCACTAAATGTGCGCTGGAGTGTAGGAAATCCCTGATGTCTGTTCTCAGGGTGTCGCCAGGGCTTCCGGGTGTAAAGCGCCCTAAATTTGCTTGGCGGGGCAGTGGCTAGTAGGCAGATGCAGATGGAGGAATCGGACTTCCGCGCTCCAGTACGTGGAACACATACAGGCCGGAACTCTGGACGGGAAGTGCGTCGTTGCGGGCGCATGCGCACAGCAGCCAGGAAGACGCCAGTAAACAAAAGGACGTGCATGGGGCCGCACGGCGAGTACAGCACCGGCAGCATTGCGGAAAGTGGACCGTTGAGCTGGAGGAGGTAGGGGAGCGCTCGGAGCAGTGCGCAGCTACTATTATTTCTGAATATAGGCCTGCCAATTTCTAATGACGCATTTTGTATATGTTTTATAGGCTGTACTCTGAGAGTGCCAAAGACTTATAAAGTCTCAGCTCCCCTACTGTATAAGGACATGTATGTATAATCACTGTATGTCGTATTACACCCAACGTTTCTGCACAAATTAGTATTCACCCTGCCTCAATTTCCTTGCAGTTATTTGCTCGGAGAAGGTATGGAGGCCACTGCCCAAGATAGTGAACAGAATAATACCGATAGGTAAGAGTATTTTTTATAGACAGGTAAGTTAGGCAGGGTTTATTAAAGAGTGCTAATTTCAACAACACTATTTATTGTTGTTGCAGCCCTCAAAATGAAGATAGATCAAGACGCTCTACAGAACGTTCTCCATCTCCAGCATCTAACCGTAGTAATTCATCAAGAAAATCTAACAGTAACTCTAAACAAGAGAATTGAAGATACTGCTGGATTTGTGGTCATAGACCAATGACAGGAAAAGCAGTCTGCTATACGTGTCTTCATTCACCTCAAAATGAAGAGGATTCGTATATGGAGGACTTACCCACATACGTCAAGGGGCTAGTACAACAGTCTCTAGAGGAACAGGCAGCTACTAGTTCTGCTGTGATTAATTACTCACCAAATATGCCAAATTCATTAGAAAATATGGATCTGGAAGAACAAATTCCAGGTGTATTTGACTTTGCTTTGGTAGAGCCCTTTATTAAAAGCGTAAAAGAAGCAATTCAGTGGGAAGAGCCGGAAGAGCCACTGGCAAAGATAAGGAGATACTACCCTCACCTTAAAAAGAGCAATAGTACATTTCCAGTTATGGAGGAAGTAAGAGAACTTATACAAGACGAATGGTCTAAGGTAGAGAAGAATTCTTAAATTTAAATTTACTGGTAGCGCGCCCAGGCTATGCATATGCATAGGTAGGTTTTAGTTAGTGTTAGGTCCCCTCCCATGGAGGAAAGACTTCTACGACAGTGGGAGGGACAAGTACCTAACAAATTGCAAATTGTTAGTGAAACTAACATCCTCCAAGTGGTAGACAGGTCATGTGTGTGCTCATTGTGTATTTGAATCCCATGAGTGGGGTGTGCACTTTTTTGCAGGTAAGCACTCATCTGTTTTTAAGTAGCGCTGTTCATTTCTTTGCTATGTTTGATTTAATTCTGGTCAGCTGCTCCCACTTGATAGTTTTTCTTTGGTGTATATGCAGAGCCTCTGTTTGGGTTCAAGGTGCGTTTTGTAGTTCCTGGGGGGGCTCAGCGCATCTCTGAGCTGAGGCCATCCAGAGGCGGCCTGGTGATGCGCTGATCCCACTTTTTCTGCGCAATTCTTAAGGTAGAGAAGAGATCACCATTAGCGAATAAATTGTTAAAGTTATACCCGCTCGAAGCAGAGTTAAGCACGCAACTGGAAAATCCACCCATAGTGGACGCGTCAGTGATGTGCCTGGCGCGTCATGTTACCCTACCATTGGAGGATTCAATAACATTTAAGGATTCCCTTGACAGGAGAATGGATACAGATTTAAAGAAGAACTACATGCATAGTGGTGGAGCATGCAGGCCGGCTGTTGCATTAACGTCAGTGGCCCGGGCAATAAGAACATGGGCGGATAACTTGGAGGGGGCAATCCAGGCGGACCTCTCAAAGGATACCCTTATTGCGGCTCTAGAGGACTTTCGAGTGGCGGCGGATTTCGTAGGTGAGTCAGCGATTGACATTATTCGTTCAAGTACGAGAGCCATGTTACATTCAGTAACAACCAAGAGGGCTATGTGGCTCAAGCCGTGGTCGGCGGACACCAATTCTAAAATGAATTGGTGCCGCATTCCCTACGACGGGAAAAATCTCTTTGGTCCTAAATTAGAGTCGGCAATTTCTAGGGTTACGGGGGGGGGAGTCTGGGTTGCTCCCTCAGGATCGCAGACAACGAAGAGTGAGGTCGGTTGGCGACAGAAGAAATTTCCTAGCGCAGGGGAAGAACTACAGAACACAGAGAGGCTCCCAATCCTTTCGTAGACAATGGCAGAGTTCACAGTCAACCATTGCTAAGTACAACAAAAATCGTAATACCACCTCTACCCCCCAATCTCAAAAGTCATTCTGAGATCTTGCCCGTCCACACGGAGATAGTTGGGGGCAGACTGTGCGACTATATCCAAGTGTGGGCGGAGGAAATAGAAGACAAATGGGTATTGAAGACAATACAACACGGACATTCATGGACATTCAGACAAATTCCGGAACAGACATTCATTCCAACATCGATTCCATACACACAGCAGCGAAAGGATACGTTGTACCAGTATATAGAGGAGCTTTTACAAAAAAGAGCCATAATACCAGTACCGGAGACGGAGAGATATACAGGATTTTATTCCCCCCTATTTTTTGTGGCAAAAAAATCAGGGGAGCTTCGACCGGTGATGGACCTAAGAGGATTGAATTCCCATATTTCACAGGAAAAATTCAAGATGGAATCTTTACAGACAATCATACCGGAAATTCAGATAAACAGTTGGCTGGTCTCCATCGATTTAGCGGATGCTTATCTACACGTCCCGATACAGAACGCCTATCAAAAGTTTTTGAGGTTCGCAATAGGTCAAGACCATTACCAGTTCAGAGTTTTGCCATTCGGGATATGTACAGCCCCACGTACCTTCACAAAGATACTAGTTGCATTAATAGCAAGGTTATGGCAGGAGAAGCTGAAAATTCATCATTATCTAGACGATGTATTACTGATAGCGGAGTCACAGAGAGCGTGTTGTCAGCAGGCGAACATTCTTCTGGAGCAATTAAGAAGGTTCGGGTGGTTAATCAATCACAAGAAGAGCAACCTAGCACCAACTCAAAATATAATATTTCTGGGCGCAGAGATAAACACTGTTTTCAACACTGTGGCGCTACCACAGGAAAAGCTGGAAGTCATACTAAACAGAGTACAGTCACTTCAACACAAGAACACGGTTACAGCCAGGGAATGCCAAAAGATCTTAGGCACGCTAACGTCTACAATCCCCATGGTGAGATGGGCAAGATGGAATGTAAGACTGTTTCAAAAAAGGTTTTTGGATCAATGGGATGGAGTATCAATGAATCAGATGATATCAGTTCAAGAGGACATGAAGGTGGAATTAGACTGGAGGAGGAAGCGCTCCAATCTACACAACTGTCACAACATCCAGAACCCAAACGCAATAGTCATAACAACAGATGCAAGCGAGTGGGGCTGGGGAGCACACTTAGAGAGCAGCATGGCCCAGGGAAGGTGGCAGTTCAACGCACAAGGGGTGTCATCCAATATCCTGGAACTGCGTGCGGCTTACCAGGGGTTAACAGCATTCGAGGACAAGATCAGAGGAAAATCAGTTATATTGAAAATGGACAATACAACAGCAGTTGCTCACATCCAAAATCAGGGCGGTACCCACAGCAATTCACTTCTCAACGAGACATCAATAATTATGGAATGGGCCCAAAAACAATTTGTCAAACCTACAAGCCGTATACATTCCGGGAACTGAAAACATCATAGCGGATCACCTCAGCCGAGAACAAATCGACAACAACGAATGGAGTCTGGACTGGAGTGTGTTTCGAATGATATGCGACAGATGGGGAAACCCCAAATGGATTTAATGGCGACACCAACAAATGCCAAATGCAAGAGGTTTCTGACCAGATACAGGTATCAGGAAGCAGAAAGTTGGGATGTACTGACGTGTCGCTGGACATGCGAGCTGGCGTATGTGTTTCCCCCGACACCAATGATTCATCGTGTATTACGAAAAATCAAGGAGGAAAAAGTAACAGTGATAGCAGTCGTACCGAACTGGCCACGCAGGCCGTGGTATCCGCTACTGCTACAGCTTTCAACAACTCAACCGATTGCACTACCATGCAAGAACAATCTCCTTACACAGGGGAGTATCAGGCACCCGAATCCGGCCATATTGAATTTAATGGCGTGGAGACTGAACGCAGAAAACTGTTGAAATTAGGCTGTTCAACTGAGGTGGCAGACACTTTACTAAAAGCTAGAACGCGGACAACAAACAGTGTGTATCACAGGATCTGGGGAAAGTTTACAACGTTTGTACTCGACCTTTTAGGGAGATCCGTCAAACCCTACAGTCTCGCAAGTCCTTAATTTTCTCCAAAATGGCTTGAAATTAGGGCTTGGAGTAAATACACTAAAGGTACAAGTTTCTGCAATATCGGCTCTCACAGACCACAGATGGGCACTCAATTCACTAGTAATGCAGTTTATTCGGGCCGTTTCCAAGATAAGACCGGCAAAGCGTAATTTCTGTCCGCAGTGGGACTTACCACTAGTGCTACAAGGACTGACAAAATCACCGTTTGAACCGCTAGAAGAATGTAGTCTAACTAATCTTACAACCAAGTTAGTATTTTTAGTCGCCATAGCATCAGCCAGAAGGGCATTAGAACTACAAGCGTTAGGCTGTACGCCACCATATCTCGAATTCTTTCCGGACCGAGTGTCTCTCAGACCGATACAACAATTTATTCCCAAAGTGGCAACATCCTTCCACTTTAACCAGCAATGGGACCTACCAACGTTTTCAGAGGCATGCGGAGATAATCCAGATTCTTTGAATCCAGATTCTACCATCACTCTTGAAGGACTATTTGCAAAGGACGGAAAAAATCCGGAAGACAGACAGGTTGTTCGTAATACCCGCTGGATATCGAAGAGGGTATGCAGCAACGACCAGGACAATATCGAGCTGGTTACTGAGGGCTATCAGAGTGGCATACAAACTAATGGGCAAGGAACCTCCAGAACAAATAAGACCACACTCGACAAGGGGCATGTCGTCTTCATGGGCAGCTTATGCAAATGTGGCACCAGAGGTTATCTGCAGGGCGGCTAACTGGTCGTCAACCCATACATTCATATCCCACTACAAGGTGGATCCAGCAGCAACGACTGCGGTTGATTTTGGAAGGAAAGTGCTAGCATCAGCACATAGAAAATAAGGAATAGGAAGGAGAAGAGATGTTATCTTTTTCTTACAGAATGTTCCATCCTTTGTTTAGAATATGCAAATAAATAAAATTTGTCTTGAAAAGCACATAGACCCACCCTGATTATTTGGTCCAATGATAATAGTTAAATCCCGTTGTATGCTGACATGGATTCATATAGGAAAACGGAAAATTGTATACTTACCTTCGGTAATTTTCCTTTCCTGTATGAAATCCATGTCAGCATGGGATTTCCCACCCGTTAGTCGAATTCAGCTAATGATAAAGCGAGGGGCAGGCCGGAGGCCATTTTATTTATAGTTAACAGTCCTGAATGGGGAGGGCGGAGCTAACCCGTTGTATGCTGACATGGATTTCATACAGGAAAGGAAAATTACCGAAGGTAAGTATACAATTTTCCGTTTTAATTGAACAAAAAACATAACCACGAAAAAAGTCCTTTAATATTCTTAATTAACCAATAATACTTACCTGTCCCTTTAAATAAATGATCCCACGCAATATCCTCGGAAATGTTCTATCAGTTACAATGTAACAAAGTTATTACAATGTAACAACTTTGTTACATTGTAACTACGCCGCACCCGACGTCACTCGCCGCTCAGCCGCCGCAGCAATTACGCGTCCGTGCAGGACGCTAAGTCCCCGCAGCTCCCGCTGTCCACCCCGCCCACATGTCACCCACATGTCACCCACATGTGGGTGACATGTGGGTGACATGTGGGAGAGGCGGGGAGGGCAGCGGGAGCTGGCGGGACTTAGCGTCCTGCACGGAGTCCGGACCTGACAGAGCTCTGAGCTATATAGCTCAGAGCTCTCTAAGCATCTTTGAATTTGGGCTCCAAGGAGCCCCATTGGTCCTTAGCAGACCAATGGGGTCCCTTCAAATCAAATGGTTAATTAAGAATATTAAAGGACTTTTTTTCGTGGTTATGTTTTTTGTTCAATTAAAATACTTTTTCTATGTGTTTGTGTGTTTATTTACTTTTAACTCTTAAAGGAAATGGGTAAGGGGTACAACTACCTCTATACTCATTTTTCCTGGGAGGGGGGGTGGGAATCTGGGGGACCCCTTTTTAAAGGGGACTCCCAGATTCCACCATGAACCCCCCCCCCCAGGAAATTGCGGCCTCCACCTCCACCACCCATCAGAGGTGAAGAAGAGCCCCTTGTCCTTGGATTGGACAAGGGCTCGGAGGGGGAGGGGAAAGCTTGGCTGCCCCTCCCCTTCCGAGACCCCCCAATCCATGGACCATGCGGGCTGATATAGTCAGGGTGCGGAGCCCCACGCGGCCGGTGCTCCGCATTCTGGCTATCCCAGCCTGCATGGGGGACAAGGGGTTAAAGAGGTCTGGGAGGGGGGACCCCATGTCGTTTTTTTTTTATATTTCCCACACTCAGAACGAAGTAAGTAAAACTCTTCCCACTTGGGGGAATCTATAAAAATAATACACTATTTTTACCTGTGCAAAAAAAACTGACATTTTCCGCATTTAAAAGACATTTTTGCCCTTGAAACTTAAAAATCGATTTTCTCAAAAACTATAAGGTCTTTTTGAAAAAAAAAATTTTCCTCTTATTCCCACTGATCCCCTTAATATACCCTAGGTTTGGTGTTCCTAAACTTTAAGCAGGCTTTGCTATTAACCGTTAAAGTCGGCGGGTTTTTAAATGTATACATTTTTACTTTGAAACTTTAACATCGATTTTCTCAAAAACTATAAGGTCTTTTTGAAAAAAAAATTTTTCCTCTTATTCCTCCTGATCTCCTTAATATATTCTCCAAATTTGAGGCTCTTAGCATTTAAGGGGGCTTTGCTATTAACCCTTAAAGTCGGCGGCTTTTTTATATTATACGGAGCGTTACGGTTTAACGCGGAATTACGGTAGCGTTTAATGCGAAATTAAGGCATGAACGAAACGCGAAATTACGTGTTGAAAATTACGCTTACGGTATTTTCAATTACGATTTTAATGGCAATTACGCTACGCTAATTTCGCATCGTAATCGCAAATTTCGCATGCGTAATTATAGTAATGCGAAATTACGAAAATTTTGGCTCAACTCTAATAGCAAACCAATGGTTTACAAAAGCAGCAATAAATGGTCTAAAATCTCACCACAGTGGTCCATTTAGGGTAACCCCTCTCCAATAGACGTTGCTCCACCAAGAGAAACTCGTGTTCGAGAGCTGCTTCATCCAAACAATTCCGGCGTGCCGATAAACTCGCCTACCGGAATCGCCCGGATTGTATGTGCGGGATGACAACTCATGGCCTGCAACGTGGAGTTACCTGCACACACCTTCCTGTAAGTCCTGGTTTCTATCTTACCCGACTCCGGATCCCCATCCAAGGTCAAGTCCAGGTAATCAATCAGTATTTTTATTATACTTCTGTATGTTGATTTGTACAATTTTAACTATATATTATTCATCCATTTTTCATCCATATTAACATGACAATTTGCATGTGACTGTCCACTCTGGAGAGATTTTAGACCATTCATTGCTGCTTTTGTAAACCATTGGTTTGTTATACATATTGCTCCTTAAGTGTTTTGCTGTTGTCATTTTGATTGGTTTTATATGTGTTTATATGTCCAGGAGGGATTAGCCTTTGTTTGGACACCTATCTTGGTGATCCCTCCCCTTTGTGGGTAGTTTGTGCCCTATGATTGCTCTTTCCTCCCTTTTTAAACCTGACACTGAGAGCTGTAAACTAGCTATGTTTAAAGAGACTCTGTAACAACATTTCCAGCCTTATTTCTTCTCTCCTATAAGTTCCTATACCTGTTCTAATGTGCTCTGGATTACTGCAGCCTTTTCTAGTTGCACTGTCTCTGTAATAGATCTAATCTTCTTTTCTTGTCAAGCCTTGTCGAGACAAAGAGGAATACACTCTCTCTGCTTTGATAGGGAGAAGTTATGCACGCCCCCTGCAGGCTCTCCTGTGTGTATATGAGCCACAGGCTTGTCTCTGCTCACAGCCAGCGTCTCTGCAAGGCTCGTGGAGCTGAGACATTTTAAACAGCTGTGAGTGCAGAGAGAACAGTGCAGAGCTCAGACAAGCAGCTAAGGAAACACACAGGAGTAACATTCCAGTAATCAAGTCACATTTGAGAGGAGCCTCTTCAAACAGGCATATGCTCTGATGATGTGTTTCCTGTTTGGCAGCCATCTTCATTGTTTACAAAAACAATGAGTAAAACAGTGATTTTATCACCAGGAAAGCAGCAGGAGCAGCGAAGAAGACAACAATCAGGGTGGTACGTTTATTTATGTAAGATTTTCACAGTACAGATTCTTTTTAAGGACTTATGGTCCAAAACATCTCAGCTATGTCATTTTAGCTGTATTGGGAAATGTCCTAAATAAAGTATATTGTGGAGACATTGGTCTTCTTCTTACATTGTTTCTCTTGGGCCTGGCAGCCTGTGATCCAGCACTGTCCCTCACAGCGCAGTGGAGCGGTTACCCTTGCTTTGTTTGTTTCCAAAGTGTAGTTTATCCTGCCCTGAAAGCTGGAATTGCATTTTATTATTTTACTATTATAAATGCTTTTTAATATATATTAAAATCTTCTAATGAGCTACTCTGAACGGTGTGTCTGTCTAAAGCAGAGACAGTTTCTCAGAGAGTGTTTGTTTACATTCCAGTGTTGATACATTTGTGTTTAACAAGTAAAAAAGATACTGTTATCTCCAGTTTGAATGCGGATTTGAAGCTGAATAGTGGGACAAAGTGCTTTGTTTAACCATTTGAATGATGTTCTGCTAGATTTTTTTCTGGGATAGTAGTTTTAAAGCTGTAAGGAATCTTTTAGAGCTAAGTAGAAATGCTAGCTTTCAGACCACTTTAACCTGTTGCTGTTCCAGAACATAGATTCTACATCCTAACTGATGCTGCTGTATGTTCCAGGACGTTGAATCTAAGTCCTGCATTAAAAACAGCTGACCTGCCGCCGTGCGTGCACGTGCGCGCTCCCACATGATCGTGCTCATTCTCATGCACAGTCTTGTGAATGATTGTTGCTAGCTAATAAAGTTAGGGGAAAATGTTTTATATAACTGTGGGACGTGTCACATTAGGAAGGGGGGAAAATGAAAAAATGGATATCTTCTGCATTTACACCTAATTTTCCCCCATAAAATGACAATAAAATAAAATAGATTTGGGAGGAAAATATTACCCAAAGAAAGCCTAGATTGTACTGAAAAAAAAAACAAGATATATATCACTAAGATGGCAAAAGTAATAAAAAAGTTACAGCTGTATCAAAATGACACCGCTAAAGTGTCAAAAATGTCAGGAATTTTCAGGGGTAAAAACCGTGGTACGCGAACCAGTTAATATCACGACCACATTATGACATAAAGCAATTGAGTTAGTAGCACTCTCACCTTGTAGCGATGGGGTCCCTGGTTCAAATCTGGGTCAGGCCACTGTTTGTATGAACTTTGTATATGCTCCTCTTGTGCATACGTTTCCTCCTACATCTTAAAAACATACAGAGAAGTTACTTGGTTCACCACAAATTGACTTTAAGCTTCTTCCCAACATAATTTCAAGATGTGGCTTGCTGGATCTAATGACAGTGACAAAGTAGTACATTGTTCCATTCCTTATCCCGCCTACTGGAACCCGCACCAAGACCATCCTCCCATCTCCATACCAGTAAACATCATTTGACTAAGGCCCAGTGACATGTCTGTATAACGCTTGTGCTGGAACTGTTGCCCTAGGAATTATATCCCAATTGGATACCAGTCCCAATGGGCAACATTTATTGTGCACGCTCACTTCCATTCATGATACGGACATGTAACTATGGTAGGGATTATCTTGTAAGCTTCTCTGAGTAATGCTATGTACACACTATGAGATTTTCTGTCAGATTGATTTTCTCCAACATGTCCGATCTGCTTTACGATCAATTTCTGAACATTTTCCGATCGATTTCTGTTCATGCAACAGGAAATCGATCGGAAAATGCTCGGAAATTGATCATAAAGCAGATCGGACATGTTGGAAATAATCGATCTGACAGTAAATCGTCCAGAAAATCTCATAGTGTGTACTCAGCATTACAGTTAGTGACATGGCTATGTACTCTGTAAAGTGCTGCCATAGAGGTCAATTTTGAAACCACACAGACTTTACACATACTGTAAATAATGCAACTTATAGTTCACTAGCATGATGTATTTATGTCTTAGATCTAACAAGTCATAAACCACCTGGGTATACACTCAAACACAGCTTTATGCTCTAAATGTGTCGCAGAGACGGGTGCATTTTTCCATATGTTCTGGGGCTGTAACGTTATAACCAATTTCTGAAAATAAATATTTATCATAATGACCTCATACCGATGCATTTGGTTTTCTCTCCAAGAGCAGCATTGCTGGGTCTCTTATGCTGGGCATACACGGCTAGATAGTTCTTATCAATCGAGCAGCTGATGGCTCGATTGATAATATCCAACCTGTCCGATCACCGCGGTGGATCGATTCCACGCTCGATCCCCGTGGGCGGACAATGGAACTGAAACGAAGCGCTGATAAGGAATGCCCGCGGGGAAGAGCGGGAATCGATCCACACGCCCGCGCGGACGAGCGGGGACACGCCAGCATCGAGCCAGCAGCTCGGTTCTGGCGCAGAATTGCACCGTGTATGCCCAGCATTAGACTCTTAGTTCCCTCTGGGAAGCCCTCTCAATATCTGGTAAGATTATTATGCTTCTATGCTCGCAAAGAGATTGGCAATCTATAGACTCCTGGAAAAGACTAGTCACCAATGCTCTCCCACTATACCGCTTATCATACAAGAGTGGAAACTGCCATAAATGTTTCAACATCTGGTCACTATGGTATATGAATGTAGACACCAACACTTTGGGTCCAGATGACTAAATGGTGCTTTAAATTCCCATAGATCAATAAAGAAAAATGTATCATCCTTGATCTGGGTTGTGAAAATAAAACTAAAGAAAAAAATCAAAAATACTAATAACTTTGTTTGAAAGCAAAGTAATCCTAGGTGGCGAAATTAGAGAGTAAGAGTAAACTGAAAGGATGGGATAGTCCTTTTTTCAGCCCCTTGGGCACAGTAACAATAGTCAAAATGTTCATCTTGCCTAGGATCCTATTCATTATGCAATGTCTCCCTATCACTCTTCCCAACACATGGTTCAGGGATTGGCATAGGCCATTTCAGAACTTCATTTGGGCTAATTACAAATGTAGGTTTGGATACAAAACAATATCTACAGATAAATGAAGGGGGGGGGGGGGGGGGGGAGTGGGGTGCCCCCGCACCAGATATATTGTTTTACTATCAAAGTATACATTTTTCCAGAATTATTGAACGGAGAACAAATTTCTCTCAGGAAACCAGTACAAAAATGTTGCCTTCATTAGAAATTGAGGTAGTTAAATTTAAGGCTATCTTCACTTGGCACCCAATAATTATAAAAAAAAACTAATTTAAGGACCACACACCCCCTCATAAAACCGACTGTAGAGATCTTATTTAGCCAAATAACAACTTATAATAATAATAATAATAATAATAATCCGAACACTTGTATAGCGCTTTTCTCCTTTCGGACTCAAAGCGCTCAAGAGCTGCAGCCACTGGGACGCGCTCAGGAGGCCACCCTGCAGTGTTAGGGAGTCTTGCCTTGAACTCCTTACTGAATAGGTACTTGACCTAGCCAGGATTCGAACCCTGGTCTCCCATGTCAAAGGCAGAGTTCTTAACCAGTACTCTATCCAGCCACCACTTGGCATAGAAAGACAGGCTTTCCCCTATGACGGCCTTGAGGAAGAATCCTGATTTCCCCTCTAGCATCTGCCCCATCTTGGTTTATGTCCGCCAACCTAGACCAGAACCTACCCCTAATAAATGTATTCAGCAATAATGAACTAGGGGTTCCTAGTGTATTAAAAGATTCAAGCAATACAAACCTCTGGTGGAAAATACACGTTAATACCTTCATAAAGAAAAATAGTCCCATTAGGAAAGAGTCTAACGTAATTGAAAAAATCCACAAAAAAAGCCAAACAAAAAATTAAAGTGGATCTGAACTTTTGCACAGGGCAGAAGGAAAACATAGAGAAATGCACCCTGTATGATCTCCTCATCTGGACCCCGATCTGCTGCACAGGACAGAAGGTAATCAGAGAAATGCATGTATATAGAGTTTAGCCTGTCTAATTCCTCCTCATTTGTCTCTAATCAGAAGTTGTAATTTGATCTCTCTTCGTGTCACCTGACTGCCATGGCATATAAGCTCATTTGAAAGCACAAGATGTTAACAATATAGCCATTTGGTTCCAAACTGCTTCTGAACTAAGTGCTTCTGACCTAATGTTACAGATTTTTGCCTGTATTTTGACTACTCTCTACCTGCAGCCTGCACTGACCTCTGCCTGGATATTGACTACCCTCTGCCTGCTGCATGTACCGACCTTTGCCTGTATTTTGACTATTCTCTGCCTGGCGCCTGTACCAACCTCTGCCTGGATTTTGACCACTTTATGCCTGCAGCCTGCACCAACCTCTGCCTGGATTTTGACTACTTACTGCCTGCTGCTTGTACTGACCTTTGCCTGGATTTTGACTATTCTCTGCCGGCCGCCTGCACCAACCTCTGCCTGGGTTTTGACTACTCTCTGCCTGCAGCCTGCACCAACCTCTGCCTGGATTTTGTCTACTCTCTGCCTGCAGCCTGCACCAACCTCTGCCTGGATTTTGACTACTTACTGCCTGCTGCTTGTACTGACCTTTGCCTGGATTTTGACTATTCTCTGCCGGCCGCCTGCACCAACCTCTGCCTGGGTTTTGACTACTCTCTGCCTGGCGCCTGCACCAACCTCTCTCTGGATTTTGACTACTCTCTGCCTGCAGCCTGCACCAACCTCTGCCTGGATTTTGACTACTCTCTGCCTGCAGCCTGCACCAACCTCTGCCTGGATTTTGACTACTTACTGCCTGCTGCTTGTACTGACCTTTGCCTGGATTTTGACTATTCTCTGCCGGCCGCCTGCACCAACCTCTGCCTGGGTTTTGACTACTCTCTGCCTGGCGCCTGCACCAACCTCTGTCTGGATTTTGACTACTCTCTGCCTGCAGCCTGCACCAACCTCTGCCTGGATTTTGACTACTCTCTGCCTGCAGCCTGCACCAACCTCTGTCTGGATTTTGACAATTCTCTGCCGGCCGCCTGCACCAACCTCTGCCTGGGTTTTGACCACTCTCTGCCTGCAGCCTGCACCAATCTCTGTCTGGATTTTGACTACTCTCTGCCTGCAGCCTGCACCAACCTCTGTCTGGATTTTGACTACTCTCTGCCTGCAGCCTGCACCAACCTCTGTCTGGATTTTGACTACTCTCTGCCTGCAGCCTACACCAACCTCTGCCTGGATTTTGACTACTCTCTGCCTGCCACCTGTACCAACCTTTGCCTGGATTTTGACTCTTCTCTGCCGACCGCCTGCATCGAACCTCTCCCTGGATTTTGACTACTCTCTGCCTGCCGCCTAAGGTTGATAGCAAAGGGAATAAAGTCTGAAAGGAATCACGCTTCTACTGCCCCGATTGTGATGTCACCCTCTGTGCCATTCCATTTCAAAATATACCACACGCGGGAAGTGTATTATGTATATCTGTACATACTGTATAGTAATCTGCTGCCTTATTTGTACAGTTTCGCAATTTTTTCAGTTTATTGAGAAATGTAATTATTTCAACAATTTTGTGTTCCAGTCTTTTATTTATATGCAGAATGTCTACCAGGCTTAAATTCTGATATATTTTGGTGAGATATGACTTAAAGTGAACCTCCGGACTAAAAATAGACTTAGCAGCACTGAAGAGGCTTGGTGTTTCTTTAACAGTTTCACAGCATCAGAACTTTGTTTCTCTTATACAAGGCTCATTTTTAGCTGCACAGAAGAAAACTGCCTGGGCTTTTTTTCCCTGATGCTGTGCAAAGCATGATGGGATTTCTGATGTTGTTGTTCTCGTTCTGCTGTTTTGGTGCAATTTTTTTTTTTTTTTACATTTTGAATTTGACATTTGAAGCCTAGCGTGTGCAGCTGGGAGGGGTAATCAGGACACAGGACAGTTGGAACTGTGTCTCCTGCTCCTTGTCACCTCCTTTCAACCAAAAAGATGGCTGCCCCCATGACAAAGATGGCAGCCCCCATTTATTTACAAACATTTGCCTGTTCTTTTAAAACAGGGTGGGTAAGAGATTATATTACCTATATATTTTGATTAACATAACTAATGTAACTTGATGATAGTATGTTTGTTTAGGCTGAAATTCCCCTTTAAGAATTGGAGGCCTAAAATTCTTGAAAAAAAAATGTATCGCTTTTAGACCCATAAATCCAGACAGAAATATACCGCCAGAGAGCTTAATTGTCTAAAATTTAATAGGGATATCAGAATCAGAATAATTTATTTCGCCAAGTACAACGCAGGTTGTACCCGGAATTATTTTTGGCACATACAGGGTCGGTGATGGTACAGTAGCAGAAGTATACAAGGTAGTCATAACAATAGCAGAGATATACAAAGCAGTTGTCATATACATTGTACGTTACGAATTACATATTACATTAGTACAGTGTAGGAGGACTAGCGGGGTCCTTCTGAGTGCTATGTCGAGCGGAGCTGCCATACTCTGAGCGGCGCTCAACTACTCTGCAGTAATTACAGACACCCCACCGCATGTCTTTGAAACAGAAGATAGAGAGAAAAGAAAGAGCAATAGAGAGTCCGAGGGTCTCCATAGGTGGAGAGCAACAAGTCCTGGCCATGCTTGCAAAAATTTAGCCCAAGGTTTGCTGTACAGACCAGTGTGGATGGTGGGAAGCAAAAAACCTGGCTGTGCCTCTTGACCCTGTGGCCATAGATACAAAGATTAAGGCTTATAGCCTTTACCGATGCAGGTGGTCGGCAAGGGAATGGCTGGCTGTATTGCAGTGCATCCAGGGAGGGAGGGCTGTGATGGCCTTGCAGCATGCATTGCTAGCCTAAGGTGGTTAGGGGTCTGAAATCCTGGCTTGCTTGGGGGTCTCTGGCTGTTGCTTGGCTGGCCTCATGATGGAGCAGCTACATGCCTTTAGAGGGCTGCAGGGAGAGGCCAGGACTGGAGCGGTGGCTTGGCTCTGTGTTGCAGTCAGCCTGTGGACCGACAGTGCCTGACCCCCCACGTGGCAGCAGTGGCGGTAATAGCGAAGCTGGTGTCCTGTGGCAGCGGTGGTGTTTACAATTCTTGTCGGCTGTGGAGAGGAGAGGCATGCACAGCGAAGGCACCCCTGGCTGGGCTAATGGAGAGGGAGCCGGAAGTAGCTCCCGCCCTGGCCATGGGGGCTCTGAACAGCTGATGGAGCGGCGACGCACACACTTCCTCAGGGCATCCTACTCGTGCAGTCCTGGCGGCATTCTGGTCTGTCTGGGCAGCGGCAGTGCAGTAGTCCATGGACGATAAGATCGGGTCAGCGGCTCTCACTACAGCGGCTCCTCCATCATGGTCTCCAGGATGCGTCCAGGATTGCGACAGAGCAGCAGCCCATGAGCTGCAGAAGGATGTTGCTGGAGCGACTGAAGCCGCATGGCAGTGATCCGCCGGAAAAGTTGTGTCTGACTGTGGTGACTCAGTGGAAGAGGTGCAGAGAAGGTGAAGAAAAATTAGATTAATTAGATAAAAAGAATAAAAGAGCCGCAGCCCTGTACGGCCGTGGCTACCCCTCAGGCACCACACACACACACACACACACACTACACACACACACACACACACACACACACACTACACACACACACACACACACACACACACAGAAGATTTAATTTGGATTCTGAATGACTATTTATCAGTGTTTGCTACCCCCTTTGAAACAAGCAGTACAGTATGCTGGCCTAGGAAACTGACCTAGTGTAATGATCGCTGCTGCAGCAGGCATTGCTGGAAGTAGTAGTGCTGCAGCTCAGGTAGTTCTGATCTCTTTTCATGCAAGCTTCATAGCTTTGTCGGCCTTTCCCTGCTGTCAGCTTGTGACTGATTATCATTCACCTGTGTGGGAATCTGCATGTCTGCTCCCATTGGATGACCTCAGTATAAAGATCTGCTTCCTGCAGGGTTTCCTTGGGTTTTCATAGCTTCAGTTTAAGCCTGTCTTGCTGTCGCTTCAGCCCTCGATCGTGTTTCTTGTTCTAAAGATACTTTGCTGGTCTTTGCATCATATATTGGTTCATTGCCAATATATATGCATACCAGCACGTTTATTATTTTCCTTGTATTTGTGTTACGTTGATACATCAGTGTCGCTGATGTATACGTACACGAACTGTTTATATCCTGTGTGCAGTTAGTCAGCTTTCCAGCACGTTTTGGTAGGTTGCGCGTACCGTGACCACCCGTGCTGAGGTAGTTACCCTGCTCCTGGTTCTGTTTGTGGATTGTGTTCATCTCTGCGAAGAGATAACGAATCCTTCTGAATCCTGTTCTGTTACCGTTTGTGGATTGCGTTCATCTCTGCGAAGAGATAACGAATCCTTCTGAATCCTGTTCTGTTACTGTTTGTGGATTGCGTTCATCTCTGCGAAGAGATAACGAATCCTTCTGAATCCTGTTCTGTTACCGTTTGTGGATTGCGTTCATCTCTGCGAAGAGATAGCGAATCCTTCTGAGTCCTGTTCCCTGTATTACTCCAGTCCTAGTCAGCGTTCCTGCTTATGTCATATATCGGTTCATTGCCGATATATACATATGTTAGTCAGACGTTACAAATAGTTTCATTGATAGCTGTAATTGTAATACGCTAGGAAAACATACTTATTGTATATTTGTCTGTGTTACGTTCATCTATCTTGATCCTGCTATTTCCTGACTATCCTGTCCTGTCTTTGTGAGGCACGCCATCGCTGCAATCGCATTGGCTGCCTCATTCCAGTCTGTCTTGTTTTGGACGCTTGCTGTCGCTAAGTAGCCGCTAGCTAGCAAGCGTTCATTCTGTCTACCTGTCCTGATCTCCTCAGTTCTGGTTTATGCGCTCAGCGCTACTTTGCGCTGAGACGTTATAACGAAAGCATTGTTTGTGGCTGTCAGATCTGCACCGGCTCTGTGCGCCACAATCTCCTATTGGAGTCAGTCCTCCCCTCCACTATACTAGGGATAGCCTGTTTCCTTGTGCTGGTGTGTGTACCTCCTCCACGCCAGCTCATGCGTTGCATGCTGACTGTGGAGAATACACCACCAAGCCTTACACCTAGGTATAACCATTATTGAAAAGCATAGAAACTATATTTTTTAACAAATTAAAAAAATCTTCTAGGTCCACCAGCATTAGAGAAACTCTGGTTAAGCTGGTATAATAGCCCTAATAGGCTCCACAGGATTTATCCCTCTTTGTGTGGCACCAATGGAGATCTAGTACACATTTTCTGGCACTGCAGAGACATTTTTGGAAGAAGATTTGGCTACAGGAGTCCCAACCATTATTGATTATTGCTTTATATTTGTTTATTGTTATTATTTGCTGTATTAACTGGAATGTTAATCAGCGCTGCGTAATATGTTGGCGCTTTATAAATACAATAAATAATAATGATAATAATAATGTTGTTGCTATAATTGTTGAATCTGGTGGCCATCTGCCAGCATATGGGCACCTTTAGTCACATCATTGCCACCTCCACTTGAGACAAGTTGGGATGGAGTTAAAGGGAACCTTTAACAGAATTCTTAGAAATGCCATTTTTTCAATATTTACAGCCTTTCACCTGCCAGTATGGATGCTGATGAGGACCAGGATTCCTCTCTTCACTTGGACTCTTTCACTTTTAACACTCTTTATTCTCTGTACAAGGCTGTTGACCTGCCAGTTCCTGTGAATGACAATTTAATAGCTGTTAGAAATCGTTAGATAAACAAGGCCAAGTTAAGAGGGGGATACCTGTTGACTGACGAAGAGCTGTCAAGATATTGAAAACTGTTATTCCTGAGAATTTTTACACAGGTTTTAAGGATTTTATTTTGCCATTTCTGAAATGTGTATAGCAGTAGAAGTTTCTGGAAGTTTTTGTGGATTACGTGAAATCAATTCCATTTCATAATCATAATTACGTATAATCGTTAATTGTGAGGCTGGGTTTACAGTGGTCAGTTGCATAACTCACGCGTTCTCATGATTGTGAACTGCAATGGAGACTTGCCATAGACTTTTGTACAAAGCCTGCATGCAGTTAGAGCTAGAATACCGCGATCCGTTACTGTGAACAGCCCCATAGAATTGCATGGGCAGTGAGTTGACATGCAGAATTATTCTGCAATGCAACTGATCACTGTGAACAGGCCTGACATTTAACATGAAATTTTGTGTTAGAGAAATTAGCACATTATGATCATCACTAGGACAGAAGGAGGCACAAAGGGGGACAAAAGGAGGCACAAAGGGGGGCGGGGCAAAGGTGGTACAAAGGGGCACAGTGGAGGCAGAAAGGGCACAGAGGGAGATGCTAAGGGAACAGGGGCACAGAGGTGACAAAGTGGGGGAGGCAGAGGTGGCAGAGAGGGGCAATGAAGGCACAGGGGACAGAAATAACAGTGTTCCAACTTAAAGAAAACATAACCTGAAAATAAAAAGTAAAAATAACTATACCCAGGTAATACTTACCTAGTGTGTAGTCTACTCCTCAATCTCTTTTTCCTCTCCTGTGTCCAATTTGTGCACTGTGATCAATGGATTTCTCCGACCTCCATTTTGAAAATGACCATTACCCCATAACAGCTTCCTGGTCAGCACACTGTTAAACTGTAATATCACCACTTGAGCCATAGGGAAACATGGACATTACCTGGCATATTCAGTTGATACTGACAGCTGCTGATATATAACTGCCAGCAACTGGTATATTTCAGTTCTGACAAAATATTGTCAGAACTGGAAGGGATTATTGTAAGAAGAAAATGGTGAGAGGAACTGATGGTGAGGTTAGTATGTAATATTCATTTGCAGCTACGTCAAGTGTTTATTTTAAATAATTTTCCTGGCTTCAGGTTCCCATTAAGAATGGATTCAGGGTAAGAACAAACCTACAGTTCCTATCTTGTTCGTTAACCACTTAAGTACCAGTGGTCTCTGCCCCTTAAGGACCAGAGACCGCTGGTACCGGAAAGCTTGGAATACCGACGTATCGCCACACATACCCGTCGCAACCACCTTCAACGCCGCATGGCGGGAACCACAAGCCACCCACTGTGCCGTATCTATAATGGCAGAATTCCTGTTGACATAAGTGTCTATCAACGTAAGCCAATGGGAGTTGCTTACATTGATAGACAAGGTCAGGAGCCGATTTCGTTGGCTCCTGACCCTGTCTATTAATGTAAGCAACTCCCATTGGCTTACGTTGATAGACACTTACGTTGACAGGAATTCTGCCTCACTCACAGGGCTCTGCCATCATAGAGCCCGCTGGGGGAGTGAGCTGTGGTGGGGAGACAGCAGCAAGATTAGCGGGAGCGACGAGAGCAGCAAGAATGTGCTGCGTCGGTGTATTGAAATCTACGCCCTGCCAGCCAGATCAGCATCAAAACAGGGCATAGATTTCAATTAGCATCGTCCTTAAATGATTAAGCGGGGACTACCTGTATTTACTGAAACACCCTGAAATTACACTTAAAGAGGAACTGTAGAAAAATAACATGATAAATAAAATTGCTTATTTAACAATATTAATTTATAGATTATTTAGTCAGTGTTTGCCCATTGTAAAATCTTTCCTCCCTCTGATTTACTTTCTGAAATGTATCACTGGTGGTGAAATCTTTAGTTATACCAGGTGATCTGTACGGAATGTTCGTTAGGGAGATAATGCTCGCTTTGCAGTTGGAAAAAGCTGTAATATCCCACAATGCAACAAGGTTCATAGACAGCAAACTGTCAGGACCATGGTCACTGCGTTAGTTGTTTCACCACAATATTATCCATACAGACACCCCCCCCCCCCCCCCCCGCCACTCCTGATTATCTACTTATTAGATTAAGTATACATATATGTACATAGAATGTACTAATTCCCACAAATAGTGAACAAACAAAAAGTATAAATGGAATTTTACAGGGAAATTAACAGAGTAATAACCTGTCCTGAACTAATAATTTTTAAATAGCTCCAAGAATGTCTCATGTGCACAGTAAATCAGCTGTAAATAAAATGAAAAACTGTTTATAAAGACCTATGTAAAAATACCAGCCACACTGGCCCAACACACCTTATAATCAAATAATACCCTGACAAAATCAATATAACATATCTGAGAAGCATTGTATTCTACTGATTTCTGAAACATATGTGAATATAAGTATGGGCACATTCAATTCATGGAGTATTTATTAAAGGTCTATATGATGGAAAGTGTACAGATCCTAAGAACACTGACAAATGTCTGGAGTGGGATTGTCCATACTATGAACGTATATCTCAATATCGACAACAATGTAGACATTTATACAAACAAGGAAATAACATGCAATGTCCCAGAGAGTTAGTTCACTGGGTTCACACTGAGTTGGTCACGCTGCTGCCTCCTCAACTTAAGATAACATGTTAGGACGGAATCAGAGTCTATATCAGGCTGAGATTGCCACGGAGTTGCCTTAATCACACAACCCGTAAATGTTTTGTCTACTGACCCCGTGCATATCACCTTCAGCATCTACATTTCTATAAAATTGAATCACGCCACACTCTTTCTGAGAAAACAGGAAATTGACCTGCGAAATGCAAAGTGTACAAGGCATATTGCTGTTCAACAGGATACATTTCTAAGGGAACACTGGTTATTTTATTATTGGAAGCAAAATAGTGGTTACCCATATTGGCTAAAAATGTACACATTTTGTATCCTTTGCAACATTCAATGTGACTAAAGGTGCATACAACTCACAATTGGACAGCAATCTGTGCTGCACACCAGTATCAGACCTGACTCTGCTGATGGCTCTGCAAAGCCCCAATGCTAGAGATTTGTCACTAGGCAACAGACAAGTGACTCCTGTGTCTATGGACAGGGAGGAGGAACGTTGACATGGCGCACAATAGAGTGGCTTCTGCATGTGGGGTAGGGAGAAGAACAATGGACTCTGCCCCTGATGGTCAGATCCTGCTTGGTTATTAAATGACCTCGGCTTCGGGTCACATAACTAAATTTTAAAATGGGCTTTGGGAATGTAGAAAAGGTATTTGACAAGAAACATTTAAACGCTCTACCTACTATGCAATCAGAGAAAGCAAAATTGTATACTTACCTGTTGGTAATTTTTTCCTGATTGCATCCATGGCAGCCCCTATGGGTGGCTGCATTGTCCTCTACCCCAATAGGACATTTATCTAGATAAACTGAAGGCAGCACCCTTCCACCCTTTCTATAAATGTTTTGAACTCATTAAGCTCTGAGTGGGTGCTATCTGCTGCCAGGAATGCATCAGGAAAGAAAAATTACTGACAGGAAAGTGTACATTTTTCCATATGTCTCCATGGCAGCACCTATGGGATCTAACTAGAACAATGAAAGAACAGGGATGGAGTCATTTTGCTGGTGCATAAAAGAGAAATACATTTATTAGCTTAACACTTCAGCTTTCTGCTCTGTCAAAGTTTACAGTGGAGTTTGCAGCACGATCCACCCTGTAATGTTACATGTTGCATAAAGGCAGGGGCGTAGCAATAGGGGTTGTAGAGGTTGCGACCGCATCAGGGCCCTTGGGCCAGAGGGGCCCTCCCTCAACTACAAAAAATGACAAATAGTCTATCCGTCTTCCAGAATGATTAAGCTACTGTGAGGTATTGTCATACAGCCCACGTCCAATTTGTGAGGTAGTTGGGAATCTGCCTCCTGGAATGTAGGAAGTGTCCAGTCCTGACTGAAGTGATATAACTTTGTGATTTTTGAAATGAAATGTTTTATTGGTCTTATCATTACTCTGTCAGGAAAAAAAAGGTCAGGAAAGGCTCCTTGATGCCAATCGCCTGAAGCTTTGACACCCTTCTGGCCGATGACACAGCAATCAGGAATACTGTTTTAATGGTCAAATTCCATCAGAAGCAGAATTCCAGTGGCTCAAAAGGAGGGACTGTAAGTGCATCCAGCATGGCTGGTAGATCCCATTTAGGAAACACAGTCTTTCTTGGTGGCCTGATCTTCCTTGCTCCCTATAGAAACTGGTTTACCACAGGGTTAGGCTAGGACTACTGATTGTAAAGATTCCATCTTGAAGCATTGGAGTTGTATGTTTGTTCAGTACTCTGAGATCCAGTACTGGTTTCAACTCAACCTTTTTTTTCTTTACAAAGAACAGAGGTGAGTTACGGATGCGTGGAATGCCCACTGTAAATTAAATTTCTTTGACGCGTGGTAGAATGACCACTCCTCCAACGACAGCTGGCTCGCAAGAGCACTACCTGCTTCTGGGTGCTGGAATTAACTCAAAAGCTGCCTAGGGATAGCCATGCATCTCCTAACTGGCGATTAGCCAGAAGAAAACAGTGGCACTGCAAGATGAGAGAGGCATTTAGCCTCCCGCCTGACAGTCTCCATGATGAGTGGTGCTGTGACCCCTGAGACCAGCAGAACGAGGTCTGCTACAGGGGCTCCATTAGAACACTCCAAGCCCAACCAGGAGAGGCTGAACCTGGTACAACCACCCAGAAAGAGGTGGCAGGTAATGGTGCATCAGCAAAATGGTAGCCTGTCTGAGGTAACAACAAAAAAGACAGGGTGGAAGGGTACTGCCTTCAATTTATATAGATACCAGTCCTATTGGGATAGGGGGTGCAGCAACAACCCATAGGTGCTGCCATGGAGGCGTAAGGAAATTATATTTAGATTTGTATGTTATCTATCAACTTAACACAGTCATCTTCTAATCCGCTTGTTTGTGACCATATGCAGTCATAGTCAGTGAAATATTCATTTCAATATAGTAGAGTGAGGAAAGGCTTGCACTGCTGTGGAGGTAGATTTATTGTTGCATATAATGTCACAGTGCAATATACAAAATTGCTAAATCGGGTACAAGAGGTAAACATACCATGTTGAGAGGAGGCACGTGGATGGTGGTGGGTGCAGGGTACAGGATGCCTGGCGGCCATTTTGCGCAGTACAGCGTTTCTATGGAGGATACAATGTGTGGATAATGCCTTCTGTTTAAATAATGACAGAAAGCCGGCGTGTGACGTTACGTGGTAGCACTGCCCTATAATCCGCATTATGCATGCAAACTGCGTCTTGGTGTCGTGCATGCATACGTATTTCCACGTGTCACCTAAAATGTACGCAATCATTTTGCCCTAAGGGTCCCATTGCTTCCGATTGCCGGATCAGCATGTCCTCTTCCCTTTTAAGTTTCCTCTCTCTGTCCCCACCCCTGGATGAAGGGGGGACGTGTATAATTCCTGCAAACGTTAATTTGGTAGGGTCACCATTGTGGTTTTCCCTCATATGTTGGATTAATCGCGGGGATCCTTTACCTGACTTTAAGGAATTACAATGTTCTGTAAACCACTAATTTAAAGATCTCGTGGTTTCCCCTATATAAAACCTTCCACAGGGGCACCAGATTGTGTAGACCACGAATCGTATCTGGCAGGTAAAGAGAGGACACACGAATCGTTGAAGAGGGCCAATATGAAAGTGGTAGCTGACCGCCATCTGCCTGCACGATTTGCAGTGCCCACACTTATGGTTACCCCACAGGACACTTTCACGTAGCCAGTCACTCCCACTTGCTGACTTAAACTCACTTCTGCTAATCAGGGAGCCAACTGTTGGGACTCTGCTGAAAGAAAATAGGGGCCCCTCCGTGGTTATAGATTTCTGGAGGGGGTCTCTTAGTAAGATATCCCAATTTCTTCGGATTGTTTTCTTTATTTTGTCCGGATTGTGCACAATGTATGTATGTTTGCTGTAGTGCCAACCTCCTGTAACTCTTTAGCCGGAATACTAATTTCACCGTAATTAGAATGCAATCAAATGCAGTTGCTGGCCATTTCGATTGGCGTAGTTCCAATCTGCATATGAAATGCAAATTAAATTAGCATCAACTTTGAAAAATGTGAAATTCCTTGATCAGCTCTACTCATAGTTCAAGAATTAGTTTGATTTAAAAAAAAGACATCCATCCATCAAGTGCAACAAAGAGAAAAAAAATAAAGTAAGTATTTCTGTTATGCACCCTCACATATTACAGGCAGAGGAGCTTAACCCACATACCTGGGTTAAGGTATGTGGGTTTTCGCATTGTAGATTACGATTGTAATCTACTGAATCTTGATACACAGGTGAGAATGCAAAAATTCACTTTATGGAAAACATATTAAAGGTTTATATGTATTGAAGGTGTTGAAAATCTTATCAGAACCCTGCCCAGTGTGTAGACAGGGAACGTCCATTATATGAACCTGGTATATAGTTAACCACATATATCTCAACATGGAAAACAATAAAGACATTTCTACAAACAATGATATAATACCCTGAGAATTATTAGTTCACGGAGTTCACTTTGAGTTAGTCAAGTTCATACATTCACTACCTGGGATAATATGTAGGAATAGCATTAGTATCTCTGCTAAACACTTTACCCTCTCCTATGTGTCTTAAAGAGAACCTGAACTGAAAATAAAAAGTCAAAATAACCATACACAGGTCATACTTACCTCCCATGTAGTCTACTCCTCAATCTCTCTCTCCTCTCATGCGTCCCATTTGTCTACTGTGATCAATGGAATTCTCTGTCCTCCATTTTAAAAATGGCCATTACCCCATAACAGCTACTAAGTCAGCATAGTGTTAAACTGTAATATCACCCACTTTAGCCATAGGGAAACATGGACATTACCTTGCAAATTCAGTTGCCACTGACAGCTGCTGATATATAACTGACAGCAACTGGTATATTTCATTTCTGACAAAATATTGTCAGAACTGGAAGGGATCACTGTAAGAAGAAAATGGTGAGCTTCTGAGAGGAACTGATGGTGAGGTTAGTATGTAATATTCATTTGCATCTACGTCATGTGTTTATTTTAAATAATTTTACTCACTTCAGGTTCCCTTTAAGCATTATCACTGATGAGGGACTGCACTCCAGGACTAAGACATTTATACATAAATCCTTATTTGCTGCCAGACAGGAAATCACCCTTGGTTGGCTCTCCCCAGACCCCCTCACACTATCTAGATCAGGGGTCTCAAACTCAATTTACCTGGGGGCCGCAGGAGGCAAAGTCAGGATGAGGCTGGGCCGCATAAGGGATTTCACAAAAAAAGTCAATCAGCAGCAACCGCCCCCCGTCCCTTGCATTGATTTTCATTTCAAAATCAAATTCACACTGAAGCGAACTATTTTACCTTATAATTCGCTTCAGTGCTCCCATTACAAGTAATCTGCCATGTCCCCGCCGCAAAACGAGGGCTGCAGAGCCCCCAAATCGCCCCGGGGGCAATCCGCCGGCATTTCCTGGAAGGGGCAATGCTTTCAGCTTCAGCTCTGCCCCTCCTAACGACAATCGCGGCGCATCGCCGCCTCTCCCCGCCCCTCTCTGTGAAGGAAGAGTGAGAGGGGCGGGCAGAGGCGGCGATGCGCCGCGATTGATGTCAGGAGTAGTGTTGGGTGAACACCTGGATGTTCGGGTTCGTGAACGTTCGCCGAACATGGGTGTTCGCGCCGAACTCCGAACATAATGGAAGTCAATGGGGACCCGAACTTTCGTGCTTTGTAAAGCCTCCTTACATGCTACATACCCCAAATTTACAGGGTATGTGCACCTTGGGAGTGGGTACAAGAGGAAAATTTTTTTAGCAAAAAGAGCTTATAGTTTTTGAGAAAATCGATTTTAAGGTTTCAAAGGGAAAACTGTCTTTTAAATGCGGGAAATGTCTGTTTTCTTTGCACAGGTAACATGCTTTTTGTCGGCATGCAGTCATAAATGTAATACAGAGGAGAGGTTCCAGGAAAAGGGACCGGTAACGCTAACCCAGCAGCAGCACACGTGATGGAACAGGAGGAGGGCGGCGCAGGAGGAGAAGGCCACGCTTTGAGACACAACAACCCAGGCCTTGCATGAGGACAAGAAGTGTGCGGATAGCATGCATTTTGCCGCCATGCAGTCATAAATGTAATAAAGATAAGAGGTTCCATAAACAGGGACCGGCAACGCTAACCCAGCAGCAGCACACGTGATGGAACAGGAGGAGGCGCTGGAGGAGAAGGCCGCGCTTTCAGACACAACAACCCAGGCCTTGCATGAGGACAAGAAACGTGCAGATAGCATGCATTTTGCCGCCATGCAGTCATAAATGTAATAAAGATAAGAGGTTCCATAAACAGGGACCGGCAACGCTAACCCAGCAGCAGCACACGTGATGGAACAGGAGGAGGAGCAGGAGGAGAAGGCCACGCTTTCAGACACAACAACCCAGGCCTTGCATGAGGACAAGAAGCGTGCGGATAGCATGCATTTTGCCGCCATGCAGTCATAAATGTAATAAAGATTAGAGGTTCCATAAACAGGGACCGGCAACGCTAACCCAGCAGCAGCACACGTGATGGAACAGGAGGAGGCGCAGGAGGAGAAGGCCACGCTTTGAGACACAACAACCCAGGCCTTGCATGAGGACAAGAAGCATGCGGATAGCATGCATTTTGCTGCCATGCAGTCATAAATGTAATAAAGATAAGAGGTTCCATAAACAGGGACCGGCAACGCTAACCCAGCAGCAGCACACGTGATGGAACAGGAGGAGGCGCAGGAGGAGAAGGCCACGCTTTGAGACACAACAACCCAGGCCTTGCATGAGGACAAGAAGCGTGCGGATAGCATGCATTTTGCCGCCATGCAGTCATAAATGTAATAAAGATAAGGTTCCATAAACAGGGACCGGCAACGCTAACCCAGCAGCAGCACACGTGATGGAACAGGAGGAGGCGCAGGAGGAGAAGGCCACGCTTTGAGACACAACAACCCAGGCCTTGCATGAGGACAAGAAGCGTGCGGATAGTATGCATTTTGCCACCATGCAGTCATAAATGTAATAAAGATAAGAGGTTCCATAAACAGGGACCGGCAACGCTAACCCAGCAGCAGCACACGTGATGGAACAGGAGGAGGCGCAGGAGGAGAAGGCCACGCTTTGAGACACAACAACCCAGGCCTTGCATGAGGACAAGAAGCGTGCGGATAGCATGCTTTTTACCGCCATGCAGTCATAAATGTAATACAGATAAGAGGTTCAATAAACAGGGACCGGAAACGCTAACCCATTACATCGTCATTGTTCATGTTACTTGGTTGGGGTCCAGGAGTGTTGCGTAGTCGTTTCCAATCCAGGATTGATTCATTTTAATTTGAGTCAGAAGGTCTGCATTTTCTGTGGAGAGGCGGATACGCCGATCTGTGACGATGCCTCCGGCAGCACTGAAACAGCGTTCCGACATAACACTGGCTGCCGGGCAAGCCAGCACCTCTATTGCGTACATTGCCAGTTCGTGCCAGGTGTCTAGCTTCGATACCCAATAGTTGAAGGGTGCAGATGGATTGTTCAACACAGCTACGCCATCTGACATGTAGTCCTTGACCATCTTCTCCAGGCGATCGGTGTTGGAGGTGGATCTGCACGCTTGCTGTTCTGTGGGCTGCTGCATGGGTGTCAGAAAATTTTCCCACTCCAAGCACACTGCCGATACCATTCCCTTTTGGGCACTAGCTGCGGCTTGTGTTGTTTGCTGCCCTCCTGGTCGTCCTAGGTTTGCGAAAGTCAGTCTGTCGGCGTACAACTGGCTAGAGGAGGGGGAGGATGTCAATCTCCTCTCTAAAGTCTCCACAAGGGCCTGCTGGGCCTGCTGGTATTCTTCCATTTTGACCTGTCTGACTCTTTCTTCAAGCAGTTTTGGGAACATTGTGTTTGTACCGTGGAAGGGTATAAACCCAGTAATTGGTGTTGTCCAGAATGCGCACAATGCGTGGGTCGCGTTCAATGCAGTCTAGCATGAATTGAGCCATGTGTGCCAGAGTCCTGCCAGAATCCTCATCATCCTCTTGTGAGCGTTGTGATAGTTGTTGTGATGCATCATAGTCGTCACCTTCTTCCAGGTCTGCTTCTGCTGACCATTCGTGCTGAATTGTGGAAGTCCAACATGCACCGCTCTGGCCCTCGTCAGTGGTGGCATGAAATTCCTGCTCCAACTCCAGCTGTTCCTCCGCCTCTTCTTCGTCATAGCTGCTGGGGCCAGCGTTTCCTGAGGCGGATGGCCTGATGTTGGTACCATCACGCTGATCGTTTTCTCCTTCAGATTCCCCCAGTTGCATCATGACAGCTGTTTCCTTGATTTTCAACATTGACTTCTTCAGTAAACACAGCAGTGGTATGGTAATGCTGACTGAAGAGTTGTCACTGCTCACAAGCAACGTGGATTGCTCAAAATTTTGGAGGACTTGGCAGAGGTCCAACATGTTGGCCCTATCGGATCCACAGAAGCTTGGCAGCTGTCCGGATGCGCCTCGGTACTGCGCCGTCATGTACTGGACCACTGCACTCTTCTGCTCGCAAAAGCGGGCTAGCATGTGCAGCGTAGAATTCCAGCGCGTAGGGACATCACACAGCAAGCGATGGTGGGGGAGATTGAAGCGCTCCTGCATCTTGGCGAGTGCCCCCGAAGCAGTACTGGAATTTCTACAATGTTTGGCCACTCGTCGCACCTTCAACAAAAGATCGGCCACGCCTGGGTATGTCCTCAGGAACCGCTGAACTACTAGGTTCATCACGTGCACCAGGCAAGGGATGTGTGTCAGCTTAGCCAACCTTAAAGCGCGAATGAGATTACTCCCATTATCACACACAACCATGCCCGGTTTCAGGTCCAGCGGTGCCAGCCACAAATCCGTCTGTTCCTTTATTCCCCTCCAAATTTCCTCCCCTGTGTGCTGCTTATCCCCAAGGCAGATCAGCTTCAGCAACGCTTGCTGACGCATGCCAACAGCTGTGCTGCACTGCTTCCACGATCCTACTGCTGCTGGGTTAGCGTTTACGGATGAGGTACAGCTTTGAGATGCGTTGGAGGAGAAGGAGTCAGAGAGGTAGGTGCTGCTGTTGTTATCCAGTGGGAGGGACGGCGGTGCAGCTGTTTGCGGCGTGGGCAACACCCGCGCCGTAGCAGGTGAGGAATCGCTGCCAGGCTCCACAAGGTTCACCCAGTGCGCGGTAAGGGAGATGTATCGACCCTGGCCGAACGCACTCATCCAGGTGTCAGTGGTGAGGTGAACCTTGAAGGCGACGGCATTCTTCAAGCTTCGGGTTATTTTGCTGACCACGTGCTCATGCAACTCAGGCACTGCAGAGCGCGCAAAGTGGTAGCGGCTGGGAACCACGTAACGTGGGATGGCCACTGACATCATGCCCTTGAAGCTGTTTGTCTCCACCACTCGATATGGCAGCATTTCGCAGGCCAGAAGCTTGGCTATGCTGGCTGTTAGTGCCACGGCCCGGGGGTCATTTGCTGGCAATTTCCTCTTGCGCTTAAACATCTCCGAGACAGACAACTGGACCGTAGGGCTGCACACTGAACGGCTGTTGGTTGTTGTGTTTGATGACTGGGAGACCTCAAGAGCACTATTCCGGAAAGTGACAGTGTCAGCGTCATCTGATGTTTGTGAATGTTGTTGTGAACCACGCAATGGCTGGGCTACTGCTGCTGCTGAGGAGGGTCTGGTGGTGAGTCTGGTGACCCCAAGGGAGGCAGTGTTGCTGGTACCCTGTCCTGGAGGCCACAGAGTGGGATGTTTGGATACCATGTGGCATGTCATGCTGGTGGTGGAGAGGTTGTTAATATGTTTCCCCCTGCTCAGGCGGGTCTTGCACACCTTGCAAATCACCATGGTACCATCCTCACTGCAGTCTTCAAAGAAAGGCCAGACTTTGGAGCACCTGCCTTGCTGGCGATTTCTGTTTGCGCCTCTTTTGCGTCTCACTTGAACTTCCACGCTTGTGGTGCCTGAAATCTCGCGCCGCCTACCTTGTGGCACAAGGCGAACTCGTGCAGCAGTGGGTTCTTCAACAGACTCATCTGTGCTGCTACGACGGCGATGTTCTCCTTCACATACAAAATCTGGGTCTCTGTCAACATTGTCCATACCCTCCTCCTCTTCCATCTCCTCAAACTCGTCATATGTGATTGTGGGCCGCCGCCGTGGAGTAGAGCTCCCCACAACAACCTCTGCGCAGCACACTCCAACGTCGTCTTCAAGATCTTCTCGGCCGACCTCCTGCAATTTAAACCCCTCCTGCCCAACTTGCTCTGGGATTTGGGTTTCAAAGTCCTCCTCGGACTCGCCTTGCATTTCAGTGCGCGGTGCATTTCCCACAGTCAATGGTTGTGAATCCGGGCACAAAATTTCTGGCTGTTCCATTGACCTTTGAAAGGTGGAAGTTTGTTGGGCTGGGAATAGCTCCTGCAAATACCCCATTGTGTCCTGAGGAAATTCTTCGGACTGGTTATTTGGCAGTTGTGTGCGTGGTGTCGCTACCGGTTGTGTCAGCTTTGTGCCCACTGGCTCCTTGTAACTGGTTGAGGACTCGGACCTCGTGCGTGATGTGCTGGTGCTGCTTAACCCACTACTGGACGCTTGAGAGGTCATCCAATTAATTATCTGGTCCTGTTCTTTTGGATTTGTGAGGGTTGATTTCATGGACAACATGGGCGGTATTGAGTGGGTTTTCTTCGGTGCTCCACTGTGGCCTGTACGTGAACCGTCAGGGGGAACACCTCTTCCCTTGCCCCTCCCTCTTTCACAGGATTTCTCCTTCATTTCACTTATCCTTAAAGTACACGCTGACTGGCAGCAGTACAGTGGCAGTACAGAAATGCTATACAGTGGCGGGTGAGCGGTGTACTACTGTTCCCAGCAGAGACACAGAGTGGCAGTAAACACAATGCTATATAGTGTGGGTGAGCGGTGTACTACTGTTCCCAGCAGCGACACAGAGCACAATGCTATACAGGGTGAGCGGTGTACTACTGTTCCCAGCAGACACACAGAGTGGCAGTAAACACAATGCTATATAGTGTGGGTGAGCGGTGTACTACTGTTCCCAGCAGACACACAGAGTGGCAGTAAACACAATGCTATATAGTGTGGGTGAGCGGTGTACTACTGTTCCCAGCAGAGACACAGAGTGGCAGTAAACACAATGCTATATAGTGTGGGTGAGCGGTGTACTACTGTTCCCAGCAGCCACACAGAGCACAATGCTATACAGGGTGAGCAGTGTACTACTGTTCCCAGTAGACACACAGAGTGGCAGTAAACACAATGCTATATAGTGTGGATGAGTGGTGTACTACTGTTCCCAGCAGAGACACAGAGTGGCAGTAAACACAATGCTTTATAGTGTGGGTGAGCGGTGTACTACTGTTCCCAGCAGACACACAGAGTGGCAGTAAACACAATGCTATATAGTGTGGGTGAGCGGTGTACTACTGTTCCCAGCAGAGACACAGAGTGGCAGTAAACACAATTCTATATAGTGTGGGTGAGCGGTGTACTACTGTTCCCAGCAGCGACACAGAGCAAAATGCTATACAGGGTGAGCGGTGTACTACTGTTCCCAGCAGACACACAGAGTGGCAGTAAACACAATTCTATATAGTGTGGGTGAGCGGTGTACTACTGTTCCCAGCAGACACACAGAGTGGCAGTAAACACAATGCTATATAGTGTGGGTGAGCGGTGTACTACTGTTCCCAGCAGAGACACAGAGTGGCAGTAAACACAATGCTATATAGTGTGGGTGAGCGGTGTACTACTGTTCCCAGCAGAGACACAGAGTGGCAGTAAACACAATGCTATATAGTGTGGGTGAGCGGTGTACTACTGTTCCCAGCAGCGACACAGAGCAAAATGCTATACAGGGTGAGCGGTGTACTACTGTTCCCAGCAGACACACAGAGTGGCAGTAAACACAATTCTATATAGTGTGGGTGAGCGGTGTACTACTGTTCCCAGCAGACACACAGAGTGGCAGTAAACACAATGCTATATAGTGTGGGTGAGCAGTGTACTACTGTTCCCAGCAGCGACACAGAGCACAATGCTATACAGGGTGAGCGGTGTACTACTGTTCCCAGCAGAGACACAGAGTGGCAGTAAACACAATGCTATATAGTGTGGGTGAGCGGTGTACTACTATTCCCAGCAGCGACACAAAGCACAATGCTATACAGGGTGAGCGGTGTACTACTGTTCCCAGCAGACACACAGAGTGGCAGTAAACACAATGCTATATAGTGTGGGTGAGCGGTGTACTGCTGTTCCCAGCAGCGACACAGAGCACAATACTATACAGGGTGAGCGGTGTACTACTGTTCCCAGCAGCGACACAGAGCACAATGCAATACAGGGTGAGCGGTGTACTACTGTTCCCAGCAGAGACACAGAGTGGCAGTAAACACAATGCTATATAGTGTGGGTGAGCGGTGTACTACTATTCCCAGCAGCGACACAGAGCACAATGCTATACAGGGTGAGCGGTGTACTACTGTTCCCAGCAGACACACAGAGTGGCAGTAAACACAATGCTATATAGTGTGGGTGAGCGGTGTACTACTGTTCCCAGCAGCGACACAATGACTGGGGGACCCTGGCTAGCCTGGCTGGAGAGAGAACTACCCTGCCTGCCTACCCAAAGCTAAACCCACAGACAAATGGCGGAGAAATGACGTGGATCGGGTATTTATTCACCCGAACCACGTGACCCGTTCGGCCATTCAGAGCGCGTTCGGGTCCGAACCACGTGACCCGTTCGGCCAATCACAGCGCTAGCCGAACGTTCGGGTAACGTTCGGCCATGCGCTCTTAGTTCGGCCATATGGCCGAACAGTTTGGCCGAACACCATCAGGTGTTCGGCCGAACTCGAACATCACCCGAACAGGGTGATGTTCTGCAGAACCCGAACAGTGGCGAACTCTGTTCGCCCAACACTAGTCAGGAGGGGCAGAGCTGAAAGCTCTGCCCCTTCCAGGAAATGCCGGCGGATTGCTCCTCGGGTGATTTGGGGGCTCTGCAGCCCTCGTTTAGCGGCGGGGATGCGGCGGAATACTTGGGAGCACTGAAGCGAACTATAAGGAAGCTTTTGCCAGCGCGGGCTACAAAATATTGTATCGAGGGCCGCAAATGGCCTGCGGGCCGCGAGTTTGAGACCCCTGATCTAGATGGACCAAGAGGTTATATAATGGCCTCCCCTTTAAAAAATTAGTATATGCTCACGAAGCCCACAATTCATTTAATCTGGCATAGGAGGAAAGAGCGTACCTGAAAGGACAGGTACCTCCAATGTAAATCATGTTTCTATTATTATTTAGTATTTATCTGCGCCGACATCTTATGCAGCGCTGTACAGAGTATATATTGTCTTGTCAATTCACTGTCCCTCAGAGGGGCTCACAATCTAATCCCTATCATAGTTTTCTACCCGTGAGCCCATCACTAGCAATCACCTCCCATAACAACTATTTTCCATAGTGACTGGGTTTGCAATCCCCACTCAATATTGGCCCTTTATTTAGTTCAGTGGAATTTCATATGGTTGAATACATGGTGCTCAGTTTGTTAACACTCTGCCCCTATTTCACGTGCAAAACATAGCTGCATCAGTTCACAATAATTTATTCAGATACCAGGGTATTATAGAATGCCCACATGACAGCGGACAGAGGACCTGCCTTTTGGCATCCTGCTCCCTTTCTCAGGATGTTGCTGCTGTGCACCATTGGTGCTTCTCCTTCTTCTTGGTGTGACCAACTTGTTATTAACTATCACATATCACATAGGCTACAAATCAAAGACATAACAACAAAAGTTGCTTAGGTGATACCTTTAATGACTAACTGTACAAGAGTTCTTTGCAAGCTTTCAAAAATGTAAGTTTCTTCTTCAGGCATGATACAGAACTGGATCAGAACCATAAGAAGAAACATAAAGTTTTGAAAGCTTGCAAAGAACTCTTGTACAGTTAGTCATTAAAGGTATTACCTAAGCAACTTTTGTTGTTAGGTCTGCAGATTCTCTCCACGACTAACACCGGCCCACACACAATAGGCTACAAAAACATAGAAAGTCAAGGACGGTTGAGTCCTTACATTTTACTTTAATTTTTGTAAAGAGTTCTCCCTATCAGTCATTTAAAAGTGAGACCCTTTAAACCCTCATAACGCAACTAGTGTAACAGTAAACCATAAACTAGAACTAAGGGACTAAGTACAGCAAGCAAAGTTAGAGATTTTTTTTTTTATCAGTCTCAATTATTTTAAAATGAGAATTTTATGAGTTGGAAGTGAGACCCTGCAAAACTTGGTCACACAACTAGTACAATGTTATGCAATCAACTGGGACTTCAAATACAGCAACTGCACATGATTGTGCGATTCTTGCAAACACAGCTTCGCCTCACTTCACATCTCCTTTAAAGGAATACTGTAGGGGGGTAGGAAGGAAAGGAGTTGAACTTACCCAGGGCTTCAAATGGTCCCCCGCAGACTTCCTGTACCCGCGCAGCCACTCACTGATGCTCCGGCCCCGCCTCCGGTTCACTTCTGGAATTTCTGACGTTAAAGTCGGAAAACCACTGCACCTGCGTGGCCGTGTCCTCGCTCCCACTGAACTCACCAGCAGCGTACTGCGCAGGCGCAGACTGTACTGGGCCTGAGCAATACACTCCTGGTGCCATCAGTGGGAAGCAAGGGAACGGCCGCAAAGGTGAAGTGGTTTTCCGACTTTAAAGTTGGAAATTCCAGAAGTGAACCCGAGGTGGGGACCGGGGCATCGGTGAGTGGCTGCGCGGGCACAGGTAGTCTGCGAGGACCATTAGAAGCCCCGGGTAAGTTGAACTCTTTTCCCCCTACCCCCCTACAGTAGTCCTTTAAGTTCATCATATATTATTAGTTGTTAGATTCGCTAAAATAAATCTAATAAAGCACTATTAAAATGAGGGCTCTCTTGATCAATGTTCAATTATTTTATCAATCAAACAGACTATTTTTATCAAGCTAGGAGGGTGCATCGGATGGGGGATGTGGACAAGAGTGGCACTGGATTGATGGCTTCATGGCTTTGCATAGCAGAGAGGTAAAAAGCAGTGGTATAATTGATATTTGATCAGAATCTCACTGGAATCTAATCTGATATTTAATGGTGCATGGTGGGAAGCAGGAAAACATTTGATAAATCATTTACCTGATCTGATAATGTACCTTTAGTACAGCATATCACAGAAATGTGTGCTGCAGGTATAGAAGAAAGATCATACAAGGCTCTAGCATATGACTGCACCCTTCCTGAGTACACAAATAACTTCTATAGCATGGGGTTGTGGC
The DNA here is from genome assembly GCF_040937935.1 of Hyperolius riggenbachi. Taxonomy (NCBI): domain Eukaryota; kingdom Metazoa; phylum Chordata; class Amphibia; order Anura; family Hyperoliidae; genus Hyperolius; species Hyperolius riggenbachi. Next base: position 90,227,926 of record NC_090656.1, read on the forward strand.
CTTTTTTCCTTGTCCTGCCTACTGTGGTCCTATATAAGCTGGAAGCTAAGTGAAGACAAGCGATCCTGCATTCAGGAGTCCCATCAGTCATTCCCGGCTCTTTCACACCTGTGCCATCTCCCCATCATGAGATCTTCGTTGGCCCCAGCCATCAGGCTGATGTGTGCTGTGAGCAGAGACAACTGGTAAGAGGATCATTAAGAATTCATGCTTGAGGGAGAGAGTATTTGGGAGGCGGGGACAGTGGGTGGAGGGTGCTTTGGATGACCTGGCCAGAAGGATGAGAACTGCATACAGATAATCTTGTAATATAAGGCATTTCACGTAACAGAGGTGTGATTGTCAGTTTTACATGAATGAGTGAAAAAATAACTGGGTAAACACCCAACTGACCCAAAATACAGAATCCTCCTACCACAAATCACAATGAATTTACATTAAGCAGTCTTATTCTGTGTTGTGCAGCCATCTGTTATCTGTATCACTCTTGTACTGCTGTATCACTATTAGTAGCTAAGATAGTACATTTCAGTCTTCCAGCAAGCAAGGGTTTTGCTCTGTTACAGTCACACTAATTTTTTACTAATGTATGTAGTGCGTTATCTTCCACAGGGCTGAACAACATTTTTAAAATAATGCTTATGGACAAGCAAAGACAATATAGATAGAAACACAGTTGTTTACACAGCCTGTACTAAAATATACACAAAAGTGTCAGTCAGCAAATATAGCAATACCTAGATACAGCATTAGAGAAGGCCTTGGTGGGGTGGAGCTTGGAGGTGGATCAGGTTATGCGCAGGAAACCGGAGGCCATGCTCGCAGGTCTACTGCGCGGCAACACTGCTACCCGATGTGGAGAGAAGCCGCTTAGCAACGGGGACACCGGACCACCAAGTAAAGTCTCAATAGGATCCTGAGGCTTCCCTCTCTTCAGGTGAGTATCTTATTTTAATCCCAAGCTTTGGCTTGGGATCGCTTTACCATCAATGACAGCTTGAATTCTTTAGTGCTAGTTGTGTATGAGGTGCCTTATCTTCTCAGACGGTAAAGCTGCCCATTATTCCTGGCAAAAAGTCTACAGTTCCCGTAAATTCTTGGTCTGTCTTGCATCAACTGCACATTTGAGGTTTTTCCAGAGTGGCTCAATGATATTAAGGTCAGGAGACTGAGAAGGTTACACCAGAACCTTCACTTAATGTTGCTGACTTGCTGTTGCCCATGACAGGTCGACTTGGCCTTGTGTTTTGGATCATTGTCATGTTGAAATGTCCAAGTATATTCCTTGCTCAGCTTCCTGGCTGATGAGTGCAAATTTTCCTCCAGTATTTTTTGTTAACTTACTGCATTTATATTGCCAATGCCATCAAGTCTAAACAAGTTTTCTGTGCATTTGTAGCTCACACATCCCCAGAACATTAGCAATCCATCACCATGTTTCACAGTAGGAATTATGTATCTTTCATCACAGGCCTTGTTGACTCCTCTCCAAATGTAGTGTTTACGGTGTTGGATAAAAAAGTTTAATATAAGTCTCTTCACTCTGAATGACTTCGTGCCAGAAAGTTTGAGGCTTGTCTCTGCGCTTTTTTGCATATTGTAAGTGGGATACTTTGTGGCATTTGCATAGTAATAGGTTTCTTCTAGCAACTCGACCATGCAGCCCATCTTTCGTCAAATAAATGCCTGCTTAATGTGCCTCTTGAAACTGCCACACAACATTATTTCACCTGAAGTTATTTGGGTTTTTCCTAGCATCGCAAACATTTTTTTTCTGGCAGGCATGGCTGAAATTTTAGTTGGTCTACCTGACTGTGGTTTGGTTTCAACAGGACTCATAATTTTCTACTTCTTAATTAGAGTTAACACTGATGATTGGCATTCTCAATTCCTTTGATATTTTCTTATATCCCTTTCTTGTTTTATAGAGTTCAACTACCTTTTCCTGCAGATCCTTTGACCTTACTTTTGCTTTCCCCATGACTTAAAGATAACCTAAAGTCAAAAATAAAAAATTAGATAAACTCACCTGGGGCTTCCCTCAGCCCCCTGCAGCCGATCGGTGCCCTTGCAGCTCCGGTCCGATGCCTCTGGACCCGCTGGCGACGACTTCCAGTTTCGCCGTCACCGGCCGACAGGCATGGGAACGCGAGTGATTGTTCGCGTTCCCAGCCTGTATATCGCCCCCTATGCTGCTATTGCGGCCAGGAGGTCGCAATAGCAGCATAGGGGGCGATATACAGGCTGGGAACGCGAACAATCACTCGCGTTCCCATGCCTGTCGGCCGGTGACGGCGAAACCGGAAGTCGTCGCCGGCGGGTGCAGAGGCATCGGAGCGGAGCTGCGAGGGCACCGATCGGCTGCAGGGGGCTGAGGGAAGCCCCAGGTGAGTTCATCTCATTTTTTTTTTGCCTTTAGGTTCACTTTAAAGCTCATACACACTCCTGATTTATTCAAATGACGGGTCGTCAGACCTGCCCGCGGGGCGGCCATACTAGCAACAGTTTTCCTGTGTGTACAGTCTGTTGGCGGGCTGATAAGGCTGAGCAGATCTGTCAAAACCAACCATATCAGCCTGCCGACAGACTGTACACACAAGGAAACTGTCGCTAGAACGACCCGTCGTTTGCAGGAATCCGGCGTGTGTACACACCTTTAGAATCTAAAAAAAAAACCAGTGCAGCACTGGATGAAAGAGTCTGTCAGGAGTCCAAAAACTCTCTGGCCTTTTTATACACACCCACTTATTACAAGCAAACAGATTACAGGTAAAAATGGTTATCTTTAATAGACATTAAAACCAATTTGTGTCAAGTTGTGTGCAAGTTACCAGGCCAAATCACCAGAATATGTGAATTTTGATCAGGGTCATTTCGGTAGCTTGTGCAGTGATTATGATTTAAAAATGTCACTCCAGGACCTTCACAAGCTTCTTCCTGAGCCACTCCTTTGTTGCCTCGGCCATGTGTTTTGGGTCACTGTCATGCTGGAAGACTATCCACGACTCATCTTGAGTGCTCTGCCTGAGTAATGGATGTTCTCATCCAAAACTTTGATGTTCTTTGGCCCCTCAATGCAGAGTCCAGCAGTTGTCCTGAACCCTTGGGAGAAAAAAGCTGCACAGCAAAATGTTTCCACTTCCATGCCTAACTGTGGTAATGGTATCCTTTGAGTATTTTTCTTTTTCCAAACACAGATGTTGAGTTCCAAACAGCTCTATTTTGTTATCAGCTGACCACAGCACTTTCTCCCAAGCCTTCTCTAAATTGTTCAAACATAAAAGAAACCTAAAGTGAAAAAAAAAACAAATCAAACAAAACTGTTTAACTTACCTGGGGCTTCAACCCGCCCACCCCCCACCACCCATGAAGCTGTGCCCGCGCCATGATTCTTTGATGCTACTGTCATCCGCAGTGCCCAACTTTCAGCTGAATGCAGGGTCCTGATCCGTGTGCCTCCAGATCCCACTCCCATGAACAGGATCACTCTGTGCATACGCAGTACGTAAACATTTCTTCTGCGCATGTGCAAAATGCTCCCAGCAACAGGAGCAGGATCAAGGATGTGTGCAGCTGGCACTGTGCATGCACAGTGGCCGCCAAGTCATCTGGCTGAAAGAGGGGTGCTGTGGGTGACTGGAGCATAGCAGAATCATGGCGCGGGTACAGGGCATCTGAAGGGGGCAGGTAGAAGGTAGTAGGTTTTTTTTTGCTTTAGGTTCACTTTGAAGGACAACTATCAAGCTAATTGTAATTTGGCGCACACCATGTATGAATCACATGAAAAATGCAGTAAAGGACACAGCGTATAATATCACTGTGTATGTGTCTTCCTGAGCAAGGGGACTTTCTAGGTGCTGCAAGATTTCAATCCATTATGGCATAGTGTGTTACCAATGGTTTTCTTGGTGACAGTGGCTCTAACTGCCTTTAGCTCATTAACAAGCTCCTCCCAGGTAGTAGTGAGCTGAGCCATCACCATTTTCATGATCATCTACAACCCATAAGGAAAGATCTTGCATGGAGCTCCAGACCGAAGCGAATGATAGTCATTTTATATTTCTTCCATTTCTGAATAGTTGCACCAATAATTGTCACCTTCTGACCAAGCTTGTTGCTAATGGTCTGGAAGTCCATTCCAGAATTGCGCAGGTCTATAATCCTGTCCCGTATGTCCTTCAACAGCTCTGTTCTCACCTATGGTAATGGAGAGGTTATGATAGAAGAAATTGATTCTGTGGACAGGTGTGCTTTATGCACATAATGAGTTGAGATCAGGATTATCTGTAATTAATTGATTGTAATCTGTGGGGACACATAACCAATCTGTGGGATCCAGAATTCTATCTGGGTTGTACAGGATCAAATCAACTGTGTTCCCATTCACTGATCAGCGGTCTACTACTCTCATTAGAATGCAATGCGAAGACACATATCTACACCCCTGTGCAGGAACTGAAGTCCTGTGGGGGCTGAATATACCATCCCAGATGGCTTAAGTGGTTAAAGGACCACCATCACAAAAAATGTAAAATACATACATATAAAATGTACATTTCTTCCAGAGTAAAATGCATTATAAATTACTTTTCTCCTATGATGCTGTCACTTAGAGTAGGTAGTAAACAGCGGACAGATCTGACAGGTTCCCCATGGGGGGTTGTCAGTATTTCCTTTACATTTCACAAAATCTCTTCCTGGAAAGGATCTATACAAAGATGTTATCCACCTTCCCTACTCATGTATACACTATTGTCTAGTAACTGCAGTCCAGTAAGTGTTTTTGTAAGTAAATAAATAACTAAGAATCCCCATAAGAAGATGGACTACTCCAAAACCTGTCAGATTTTCACTGTCTACTGTGAGTGACTGCACCATAGGAAAAAAAAGTAATTTATTATTCACTCTCAGAGACAGTGCACTATAAATAAAATAATGTGCATTTATATTGATGTATTTTAAATGGTACACATTTTTTGCAATAGTGGTCCTTTAAATATTCAATAAAGCACCCTGGAGAACGTAATTGACAAAACTTGTAATAAATAACAGACAAAGGATTCAGAGAATCTTAACTTTATCAAAGATAAATAAAATAACCTATTAAATCTTAAAAGTAAGAATAATTTTAGGTTCTTACAAAGGAAATGCAATTTGGGTATTAACCATTCAGGTAAAACTACGAAAGAGTTAATGCAGAAAGAAAAAGCAAGCAAGTTTATTCAAAGTATAAGGTACTCTAATGGAGAAATGGTACATAAAACAGAAGAGCAAAAGATTTACTAACTTTTATCAAAAGCTAATACAATCTCAATACTCCCAATGACAGTAAAAACTTTATTCAGAATGTTCAGGTTCCAACCCTAGCGGAGGACGAAAGAGATTCCCTAGAAAGGCCAGTGACGGTAGTTGAATTTCAGAAAGTAGTAGCAGACGAGCGCTGTTAAAACAGCACAGGAGATTTGGGCGCAGTCGGTGCCCCTATAGGCCGTGATAGGAATTAAGACTATAGTAGCGCACAGCGAGTAACTTCGGCGCCGTCAGAAGACGGAGCTTAAACAAAAACCTGTAACAAAAAAAGAACCCTTCAGGGGGATACTTACCTCAGGAGGGGGAAGTCTCTGGATCCTAACCAGGCTTCCCCATCCTCCTCTGTCCTGGCAACAGTGGCATAGCAATAGGGGGTGCAGAGGTTGCGACCGCATCGGGGCCCTTGGGCCAGAGGGGCCCTCCCACAACTGCAGTAGTAGCTCTCTATTGGTCCTGTGCTCATAATAATCACTTCTATAGATACTTTGAATAGTAGTAATCATTAACAAACTGTCCCCCATCCCCTTCTTGCACCTCTGAAACTGTAGTTGCCATTGGCAGATTTGTCAATTTGTATCAATTGTTATGTATAGTGTGCTTGGGGGGCCCCATGTAAAACTTGCATCGGGTCAATAGCTCCTTAGCTACGCCACTGCCTGGCAATCCAGTGCTGCGACCCCCCGAACAGTGGTGAGGTAAATATTTACCAAGTGCGATCCAGCATAGGTGCGGCTCTTCATTCAGGCTAAGGCGGAAATAGCCAAGCCCGATCGCATCCACTGTACTGCGCAGGCGTGAGTCCTTTGCGTCTGTGCAGTAGAGCGGAACAATCAGGCTTGGCTATTTCCGCCTTAGCCCGAACAAAGAACCGCTCACGCGTCTGCGCTGGATCGCGGTAGGTAAATATTGCCGCGCCTGCCAAATTACTTGTCAAGATTTGTCGAGGAAGTTTCGGGGGAGCCTGCGCAGAATTCCCCAGGCTATAGAGAACAGGAAAGCATCATTGGGACCCTGAGGCTTCCCCCTCCCGAGGTAAGTATCTTTTTTTGTTACAGAGTCTCTTTAAGTTACTTCTAAAACACTGTAATTCTGCTGCCAGCGGAAGCCAAATTACATTATTCCCTACCATCCACGTTGACCTGGAGGGGGAATAGTAAGTAACGCTGCCAGGACTTGTGCAGGAGCAAGGTAAGCCGTATATTGGCTTTATCCTGCACTCTAGTCTCCCGGCGGCCGATTCATAGGTACGTGTACCAGAGGCCAAAAATCAAAGGCAAATAGGCCAAATGGGTTCGTTTATAATTGTTTTTTTAAAGTTTGCAGATGTATTGTCTGAGCCTTTCTACACTATGGCCAATCATCGCACGAGTGGGAATGTATTTTTTACACTGACCAATAAAGAAACCATCTCCTTGGTCTCCATAGAAGGCAAATACTTAAAGAGGAACTATTAGCAATAACATGCCCCCCAAAGAAAACACATATGTAAGTAGATACATACTTCCTCTACTTACATAACAGATGTATTGCACTCTCCTCGGTTTCCTTCCATATCATTTTATATTAGAAATATGGGGTCATTCTTTTCATGGCAGGGGCCATCTTGCTTCATTCGGGTATATTCTCCCCCCCCCCCCCCCCCCGCACTCCCCTCCTCCCCTCACTTATTCTCAGAACAGCGGGGAGGAAAAATGCAGCTGGCAAAGACTCACCTACAATAGATCCAAGCGCTGCAGTTCCCCCCTATACTCTCTGCACTACCACCGGCGGCAGTGCAGAGAGTATGGGGGGAACTGCAGCGCCTGGGAACATTATTTCTGGAGTCTGTGCGCTGCCTTTATCCTTCCCCAAAGTTCTGTGCGGGGATGAAGGATAATGCGGCGGCGGCGGGCGGCAGAAGAGGGGGCGCGGACATCACACTGGAGGAGGGGGGCAGAGGACAGTGACAGGAGATAGCCTCTGGCCCCCCTCCGTGCGCTCTTACAGCGGCTACACCGCCGCAGACAAGGGGAGAGCAGGCGGCCAATCGCAGAGCGGTGATTGACAGAGACTTTAGCCAATCAGCCTGCCTGTCATTTCTGTTCTGCGGCTTGTGTCCTGCAGGCATGGGGAGAGAAAAACCTCCTAGAAAAAAAAGTAAGAAGGATTTTAACTAGTTGCATTGCCTTTTTAGCATCCTTTTTGTCTATTTAATAGACTAATATAGAAAATGTATTTCACATATAATGCCTAACAGTTACTCTTTAAGCTACGTACCCACTGCGAGACTGAATTGTTGGACACTGACATTGAACAAAGTTTCCACGATCTTTACACTAAAGATCTTTAACAATGAGATTTGGACAACAGCAATATACCACAAGAAGATTTCGGATGATAGGATCGGTAAACAAAGAAGGATGCAGGGGGAAGTTCCATAGACTAGCGTAACTTCGCCAGTCGCAGACAGTCTGCGCAAGCGCAGTGTGCTCTCTCCGTCGGAGAATAGTACTGCGCAGGTGCAGTACTATTCTCATCCAGAGAGGGTGCACTGCGCACGCTCAGGCTGGCAGCGACTGGTCGAAGTTACGGAACCCGGTACCGGAACTGGAGAAGACTGAGGACGGCGGCGTCGGAGTAATCCGTACGGATGGGGCTGGAGGAAGCCCCAGGTATGTATAAATCTTTTAATTAACCCAGGATTGAACTTCATTCCAATCACTACCTGATGCCCCCTTTCTCACAAGAAATCTTTATATTTTCTCAAACAGATCATCAGGGACATCTATATGGTGAGACCCCTCCCACAGTTTGATGTCAGGGCCCTGGTCATAACAGTTTCCTTTCTGTGAACCTTGTTGCATTGTGTGAAATAATTGCCGTTTCCAACTGCCAACCAACAGTATCTCCCTCTGTGCGCATACAGCTCTATAAAAAAAACCCCTTTTAGCCTATTGCATTGTCAGTGGGTGTGGTTATAGATAACAGCAGTTGGTGCTGAGTAGTTTTTTTTCTTGTCTGCCAGTAGTAAAGATGATGCCAGCTCATTGTGGATCAAACAACATGAAGTAATTACATGGAGAAAGTAAGAATTTTTTAACTTCTTACTTTGCAATGTATTGATTTATTTTTCCACTTACTACTATATTTCGGTAAAGTCCTTCTTTACCTGCTTGCCAGACGCTCGTGTTTATGTGCAGGACAGCTCTTGCAGTGAGCAATGTGTATACAGCCCTGGGCGCTACATGCTGTGTTTTTTTTACTGGCGGTAACTGCAGCATGTGTCAACTGCTGACACTCTTGTGGTTACCAATGCTCCCATTTGGGTGCATTATTTTGCAAATGTAGGGAACTTGTCCCCGGCAATCGCCATCTTAACGGGACAATTAATGCGCCACTTAGCTTTCATCTGAAATTGCCCTTTCTGGATTAAAAGCACATTGGACCTAATACGCTGCAGTGCCGCTTGTTTCTTTTCTCTCATTGATCTTCACATTGCTGTGGGCTGAGCACACTGCTGAAGGACTCAGTTTGTACATGTGGCTCAGTCCACTGGAGTCACTACACGTTCTGTTCCATTTGAGTTGGCAGAAAGTTTAAGTGTGGCGACTTTCTTGCTCTACAAATTGAATACAGTATTTACAGTGGCAGGGCGTCAGGTTGTTCGGGCCACTTCAGGTTATCAGCTCTTCTGTCCTTACTCTACTTTTAGCAGCAGAAATATTCAATGTACAGCTCTCATTCAATAAAAACAAATCAATGTTAGCAGTCGAGAGGTGACTGAAATTTTTTATTTTTTTATTAAATCAATGTTTGTTTTATTTTTTCTTCTCTAGGTATCGTGGGTACATTATGATTCTGACGTTTTTGTTTTACACATCTTATCATCTCTCCAGAAAGCCCATTAGTGTTGTAAAGGTCAGTCAACAGTGTTTTATGTTGTACTTGTTGGTTAATGGACACAGTTACAGAAGCAGAGGGGGGAAGAGGTTGTTTATGGGGACAGATTACCTGGATGGATTAAAGAATGAACGATCCATTCCCGTCTGCTGCTGCAGAGCAATATAAGCATGGCCACAAACAATACAATTTGGTGAACGATTGTTCACGAATGATTATTCGTAAGAATAATCAGAAAAGATCGTTTGGGAACACTAATCGATGAAAATCACCTAACCAATCCAATCAGATTAATGAAATCAATCCAATTTTTGGATCAATTCCGTCAATCTGATTGGGTGCTGCCCTTATTTGCCCCGTGTGCTGCCCTCACCTGCCCCTCTGTGAGTTGCCCTCAGTGCTCATATTATCTCCCCATGTGCGGCCTTTATCTGCCCCCCTGTATGCTGCCCTTATCTGCCACCCTATGTGATGCCCCTATCTGTCCCCATGTGCTGCTTATCAGGAACCGGCCCGCGGCACGCCTGCGTATACGGTTCCCGACTGCGGATTTGACCAGATCAAGCGGTGTGCAGCCATATTCAAGCTAAAAACAAGGCTGTTACCCCTTAAACGCTTCTTACTGCCACCACTAGCTGTTGCTAGACACGTCCACTCGGCTGTCGAGTGCTCAGCGCGCAATCCGCGTTTTCGTATTCGGGTCAGCTTTGCGCTTTAGGCCGAATACGGGAACGCCATGCACACACACACACACAGTACAGTAACACGGCACAATCAGGCACTGACTTGTAATGCAAATTACACTGTAGTGCAGCAAAACCACTAACAGTCCTTCCGAACGATACTGTTAGCCACTCTGCTGTTGAGCGCAAAAGTGCCCCATACACCCAATACAATTACAATCTCATACGGTAGGGTTGCTCAAACGTACAATCAGGCATGGACTTATACACAGTTACACTTCAGTCTCTTCTAGGCTATGAGTGTTAGTTTAGTACAGCAGAAGTCAAACTTATTAAATAACAATTTAATATTCCAGAAAAAAAAGTGGAACAATGCAGAAAATAATATATACAAAAGATGTACAAAAAAACAAAGTAAAAAGTTACAACGATACACACAAGGCTATTTGCTTACCCAAAATAAACAGGGATCAACATAGAAGAACCTTGAACTTGGTTTTTGTGGACGGACACAGTTCTGGTTGGACCAGGAGCCACTTAGCTTGGACCGGGAGTCCACCCAGTTCCAGCTACCATCAGGAGCGGACTGATTTTAGGCATCTGCCCCTGCCCTTTATGCTGGAATATTTGCCTTGAGGCTGCAAGCCCGTTTGGACAGGGGAACTAGTTTTAATTAAATCTCCAGACATAATTTAATTTCCCAGAGATCTCACTTCCACATGTAAAAGTGTATTTCACAGCAGATTAAAGGTGGGGACTTGACTGCTTTTGGGATAATAAGCCATTTCCTTGCCTGAGGCTAGTTAGCCAATTAGCATTCCCTGCTCTTAAGTGGTTCCTAATTAGCAGCAGACACAGCTTCCCCTGCTGGACAATGAGTGCAGAGTTAATTTACATCTACATACGAATTACATTAACAGTTTCCATGAAGCTAGCTGCCACTACCTTCAAAGCCAGACTGGCTGACATACACAGGTGACACAGCCAGAAAAATGAAAAATACGCTTCTGTGCGATACCATACAGCGGCTATATTCTGCATATTACCGTACATATCATCCTCACCCCAATATATCATCACACTGCCCTTGTCTGTTTCTCTGTGTGCCTCTCTTAACTGCCCCTGTGTGTTGCCCTCGCCTGCCCCTCTATGTGGTGCCCTTATCTGTCCCCTTTGTGCTGCTCTTATCTGCCTCGTGAGCTGTCCTCACCTCTCCCTCTGTGTGCTACTCCTTCCTGCCCCACCGTGTGCTGCCCTCACCTTTCCCTCTGTGTGCTGCCCTCAACTGTCCCTCTCTGTGCTGCCCTCATCTGCCCCTCTATGTGCTGCTCTTATCTGCCTCCATATGTTATGCAGGAGAACAGAGGCGCCAAAAGAATAAAAGGAAGCTAAATTAGCTTAAAAACCAAATTCTTGGTAAACAGAGGAGGTAGTGGTGGACTTACCGCCTCCAAGTAGACACACGACTGTAGTAAAGACAGTCAATATATTTTATTTATGAACTCCAAATATGCAACGCGTTTCGCAGGTTTGATCCCGTTTCATCAGGCAATAACAACGGGGCAATAGCATATGTGGTCAGTAGAAGAGCCAGGCACCTCTGTGCTGCCCTGATCTGACCCCCTCTGTGCTACCCTCATGTACCCCCTGCATGCTACCCTCACCTGCTCCTCTGCATGCTGCCCTCATCTGTCCCTGTGCGCTGCCCTCACCTGTCCCTATCTGTGCTGCCTTCATCTGCCCCTCTATGTGCTGCCCTTATCTGCCGCCATATGTGCTGCCCTGATCTGCTCCCCATACGTGCTGCCCTGATCTGACCCCCTGTGTGCTACCCTCATCTACCCTGTGTGCTGCTCTCACCTGCCTCCCTCTGTGCTGCCCTAATCTGTCCCTGTGTGCTGTATTCATCTGTTCCCTATGTGTTGCTCTCACCTGCCCTCCTGTGTGCTTCCCTCATCTGTCCCCGTGTGCTGCCCTATCTGTCCCCCTGTGTGCTGCCTTTATCTGTCCCCATGTGCTGCCCTATCTGTTCTCCTGTGTGCTGCCCACACCTGCCCCCCGTGTGCTGCCCTCATTTGTCTCCCTGTGTGCTGCCCTCACCTTCCCCCCATTTGCTGCCCTCACCTTCCCCCCATTTGCTGCCCTCATCTGCCCCCTTTGTGCTGCTCTTATCTTCCTCCCTGTGTGCTGCCCTTATCTGTCCCCATGTGTGCCTGCCAACCCAGTGTACAGCCCTCATTTGTCCCCATGTGCTGCTTTTAACTGTCCCCGTGTGCTGCCCCATCTGTGCTGTGTACACCTGCCCCGTGTGCTGCCCTCATCTGTCCCCCTTTGTGCTGCCCTCATCTTCCTCCGTGTGTGCTGCCCTAATCTGTCCTATGTGTACTGCCCTCCCAATGTGCAGCCCTCATCTGTCCCCATGTGTGCTGCATGTGTGCTGCCCTCATTTGCCTGTGTGCTCTGCCAACCCTTATCTGTAAAACATCTTGAGCGATCTCAGGGGTCCCCACAACGATATAGTAATTGTTTCATCAACCCAAGACTAAATAGTAAAGTATTGCATCACCAGTATAATATTAGACATTATCTTGAAAAGTAATAAAAAATGTAAAAAATCAGTCCAGATGCGTAAACATTAAAACAAACTATTAAAGTGGGATTCATTTCCCCACACTAAAATTTCAGGATTTATTTTTAGGTACAGAAAAGTTCATTTTGAATAGTCCTCCACATTTAAAAATCTTAAATTTGTATCCTGAGAGCAGTTTAACTATATAATGCTTTTGCAGCCAGCAATAGAGTTAATTGCCAGGCAAGAGAAGGGCTCTGCCTCTCTTCCCGGCCTCCTCGCTGTGCTCCTCCACCTCCTCTGTTGAATAGATATGCCACCTTGGCAGCGTAAGAACCTAAGTAAAGGTAATGAAATTTTAAAAGAAACCTGTCATGGGAGAAAAAGTTCTAATTTACTTACCTGGGGCTTCTTACAGACCCACAAAGCTTTTACAGGTCCCTTGGTTTCCTCCCGTTGCACTCCGTTGATCAGCTATGACCCCCCAAAAGATGGTCGTTGCAGGCTAGGTCTGCCTGCCTCCTAGCTTGCGCTCCCAGAAGCATGAGCGAGAAGTGTGCATGGCGAGGACCACACATGCACCGTAGCTCTCAACTCGTGTGTCAGTGAACTTTTAGAGGGGTTCAGCTGATCAAAGGAGCGCAATGGGAGGAAACCAAGGGACCTGTAAAGGTTAAGTGTGGCTGGAAGAAGCCCCAGGTAAGAAAATTAGAACCTTTTCTACCATGGCAGGTTCACTTTAAAATGGGGAGTTTAATCCCATTTGTAATATGTTTTAAATGCTGATGATATAACTACTGGAAATGTGTCTTTTTGGTTACAGGCTGTAAATGTCTGTGGTGTCTTTTTGGTTACAGGCTGTAAATGTCTGTGAGCTAGAAATCACCAAAGAGGGCGTATTAAAGACAGTCAGCAATGCATGTTCTTTAATCTTCTACTCTCATAGAAGTGTAAACCATGACTACACTAGAGGAAACCTGTGATCTGTCTATACTGTATATTCTGCTTGCTTATTCACACTGACCTTTACATTGCCTTAATACCCATAAACCTCTGAGTATCTGTAAATTCCCCTTGATTTGCCATTCCAGAGTCAGCTGCATCGAAACTGCTCTGCATTACCCAAACCTGCAGCTAATATCTCCGCAAACGATACCACATGGTGTGACTGGGCCCCGTTTGGTAAGTGTGTCTTCTGTAGTTTTTTTTTTTTTTTTTTAATACCTGTGATAGAGATCAGCTTAATGAAAATGAATTTACTAATGTCTGTTTATTAACACCTGGTTTCTACATAGAATTGTAATTATATAAGTACCTGTAGGGTATTGTACCGAGTTAGCCATCAGTAAAAGCAAGAAGTTTTAAATCAGGATGATACCATTTATTGGCTAACTAAAAATGAATAAAAATAAGCAAGCTTTCGGCCTTGCAGCCTTCGTCGGGTTTATATCCTGTTAGTTTGCAAGATGGTGGTACAGACAGCTTTATACATGCAACATCAAAAGGGAAAACAGATATTTTTTTCAAGCATAAATACATGTCATTAAGATGCCTTAATTCAAACAGACCATCTAAATGGGGTTAGAGGTTGTTAGCTAAGATAAGGATCCTTGTTTATTCCATGCTCACAGACCTGGGATTAGGATTGACCCAGAGGTATCGTAAATTCTTAGTTCACAAGTTAAGCTAGAATGGATGAGAAAGTTCAAATATCATCAGCCTCATACCAATATAAAAAGTTGTTGTCCTTATTCAAACCGTTCTGCACAGCTTTGAACCAATTTATACATTTTGTTTCTGCTATTAATTGATCATTTGACGATTTGAAGCCACCCTTCAGGGCAGTGACACGAAGATCATCCAAGCTGTGTCCGTTGGACCGAAAGTGTGTAGCAACTGGGAGTCCAGATTTGGTATCATTAATAGTGTGCCTGTGTCCTTTCATACGTTTGCGCAGAGTTTGTCCAGTTTCTCCCACGTACATAACATTGGCGCATTTAGCACACATGATCAGATATACCAGATTGGTGGAACCACAGGAAAATGTACCTTGTACTCTGTACTCCTGTTGTGAACCTGGTATCGTTACCCTGTCACTATGCCAAATTACAGGGGGACTCCACAAAAGGCTACAGGATGGCACTCAATAGGATGGTTAACAGATTGCCTGCAAACATCAGACAACATGTAAGGACCCTTATCCCTGAAGAGCCTAGAACAGCCTGCTTTTACATGCTTCCCAAGATCCACACAGAGGGAAACCCAGGCAGGCCCATAATCTCAGGGAGCGGAACTTTTACAGAGAACATCTCAGGGCGGCTGGAAAACATCTTGAAACCTCTTGTCTGTAAAAGACCCAGCTACATACAGGATACCACCCACCTCCTGAACAAACTGACAGCCATCGGCCCAGTACCTGAGGGAACCATACTGGCCACGATGGACGTGGAGTCCCTGTACACGAACATTCCCCATGATGATGGTATAGCGGCCTGCCGTAAATATCTTCAGGGTCAGGGCATACCTGTAAAGCCTATTTTGCTGGACTGATCAAATTCATTCTCACTCATAATTATTTCACTTTTGGACAGGACCTCTATTTACAGCAGATGGGCGTGGCAATGGGTTCGCAATTCGGACCACAGTATGCAAATCTCTTCATGGCCAAAATCGAAGAGGAATACCTCAATGCATGTGGCACAAAACCTATGGCCTACTTCCGCTTCATTGATGATATTTTAATCATCTGGTCCGCAAGTGAGGATGATATTGTCCAGTTCCACAGGAACTTCAATGCCTTCCTTCCTACAATCAAATTGAAACTTACCTACTCTCACACAGAGATTAACTTTCTGGACACCACCATATACACCAGGGGCAACAACATACAAACCTCTGTGTATCGCAAACCTATCATATCGCAAATCTATAATTTACAGCCAAGCTATAAGGTACAATCGGATTTGTTCTGACAGGATGGACAGAGACAAGCACCTGGATCGCCTTAAGAACACTTTCATTAAACAAGGTTACAGTCCTCCTATGGATGAGGCCCAAATCAGGAAAGCCAGCAACATCCCCAGGACTGAACTCCTGAAATATAAGCAAAACCAGAAAGAGGAACGTGTCCCTTTGGTTGTCACCTACAACCCACACCTGGAAATCTTAAGGAGGATTGCTAAGGAACTTCATCCCATTTTACACAAGGATCACAGACTGAGAATGATATTCCCTAAACCTCCACTCTTGTCATATCGTCAACCACACAATCTAAAACAGATGATTGTCAGGAGTTCTTTGAATAGGCCTCAACAAAACGGAACATCACCCTGCCGACAAAAAATATGTGGGACCTGCAGACACATTTACTCTACTGGCAGGGTAACGATACCAGGCTCACAACAGGAGTACAGAGTACAAGGTACATTTTCCTGTGGTTCCACCAATCTGGTATATCTGATCATGTGTGCTAAATGCCCCAATGTTATGTACGTGGGAGAAACTGGACAAACTCTGCGCAAACGTATGAATGGACACAGGCACACTATTAATGATTTCAAATCAAGAAAAAGAAGAATGGACTCCGGGCACCTTCCGTCCAGTGCTTTTTTTGCAGGTAATAGCAGACAATATTCTGGGTACCATACCCGACAGATACCTCCATCTGGTGGTCCTCAGTGGTGATGGTGTGGTGGAGGTGGGGGAGCCAGGGCACTAAGTGGGACTGGCGACGGCCGTTTCGCGTCTATCCAGACGCTTGTTCGCGCTGCGTACCACCGGAGTCCATTCTTTTTTTCCTTGATTTGAAAACTTGAACCTACACTTTTTTCATCCGCGGAGCACACGTCTCAGCAGAAGACAAGGGTTACCACAGATGGTATGGTGAGAACATATTGCTTTCACATGCACTGCTTGTAATTACAGATTAGGGAGTGCCAATCTTTCATTTTCTTTATTTACAAACACTATTAATGATACCAAATCTGGACTCCCAGTTGCTACACATTTTCGGTCCAACGGACACAGCATGGATCATCTTCGTGTCACTGCCCTGAAGGGTGGCTTCAAAACGTCAAATGATCGATTAATAGCAGAAACAAAATGTATAAATTGGTTCAAAGCTGTGCAGAACGGTTTGAATAAGGACAACAACTTTTTATATTGGTATGAGGCTGATGATATTTGAACTTTCTCATCCATTCTAGCTGAACTAAGAATTTACGATACCTCTGGGTCAATCCTAATCCCAGGTCTGTGAGCATGGATTAAACAAGGATCCTTATCTTAGCTAACAACCTCTAACCCCATTTAGATGGTCTGTTTGAATTAAGGCATCTTAATGACATGTATTTATGCTTGAAAAAAATATCTGTTTTCCCTTTTGATGTTGCATGTATAAAGCTGTCTGTACCACCATCTTGCAAACTAACAGGATATAAACCCGACGAAGGCTGCAAGGCCGAAAGCTTGCTTATTTTTATTCATTTTTAGTTAGCCAATAAATGGTATCATCCTGATTTAAAACTTCTTGCTTTTATATAAGTACATGTGTGAAAGTCACTTTTGATGATTTTATATATGGTGATGTAGCAGCATTGGTAATCTTTCAGTGTTAGTTTCCTGCTTCAAATCCCAGCCAGGGCACTATCTGCACAGAGTTGGCATGTTCTCCCTGTATCTGTTTGGGTTTCCTCTGGTAACTCCAGTTTCCTCCAGCATCCTGAAAGATTACAGCTAAGTTAATTTGCTTTCCCCTAATAAATTGGCCCTAGACTACAATGGACTTAATACTATGTCCATGTTAGATTGTTAGTCCCCCTGAGGGACAGTTAGAGAGAAGACTGTATACTCTATAAAGTGTTGTGGAAGATGTCAGTGTTGTATAATTACTGATTATTATTATACATTTCTGTTTCAAAGCTGTACATAACGGAGGCATAGCTACAATTTTCCTGGTATCCTTTCAGTTCCTATGCCCCAATCTCCACCTCAATTTTAACCCTATGTGGTGTGTCCCCGATCAGCCTCAGGTGACTTTAGTACCTAATAATGCCTCTGAATGCAATACTATTATGAAGAATTGGATTAAAATGCCATCAATATTTTTCCATATTTTTCCTTTTTTATTGGCATATTCCAATAAGATCAATGCTGAATGACTATAAAGGGTTCCTGAAGTGAATAAGTGACATGAATGTGATACACATATGTACTGTATCCTCTTAAGTGACCAAAGAAAATCCTCCCCAGGGTGGATTCTAATTGGTTAAAACCATGAACCAATGTGAAGCCCCATCAATAAGCTCAAAAGTGCTTTGCCGAGGCTCCCTGAATAGTATAGCCAAAGAGCAGAAGATGTGAGGCGTTTGCTTCTGGCAGACAGCAGCAGAGTGATACGTGAACCCAGTGGGGGGCGGACATCTGGGGTCTACTTAGTAAAGGAGGCTCCCACAATGGCAGGCAGTCCCAGGGTGTGGAGTCTAAGCGAGCATGGGTGTTCACAAGCGCACCCCGCAAGGTATGATGGGCCATCACCCCTATTGGGTGGCAGACTACTTTGCTACCTGGTGCTTGCCAGGTCATGACCCCCAGAACTACCCCACCAGAGACAAAAAGAAAAGAAGGGGTACCTTGCTGATAGGAAAGGAGTACAAACAGGACTGACTAACGAAACTAACAGGACTGGACAGGACAGTGAGGACAGGATGGAACGGATGGGGCAAGCTAGATGGGAAGGACTGAACAGGATGGATGAGGCTGGCTGGGAAGGAATGGACAGGACTGGAAGGGGCATACTGGACGGAACAGGCTGAACGGGGACTAGATGAATAAGTACAGGACTACTGCGCAGGGGATGCTGGATAAGTACACAAGTACGGGAATGTGCAACCTGGAAGAGACAGACTGGGCTGTACTGACAGGGCCGTAGTGACAGGGGCTGTTCTGAAGAGGTTGTACTGATAGGGTCCAGACTGGCGGATAGGGAGACAGGTAGTAACAGTGTGGACAAGAAGACTTGTCAGGACAGGGAGACTGGCTGACAGACAGGACACTGATAGGGCAGACGTGACTTAAAGACTGGAAGGGCAAGACAGGCAAACCGGTCAAACTGGTTGGGACATACAGGCAAAGACTGGCAGACAGGCAGCCTTAGCTGCCACAATAGGCAAACAGGCTAGAATCTGGTAAGTAGCGTTACACACATGCCAAAAGAAACTGGTGGAACATGGCTGATAAAGACATTTTGCGTGCTCTGACAAGGTGAAAAGTTCTTGCCTATGTTCGATGGGAAGCATCGCTTCACGGTGGGTGACAACTTTAATTGGATGGGATATAAGAAATTGATGGCAATTACATTGCCCAAATGAGTTGTTTAACGCCTGGCCAGGTGCTAAATGCAATTGAATTAGGTAGAAATTCTCTTGCCTTATTTTAGAACAGTTTAGAATATGGCCCATGGTCTTATCTAGTTCAGGAATGCTGAGTTATAGAGGACTAATTTGATCTGGTTCCATTTGTAATCTCTTTCTGTTGCTGCAACACAGGGCTGCCATCAGGGGGGGACAGTAGTATGGGGCCCAGGAAGGGTCTGGGGCCCAAACAGTGGCAGTGCCATTTGAGCCTCTGCTGGCAATTATTCTACTGTGGCATAACAGGAGTTGTTTGGTCATCTCCCTCCCTTACACATCAATGCAGGGGGGAGGGTGTTATGGGCAACAGGCAAGCTGCTTTGACTCTACCCCACATACCGTGGCTCCGCACCCGCACAATCTGCCCATTAGTTCCCGCCTGCAACTATAATCTACCTATCAGATCGTTATTTGGCGTGAGGGGACCCTGTAGGTTTGCCAAGTATGGGGCCCAGATAATTTTGATGGCAGCACTGCTGCAACATACAGTACATCAACATTCCTGCAGTACCTAGCCTGTACTAAAGAATATTAAAACTACATTCCACCTAACTGCTGGTATCCCTGTCACTGTCCCTGCCACCATCTCTGCTCTGGAACCCAAGAACTTCTGTGAAAGCTAATCAGAACAGTTTTGTGAATGGAGCTCAATCTCTGATTGGCTGCTAAAACCATGTGAACAGCTGAGCAAGTGGAAAGGCTGTGCGATCCTGACTTGAACATTACATCTTTACTTTCCTGTTTGCTCTGTAAGTGGAAAAGGATATTATTTTAAGTAAAAAGGTCAGTTGATGCTGGCAAAACTTCCTCCATGAAATTAGCTTACATTTGTAAAGGGAAGCAGGAAATTTGGGCGTATGAGGGTAGTGCCGCCATTCACTCTCATAATAAATATCATTTGATGGGTGCAGAAAAGGAAAAAAGGGCGCCGGAGATTATTAACGTTTTCAAACGGCGCCTTGAGATTTTTAATGTTTTCAAACGGCGCTTGTGATGATTTAAGTTTACAAAATGCGCCGGTGACGAATAACGTTTACAAAAATACTAAACATATTTATCGTATTTAACTAAAACATTATTTAAAATTTTATCCCTTACTGTTTTGTGAAACATTATTATTCACAAAATAAAGCGATCAGTACGTAACGTAAATTGTAATATATTTTTCACAGTCACTATTTGTAAAACATTATTCTCCACACAATAAAGTGATCACTAAGGGGGGTTTTCGGGTTAGGCACCACCAGGGGGGTCTTAGGGTTAAGCACCACCAGGGGAGATGTAGGGTTAGGCACCACCAGGGGGGTCTAAGGATTAGGCACCACCAGGGGGGTCTTAGGGTTAGGCACCACCAGGGTAGATTTAGGGTTAGGCACCACCAGGGGGTCTTAGGGTTATGCACTACCAGGGGGGTCTAAGGGTTAGGGATAGGTTCAGGGAGGGTTCTGTGTGAGAGTAGGGTTAGGTTCAGTTGCAGTAAAATGTTAGTAATATTTATTAATGTTTTACAACAGTTATTACGAACACACTTATATTTTATTTTTCATCGTTATAAACAATATTTTCACATTTTATTATATGAATAAACGATAAATGAAGGTTATTCACAATAATATACAATTACAATGATTAAACATATACAGATAGTCCCCGCTTCGTATACAGATAGTCCCCTAGGTTCGTTCTTAACCTGAATCTGTTCTTAAGTCGGAACAATGTGCTATCTCTGTCCCCTGTACCTCCTCTGTGCCTCCAGTGTCCCCCACTGTGTCACCTCTGCCCTCTGTGCCTGCTTATACAAGTTTAACCACCCTGGCATTCTATTAAGATCGCCAGGGTGGCTGCGCAGAATTTTTTTTAATTTTTTTTTTAAAATCATGTAGCTAGTCTAGCGCTAGCTACATTATTCCCCCTTCCCTGTGGCATCCATCCCACCCCTCCGATCGCCGCCGGCGATCAAGCCCATCCGGAAAGCCCGTTCTGAACGGGATTTCCTTTAGGGTTTTCCCGTCGCCATGGCGACGAACGGAATGACGTCATTGGCGTCGTGACATCACAAGGAGTCCCGATCCACCCCTCAGCGCTGCCTGGCACTGATTGGCCGGGCTGCGCACGGGGTCTCGGGGGGGGGGGGCCTGTTACGCAGCGGGTAGCGGCGCATAGGCGGCGATCGTCCCCAACACGCAGCTAGCAAAGTGCTAGCTGCGTGTTTTAAAAAAAAAAATACGAAAATCGGCCAACCAGGGCCTATGCGGTGCCCTGCGGCGGTTATGGACGAGCTGAGCTCTTCCACACCGCCAAGGGGGTTATTAAAAGCCATTTTTTCTTTGAATTTTTTAAAATAGATTTTCTCAAAAAAAGTCCATGGAAACACTGAATCCATGCCGTTTGTATCGGCGGGTCGTTCGTAAGTCGGGGACTACCTATATTATCTTTTTTTAACAAACGTAATTATAAGTTTAACTTTTAAAACAGGGAAGATTATCGTTTTCACAATTTGCGATTTCATACACATTATTAAATGTTTTTTAATTTGTAAAATATTATTTGTAAACGAAAAATAACACAATATTTTTATAAACGCTATTACCGCTTATCGTTTCCACCCTGTGCCCTTTTTTCCCGATGCCATTTTTGCATGTACGCTTTGTAAAGTGCTTTTCTCCAGCAGGACTGGAAGCAAATAGGGAGCTAAGTAGAGGTGCAGGCACTCGATAAGCTATGCTTCTTTAGGGTCAATTCCACTGGGAACAGCCAGTTGACCTATCAGTGTGTTTGTGAGGGAGGAAACCAGAGTACCCTGAGGAAGCCCATTGCCTGTTGCACCTATGATAACTAGAGTTTAGATAAGTCTTGGTCTAGTGGTGACTTCCAGTATTGCAGGCTGATAACCTTATTTTACCTTCTCTAAAGCCATTTCTTTCTCTCTCCCTCTTCCCCATATCAAGGATCTTTTTCAGCTGTCAAGTCAACCGGTTGTGCAATCTTTGGAATTTATTACTTAGAATATGTTAACCATTCTTTTTCTCTTGCCATATTTTTTGTTTTTCTTAAACTCGAGAAATTAACTTTTAGTATTCATTTTACTCTTAGATGGATCCAATTACAAAGAACTTCTGGGTTCTCTGGACACAGCCTTCCTGGTGGCGTATGCTGTTGGCATGTTCCTTAGGTCAGTATGTGGAAACACGACTTGAAAAAATTGACACTTGATTACTAATCAGATAATTGCTTCCTGCTGTGTTATAAGAATAGGATAGCTACTGCACAAAATAAGAACATCTTTCTCCTTTGAAAAGAGGAAATATGGAGTCACATGAAATGTGCCGTGAAGCACAATTAGGGATCTCCCCCTGACCCTGTCCGCAGGTTCACTGCTGAAGTGTGGTGGTTGGGGGAATTCAGAATGATGTTGTTTAAAATTCAAACATCAACACTTCTGATAGAAAGCTGTACATTCAGGAAACTGTCACTGTCGTATTTATAGCATTAACTGGATACTACATTAACCACTTACCGGTAAGTACCAGCAGTCTCTGCCCCCTTAAGGACCAGAGACCGCTGGTACAAGAAAGGGTGGAATAACGACGAATTGCAGCACATACCCGCCGCAACTGCCGTCCACGTCGGGAACCTCAGCCACCCTCTCTATGACGGCAGAGTTCCTGTGAGCCGGTCGTGAGCCGCTTTCATTGGCTCTTGACCCTGCTTATCAATATAAGCCAATTGGAGTTGCTTACGTTGATAGACAGGGTGAGGAGCCAATGAAATCGGCTCCTGACCCGCTCACAGGGCTCTGCCGTTATAGAGACCGCAGAGCGAGTGAGCTTCGGCGGGGAGACAGCGGCGAGATCATTGGGAGTGACGGAAGCAGCGAGAATGCGCGGCGTCCGTGTATTGCAATCTACGCCTTGGCAGCCAGTTAGCCATCAAAACAGGGCATAGATTTCAATTAGCGCGGTTCTTAACTGGTATACAATATGTATTTTTATTTTAACATGTTATTATTTTGAGTCAAAGACATGTAGTATAACTATGTGGTCAATAGAGAGCCAGGTTTTTCTAATAATATACACTAATAAGGATTATAGCTTTTAAGGAAATTAAATATTAGAGAACTCTTAAATTCTGAATCAACCCTTGGACAAGGAGACAGGAAGTGTATATTATAATTCTACCTTAAAGTGACACGAAAGCGAAAAAAAACCCTTTATGATATAATTAATTGTATGTGTAGTACGGATTATTCATAGAATATTAGTAGCAAATAAAAGAGTCTCATTTTTATTTTCTGTTATATAGCTTTATTTTTATAACATTGCATCATTCTCTAATATTTGCAGTTTACAAGCTACACTCTGTATTTTAAATTATAAAGCAGAGCAGAATAATGTCTCTTTGAACTTCCCTGCAGTAAAACCTTACATGAACAAGAAACAGTGAGAGACAGGTTGAGATAAGTGCTTGAAAAACCAGCACTGTAGCTGACCAAGCTTGGTCGAGGAGCTCAGAGAAGCGCTTTTGCATAGATAACTGAAGTTTCTTAACCCTTCCTGTACTGGAAACAATATGTGACTCATATCTGTGCTACTAATGTTCTATTTCCTATCTGTACTACGCATACAAATCATTATCTTATAAGTTTATTTTCACTTCAGATTCTCTTTAATCAATTCATATAACTAGCTGTGCCTCAGTTTTGTGTTGAGTACTTAAATAACTGAACCACTGCATGCATTTCACATGCCAGAAGGCCAATGTTCAACATCTAGAACCTGGAACTGCCAGACATACAAGGTACTACAGGAGGGGCAGGGGCATAGAGGGCAGAGCTCAATTTGTCAAGACCTGCTCGATAGTAGAGAAATCAAATTACTGTAGTGCAAAAAAAATGTACCGTATGCTTTTTTGACTGCTATTTTTTGCTCACCCTGCACCTATCTCATGGGCAGCGTACTAATAGGTACGCTTTTAATCATATTTACTATGTTGCAGCAAAAACATAAAGTACTTACATAGTTTTGTTGAAAAAAAGACATCCACCCATCAAGTTCAACCAGTAAGGAAAAAAAATTTGGTACAACACAAGCCTGAACCCGCTACATATTCCAACAGATCCGGGGGAAGGAGAAACCCCCTTACAAGGTTTGGGCCAATAAGCCTTAAAAGGGGGAAAAATTCCTTACCAGCTTCAGATGGCAGTCAGATAAAATCCCTGGTTCAACATTGTCAGGAATTACCTACTAATTATAGCCGTGGATGTCCTTCAATATAAGGAAAGCATCCAACCCCCTTTAAATACAGACTTTGCCTCAACTACTTCTTATGGTAAGATAAACCACATTTTAAGCACCCCTACTGCAAAAATGAGCCAGCCAAACCAGGAGGTGCAGCCCTAAACATTTATCACAATATTAGTGAAACAATCTTTTTGTCAAACAAATCTGTGCTTTACAGATTATATGGCCAAGTCGTTGTCCTTTTGAGAAGTTCATAGTCTAATACCTACCATAGTCATGTCTCTTTCACAGTCAAAGGTTATCTTTATGTTTCCAGCATTATATCTAGTAAATACATAGAAAATTCAATAACAAATCTGTAATTCTTTCTCTTTAAATCATTACATGCAATGATTGTCTACTCCCTATGCTAATATTAAACCATATTTGTGAAAATCCACTCCATTCATTTACAAAAAAAATATTCCCATTTTCAGATTTGCTAGGCAAGGTACCTATCCATTTCTAACACTTTAATTAATCAGGTCTCCGCGTCACTTAGTTGCACAAGGAAGCTAGCACCCTAAGTAAGAAACAAGGTACAAAGTGCCGCATGCTTCAATGAGCTGACTAGCTTTTAGCTCCTGTATTTGCTTGGGAGAATGCAATGGGAGAATAACACAATAGTTGTTGAATTCCTTGTCGTTTGCCATTTCTCTTTGCCTGCAGTGGTGTGACTGGTGAGCGTCTTCCCCTGCGCTATTATTTGTCTGGTGGAATGGTAACCTGTGGTGTGCTTACCGTTTTCCTAGGATTGGGCTTTTACTGGCATATTCATGCCCTCTGGTACTACATCTTATTTCAGGTGAGAATGCTAGATTAAATTAAAGCAATCAAAAAAATAGTAGAAAAAAAGCTTTTAATGTGGTCTGACTGAAATTCAAAAGCCTATTAATACTGTAACTGTTATTTAGCAGATCCTGCAATTCTTGGATCTCTATTTATGTTGTCTGAAACACATTCTCATAGCCACCAAACGGAGCAGAATACTTAGTTTTGTCTTACATATTGTATGATTGTGATAATTAATATTTGTGTGAAGATGGCTGAGCTTGCCTTCACCTGTGCAGCACAACCACATACTGTAGATGGAGTAACTCAGTATCTTGGAGAGGATATAAAGTATTGTGCAGAGCAAAAGCAGAGATGTACGCTGTAGTATCTCCCTGTGTTCTACTAAAGTGAAGATACTTCCAAGCAGTACTTTACACAAATTGGGAAAGTTGGAGACAATTTACACTCACCTAAAGGATTATTAGGAACACCATACTATTATGGTTTGACCCCCTTTCGCCTTTAGAACTGCCTTAATTCTACATGGCATTAATTCAACAAGGTGCTGAAAGCATTCTTTAGCAATGTTGGCCCATATTGATAGGATAGCATCTTGCAGTTGATGGGGATTTGTGTTATGCATATCCAGGGCACGAAGCTCCCCTCCCATCACATCCCAAAGATGCTCTATTGGGTTGAGATCTGGTGACTGCTG
Organism: Hyperolius riggenbachi; assembly: GCF_040937935.1. Classification (NCBI taxonomy): domain Eukaryota; kingdom Metazoa; phylum Chordata; class Amphibia; order Anura; family Hyperoliidae; genus Hyperolius; species Hyperolius riggenbachi. Next base: position 90,253,545 of record NC_090656.1, read on the forward strand.
GGCCATATTAGTACAGTGAACTCATTGTCATGTTCAAGAAACCAATTTGAAATGATTCAAGCTTTGTGACATGGTGCATTATCCTGCTGGAAGTAGCCATCAGAGGATGGGTATATGGTGGTCATAAAGGGATGGACATGGTCAGAAACAATGCTCAGGTAGCCCGTGGCATTTAAACGATACCCAGTTGGCACTAAGGGGCCTAAAGTGTGCCAAGAAAATATCCCCCACACCATTACACCACCAACACCAGCCTGCATAGTGGTAACAAGGCATGATGGATCCATGTTCTCATTCTGTTTATGCCAAATTCTAACTTTATCAACACTCATCAGACCAGACAACATTTTTTCCAGTCTTCAACTGTCCAATTTAGGTGAGTTCATGCAAACTGTAGCCTCTTTTTCCTATTTGTAGTGGAGATGAGTGGTACCCAGTGGGGTCTTCTGCTGGGACACACAGATAGAGCTACAGCGGATGATTATTTACACCTATTAGAAGCTATATTCCTGCTTCCTATCATTCTGAACACATTTTACTCACAGGATTACAGCCAGTAAAGATGGTTTCTGTATGCTGGATAGCATACAGTCCTCCATAGTAATGCACACAGTGAAACCTGTTCTCTGTAAAGGTAATTTTCTTCACATAAAACATGAAAAGATGAAAAAAAAGCCTTTGTATTGCTATTTGCTAGTAATTACTGAAAATATATGGTATGTGGCATTTAGAATTTTAGTTAACTTTGATAGTTGGTCCTTTAACCAATCGAGCACATTTTGGACCACCTTGATCAACATGCTCGATGACTGGATCCATGGCTAAGCACTTATCTAGCACCCAATCGGCATCTTATTGAGTCAATCTCACAGCATCTGGCTGCTGTTTGTGCTTGCAGATGGTCATAATAACGTGACTTCACTGTGTAGATTGCTTATGGTCTGTCTTCAATGTGACAGGTTCACTTTAAAGCCCAATCTACACGATACGATTCAATTACGATTCTATTTACGATCCGATTAAATCCGACATGTCAGATCAGGATTCGATTCCATTCAATGCAATTTGCCATTGCAAACCGATGGCAAATCGAATCGAATCCAGATCGGACATGTTGGATTTAATCGGACCGTAAATAGAATCGTAATTGAATCGTATAAAGAATCGTATCGTGTAGATTGGGCTTTAAGCCGCATCTACACACGTAGATGCGGCCGCGATGCTCCTTATCAATCGAGCCGCTGGTGCGGCTCGATTGATAAGATCCAACGGGACGGATCTTGCTTCCGCCGATTCCCTGCTCGCTCCCCGCGAGGGGACAATGGCAGGGAATCGAGCGGAAGATAAGCGGCGCCGGCGGGGACGAGCAGGGAATCGAATGCGGCGCACGAGCAGCGAGCGGGGACGCGGCGGGCCTCTTTAGGTGAGTCCAAAAATGTATGAAGTAAGATTCAAGCTTGAGTTGTAAATTTTGCCTGTTACTTCTTCCTTTATAAATCTGCTCCCACTGGCCACTGTCATTTCTAGTCATATGACACTGGCAAGGGAATGGGTGAGCACTGGTATACTGTAGTGACAGTTTGCCATTGGAAGCAGGTCAATGACGCAGGAATAAATAGGCACCATTTATAACTCAGCTGGACACAGGATTAAGTCTGAAAGATTTCAATAAGCTGTGGTATCTTGTGCATACATTACCACTGAGTACCGCAAGCTACTGCAATGCAAATACATTGAAACTTTGTGAACTTTATACTCATACAAGTGCATTGCCAGTGCATTTTGACTAAGCACCACTCATTTTGTACAGAAATTGGCTAGGGGTACTGTACTTGCCCAGCTACTTACTGCAGGCCAAGAAGCTGACCATGGTCTGAATATCATCAAGATCCACAGACACCAAACAGGGCCAAACAGCTCTCTTCTGGGGTCTTGGAGAATAAGTCTACTGGCTAGTTAAAGATAATAAAATATATCAACCCCCATTACAAATTGGTCAGGGCGGGAGTACTTATCTGATCGCTTAGATTTTTTAAGAGATTGGATGGCCTGATTATTATCTGAAATGGGCAATGGGTCACAGATAAATGACAAATGGACAGGTCAGCCATGCAAAATACATGAGGGTAAAAAAATAACGCTTTACACAGCAGTGATAACTCATTTGGGAAAAGAGCCCTGCCTAAATGATCTTACAGTCTAAGGGCATATGCGGTAGAACAGGTATGGGGAGCTGTGTTCAAGGAAGTGCTCAGTGGATTGTGAAGGGTTTTAGGTGAGATTATATGTTTGCCTGCAGAGGTGAGTTTTCAGGTTCTGCCTGAAGATGGTCAGTGTGGGTGAATGACGAACAGATTGCGGAAAAAAATCCAAAGAAATGGGTACATTCAAGAAAAGTTTGTATGCAAGAATAAGAAGAGGTGACTAGAGAGGAGGAGTGGAGAATGTTGTTAGTAGAGCAGAGATTATGTGCAGGGCAATAACAGAAGTTGGTAAACCTTTACCCTTACTACTTTGATACATTAACCCAGGTCTTGTCCCAAAGAACTCCAGTATACAGCTGTTGGCAATAGCAGCTGACAAATAGAGTTGGGGGAGGGGCCTCCATTGCTCATATGGGTGGTAAAGGCAACAAAGAAGGTTTTTGCATCAACATCTCATCTATAATCTTGCAGAGTACTGTGAATGGTCTGGAATCCATACAGTTATAATTTTTTGCTTTGCTTAACCTGATTTGCCTTCTTAAAACAGAAGGTACTTGCGATAATTCAGCTTTACGTAAACATCTGTGGTTACCCACAATGCACCATTATTGAATATGCAAATTATCTCCATGTCCCTGAAGACAGGCTTGCATCCAGAAACGCTGGTGTATAGCCAGCCTATAGCTTTAAATTTTACAGAGCCACATCAACCCCACATGCAGACAGACAGCCTGTTTCAGACTTTTGGTCCTCCTTAGTACATGGCAGGGATTGATATGGCTCTATGGGATAGGGCTTGGACCAATACAACAGAGTAACCAAGCAGCTCGGGGTGAACCAAACCACTAGGAAAGTATTTGTAGCTTTGTGACTTTAGTTCTTTACCTTGCATAGTTGGCAGCATCAGCTTATATGAAACAGCTAATCTTCCCTTAGTTGGTCTTCTGTTTGTTCTGTTAACTTAAACCAATTCCAATAATTGTATTATGTTATTGTTACAGATATTGGATGGTCTGGCGCAGACTACTGGATGGCCTTCTGTAGTAGCCTGTATGGGGAACTGGTTTGGTAAAGGAAAGTAGGTTACCTGCACTTCTTTAAATACAAAATACTAAAAGGGGGTCTTGGACATTCTACAAATGTAAAAAATGGAGCCGTAAATATAAACATTAGGTTAGCTAATTACAAGGTACAAAAACAGAGAGAGGAGTTCCCAATGCTCAAACACAATAACATCTAACTTCTTGCCTGCAATACAATAAAAATAGACATAAAATATATTGTTTAATCCAGTCATATAAGTAAACTGGGATTTTTGACAATTGTTTTAGTTCATGAATCATGACCACACTATTTAACAATATCTACTGTATAATGCAATGGCAAAAAAGGCTTACAAGAGATGTCTTCAAACAGTATCAAAATTTATTGAAAAATGTGTCATAACAACCACATAAAATCTTCCCTCATTCCCCCTTACAGGGAACCAGAGATGAACGATTCACTGTTCTGGATGTGCTGTCTAGCCTCTATGAGACGATAGAAAAGCAGGGCTGCTACTGCAGCCTTTCATCTGTGTGCTTTCAACTTTACTATTCTGGTATGCTGCGTGGCTGCCTGTAGGAAGTGTCTCTCATAGAAATGAAACTGCATACAGTAGATAATAATGATGACTGGCTGCACAGTGCACACAGCCACACTGTCTGTTTCAGAGCTTCTTTCTGCTGGAGCAGCCCCTCCCATGTCATCAGCTCTGAGTATGCAAAGCAGGAAAGCTGAGCCAGGAGGGGGCAGGCTTGGGCTTGAAAAGACTCCACAGAAGACTGACTCAGCTATAATGATTCCAGGTCAAACTTAGACTGAATGCTCAGTCTGGGATTCTTATCACAGCTGATAACAGACAGATTAAGCAGAGAAGAATGAAACTAAAGGCTACCAAATGCAACGACGGGTCCGCCAGAGCCTCACGCTGGGCAGTCTTTAGCCGACAGTATGCGCTTGTGTACGTGGTGTCGGCGGACTGATAAGGCTGTTACTGAATGGTCCGCTGACACGCATACTGTCGGCTAAAGCCCGCCCAGCGGGAGGGTCAGGCGGACCCATCATCGCATTTGGTAGTGCGTGTGTACGCACCTTAAAAGCAGGGTAGGTGTTTACTGTCATGTTTCCACTGATAAATGTAATAAAATACATGAGGGTGCTTCGTCTCTGGTTCTCTTTAAAAAATACACGGCCGTGTATCTAACAAGTCAGCTGACATGACTCACACATACTCTGAGCCACACAGCACTAACTGAGGCTCTGTAAATAAAGGGTATCACCCCCCTATATCGTGAAAGTCCCAAAAAGGAACAATGTCCTCAGATGGCTGGTTCAGCTCAGTGTTAATGGTAACACACTTATTGCACTTGTAGCATCACCAGAATATCACTCCTCTGTTATGATGGTTTCAAAAGTCCCCACCAAAGAGATGCAAGCGATTCACCAAACAATTGATATTCAACAACAACAACAACAACAAATAACATTGGTAAAGCGCTTTTCTCCCATGGGACTCAAAGCGCATAAGCATGGCTCTGACCATCGTGGTATAAAGGAAGAATTTTATAAGTCTGGAAATGCCAGGCTAAACAGGTGGTTTTTCAGTCTGGATTTGAATAGCTCCAGGGATGGTGCTGTCTTTACTGGGTGTGGCAGGGAGTTCCAAAGAGTAGGGGCAGCATGACAGAAGGCTCTATCTCCAGATTTTTTGAGGTGCACTCTGGGAGTGACCAAGTTTATAGAACTTGCTGATCTGAGGTTGTAAGAGGTGTGGTGCAGATTCAGCAGGTCCTTCATGTATCCAGGGCCCAGCTTGTGCAGGGATTTAAATGTCAACAGTCCAATCTTGAAGAGTATTCTCCATTCTACTGGTAGCCAGTGCAGTGAGCGAAGGATCGGTGTAATGTGACAGTGGCAAGGCTGGTTTGTTAGCAATCTGGCAGCAGCATTCTGCACTAATTGCAGGCAACACAGGTCCTTTTTGGGGAGGCCAGTATAAAGGGCATTGCAGTAGTCCAGCCATGATATGATGAAGGCGTGGACTAGGGTTGGAAGATCCTCTGGGAGAATCAGATGTTTAATCTTTGCAATATTCTTTAGATGAAAGTAGGAAGATTTAACTACAGATGAAATTTGGTTTCTGAAACTCAATTCCCCATCGATTAGTACGCCAAGGCTACGCACAAGGTTGGAGCTGTTTATGTCTGAATTCCCAATCCTGATTGGTGTTGCTTTAGGATAGAGCTGTTTTGATGGCGAGCACTGGCTTTGGACAAACAGGACCTTAGTTTTGTCAGCATTCAGTTTCAACCAGTTATCATTCATCCATGTCTGTAGCTCAGCTAAGCAAGAGTTTATTTTTGGGGTAGGGTCTGTTCCACCAGGTTTGAAGGACAGGTATAGCTGTGTGTCATCGGTGTAGCAGTGGTACGTCAGGCCAAGGCAGATCTTAAACCAGTCCGGTAAAGCATGGATCACTCAAACAGGCTTCCTTCAGTAGAAAATATGGGAAAACTTCACAGTCAAAATCTCAGCCGTGCAGCAAAATTATGACTTCATGTCCCAACTTTGTATTCCAGCACAGATAATTCTCCCTTTTGTAGCAAACATGGCAAAACGTCACAGCCAATGTCTCATTGATGTCTGCATTGATGTTAGCACATTGTTGAGCCCATTCCGCATATCACAGATGGCACTGCTAAATCATGGGATTGCGATTGGTTTCAAAGATCACATCTCAGCTTGCAGCAATGATATAACTTCTCATCTCAGTTCCATGTATAGATTAACCGGCACAGTCATACTGGTACTGGTTCTATCAAGCATATAGCAAGCAAAGTGGGTTAACACAGCTGCCCAGTCGGGCTCTCACCACCGCTGTTTAGACAGTTTCCCCGCTCTGCTGTCATCAGTGTCCGGTTCTCCGCCTCATTTTATGTGCACTCTATAGGCTGGTAGCAGAGACGCTTCACTGCAGGGATGCCGGCCGGTGTATAGTGTGTTAACGCTGATCAGCGTGTACTCGTCAGCCGCTTGTCACGGCCATGCCACGTGACATGTTTCGCCTGGCCCACTCCAAGGTTTTGGAGTTTGGAAAAGCTTGGAATGGGCCAGGCGAAACATGTCACGTAATGAGAAGTTATATCATTGCTGCAAGCTGAGATGTGATCTTTGAAATCAATCCCATGATTTAGCAGTGCCATCTGTGATATGCTGAATGGGCTCAATAATGTGCTAACAACAATGCCATAGATGAAGCGATACTCCTGCATGGAGCTGGAAAATAAAGTAATAATACTGCTGTATAGCTGAGACATTGACTGTGAAGTTTTCCCATGTTTGCTACAAAAGGGAGAATTATCTGTGCTGGAATACAAATTTGGGACATAAAGTCATAATTTTGCTACGGCTGAGATTTTGACTGTGAAGTTTTCCCCTATTTGCTACTGAAGGGAGCCTGTTTGAGTGATCCATGCTTTACCGGACTGGTTTAAGAACTGCCTTGAGTATCAATTGTTTGGTGAATCCCTTGCATCTCATTGGTGGGGACTTTTTAAACCATCATAACAGAGGAGTGATATGCTGGTGATGCTACAAGTGCAATAAGTGTGTTACCATTAACACTGAGCTGAACCATCTATCTGAGGACATTGTTCCTTTTTGGGACTTTCACGATATAGGGGGGGTGATACCCATTATTTACAGAGCCTCAGTTAGTGCTGTGTGGCCCAGAGTAGGTGTGAGTCATGCCAGCTGACTTGTTAGATACACAGCCGTATATTTTTTAAAGGGGGATAAGGGAAGGTTTTATGTGGTTGGTATGACACATTTTTCAATAAATTTTGATACTGTTTGAAGACACCACTAGCCTTTTTTGCTAGTGATACTTGTGACAGGAAGCGGCTCCCCCAGAATGGGGTACAGTTATGTGATATGCTATAGTGCATCCCAATAATTTTTTCCTTGTATAATACAATGAGCATGCCTAAAAGACACATTGGCCTCAATGCACAAAGGCATATTTATTAAAAAAAAATTCTGTTGAAATATCACAAACTGTATTTAAATCATTGAATTCAGAATGCAATCTCTCCAATCCCAGAGCCAGCGAAACATTTTTATGAAAAGGCTTCACTGACAACAATTGCAGAAATTTTCAAAACTTAGATATCTTTTTTTATTTTCCTTATGGAGCATTGGCCATTTAGCTCCTGAGATTTCATTATGTACATTACATTGCTTTAAAAACTCAAGTATTGTGTATGGAGGTTACGCTATGCGAACAACACACACTACTGCGTAAACACTGGTCAAAGTGCTGTGCTCTGCCTGGATACATTCATTTTACTGCTGTTTCGTGAATGAGGTCCATTGTTCTTGTATCCGTAAAGTATCAAGGTGTCAGTGTGCCATTGTTCTAGGATATCCAAGTGTCAGTATGTCACTGTTCTGGAAGTCCCAAGCATCAATGTTCCATTTTTTGTGGGACCTAAAAAATGTAATTCAGACTGTTGCTTAGTTTTTAATGTCTCTAGTTTTTCTGCTGTGGCTGGATGGTGTAATGGTTAAGGGCTCTGCCTCTGACATGGGAGACCTGGGTTCGAATCTCGGCTCTGCCTGTTCAGTAAGCCTGCACCTATTCAGTAGGAGTTCTTGGACAAGTCTCCCTAACACTGCTACTGCTTATAGAGCGCGTCCTAGTGGCTGCAGTTTTGGCGCTTTCAGTCCGCCAGGAGAAAAGCGCAATATAAATGTTCTGTGTTTGTTTGTTTTGTTTGCTGTAGTTATTGAAGTTCAGTTCTTGCTAATGGCTGATGGCATGTACAGTATGGTGAGAAAACCCTATCCCACATTTTCTGCTCTTTCCTTGTGTGACTTACAGGAGAGGAATCATCATGGGCATCTGGAGCTCACACACTGCAGTTGGCAATATCCTGGGCTCTGTGATTGCAGCAGCTTTTGTCTCCTCGGCTTGGGGCCTGTCCTTCATTGTACCAGGCATTATAATCGGGGTATTCGGGGTAATCTGTTTCTTCTTCCTCATTGAGTGTAAGTCGTGGATGTTACATATGTTTCAAAACTTGATATGTATATGTAAATACAGTTCATTTATGGAAGTTCAGAAGGTATAACTCTGGCCTTGTAGCCCTGGATTCCTAAGTCGCTTTACATCAGGGACAATACTGTATCTGGTTTGCATGTTCTTCATCTTCATGAATTTCCTCTGGTGTGTTGCATGCACCGGTTCCTTCCCATGTCTCCAAAAAATACTGCTACTTCACAATATTAGCCATATATTTGGTAAGGACATTAGATTATGGGTCTATTTGAGGAACAGAGACACATTAATTATTTTGTGTACTCTGTAAAGTACTACATTATAACTCAGTGCTGCGTAAATACCACATATAAATTAATGAATGCCATCATTACTGATTGGCAAGTTGAGAAATGTAAAAATGTCACACATACAACCTACCCAGGGCTCTTCAGCTTACTTGCAGTACACCATGTTACCTTGTAGCTAAAATCTCATATCTGTGAAAAACCTGTTTTTGAGAACATTATTTTCTGAGCCTTATGAATATGTAAGTTAGGTATTCCCACCTCACACCCTCTTCAAAGCACAGCTGGGGTATGCAACAGAACTGTGACTAGAGGCTGTAGTTGTCCCTAAAAACCTTTCAAGATAAAGAGGTTCTGGTGTCTAGGTAGGGATCTACCATTAAAATCTCTAGATATGTGTCTCAACTGTAGGTCTTTCATTCTCCAGGGCTGGAGATCATCGGTGAACATAAATTATCCTGCACATCTGGCCTGTCATTATATAAAAAAAAAAATTGTCCAATAATAGGTGGTAAGAGTTTGTAACCCTTACCTTGGTAATATGTGTGCGAAGTTTATAATAGAAAATCCAATCCTCAGAGGGGAAAAACTCCTGCAGCCAGTAGAAACCCATCTGAAAAGGTGAAATCCCTCCCAATCAGCGACGTTTACCCAAGGTTGATTCAAATTCAGCCTCAGACGTAATGGCTTCTGGGTAATGACATCGCATGAAGCTCCTTCTTGGTTGCAAAATAGATTATGCTGATGATTTTTAAGGCATGATATCTTCACGGAAACCCCCAACCTACCTCGAAATTGCAGTCCGCAGGTTCACAGGATAGCTTTATATACCCTATTTCAGGATCCTGTGAGACTGCAATTTGTCAAAAAATTGGGGTATCCCCTCCCTATACTCACAATTTGGAGTGTGTAGAAGGTACAAGTGCTGAAATATCAGGCCTTAGATATTATGTAATGTAAAAAAGGTGCCCGGTAAAAAGGGTGCCAAAGATGGCTGCTAGTAGAATACCAGTAAAATTAATGATAGTCTACTACTTAATTACGATAGTAAAATATCGGTAACCCTACTCTCACACAGAACCCTCCCTCTACTGGTGCCTAACCTAGGACCGCCCCCCCCTGGTGTTGCCTAACCTTAACCCCCCTAGTGGTGCCTAACCTTAGCCTCCCCCTGGTCATGCCTAACTTTAGCCAACCCACCGATGCCTAACCTCAACCCCTCCCCAACCTTAACCCCTAAGGACACCCCCACACTCCTAACACTCAAGAACCCCACCACCTAACCCCAATATTAAAAGCTGTGATTAGCAGCTACAAATGGTAAATAGAGGCTATGAACAGCTAAACAGCAACTAGAAGTGGTTATAAATGGTAAATGGCAGATATAAACCTCGGGCACTCAAATTACCGTTTCTAGCTGCTAATTGCGGCTTTTAGCATTGCCACCTATGGCAGGACAATTTTAAAGGGGAACTTCAGCCTAAACAAACATACTGTCATCAAGTTACATTAGTTATGTTAATTAGAATAGATAGGTAATATAATCTCTTACCCATCCTGTTTTAAAAGAACAGGCAAATGTTTGTGATTCATGGGGGCTGCCATCTTTGTCATGGGGGCAGCCATCTTTTTGGTTGAAAGGAGGTGACAGGGAGCAGGAAATACAGTTCCAAGTGTTCTGTGTCCTGATTACCCCTCCCAGCTGCACACGCTAGGCTTCAAATGTCAAATTCAAAATGTAAAAAAAAAAAAAAAAAAAAAATTTGCACCAAAACAGCAGAACGAGAACAACAAAATCAGAAATCCCATCATGCTTTGCACAGCATCAGGGGAAAAAAGCCTGGGCAGTTTTCTTCTGTGCAGCTAAAAATGAGGCTTGTATAAGAGAAACAAAGTTCTGGTGCTGTGAAACTGTTAAAGAAACACAAAGCCTTTTCAGTGCTGCTGAGTCGATTTTTAGTCCGGAGGTTCACTTTAACAGGGTGCATTCAACGCTTTTTTTTTACTCCTTTGTAAATATAAGCAGCATAATACTGAAGAAAGTGTGATCAGACACAGCAACAGCATAGTAACCTAGTGTAGAGGAGAGAAACAGCAGGCAGAAATAGCAGAAAATGACAGTATGAAAACTTGTTTCACACTGAAAATCTCATTCAAGGAGCAAGAATCGGTCCCTGAATTAGGATCGTTATGGGAAACTCAGCAAAATAGAGACAATTTTGCAGAGAAAAAAGGCGTGTGCCTTCAAATAAGGGAATAAAGAACCTCCCTTTAGCTCTGCATGCCAGGAATAAACATAATCCCTCGCATATTGCATGAGGCAGTTTTTCACCAGCGCACTGACAGAATAAAAGGATTTTTTTCTCTCTTTTGCTTATTATTTCTTCTTTTCCTCACAACACACTCTCTTTTCATTTGTTTTGCAAAAAAAAAAAAAAAATCTCTCCTTGCAGTTCCCCTTTAAATCCAGAATAGCCTGATTTTTTTTTAATTTATTTTGGCCACATGCTCTTGACTTCAATCACACATCTGCTTATTTACTAACCTACCCTCACAATGATCCAGTATGACCCAAGTGAGGGTTGCAATGTTTTTACAATAGCAAAACAATTATTAAGACATCAGAGCGAGTTCTGCAGGTTGGCTTATTTCTTCCAGATAAGCGGAATCTTAGTAAATCAGGCCCAAGGTGTCTTGACTTCTCAGCGTTTTGCTGCTTATGAAACCCACGTTATCCATGCTTTCTTTGCAGATCCAGAAGACGTTGGATGTACCCCTCCTGTGCAAAATGTGAGTCATTATTTTTTACATGGTGAAGGGGACCTGCAATTCAGCACGGTTCCTCCTCAAACACTCTCATCAGGAAGCTGCTAATGTCTACTTCCCGTCCTGTATACTGTTCTTGGTCAGTGGAGCTATATTCTCTCATTAGTGTGACTAGGATAAATGTACGAAAATGAACACCTCCTGGGAGTCAATCAATAGAACACTTCATTAATCAGTAGAACACTTACCGTAATTAAACGTTTTAGAGACAGTTACACCCAGCAAACTGTAAATTAAAAATACAGCTAGTACAATTACCTCATAGCTGTCTTTCTATTATCTTTCAATAGTCCCCAATACAACAGAAGTCAGACTAATGGTGGCCATACATGGTACAATTTTTTAATCCAATCTTACCATTTCTTTATAATATAAGGGAACTGCCTAAATTATCCTTTCAATATATTCACTTAATTTACCCTTATACTACATAGAAATGGTAAGATTGGATGAAAAAATTGTACCATGTATGGCCACCATAAGTTGTGTGAGGACCGGTTCACACTTGCTTAAAAATTGTACCCGTTCAGGACTTTTTTTTAAAGCTCCAATTAGCGCAGGAAGCGGATCCTAATATGAAAACTAGTGTAGTTTAAGGGTAAACTTAGTAAATACTGTATATTGAATGGAAAATTTAGGCAGTCCCTTATATTACATAGAAATGTTAAGATTGGATGAAAAAGATCATTAGTGTACAAATACAAGGAATGTAACCAGAACAGTGCTGTTCCTTTATGGTCAAAAATGTAAACTGGATTTTGTTGGTGGCTTAGGCAGTTACACATACTGTATTATGCTTCTATCAGGATGAAGGAGAGGGCAAACCATACAACGATCAGGTCATGAACAACAGTGCAGAAGACTTGCACAAGACTGGAGCAGACATAGAGGATTCTGGGAATTACCAAGATCTGGCTGAACGCCCACCGGCTATCACATTCTGGGGAGCTCTGAAGATACCGGTAAGCAGTGGCCCCATACATATCCTGTACATTTTTATCTGTCTTCAGTGACCTAACTATAGTAATTGACTCTGTGGCAAGGCTTACACTATCCCCCTCATTGGGATTTTACACTGCTCCCCAAGCCCTGCACTTCCTTATCCTACATAACCTGTCCTCCAAAAACTGCAATGGAAAAATGCCTGAACATGGACTGGGAACAATGATTTATAATATGCAAACCATACATAGTGGTTTGTTTTTTACCTTTTAAACATTCATGGAAAGATGATGTAGCAGCTCATGCCAGGCTCTGGGCAAGTCCTCAGGAACAGGAGCCCCATGTGATCACAAACTCTACAACCCCTATTCCTACCCCACTGATTACCCAATGTTTTCTCATAGCTGCTTTTTTCTTTGCAGGGTGTTGCAGAGTTCTCTCTGTGTCTGTTCTTTGCCAAGCTGGTCAGTTACACCTTCCTGTATTGGCTTCCACTTTACATTGCTAACGTGGGTAAGATTATGAATTATGTTACTAGGGATGCTGAGAAAAGAGGCAGGGACAGCTCTGGAGTAAAGAATATTTTAGCTCAGGAATTGTTGGGCTATTAAACTTGTTTTAAAACTACATTGTGGCTTTGATGTTCCAGCTCACTTTGATCCCAAGAAAGCCGGAGACATGTCTACTCTGTTTGATGCTGGGGGTATTATAGGTAAGACCATGTTCTAGTGTCAGCTTTTCAACTAATAATGTGAGGTTGAGGGGAACCCCTGTATTTAGTTATGTTGTTAGATTAAAATAATTTATATCTGAATACACAAGTATTAGGAACAGAACAGTATGTGTGTGTATAACGAAAATATAAGTGCTAATGGCATCACTACAGAAACATTCTATATGGTGCAAGTTTCTGACACCCTCCTGGTGGTCAGAAGGAAAACTCTAAAAAGTGGGCTTTCTGATAATAAGTCTCCATAATGCTGCCTACAAGGAAGCATTCTGCTGTGGCCACTGAGCTTACATCTCGAGTCTCCACATGCACAAGCATAGCTTTTAGAGTGTAAATTCATGAAGGAGGCTGCACCAGTGATTGATAAGTGGCAGAGAGTCAGCAGCCATTATAAGATACACACAAAAGAAATGTGAGAAAGATGAGATAACTCTAGCCAGCAGATAGTGAAGAAAAGCACCTACCTGTCCACAGTGGATATATTTGCCAACCTGCCCACATCCACCTGCAAGCTCCAGCTGCTGTCCTGCAACAGCAAGCAGTCGCGAAGCTTCCTGTAGACAACCAAAGGAAGGCAACCATCAGCCTGCTCTGGTCTTTGGCCTTCGCAGAAGGGTGCGTAGCTCCAGACCGCAAGAGAGATGTCTAGAAGGAAGAGACGCCCTTGTAAACTCTAGTAAGCTCCTTAGGATTCCACCAGCAGCACTTCTCAGGAGATTCCTCAGCCCTGTAGCACCCTGTCACCTCTTAGGGGACTCCAGTTCCCCAAGCTAAAGAATTGCATGTTAGCACACCAATTATATGCAGATAAGTCTATCTGCATATAATTATCAATTCATGGTTCAAAAAGCCTATCTGCATATAACTGGTGTGCCGACATCCAATTCTTTACAGGATCGACATTGGCGGAGTTGTACATCGTATTATTGTCTGAGGGCCCAGCATCACTTTCATGGCTTATACCATATGGTATGCAAAGTAGAATATTTGTTTTCCAGTTCCCCATGCAGCCCCTCACTTAGAGGACTTCTAATCCTACAGCTCTCCCTCTCTGCATCGGTCCCCAGCACTCCTTCTCTTCCTTGGCACCAAACCTTTACCTATGAAGCTGCCAGTGCCCTCTCACCTCCTCAGGGGCTATTTACACTTCTATGGGGACCCCTCAACCCCCCGCATCACTCTTACCTCTTAGGCACCCCTCCTAAAGAACCTCATCACCTTTCTCCAGGGATTCCCACAGCACATTGTCACTACTTAGGGAATGCTAGCTCCTCAGCATCCCCCTCAGCACCTTGCTCACCTGTCCCCTAGGGACCCCTCACTCCCTAGCACCACACTTATGTTTTAGGGGACCCCCTCACTTCTCAATGTACTCCTCAGCCCTAAAGAACATCGTTATTTTTCTTCATGGTTCACCCACACCCTCCAGGCATGTCCCAGCATGCCTCTCACCTCTCTTTAGCAATGCTTGCTTACCTCGCTGAGGACACTTCAGTTCCCTAGTATCCCTACCCCTCCCCTCAGGATATTGCTCTTCTCAGAGTTCACCAGCTTCCCCCTTACCTTTCCTCACAGGTCCTCCAGCACCCCTCACTTCTCTTGGGCTCTTCAAGCTCTCTTCTAGCAACACCTCTCACTTGACCCTCAGATGCCAGCATCTTCCTCGTCTCTCAGGGGACCTCTCAGTCCTCAGCAATCCCATATCTTTTTTCATCTCTCCTCACAGCACACTCTGCACCTCTCAGGTTAAGCACCAATTCCCCAATATTTTTCTTTTCTCTCACAGCCCCAGAATCCCTTATCACTTCTCACAGGATACCCTCAACTCTCAGGGGACCTGTCATGATCGCTGCTGCAGCAGGTACTGCTGGCAGTAGTAGTGCTGCAGCTCAGGCAGTTCTGATCTCTTTCCATGCTAGCCGCATAGCTTTGTCTGCCTTTCCCTGCTGTCAGCTTGTGACTGATTATCATTCACCTGTGTGGGAATCTGCATGTCTGCTCCCATTGGATGACCTCAGTATAAAGATCTGCTTCCTGCAGGGCTCCTCAGGTTATCATAGCTTCAGCATAAGCCTGTCTTGCTGCTGCTTCGGCCCCAGTTCGTGTTTCTTGTTCAAATGATACTTTGCTGGTCTTGCATCATATATTGGTTCATTGCCAATATATATGCATACCAGCACGTTTGTTATTTTCTTTATATTCGTGTTATGTTAATATATCAGTGCCGCTGATATATACGTACACGAACGGTTTATATTCTGTGTTCAGTCAGTCAGGTTCCAGCACGTTTTGGTAGTTTGCGCGTATCGTGATCACCCGTGCTGAGTTAGTTATCCTGCTCCTGGTTCTGTTTGTGGATTGCGCTCATCTCCGCGTGGAGGTAGCGAATCCTTCTGAGTCCTGTTCCCTGAATTGCTCTAGTTCCTAGTCAGTGTTCCTGCTTATGTCATATATCGGTTCATTGCCGATATATACATATGTTAGTCAGACGTTTATAGTTTCATTGATAGCTGTAATTGTAATACGCTAGGAATACATACTTATTGTATATTTGTCTGTGTTACGTTCATCTATCTCGATTCTGCTATTTCCTGACTATCCTGTCCTGTCTTTGTGAGGCACGCCATCGCTGCAAACACATTGGCTGCCTCACTCCAGTCTGTCTTGTTGTGGACGCTTGCTGTCACCAAGTAGCGGCTAGTTAGCAAGCGTTCATTCTGTCTACCTGTCCTGATCTCCTCAGTTCTGGTTTATGCGCTCCGCGCTACCTTGCGCTGAGACGCTATCGCGAAAGTATTGTTTGTGGCTGTCGGATCTGCACCGGCTCTGTGCGCCACAATCTCCTGTTAGAGTCAGTCCTCTCCTCTACTAAACTGGGGATATCCTGATTCCTGGTGCTAGTGTGTGCACCTCCTGCACGTCAGCTCATGCGTTGCATGCTGACTGTGGAGAATACACCACCAAGCCTAACAGGACCCCTCAATTCTCCAGCACCCTCTCACTTCTTACAGGAGTCCTCACTCAATCCTCAGGCCCGAACAAAGCTAGAGGCCTGTGTATTACCCTACATTTCCCTACCCATGACTATCTGAGTACCCCCATTGCAGTTGTCTAAGTACCCCCATTCTGGTTGTCTGTTTCAGTGTTTCCCAAGTGCCTGCCTTTCATGTTTTCCAACCCCCCCCCCCCCCCCCCCCCGCTCCATAGCTGACTGTGTTACAATGGCTGTCAATGCTGTGTTCTTTCCCTCCTATCTCCCCCCATTGGCTGTATGCAAAATTACCAGTGCCTGCAGTGGCTGTTGCCATCATTGCCACTCACATGCATTTTCATCCATATTGTGCCACCAATAGCTGTGAGCTTTTGAGGAAGTTGTTATCCTCATAAAATATGCATCAGGCATGTCATCAATATGGTGCTACATGTTTTATTCTTCATTGGGCTTTATGTTGTATAGTTCATTGCCGGTCTTGGTCTACTGACCCAGCATTAATTTACTGCAGCAGAGACTGTGATATTTCCTTCCTCTCTCACTGCTCCCCCACCTATAGTTGCCATTAATGTAGAAAATACCCCAATAACTTCAACTTCTAAAGCTTGCTGTCTGGGGGTAACAGAGGACTCTGAGCAGTCATTTAAACCTACATATGAACACATTAACAACCTCCTGCTACTTCCAAAAATGTCTTGAGAATGTATCCCTTCCTTACACATGATGCTACTAAAATGCTTGTACATGCTCTAATAATTTCCCTTCTTGATGACTGTAACACCATTCTCTGTGGCCTGCCAAAAAAACCTCTCCAATCCCTACTGAACTGCTGCTTGTCTCATCCACCTCTCTTCCCGCACCTCTGATGCCCCCCCTCTATGCCAATCAGCCAAAGTATCCAGTTTTAACTCCTAACACTATCATACAAAGCTCTACATAAGCTATCCCCTCCAGTCATTTCTTCATTAATCTCCAGATATCATCCTTCCCGCAACTTTTGCTCCTCCCAGAGTTAGAGACCCTTTTGTCTTCCAGTTTGGTTACTTTCAAACTACACATGAATAACAAGTATTTGTACTTGTGTCACTGGATGTCTCGATTGTACGGTGTGTTGAACTGCTAATGTGCCTATGCTTCCCCTTTTTGTATATTTTTGTACTACAGTATATATAGTGATATGAAAGATGTTGGCGCTATATAAATAAAAAAAAATTAATAATGATCTTAAATGTGATAAATTTAAACTTGATGTTGTAACGATCGGTGTAACACAGAGAGGGTCTGATTACCGGTGAACTGCAGTATCACCGACAATGCAGAATATACCCGATTATTGATGATCTGCAGTATCACCGATAATCAGATATATATTCTAACCTCTGGACACCTGAGCAACGAGTGAGTGTTAATGCAACAGTAATACTTTGAGTTCACACAGAAGTACCTTCCGTGGCTTAGACTCTCCCGGGGGAGGAGCTAAGCAGAGAGAGGAAGGACAGAGTGTGAGTGACACCAATGAGGGAGTGTCACTAACAGATCTGGGAACTGCCTCTAACAGTAAGGCTAGTTAACGAGGTCGGGCAAGCCAGGTCGTTAACACACAGACAGATAAGGTACAGATTCGGGAGACAGATACGGAATCCAATGAACAGGCAGGGTACGGCAACGGAGTATCAGAATAGCAGGGTACAGAATCAGGAGGCAGATACAGAGTCCAGGAACAGGCAGAGTTTGGCAACAGGTTATCAGATATAGCAAGGTACAGAATCAGAGATCAAAAGGAATAGTCAGGCAGGCAGAAGGTCATAACAAATAATACAGTAATTTCCTAACGCTAAGGTGTGAGATCCTTGGCCGTCAACACCTTTGGAAACTATGCTAGAACACAGATACAGACAGGTCTGAGTGCTACCACTAAGTGATCGCAACGCCAGACAACCAGAGAATGACCAGCATCCAGTATATATACTTCAGTGCTCTCCAGCACCTCCCTTAATTGCTGGACCAATGAAAGATGCTGCAAAAGTCAGCTGACCGGCCTGGTCAGCTGACCTTCCTCTGACTGCCATAAAAGCCCTGCCTCTCTGCGCGCGCACGCGTCCTCCTGAACCAGTGTGGACTATTAGTCCCAGCCACACCAGTCATGTGTTGTAATGTAGTAGCCGTATGGGATGCGGAATCCGCCACCACGCTGTCAGAGCGCGCAGCGTTTTCTCCGCGTCCCACCTTACTGTGAGAGGCAGGCCTATGCGTACAAACCGCCGCGTCAAACGCGGCGGTTTCTCCGCGTTCCTCTATGCCAGAGGCGGAAACAGCCACCTTATCTTGCGGCCATGCGGCGGCTTTTCCGTGTTTCTTCACAATTGTAAGCCTTATTTATTGAGCAAAAGTAATAGTGGTGTAGGGCTCATGTCTTAAGTAGCGATATGGGAATTAAATAGGAATAATATCTATTATTTATAAATAATATTGAGTTTCTGTCATTAGCCAAAAATAAAAATGATGCATTAGGATAAGTCATGGAGATCATAAGATCACATTTACAGTGGCACATTGCGGAGCTGCGTTAAGTCTTATAACGCAGCTTACTGCACTGCAATGAAAATCCTATGGGATGTTCACAGTGCGATGTTAATGTCGCACTGAAAAATGCTTGCAGTGCGTTACCTCTCAACGCAGACACTATGCGACCTTAGAGATACAGACTGACTGACACATACAAAGATTATAGAATCCCCTTGAGGAACAATAGATTCTACCTGGGACTCAGAACTTGCCACTATTTCTTAGCATAGCAAGAAGGGGTATTCATTTTTTTTGGAAGAAATAGCATAAAAAAGACATACTGCATATCAAATCAGATTGTAAGCAAAGGAATAATGATGTTATGAAAATATATTGCAATAAGTGATCAATATTTTTATTTAATGGTTTGCGTATTTCTTCTTTATCCAGCTACATGATATATGACACTAATCTGTCATCTCAACTATCTATAATTTAAATTCATACTTTTTGTGAAACCTAACAAATAAGCCTAGGTAGACCTAATCCTGACTTTACACTGACCAAACCTTTATGTCAACCATCACTTAAACCTCACCTGATCTTCCAGTCCCTTGAAATTATTATTTATATAGCACCGACCTCTTACGCAGCACTGTACAGAGTATATATTGTCTTGTCACTTAACTGTCCCTCAGAGGGGCTCACAATACATATTAAACAGCGCTGGACATTAGTAAAGGTTACAGACAATATTTAGGGGTGACATACAGCAATAAGACAATACATGAATACATGCAAACCAAATCACGCAGCACAGTATGAGTACAAGGTAATGCTTAGTCAGTCCCTGGATGGGAGCATGGAGATTAGGCATGTCGAGTTTACTCAGATCTATAGGATGGGTGTACGGTAATAGAGGTGCGTGAACAGATAGGAGACATAAGGACCCTGCTCGAAGGCTTACAATCTAGAGTAAGAGGTGGGGACACCAAAGGTAGGAGACCAGAGTTCAGCTGCGGGTTTAGAGCACTAGTGAGGGGGGGGGGGGGGGAGTAGGCCAGAGTAAAAAGGTGAGTTTTCAGGGCCTTCTTGAAGATGTTTGAGGGGAAAAATGGGATTGGGTGATGCGGGGGGCAGTCAGGAAAAGTTCATTGGAGTGAGCGGCTAGGTGTGTACCTCTGGGTAAGAATGGAAATGTAGGTTGAGCAGATTTTGTGGACAGATTTGTAGGCCAGACACAGTATCTTGAATCTGATTCTGGACTGGATAGGAAACCAGTGGAAGGATTCACTGAGGGGAGCCGCTGTAGTGAAGAGATGGGAGGAGTGGATAATTCTGGCTGCCGCCATTCATGACAGACTGCAACTCGGGTCATAGGGAGACCAGACAGAAGGGCATCTGTAGTAGTCAAGGAGGGAAATTATGAGGGCATGGATGAGGAGTTTGGTGATGACAGAGGTCAGGAAAGGGCGGATCTTGCAGATGTTACGGAGGTGGAAGTTGCAGGACTTTGTGAGGTTTTGGATGTGGGGGGTGAAGGAGAGTGTGGAGTCCAGGGTGACACCCAGACAATGGGCTTGAAGAGCGAATGGTAGTGTGGTTAACAGTGACATTCACATCTGGGAGGGTCAGGGATGGCCGGGGTTGGAAGATCATCAATTCTGTTTTGTCCAAGTTTAGTTTCAGGAACCTAGCGGACATCCAGGAGGAGATGGCTGATAGACAGGAGAAGACCTTGTCCATGGTAGTGGTGGATATGTCAGGGGTGTGGAGGTAAATCTGGGTGTCATCTGCATATAGATGATAAAGGAGAAGATAGGGCGGTAGTTGGAGGGTAATGAGGGACAAGGGAGGGTTTCTTGAGCAGGGGTAGTACAGTGGCCTGCTTGAAGTCTGAGGGGAAGGTGCTTGTGGATGGGCTGAGGTTAAACAGGGCAGTGTAACGATTGTGGAACTTTCTCCGTGATCAGCGCACAACGCGTGCGCTGACACGGCGGAAATCCTCCACAAGCGTATATTTGCAGGCACCCAGCAAAAGGTGCTACGCACCTGTAGAGGGAAATTCCTGTCGGCAGATGGCGCTGGGGAGTGCAGAGGAACCAATCCTCTGTACCTCCACAAGTGCCAGACAGGAATTGTACGAAGCGCAGAACGCAATCGCAAGAGAGGTGATTGCGAATGAGAGCGAGCAAAGGGACAGGTTGTATGTGTGTGCGCCAATCCAGTCGCCACCCTGCGACCGCGCACACACAACAGCAGATATGAAACAGGAACGCGATCGCGAGAGGTGCGATCGCCAGACGTGACACAAGGCAGATGAGAACAGAATACGAGGGTAGCAAAGGCACAGCAAATAATACAATAAGGAGATACGGAAAATAACAAGCGCTAGCTAACCGCGAACACCGCACTCATTCGCAACAGTGCACGCGGTTATGCGCGGTCTCCACGTGATAAGCACAATAGAGACAAGCACGCCTAACTAACCATCGACAGACAAACATGAAACAGAGGACGCGAGCGCTTGCTTAACGGTTACCTCACCGAGCCTCCAGCAAGCGTAGCAGACAAGACAGACCCACGAGAAAAGGGACAAGCGAAAGATAGGATCCACAGCACTAGCGAAAAGTGGCTAGCGCGATCCAGGTACAGAGTAGCAGAACAGAAGGATCCCCAGCGCTAGCGAAAAGTAGCTAGCGCGATCCCAGAAGACAGAACAGAAGGATCCCCAGCGCTAGCGAAAAGTAGCTAGCGCGATCCCAGGAGACAGAACAGAAGAGATAGCTGGTAGCAACCGCTGCACCAGCTATACTCCAAGAACAGAGATCAGAACCATTTCCTGTCGACCACCTTTGGGACAGGACAATGGCAACAGGCAAGACAAGACAGAACAGGCAATACAGATAATACAACCTGACTGGGCTAGAAGGGGAGCCTAAAGCAACCCCCAGGAATTAACTATACTAGATAGCAATGGCTGACACTCCAGCAGTGTCCATCAGGAACAGACCATGGAAAGGAAATGACCAGCAAAGCCTTCTGGGAAACATAAAGCTCTTATAGTGCCAGTCATCAAAGAAGGCAGGTAGGGGATTTGCATAACGAATGTATGCAAATTCCCCAGCAAAAGAACAGACCAGAACTTGCAATGGAAAGACAGGTCTCTGTTCCAGAGTCCTGCAGCATGCAAACCTAAACAATGGTCAAAAGGCTGCCTGCCTGCGCAGGCAGCTGAGCGGATTCTCATAGTACCCCCTCCCCCCTCTAGGGATGGATTCCAGACATCCCTCAAAACTGGTATCATCACAAAACTCTAACTGAAGACTCATGAAGGTCGGGGCAGCCCGACAAGGCCCAATTCCAGAGTCAGTCCATCCGAAACCGACCTCATCGGAAGCAGAAGCCACGGAAACATGCCCATCAGCACTACAAGTCTCAGCGTAACACCCATCAGGACTGTGGACACCAGAGAAGAAGCCATCGACACCCTCCAGACAATACCCACCACCTTCCAAGGAGCGTCCAAGAATACCAAACCTGCCGCAATACCTGTTCGAAGTGTCCCTTACAACACCAAAGCCATTGCTGATCGTATTCAGGGCACCAAGCAAAACCTTTCCCGAAATCTCCCAGAACGCCTTGAAGCTCCGCAGAGATCCAAAGAAGCCAGAACGCTCACCAGGCTCACATGGAGAACCACCAAGAACCCCTATGGAACCTATGATCATTCCAGACTCAAAATTAGCAGGACACCCATCAAGATCAGGACTTTCAGGGACCACTTCTGGGCATGCAAGCAGGCAGGCTATATCAGAACATGTCTCCACTGAGGAAGCATCTGAGTACGCTGGTAACCGAGGCACACTTGGGCTTTCTGGGTCACAGAGCACATCGGGGTACACTAGTACAGGAGAAACCTCAGGACACGTCAGGGAACTGTCAACCTCAGAGTCCGACACGACAAGACCAAAACCAGTACCGGGCAGAAAATCATCACGAGTAAAGGTCACAGGTACTGGTCTTTCAAAAGAAGACTCGGACTCAAATTCAGAATTTTCTGTAACTGTAATATCATCATTGACTACACATGAATGAAGCTCCACAAGAGCTGCAAAAGTAGTCAGCAAGGCAGCAATGCCTACTGAAGTGGGCAACACCTCAGAAGGACCTGGGGGGCAGGAGGCATCTCCTACAAGTTCTGCACTCTTTGGGAGGAACTCGGAGACCTTCAGATCATCAAACAAGACCTCAGGAACATCATTTTTCAAGTTGTCTAAGAAGGATTCTGTACTATCCATGTTACAGGGCAAAACTGGAACTTTACTTTGAGAACAGGGCAGATGTCCCAGGGAAGGTTCCACCATAAACTGAGACTGAATTTCATCATCATGAGTGGAACGTACAGGAATATTCACTGGACCACACACTGACTCCCTAACGTTAATCTCGCTGCACCCAGAACTCTGCGCAGTAGTCAAACTAGCTTGCAACTTCAAAACTGCAGAAAGACAGGTAAAAATAGCAGCAATACCTAGACGAGCCTCTAGGGGCAGGGCAGGAGATATTGCACAAGGCAATATTGACTCATCCAGAGTACTGGGTGGAGAGTCAATACTTTCTTCAGAATCAGACTCGCAAATGTCAATGCAAGTGGACATCATGCCTTCATTCATGGTACAGGGCAGGTTCAGAGAAAGCTTCTCTGGACAAGGCAAAGAAGCTTCAGCATCAGATTCGCAAAACCGAAGCGCTGTCTCACTCTTAGTATCGGCTAACAATGTCGAATCCGAGGAGTCAGAACGCAAAATTTGCGGATCCAAGATCGCTTTAGGTTGCGAAACTGACGCTTCCATATCGCAAACCTCCGCGATCTGCTGAGCAGACTGCAAGGCATCTAGGACAGAAACACTGGAGCAACTGTCCCCAGGCAACGGGCCCTTACAGGTGTGAACAGGGTGAGACAGAGACTCATCTGCAGAAGAAATAGTGACATCAACAGGACAAACTTTATTAGGCATATTAATTTTACTTTTGACGCTGCATAGTCGAGAACTCTTCCCCATAGCAGGGTCACAGACGGAAGATCTCAAAGATCTGTTACTAAATGACAAAGGATCCCACACATCCTTGAGGAAACCGGCAGACTCATGCCGATCACAATCTGCAGGAACATCCGAGAAACAGGCATCAGATCGCACAGATTCAAACTGCACACTGTCAGGAGAGAATCCTTCAGGATTCGCACAGGAATCAACCACAGCGGCACACTCATTCATTTCAGATTGCACAAAGTCAAGACTCTCATGCTTTACCCCAGAAAGGCAGGAACAATCATCCGACAACGATGTCTCTTTATTGGAATCAATTGGTTGGTGTGTGTGCAACTCATCCAAAATCGTTTGCCATATATAGATCACCAGATCCACATCATCCTTGTCACATTCATCGGAATCAATCAGAAGATACATTGAATCAAGACAAGCATTCAAGACATTTTCGCTTTTTGCGATGTAAAAATCGCAAAAGGCTTTCCAATCAAAATCGAATTCTTCCAGCAAGGCCCCAATATCCCAGGAAGCAAATGGGGGTTCAAACAGGCCAGTATCCAAATAATCTCCATAGGGGTGGAGTTCAGGAACAAGAACAGATTTTTTAACTGCTTTAATATAGTGTGCGATCCTACCTATAGCAGGATCCACATGAGCTTTGGATTGGGGCAAAAAAGCCGGAGACGGAACAACATCATTACAAACATCAATAGGGAGTGTTTTATTCCAATGCTTGCGTTTTTTAGTTTTTCTCTTTTTAGCCACTTTGCATGTCTGCTGTTTAAAACCTGAAGTGGCAACATACACATTGAACTGATTGTCATACTGAAAAGTTTTGCATGGAAGGGAAAGATCAGCTGACTTATCAGCAGCTACACACTCAATCAGAGCAGGTGGCAAGCCAGGCAGTTTAAACCAGTGAGAGAATATCACTGCAAGAAAGTGATACAGATTACCATTCCAGGAATTGATTTTTAACAAATCATATGCCCAGGTGATCAAATCGTCTTTTAAGAGCACATAGGCAAAAAGAAGAGCCGACGTGGACGGATCAGAAATCTGAAAGGTGGGATTCAGACAAAACCTCACACATTCAGAAAGAAATTCCGCCTTGGTCTCTGAATTTAGCCTTTTAAAGCTCTTAAAGACACAGGACCCAAACTCGACAAAATCGTACAAATCAGAAATTCCGTCTACACTGGGGTTTTGGGTTGGGCTGGTCATTCTGTAACGATTGTGGAACTTTCTCCGTGATCAGCGCACAACGCGTGCGCTGACACGGCGGAAATCCTCCACAAGCGTATATTTGCAGGCACCCAGCAAAAGGTGCTACGCACCTGTAGAGGGAAATTCCTGTCGGCAGATGGCGCTGGGGAGTGCAGAGGAACCAATCCTCTGTACCTCCACAAGTGCCAGACAGGAATTGTACGAAGCGCAGAACGCAATCGCAAGAGAGGCGATTGCGAATGAGAGCGAGCAAAGGGACAGGTTGTATGTGTGTGCGCCAATCCAGTCGCCACCCTGCAACCGCGCACACACAACAGCAGATATGAAACAGGAACGCGATCGCGAGAGGTGCGATCGCCAGACATGACACAAGGCAGATGAGAACAGAATACGAGGGTAGCAAAGGCACAGCAAATAATACAATAAGGAGATACGGAAAATAACAAACGCTAGCTAACCGCGAACACCGCACTCATTCGCAACAGTGCACGCGGTTATGCGCGGTCTCCACGTGATAAGCACAATAGAGACAAGCACGCCTAACTAACCATCGACAGACAAACATGAAACAGAGGACGCGAGCGCTTGCTTAACGGTTACCTCACCGAGCCTCCAGCAAGCGTAGCAGACAAGACAGACCCACGAAAACAGGGACAAGCGAGAGATAGGATCCACAGCACTAGCGAAAAGTGGCTAGCGCGATCCAGGTACAGAGTAGCAGAACAGAAGGATCCCCAGCGCTAGCGAAAAGTAGCTAGCGCGATCCCAGAAGACAGAACAGAAGGATCCCCAGCGCTAGCGAAAAGTAGCTAGCGCGATCCCAGGAGACAGAACAGAAGAGATAGCTGGTAGCAACCGCTGCACCAGCTATACTCCAAGAACAGAGATCAGAACCATTTCCTGTCGACCACCTTTGGGACAGGACAATGGCATCAGGCAAGACAAGACAGAACAGGCAATACAGATAATACAACCTGACTGGGCTAGAAGGGGAGCCTAAAGCAACCCCCAGGAATTAACTATACTAGATAGCAATGGCTGACACTCCAGCAGTGTCCATCAGGAACAGACCATGGAAAGGAAATGACCAGCAAAGCCTTCTGGGAAACATAAAGCTCTTATAGTGCCAGTCATCAAAGAAGGCAGGTAGGGGATTTGCATAACGAATGTATGCAAATTCCCCAGCAAGAGAACAGACCAGAACTTGCAATGGAAAGACAGGTCTCTGTTCCAGAGTCCTGCAGCATGCAAACCTAAACAATGGTCAAAAGGCTGCCTGCCTGCGCAGGCAGCTGAGCGGATTCTCACAGGCAGTGAGGACTGGGGTCAAACCGGGGAAGTGAGGACGAGTAGGTCAGAAGGGACGGGGTCAAGGGGGGAGATAGTGGTATGGGAAGTCTGCAGTAGGTGGTTGACTTTCTCAATGGTAGGACTGAAGGAGGTGAGGGGAGGAAAGGACGGAGGAGGAGCTGGATGGGAGGGGGTGGGAGGTGAGGATATTTTCTGATGAATAGAGACAATTTTGTTGGTGAAGTGGGTGGCTAAATCCGTGGCAGAGAGGGACGAACAGATGGTGGGTTTTAAGCAGGGAGGTGAAAGTGGCAAAGAGACACCAGGGATTGGAAGCCTGAGCTCCAATGAGCTTGGTGAAGTATTCCTGCTTTGCATCAGCAAGGGCACTGTGGACATGTAGCAGGTTAGCCTAGTTAGTTAATGAGCTATATCTATTTCTATGAAGCATTCTTACAGGAAAAGTCCAAATGGAAACTATAAATGTACAAAACCAATATCACTTCCAATTTCTTTGCCACAGACAGATGGACTAGCATCATAAGCATTGCAGCTGTTACATCTTTTTTCCAACAGTGATGAAATGTTCCTACCGTATCTAAACTTCTTCACTGATCATTATGCTTAAATATAAAGAAAATGCTTAAAATGTTTTCTAGGTGGGATCTTGGCTGGAGCCATATCTGATTATGTAGGTGGACGGGCGATCACATGTTTTGTCATTCTTATAATAACTGCCCCTATGGTGAGTGTGGAAGGCATAAAAACTGTTGTAGTGAATTGTGGGACAGAACATCTGAACACACAATCACCTGACTCTCTCTCCTTCTCTTCTAGCTGTTCATATATAATCAGTTTGGCCAAACAGACCTCTCCACTGCTGTTGGTAAGTCCATAATTTGTTGGTTCTATGTTATTTCTATAAGGACCTGCCTTAATTAAAGGACACCTGAACTGAGAGGGATACGGAGGCTGCCATATTTATTGCCTTTTAAACCATACTAGCTGCCTGTGATGCTGCTAATCTCTTTGGCTGCAGTGGTGTCTGAATCACACCCCTGAAACAAGCATGCAGCTAATCCAGTCAGACTTCAGTCAGAAATATCTGATCTCCATGCTTGCTCAGGGTCTACGGCTAAAAGTATAAGAGGCAGAGGAACAGTAGGACAGCCAGTAACTTGGGATAAGTGGATTATTCCTGGTTTGAGACACCAACCGTCAAAATTCTGCAATGAGAGAGACCAGGAGCCCGATGGTGCAGTATCGTTAGGTAAAATTGCTATGAGTAAGATATACTTACAAGGGTGGGTTGCACTCCTGCAACCACCGACAGAACTTACAGAAAATTAATGTGCATATTTGGACAGAGGCGCCAGGTAGGTTAAAATGATCTCAAAACAACTAAAAAGTTGGAGTACAGGTGGACTTACCTCCTGAAATGATGGACAATCGAGATCGTTCAAATCGCAAATAACAATTTATTTTGGCACTCCGCAACGCGTTTTGCAGGTATAACCCACTTCATCAGGCAAGGAGTGCAAGCTCAAAAAGGTCGAATAGTGGCAATGCGCCTCTGTAACTCGCGCTGCTGCTGTCTGCAGCAGACAGCAGCAGCGCGAGTTACAGAGGCGCATTGCCACTATTGGACCTTTTTGAGCTTGAACTCCTTGCCTGATGAAGCGGGTTATACCTGCGAAACGCATTGCGGAGTGCTAAAATTGTTATTTGCGATTTGAACAATCTCGATTGTCCATCATTTCAGGAGGTAATTCCACCTGTACTGCTCCTTTGTAGTTGTTTTTAGATCATTTTAACCTGCCTGGCGCCTCTGTCCAAATTTGCACAGTATATAGTCCACCTTGGGTAGAGGGGACTGTCCCCTTCTTTCTATCTACAGAGAGCGACGTCTTAAACCTGAGTGGGGTCAGGTTCTAATGCTCCCCACCTGCATTTCAAGTGGTTGCCTGTGTGGTAACCCGTGTTTGTGAGTATATCCACATCTGTTAATTATTTCGCCAACAATTGTTACTTACTGCACTATATTGGGCTCTCGGTTTTTCTTTTTGTTTCAAGTGCATTACAGAAAATTAAGTTCCCATTCGGTATCCCAGATCCGCTTGGTAGGTGCTGGTCGGTTGCTCTCCTTAGGTATTTGGACACGTGGTGTACCATATACTACCACAAAGGGATGGACTACAACTAAGAAAACTTGTTGGAGGCGCCCAGAATATAATTATCTTAAATCATAAGGTCTAACAGTAATTCGGTCTTACCTCCATAAACGGACAAACCATATGAGTAAAAGTTTTTAATGATGCACAAAAAAGACAACGGGTTTCACGGGTACTGGTCCGCTTCCTCAGGTCGATAACAAAGTGCCTAAGTCTGTAGCAGTCACAGCTGTGGCCATTTCTTTTTCACAGTAGGACAGCCAGGCAATCTCTATTGTTTAAAAAGAAATAAATATGGCAGCCCCCATATGCCTCTCAAATCAGGTGACTTTTAAGCTCATTGCAAAGGTGGCCATATATAGAAAGATTGTGATTGGATTGAGGAAGAAATAAACTTCCCCCCCAGTCCTATTGTATATCAGATTTAGCATTGATCAAACTTCTGCACTTGCCAGCTTTGTACTGCTCAGTGTCATGCAAAGCTGTGTGACTTAAAAATTTACTTCAGTCAAACTTTTGATCAATCTGCTATCCAAACTCCATAGGGAGGTTATTGAATTGGCTCGCAAGGGTTAACAGAACACTTCCAGATCTGATTAAAGTAGTTAAATCTATTACATCTAACCATATACAGGATCTTCTCAAAAAATGTGCATATTGTGATAAAGTTCATTATTTTCTGTAATGTACTGATAAACATTAGACTTTCATATATTTTAGATTCATTACACACAACTGAAGTAGTTCAAGCCTTTTATTGTTTTTCTTATTGATGATTTTGGCATACAGCTCATGAAAACCCAAATTTCCTATCTCAAAAAATTTGCATCTCTTATCCGACCAATAAAAGAAGTGTTTTTAAAACAAAAAAAGTCAACCTTCAAATAATTATGTTCAGTTATGCACTCAATACTTGGTCGGGAATCCTTTTGCAGAAATGACTGCTTCAATGCGGCATGGCATGGAGGCAATCAGCCTGTGGCACTGCTCAGGTGTTATGGAGGCCCAGGATGCTTTGATAGCGGCCTTAACCACTTCAGGACTCAGCCTTTACCCCCCCTTAAGGACCAGCACTGATTTCTAAGATCTGTGCTGGGTGGGCTCTACAGCCCCCAGCACAGATCAAATTACAGGCAGAGCGACCAGATCGCCCCCCTTTTTTCCCCACTAGGGGGATGATGTGCTGGGGGGGGGGGTCTGATCGCTCCTGCATGCGTGGGTGGCGGGGGGGGGCACCTCAAAGCCCCCTCCAGCGCAGGATTCCCCCTCTCCCTCTTCTCCCTCCCTGCCCCGGAGATCGGAGGCTGCACAGGAACGGATCTGTCCTGTGCAGCCTCTAACAGGCTCCTGCCTGTCATGTGACAGCGATCCCCGGCCGCTGATTGGCCGGGGATCGCTGATATAGTACAACGCTGCTACTGTTAGCAGCGTTGTAAAAATGTAAACAAAGCGGATTATTTCCGCTTGTGTTTACATTTAGCCTGCGAGCTGCGATCGGCAGCCCGCAGGCTATTCACGGAGCCCCCCGCCGTGAATTGACAGGAAGCAGCTTCCTGATTAATTAGCCTGCAGCCGGCGACGCAGATGTGCGTCGCTGGTCCTGCAGCTACCACTTTGCCGACGCGCGTTATGAGTGCGCGGTCGGCAAGTGGTTAAGCTCATCCAGAGTGTTGGGTCTTGCATCTCTCAACTTTCTCTTCATAATATCCCACAGATTCTCTATGGGGTTCAGGTCAGGAGAGTTGGCAGGCCAATTGAGCACAGTAATACCATGGTCAGTAAACCATTTACCAGTGGTTTTGGCACTGTGAGCAGGTGCCAGGTCGTGCTATAAAATGAAATCTTCATCTCCATAAAGCTTTGCAGCAGATGGAAGCATGAACCCACTTTTGAACCAGAAACAGCGGCAGAAGCGCCTGACCTGGGCTACAGAGAAGCTGCACTGGACTGTTGCTCAGTGGTCCAAAGTACTTTTTTCGGATGAAAGCAATTTTTACATGTCATTCGGAAATCAAGGTGCCAGAGTCTGGAGGAAGACTGGGGAGAGGGAAATGCCAAAATGCCTGAAGTCCAGTGTCAAGTAACCACAGTCAGTGATGGTCTGGGGTGCCATGTCAGCTGCTGGTGTTGGTCCACTGTGTTTTATCAAGGGCAGGGTCAATGCAGCTAGCTATCAGGAGATTTTGGAGCACTTGATGGTTCCATCCGCTGAAAAGCTTTATGGAGATGAAGATTTTATTTTTCAGCACGACCTGGCACCAGCTCACAGTGCCAAAACCACTGGTAAATGGTTTACTGACCATGGTATTACTGTGCTCAATTGGGCTGACCTGAACCCCATAGAGAATCTGTGGGATATTGTGAAGAGAAAGTTGAGAGACGCAAGACCCAACACTCTGGATGAGCTTAAGGCCACTATCAAAGCATCCTGGGCCTTCATGAGCAGTGCCACAGGCTGATTGCTTCCATGCCAGGCTGCATTGAAGCAGTCATTTCTGCAAAAGGATTCCCGACCAAATATTGAGCGCATAACTGAACATAATTATTTGAAGGTTGACTTTTTGTGTTTTAAAAACCCCTTTCTTTTATTGGCCGGATGAAATATGCTAATTTTTTGAGATAGGAAATTTGGGTTTTCATGAGCTGTATGCCAAAATCATCAATAAGACAAACAATAAAAGGCTTGAACTACTTCAGTTGTGTGTAATGAATCTAAAATATATGAAAGTTAATGTTTATCAGTACAGAAAATAATGAACTTTATCACAATATGCTAATTTTTTTTAGAAGATCCTGTATACTGTATGACCATTTTTCATGAACTACTAACAGGACTGCTGCTTCCATATGTGATACAACTAAGCTATTTCCCAGGGTCCCAAGTTTTTATGGGCCATAAAATAAGGATTGCAGAGGTGAAAACATAATTACAGCCAGTACAGTACTAGAACACTACAACAGGGATGTCCAACTCCAGTCCTGTAAGGCCATACCCATGCCAGTGTTTAGCATGGACAGAGACACGGAGAAATGTGCTCTATCTGATGTACCTCACCTTTCCTGATTCAGCCCCATACATTAATTGGAGCCATGCCAAAAAAAATATGAGCCCTTTAGGGCCCGTTTCCACTATAGCGTTACGAAATCGCTGGCGAATCACCGCAGGCAAATCGCATGCGGGTGCGATTCCGCATGCGTTTTTTGCCGCGATTTCGCATGCGATTTCGCATAGGTAAGGCTGTATGCGATTTTAACCATGTCACTGCCTGTGTGAATTAACATGGGTACCTATGCGAAATCGCATGCGAAATCGCGGCAAAAAACGCATGGGGAAAACGCATGCGATTTCCCTATTAAATACATTGCGTGCGATTCGCCTGCATTCCACACGCAGGCAAATTCTGAGGCCCCTACCCTGCAGATTTTTTCTGCACAGAAAAACGTGCGGGGAAACGCACAAGTGGAAACAGTCCCATCCACTTGTACTGACTGTGCGAATCCGCATGCGGGCAACGCATGCGGATTCGCGATAGTGGAAACGGGCCCTAAGGACTAGAGCTGGGACAGCACTGCACTAAAGAAATGTTGATATTAGAAAGGATTCAGCAAAACTATTCTGGATTTTTTTTAACTCTTTATTGGCACAAAAAAAATAACAGAAAAAAATTGAAAAGAAATGTGTAAATAATCCAGGACAATTATTGCTCGAAACAGGGGTCACAATAAAATCAACACAGTTGTATAATATGTGTCCTCACATATTAACCACTTCTGTGCCAGGGGGTGGTTTGCCTGATCGGTGCTGCGTGGACTCTCCAGCCCGCAGCACCGATCAGATAGCAGCCAGGGCAATCAGACTACCCCCCTTTTTTCCCCACTAGGGGGATGTCCTGCTGGGGGGGTCTGATCGCCGCCGGCTGTTTGCGCTTGCGGGGGGAGGGGGCTCTTCAAAGCCCCCCTCCGCAGCGCTTCCTGGCCTCCTTCCCCTTCCCTCCCTCTCCCTCCTCCTGTGAGCGGCGCAGGACGGAATTCCGTCCTGCGCCGGACAGGACAGGCTTCAGCCTATCAGGTGCCGGCGATCCCCGGCCAATCAGAGGCCGGGGATCGCAGATCTCCGCTACGGCGCTGCTGCGCAGCAGCACCGTATACATGTAAACAGCGGGGAAGAACTTCCCCGTGTGTTTACATTTACCCTGCGAGCGGCGAGCGGCGGCTCGCAGGTTGTTCACGGAGACACCCTCCGTGAAATGACATGGAACGGCCGCTCGTCCATGGAATCCACTTCAGGATTCAGGGGCGTACTTAAGCATACGCAGAATCCTGAAGTGGTTAAAGAGCAAAAGAACATCAGTTAACACTGTAAAGTCAAGTGAGCACCATAAATTTTGCCATAAACATAACCACAAAATAAAGAAAATAATAATAAAAAAAAAACAAATAGAAAGAAAAACAAATTGGTGATTTTCAATAGCCATATCAATGCCTCCCCACCCCTCCATAAAAAGCCCATAACTCTTGTGTCCACACACCATACAACATTTTTTGTTTTGATTTGATTCGAGCTTCCGATCCAATTTTTCGGAAGTTTCAATCAGAATCTTTGAGGTACCACACACGTATTTTCAAGATTGCCGCAATATCGGGAAAAAAGATTGTAAACTAAATTGGTTGGTTAGAAAAATCAAGAGAAAAAGTGAATAAAGTTTGGTATATACTGAATAGTTACATACAATTTTTTCGTGTTGAATACAATTTCACAATCCATCACACACCATACAATTCTTGATAACATTACATTTTCTAACATGTCAAATCTCTAAAAATCGAAAAGAAATGGAAATTTGATTGGATTTCTCGATCAAAAACAAATAGACGCTTTAAATTTTGTACACCAATTGTATGTATCGAATTGGTGTAAAGAAGGATCTTTTAATTGTATGGTGTGTGGCCATCTTTAGAGTTGGAGAGCCACAATCTAAAATAGACTTCTCAAGTCCCTCCTTGTTCATAGTTTACGCCCCCAAAGTCCCACACCTTTCCAAAGTGATCCTCAATTTAATGTATCAGCAAGGTGAAGTGTTGCATGGTCAACACCCTCCTGATCCTATGACCCACCACTTCGATAGCAGGTAACTTTTTATGCTTCCACAATGATGCAGTGGTAAGGTGAGATGCATTGTGAGTGTTTCCGTAAGCATCTTAAGGGTCTAAATCCCATGGGTGTAGTGGAATATGCTTCAGGACCAACATTTTATAGATTTTCTCCTTGATGGTGTACATGGAAGTTTGGGAGAGGGTAGGATGCACCCAGTGGCGTACCTAGGGCATTTAACACCCGGTGCTGGGTATTAAAAGACACCCCCCGCCATAAAAAAAAGTGACTGTGTAGGCCAGGTGTAGGCTCCCCCCCTAAAGTTGGCTTCAGTATAGGTAGCTAACAAAAAATGGGTGCGGCTATATCCTGCGAAAAATGGGCGTGACCATGGCCAGATGAGGGCGGAGCTAACTGTAATTTAAAGTGAACCCGGGATGAGAGTGATATGGAGGCTGCCATTTTTATTTCCTTTTAAACAATAGGCAGCCCCGCTAATCTGTTTGTCTGCAGTAGTGAACTGAATTACACCAGAAACAAGCATGCAGCTAATCTTATCAGTTCTGACAATATTGTCAGAAACCCCTGACCTGCTGCATGCTTGTTCAGGGTCTATGGTTGAAAGAATTAGAGGCAGAGGACCAGCACAGCAGCCAGGCAACTGGTATTGCTTAAAAGGAGATAAATATGGCAGCCTCAATATTATTCTCACCTCGGGTTCCCTTTAAAAGTGCAACGCAAAGACAGTGGGCCCAAGTTTTGGTGACCTTTCCCCAGAAAATTCACATAATTGTGAAGGTTTTCTCAAGAAAATACACGTAATGTGAGCAGATTTGCCCAGAAATTACGTTCAATCATGTCGGCAGATTTGACTAGAAAATACGTGCAATCATATGGCAGATTTGCCCAGAAAATAGTTCAATCATGTCGGCAGATTTGCCCAGAAAATATGTGCAATCATGTCGGCAGATTTGCCCAGAAAATATGTGCAATCATGTCGGCAGATTTGCCCAGAAAATATGTGCAATCATGTCGGCAGATTTGCCCAGCAAATACATGCAATAATGTCGGCAGATTTGCCCAGAAAATACGTGAAATCATGTTGGCAGATTTGCCCAGAAAATACATGCAATCATGTCGGCAGATTTGCCCAGAAAATACATGCAATCATGTGGAAGATTTGACCAGAAAATACATGCAATCATGTGGAAGATTTGACCAGAAAATACATGCAATCATGTGGCTGACCTGGCCAGAAAACACTTCAACCATATAGCAGACCTGGCCAGAACAGTCGATACACTTGATAATATAAATAAAGAGAGCAGGGCTACGGGAAAATGGCGCCCAAAGCCCTGCACTGCAGACTCAACGTCTCCAGAGCAGGGCTTCAGATGCCATTTTACTGTAGCCCTGCTCTGCCGCTGTCGGAGCTGCGAGCTGCTGCTGTCAGTGAACTGACACGGTTTCTATTAGACGCCGAAAGTCAGTTCACACTGGAGGGTGCTTGGATAATTTTAGGGGTGCTTCCGCACCCCCCTGGTGCTGCCACTGCCCCAGTATAGCTAGTATAGTTGCCCCCAATATAGCTAGTATAGTTGCCCTCAGTGTAGGTAATATAGTTGCCCCCAGTGTAGCTAGTATAGTGCCCCCCAATGTAGCTAGTATTGTGGCCCTCCAGTGTAGCTAGTATAGTGGCCCCCCAGTGTAGCTAGTATAGTGCCCCCCCAGTGTAGCTAGTATAGTGGCCCCCCAGTGTGGTTAGTATAGTGGCCCCCCAGTGTAGCAAGTATAATGGCCCCTCAGTGTAGCTAGAATAGTGCCCCCCCCCAGTGTAGCTAGTATAGTGGCCCCCCCCAGTGTAAATAGTATAGTGCCTCCCAGTATAGCTAGAAGGAGGGGTGACAGGGATAGCGGCGGGGAGGGGGAACTTATCCCCTCCTTCTGCCTCTTCCCTTCCACAATGTGGCCAGCGGGCACCAAACAGGCAGGGCGGGCAGGCGGAGAATACTCACTACACTTCCGTGTTCCAGCTGCTCACGCTGCGTCGCCGTCACATGCTTCTTCTGCGCCTTCAATGCCGTGACAGCATTGGAGGCGCCGAAGAGGCACGTGACGGCAATGCAGCGTTCCAGCAGCTGGAACGTGGAAGTGTAGTGAGTATTCTCCGCCCACCCGCCCTACCTGTTTGCTGCCCGCATTTTGGAGGGGAAGAGAGGCCCAGGTGGAGGGGACCCAGGTGAGGGGGGGATATGTCTCCCCTCCCCGCCGCTGTCCCTGTCACCCCTCCTTCTAGCGCTGCTCTTCCCTCCTGGCTCCTGCTCTGGAACTGTGGGGGGTCATGGCGACACCCCCTGGCTGTCAGTCACCCGGGGCGCCACGCCCCCCTGCGCCCCATGGTAGGAACTCCACTGGATGCACCCGTGGACATATATCAGTGGTATGGTAATCATACAATAGTTAGAGTAAGGTACTATAGTTCCTACCTTATAGCAGTAAAACTCACTCGTAAGGTAGGGGTAAATACTTCTCAAATTTTATTGGGGCACAAACGACAACGCGTTTCACGGTCAAAACCGCTTCCTCAGGTCTATAGATGTGCCTGGGGAATAGTGTTACAATCCTGGGCGCCAGAGATCTCAGAAGTTTAGGGTGTAAGAACACTGACATTCAGTCATATTCTCCAACCTCAGAAAAATTAGTGAATCAGGTCAAGTGCTTCACAGATAATATTCTTTCTCTCCAGCCTTGCTCATTATCTGCGGGATGCTGGTGAATGGGCCATATGCACTTATTACCACCGCTGTGTCTGCTGATCTGGTAAGCTTTCACGACTGATAGATCCCCCAGGCAATTCATGCTGTAATCAACTACCTCTAAACTGTCAAATGTGATGTTTGGTTTATTATTTATTCCCTTTGATTGCAGCTCTTAAAAAGGACCTTCTGTAAGTGATGTACGCTTCTTGTCATGGACACTGTACAAAAAATGTTTGTGAGAATAGGCTCTGTATTTTGTATTGACATATTGCGACTAAGACTGTATAAGAATGTTATATGAAACACTACAATACATAGCAGTGATAGGACATGTGGGGTGCACTATTCTTTGGAAGTTCATAAAATACTTGGTTGGCGTAGTAGATAGAATGTTTTCCGTGTTTGCATGGTTTCCTCCAGGTACTCTGGTTTCCCCATTTCAAAAACATACAGATAATTTCATTGGTTTCCCCCTAAATTGGACCTAGACAATAATGGACATATGACTATGGTAGGGATTAGATTGTGAGCCCCTCTATAGGGAGCGCTAGTGACAAGACTACATATCCGCTGTTAAGCACTGTGGAAGATGTCAGCACTATATGGATACAAAATAATGTCCAAGTGTTTAAAGTTATTACTTGACAAACTGCTAGGCAACAATGGAGGGAGAGTTGTGGGAGCGATCAAATAATTTTTGTGAGCCCTTAAAATAAAAAATAAAAAATCTTTACAGAGGAAAAAAAGCACAGTTCATAGTACAGTATACTGTTTACACAACAACCACTCTTAACACATTAGGGCATAATTAAGAAGGTAAATCAATCAGAAAAAATGAGGTAGCATTTCCCCCAAACAACATAGTAAGGCAGCCTGACCCCCAAGCAACATGATTAGATAGCATATAGCCTCAAACAGCTTAATTGGGCAATGTTTCACACCCCACTCCAAGAAGATAGACAGCACACAGACAAACCCACAAAAACTGTGAAGCATACATCCCTAGATAATATAATTAGACAGTGCCCTCCCCAAACATCATAAGAAGACTGAGTTTTCCAAAAAACAGAAAAATAGGGCAGAGACTCCTTCTAAATAACATAATCAGGGCAGATACCCCAAACATAATAAGGCAATCTGTACTTATTACATTAATAGGCTGCAAAAAGTTTCCAATACTAGAGGGTTCCAGGGAATGATGCACAAGAAGATCTTGATAGAAAACTTCTACAATCTCATAGATAACTTGTGTTTGACTTTCTTTCACAGGGAACACATGAGACTGTGCATGGAAATGCCAAGGCCCTGTCTACTGTCAGTGCCATTATCGATGGTTCTGGATCAATAGGTTAGTCTGGAGACCACATTCAGCTGCTGATTTTTGTAAAAAATGTACCAGAATGGGCAGTGTTCCTATAAGCTAAAGACATCTACAATCTACACAACTGAACATCTATACAGTACATACAATGAACACATTTGCTTACTTTTGTGTAATTATGTGCCTCCACTTGTATTTTATAGCCCTGGACTGGTTAATCTGATAACTTTCAGTTGCTATGAAGCTGTATGTAGTCTCGTAGATCTTTACATAGTAGCTGTCAGCTGCCCATGTCTCGGTATCATGAGAGCTTCATAGACCTCACATTGTTTTGTGAAGAATAGCTACAAGTCTGAGGTGAATTATGCTAATGGAGGATCGCATCATGTGTCCTCAGGTGCTGCTTTAGGACCAGCCTTGGCTTCTGTTCTCGCTTCCAAAAGCTGGAGCTACGTTTTCTACATGCTAATTGCGGCTGATATCTTAGGCGCTTTGGTAAGTTTTCTGTATCTTCAGTATATACTTGAATATAAGTCTAGAAATCTAGGCCTGACTCACTAAATAAAAGTATAAGGGTCGACTTATACGCTTGTCACAAGTCACACAGAGTACACTGAATAATTTGTGTTTTATGAGTGACATTCCCATTCGCAGCAATTTCCCCAGTGGTAAGTGGCACTTTCTTGAAAATGGCAAGAAAACACAGGTCTGAAAGTCCTGGCCACAACAATTAAAGGAAAAGGGGCAGAGAGAGAGCTACAGGGCTGCAGGAAGGGGAGGCAAGGGGCATGAATTTGATAGAGCTTTCCATCAAATTTGCATACGAGCAACATACAAATATAAAGAAACATGAAATGATCACAGATGTTCTCTATACATTCAGCCTAACACACATTACATGGCTAAAGGCAGTCGCTTCATAAACTCTGCATGCCATCGCTGTGATTATTAAAAAACAGTAGGCGATCTGTTGTACAATTCCATAATATATCATGTTTCATTACATTTGTATGTGTAGCATCCTTCTTACTTGTAGAATGAATGTATCATTACAGGAGACCTAGCAAAGAGGGTGGAGTGCAAAGAGGTGCAAACTATTTTGCTTTCTGCTTTGTGCTGACCTATGAACCAGTGAGACAAACAGAAATAACTTGTTTCACAACAGAGTTATAGCAGTTGCAGACACCAAGCTTATTTGACATTACTGTAGTGCAGGGGTGTCAAACTCAAACACACAGTAGGCTGAAATTAAACACTGAGACCAAGTCGTGGGCCAACCTCACTGACTAGTGGCCCCCTTCTTCCCTTATAAAGTTCCCCGGTGTCTAGTGGTTCTTCTCCCTCCCCTATACAGTTCCCTGGTGCCTAGTGCCACCCCCCACCCCTATACAGGTCCCTAATGTTTAGTGCTTTCCCCGTACCTCCCCCATATGGCTTCCCTGTTGTTCTAGGGCTTTAACTCCAATATAGCTTCCCTTGTGGTCTAGAGTGGGCCAAGCATAATGCAAAGTGGGGAATTCACTTAGGGGCCAAATGTAATGGCTCTGAGGGCCAGATTTGGCTAGTGGGCCGGTGTTTGATATGTGTGCTGTAGTGATAAGTGTTATGGAAATCTGACTGCTTTTTGTTCCTTCCAGTCCTTGTTACGTCTCGTATACAAAGAAGTTAAACATTTGTGCCGATGCTATAGCAGGGCGACAAGGTAAGGGAAGATGTTTGTTTTCTGGAGAAATGTTGTCTATTGCCTTTTTCTTACTAGCTTCCCATTCTGTCTTTCACATTTGAAAAACTGACTACCCACCAGCAGAAGGTGTTTTATTATCTTGCTATAGAAATGCCAAACATATTTGACGCACGAGTACATGAGCAAGAAGCATTTCCCATAATGCATGACTTCAGGTCAGTAACTGAACATGCAAGTAATTTTCTTATGGCCCCAAAAAGTCAGGCTAAATAAACAGGCTATAGTTACATACAGTCTGTTACTAAATCCTAATCATTTTATAGAAACATATAATCCAATTTGCAATTTCAAATTTGCTGTGTGTGGTATTAGTGAGAACATGCAAAGTAAAGAATTATCATTCTGTAGCATCAGGACCGAAACCTTTATGCCAACAATTTGTACACAATTCCATATAATTCCAAAGGGTTCACATACTTTTTCTTGGTACTGAATATATATATATATATATATATATATATATATATATATATATATATATATATATATATAGTCAGTGCTGCCCATAATTATTCATACCCTTGGCAAACCGGGAATGACATAGGTGTATCTCAAAAGATGATAAGACAATGTACAAGAGGCATTATTTACATTTGAGCAAAAAGTATCCAGTCCAGAACTATTCATAGCCTTCTCAACAATCAATAGAATAGCCTTTATTGGCTATTACTGCAATCAAACGCTTCCTATAATTGCAGACCAGCTTTTTGCATGTCTCCACAGGTATTTTTGACCATTTATCTTTAGCATTGAGTTCCAAGGCCAAGTTTCTCTGCAGACTGCCTGATATTGTGGTTGAGAATACTCATGTATTGCACTTTTTTCATGGTACTATTTACTGTGATTAGGTCCATTGGCCGAACCCCCCCCCCCCTGACCCCCCCCCCCCCTCCCCAAAGCATTAGGTTCCCACCACCATGTTTGACAGTGGGGATGGTATTCTTTGGGTTGAAGGCTTTTTTACGCCAGGAAACATTATTGTGACCAAACAATTCAAATTTTGTTTTATCTGATCATAACACGGAAGTCTTCTTTGTCCAGATGAGCATTTGCAAAGACCAAGTAAGTTTAACACAGCAGTGTGCAGTGTCCATAGGATTGGCTGCCTTGAGACATTGCCACCAGCAGAGCCCAGATTCACCAGGATGGCTTTGGTGGTTATCCTTGGATTCCTTTTCACCTCACTCACTATCCTCCTGGACAGCACAGATGCCACTTTTGGCTTCCGACTATGTCCTCTGAGATTTTCCACAGTGTGGAACATCTTGTGTTTTTTAATAATACTTTGCACACCTGATTTTTATATGCTGATTTCCCTGTACACATTATCAAAGTACTTAACCTGTAAACATGCCTTTTTATGCGAAATAAAACTTTTGATTGATGAAAAAAAAAAATAATACTTTGCACTGTAGCCACTGGAACTTGAAAACATTTAGAAATGACCTTGTAGCCCTTTCCTGACTTGTGAGCAACCACAATGCACAGCCAACGGTCCTGACTGAGCTCCTTTGTCTTAGCCATGACTGTCCACAAATCAACTGCAGAGAGCTGCTTTTTTAACCTGCTGAGTTGATTAAAGGGATACTTAAGTCAAATAAAAAAATTATTTTTACTTACCTGGGGCTTCCCTCAGCCCCCTGCAGCTGTCCGGTGCCCTTGCAGCATCGCTCCGATCCTCCTGTCCCCGCTGGTGGCTCCTTCCGGTTTCGGCGACAGCCGCCGACAGGCTGGGAACGTGAGTGATTCTTCGCGTTCCCAGCCACAATAGCGTAGCGCCCTCTATGCTGTTATTGCGGCAAGAAGGCAGCAATAACAGCCATAGAGGGTGCTATTGTGGCTGGGAACGCGTTCCCAGCCTGTCGGTGGCTGTCGCCGAAACTGGAAGCAGCCACCGGCGGGGACAGGAGGATCGGAGTGATGCTGCGAGGGCACCGGACAGCTGCAGGGGGCTGAGGGAAGCCCCAGGTGAGTAAAACAAATTTATTTTAATTTGACTTAAGTATCCCTTTAAAACAGCTGATCCCAATTAATCAGTGCAATTAGAATGCTTTAGAACAGCTTGGAATGGTATAGAACTTTGGATTTTCCCACTGACTGTGACAGTTCGTGAAAGGTATGAATAATTTTGAACTGGACACCTTTTGCTCAAATGTAAATAAAAGCTGAGAAATGTTTTTTTACCCACAATAATGCCTCTTGTACGTCATCTTATTCTCTTTTGGGAGACATTTATGTTATTTCCCGTCAAAAAATTACTTGGTGGTTGAATAAAAGTAACTTTAAGTCAAAATTTGCCAGGGGTATTAATAATTATGGCCAGCACTGTATATATATATATATATATATATATATATATATATATATATATATATATATATATAAATAAATACAGTATATAAACAGGGCTGTGGAGTTGGCGTTGGAGTAAAAGCAATTTTGGGTACCTGGAGTCGGAGTTTTCATAAACTGAGGAGTCGGATGATTTTTGTACCAAATCTACAGCCCTGGTAAGTATTAGACTAAGGAGTCGGAGTCGAGGAGTCGGGGCAGTTTCGGGTACCTGGAGTCGGAGGTTTCATAAACGAAGGAGTCGGAGTCAGATGATTTTTATACCGACTCCACAGCCTTGTATATAGATAAATACATACAATGGCTTGCAAAAGTATTCGGCCCCCTTGAAGTTTTCCACATTTTGTCACATTACTGCCACAAACATGAATCAATTTTATTGAAATTCCACGTGAAAGACCAATACAAAGTGGTGTACACATGAGAAGTGGAACAAAAACCATACATTATTCCAAACATATTTTACAAATCAATAACTGCAAAGTGGGGTGTGCGTAATTATTCAGCCCCCTGAGTCAATACTTTGTAGAACCACCTTTTGCTGCAATTACAGCTGCCAGTCTTTTAGGGAATGTCTCTACCACCTTTGCACATCTAGAGACTGAAATCCTTGGCCATTCTTCTTTGCAAAACAGCTCCAGCTCAGTCAGATTAGATGGACAGAGTTTGTGAACAGCAGTTTTCAGATCTTGCTACAGATTCTCGATTGGATTTAGATCTGGACTTTGACTGGGCCATTCTAACACATGAATATGTTTTGTTTTAAACCATTCGATTGTTGCCCTGGCTTTATGTTTACGGTCGTTGTCCTGCTGGAAGGTGAACCTCCACCCCAGTCTCAAGTCTTTTGCAGACTCCAAGAGTTTTTTTTTTCCAAGATTGCCCTGTATTTGGTTCCATCGATCTTCCCATCAACTTTGACCAGCTTCCCTGTCCCTGCTGAAGAGAAGCAACCCCAGAGCATGATGCTGCCACCACCATATTTGACAGTGGGGATGGTGTGTTCTGAGTGATGTGCAGTGTTAGTTTTCTGCCACACATAGCGTTTTGCATTTTGGCCAAAAAGTTCCATTTTGGTCTCATCCGACCAGAGCACCTTCTTCCACATGTTTGCTGTGTCCTCCACATGGCTTGTGGCAAACTGCAAACGGGACTTCTTATGCTTTTCTGTAAAAAAAATGGCTTTCTTCTGGCTTTCTTGTTGTCACTCTTCCATAAGAGCCAACTTTGTGCAGTGCAGGATTAATAGTTGGACAGATTCCCCCACCTGAGCTGTAGATCTCTGCAGCTTGTCCAGAGTCACCATGGGCCTCTTGACTGCATTTCTGATCAGCGCTCTCCTTGTTCGGCCTGTGAGTTTAGGTACACGGCCTTGTCCTGATAGGTTTACAGTTGTGTCATACTCCTTCTATTTCTGAATAATCGCTTGAACAGTGTTCCGTGGGATGTTCAAGGCTTTGGAAATCTTTTTGTAGCCTAAGCCTGCTTTAAATTTCTCAATAACTTTATTCCTGACCTATCTAGTGTGTTCTTTGGACTTTATGGTGTTGTTGCTTCCAATATTCTCTTAGACAACCTCTGAGACCATCACAGAGCAGCTGTATTTGTACTGACATTAGATTACACACATGTGCACTCTATTTAGTCATTAGCACTCATCAGGCAATGTCTATGGGCAACTGACTGCACTCAGACCAAAGGGGCTGAATAATTATGCACACCCCACTCTGCAGTTATTGATTTGTAAAATATGTTTGGAATCATGTATGACTTTCGATCCACTTCTCACATGTACACCACTTTGTATTGGTCTTTCACGGGGAATTCCAATAAAATTGATTCATGTTTGTGGCAGTAATGTGACAAAATGTGGAAAACTTCAAGGGGGCCGAATACTTTTGCAAGCCACTGTAAATACACTATATATATATATATATATATATATATATACAGTCTCTGACAAAAGTGATTGTTTTCTTTTTATGGGACAACAATGTAAGAAGATATGACACTTTGATACAATGTAAAGTAGTCAGTACCAGTCCCTTATATATATTATCATATACGGCCATCCCTCACCATTTCCATATACCCTCATACACTTTTATCCAGCATAACCAACCGCATCATATTTCAAAACTAGGAAGTAATCCTCTTACCCCTCCCCCTGAATTCATCATCTCACCACAATCATACCATATCCTACTATTTAGCAATCCCACACTCCACGCCATTTTGAAATCCAATAAATTCCAACATTTTTACCACATTTCTCGACACTTTTTGAGCAATACCGCACACACGTTTTTTCATGTATTAAAAATACACTATATTGTAATATACAATTGTGTCTCACACAGCGCTCTAATTCGCTATCCATCTCTGTCATATTTCAGTGATACTCCGTTTTGTTGATTGCCTGATGAAGCGGGATTGTGCCCGTGAAACGCGTAGCAGTATTGTATAGGAGTATGTGAATACATTTTTCTGGATCATAAAGCAACAGCATCGTGTCTGTTTCTGAGTGACAGGTCCACCGCCGCCACCCGAACATTTTAAATGTTTTAGCATTTTTTACTCTGTTGGCGCCTCTGTACACCTTTACGTAAAGTAGTCAGTGTACAGCTTGTATTACAGTCTAAAGTTGTTGTCCACTTAAAATACCTCAACACACAGCTATTACTGTCTAAACCACTGGCAACAAAAGTGAGTAAACCCCTAAGTGAACATGATACTCGTTACTGTTACAAAAATTGCTCTGGTCCATAAGTGTAAAACCCCCCTTCATGGTGAAGTGGTTAAGGTGGCCACACATGAAACAATAAAATGATCCGATTTTATGGCAATTTGATTAGAAACAAGAAGATGAACTGAAAAGTCAAGAGCTTTTTTTAT
The DNA here is from genome assembly GCF_040937935.1 of Hyperolius riggenbachi. Taxonomy (NCBI): domain Eukaryota; kingdom Metazoa; phylum Chordata; class Amphibia; order Anura; family Hyperoliidae; genus Hyperolius; species Hyperolius riggenbachi. Next base: position 90,298,033 of record NC_090656.1, read on the forward strand.
TTGTTCGAAAATTCTGATTGTTATTTCCCACAATGCAATGAGGTTCACAGATGGGAAACTGTCAGGATCATGGTCATGATATCACACTGTGGGAGGGGTTTACCACAATATTATCCACACAGACCCCCCCTGATGATCTAGTTATTAGAATAAGTATACATACAGTGATGTGAAAAACTATTTGCCCCCTTCCTGATTTCTTATTCTTTTGCATGTTTGTCACACTTAAATGTTTCTGCTCATCAAAAACCGTTAACTATTAGTCAAAGATAACATAATTGAATACAAAATGCAGTTTTAAATGATGGTTTTTATTATTTAGTGAGAAAAAAAACTCAAAACCTACATGGCCCTGTGTGAAAAAGTAATTGCCCCCTGAACCTAATAACTGGTTGGGCCACCCTTAGCAGCAATAACTGCAATCAAGCGTTTGCGATAACTTGCAACGAGTCTTTTACAGTGCTCTGGAGGAATTTCGGCCCACTCATCTTTGCAGAATTGTTGTAATTCAGCTTTATTTGAGGGTTTTCTAGCATGAACCGCCTTTTTAAGGTCATGCCACAACATCTCAATAGGATTCAGGTCAGGACTTTGACTAGGCCACTCCAAAGTCTTCATTTTGTTTTTCTTCAGCCATTCAGAGGTGGATTTGCTGGTGTGTTTTTTGGTCATTGTCCTGCTGCAACACCCAAGATCGCTTCAGCTTGAGTTGACGAACAGATGGCCGGACATTCTCCTTCAGGATTTTTTGGTACACAGTAGAATTCATGGTTCCATCTATCACAGCAAGCCTTCCAGGTCCTGAAGCAGCAAAACAACCCCAGACCATCACACTACCACCACCATATTTGACTGTTGGTATGATGTTCTTTTGCTGAAATGCTGTGTTACTTCTACAACAGATTTAACAGGACACGCACCTTCCAAAAAGTTCAACTTTTGTCTCGGCGGTCCACAAGGTATTTTCCCACAACTCTTGGCAATCATTGAGATGTTTTTTTAGCAAAATTGAGACGAGCCTTAATGTTCTTTTTGCTTAAAAGTGGTTTGCGCCTTGGATATCTGCCATGCAGGCCGTTTTTGCCCAGTCTCTTTCTTATGGTGGAGTCGTGAACACTGACCTTAATTGAGGCTAGTGAGGTCTGCAGTTCTTTAGATGTTGTCCTGGGGTCTTTTGTGGCCTCTCGGATGAGTTTTCTCTGCGCTCTTGGGGTTATTTTGGTCGGCCGGCCACTCCTGGGAAGGTTCATCACTGTTCCATGTTTTTGCCATTTGTGGATAATGGCTCTCACTGTGGTTCGCTGGAGTCCCAAAGCTTTAGAAATGGCTTAATAACCTTTACCAGACTGATAGATCTCAATTACTTTTGTTCTCATTTGTTCCTGAATTTCTTTGGATCTTGGCATGTCTAGCTTTTGAGGTGCTTTTGGTCTACTTCTCTGTGTCAGATAGCTCCTATTTAAGTGATTTCTTGATTGAAACAGGTGTGGCAGTAATCAGGCCTGCAGGTGACTACAGAAATTGAACTCGGGTATGATAAACCACAGTTATTTTTTAACAAGGGGGGCAATCACTTTTTCACACAGGGCCATGTAGATTTTGAGTTTTTTTTTCTCACTAAATAATAAAAACCATCATTTAAAACTGCATTTTGTGTTCAATTATGTTATCTTTGACTAATAGTAAACGGTTTTTGATGAGCAGAAACATTTAAGTGTGACAAACATGCATAAGAATAAGAAATCAGGAAGGGGGCAAATAGTCACATCACTGTATGTGTACATAGAATGTACTAATTCCTACAAATAATGAACAAACAAAAGTATAAATTTAATTTTACAGGGAAATTGGGAGTGATAACCTTTCCTGAACTAATAATTTTGAAATAGCTCCAAGAATGTCTCATGTGCACAGTGTAATGATTGGTGTCAGCAACACAGATTTTTCTGATTATTGGTGATCTACAGTATCACCAATAATACAGATGCTATACCTGATTATGTGGTGATCTGCAGAATCATCAATAATACTAGTATAGCTAGACACAGGACACCCAATGTGATATAGTGTTTTGTGCAACAGTAATTGGAGAGATTATCTCCCGAGAAGCGGGAGATACAAACACTTCTGAAGCCTAGGATTCCCTGAGGGGCAGGGAACCAGGCTGTACTGCAGCCAGTGGATACCTGAGGAGCAGGAATCACTGTCTGGAGTAATATGATGATGATTGGTCTGCAGCTAGGAATTCCCTGAGGAGCAGGGAATCAGACTGTACTGCAGCCAAGGATTCCCTGAGAGGCAGGGAATCAGACTGTACTGCAGCCAGTGGACCTTGGATAGGTAGAGACCCACTGACTGTGCTGCACGATGGTCTCCAGTGGAGCTGGCGACCATAGGCCTGATTTAGCAGCTAATAACCCCCTGAAGAGCAGGCGTCACAGGTATACAGTAAGGCTGATCACCCAGGGGCTAGGTGACAGCCAGAAAGATCAGACAAGCCAGGTCGGCAACACACGGACAGACAAAGTACAGAAGCGGAAGACTGATTCGGTATCCAGGTACAGGCAAAGTTGGCAACAGGTAATCAGATGGGCGGAAGTACCGAATCAGAGAACAGGAGAGTAGTCAGGAAAGCCAGGGGTCATAACAGGTAACAGTATATATATCAATCCTAGTCTTAGGTGTGAGGTCCTTGGTCTCAACACCTGGGAACTAGTCTAACAGATGATAGTGACAATATAGCAATCTCCTAGTCTTAGGTGTGAGGTCCTTGGTCTCAACACCTGGGAACTAGTCTAACACATAAACAGTAGCAAGCAATAGTACTTTAAAGCTATCAACGGAATCTGACTCAGTGTGAATTCCCAGCTCCGTTGGTTCTAACACACTGTGGGATCTGACTCAGGTCTAAAGGCTCACACGTATATGTTCGCAACAGCAGACAACTTGCAAGTGACAAGCGAGTCCTATATATACTAAAAGCGCTCCACAGCGCCGAACCAGTCACTCAGCCAATCCGGAGCATAGCTGGAGTCAGCTGATCAGCATGATTAGCTGACTCCTCTTCTAGCAGCATAAAGGTCCTGGCGCGCGCACGCTTAGTTCTCCATCTGTGTGCACTAGAAGGACCAGGCAGACTGTGCATCTGCCACATAACATCTGAGAAACTTCTCAAGGGACTGGTTTATTCTGTCAGTCTGGCCATTGGTCTGTGGGTGGTAGCCTGATAAAAATTAAAGATCCATCTCCAGCTGATGGCAAAAGGCCCTCCAAAATTTTGACACAAACTGGACTCCCCGATCTGACACTACATTCTCCGGAATGCCATGCAGCCGGAAAATGTGCTGGATGAAGAGATCAGCCAACTCCTGGGCCGAGGGGAGTCCTTTCAGAGGGACAAAATGAGCCATCTTACTGAATCTATCTACTACCACCCAAATGACTGTCTTGCCCTCAGACTTGGGGAGTTCTCCCACAAAGTCCATCGACAGATGGGTCCAGGGTTCACTGGGCACTGGTAAGGGTTGTAGTGTACCCACTGGTGCCTGACGAGAGGGCTTACTCCTGGCACAAACTGAGCACTCTCTTACAAACTCCTTACAATCAGTTGCTAGCGTAGGCCACCAAGCGCATCTGGCCAGCAAATCCTGAGTTCTGGCAGCCCCAGGATGCCCCGCATTTTTATGGGAATGGAACAATTGCAGGAGTTGTAGGCGGAAGGGTAGTGGTACAAACATGACTCCCTCAGGCTTCCCTTCTGGAACATCCTGCTGATAGTGGCCCAGAGCAGCCGTCCAATCCTTCCAGGTCTCAGTAGCTGCCAAGACTACTTTTTGAGGTAGGATGGTTTCTGGGGTTGAGGGCTGTACTGTCTCGGGCTCGAAACACCTAGATAGGGCGTCAGCTTTGACGTTCTTACTCCCTGGGGTGTACGTTATGACAAATCTGAATCTTGAAAAGAACAAAGACCAATGGGCCTGTCGAGGACTGAGTCTTTTGGCCCCTTCTATGTACTCCAAGTTTTTATGATCTGTATAGACTGTGATAGTATGCTCTGCCCCTTCTAGCCAATGTCGCCATTCTTCGAAGCCTAATTTAATGGCCAAAAGTTCTCAATTGCCAATATCGTAGTTCTTCTCAGCAGGAAAGAACCTACGGGAAAAGTAAGCACAGGGGTGAAGTTTGCCCTGCAGACCAGAGAGTTGAGACAGTACAGCCCCAACCCCGACCTCTGAGGCATCAACCTCTGCAATGAAGGGGAAGGTGACATCCACATGTCTCAAAATGGGAGCAGAACAGAACAGTTTTTTCAATGTGGAGAAGGCAGAATGTGCCTCTGCTGACCAGTGGTATGTGTTAGCCCCTTTCTTGGTAAGACTGGTGAGGGGTGACACTACCGAAGAGAATCCCTTGATGAATCTCCTGTAGTAATTGGCAAAGCCCAAAAATCTTTGGAGTGCCTTCAAACCCACAGGTTGTGGCCACTCCAAAACAGCCGAGACTTTTTCTGGATCCATGGAGAGACCAGATGTGGAGATAATATAACCCAGAAAAGAAACAGAAGTGACCTCGAAGAGGCACTTCCCTAGCTTGGCATACAGTGAATTTTGTCTTAATTTCCTCAGAACGTACTTGACATGTTTACGATGTTCTGTCAGATTAGGAGAAAAAATCAGTATGTCGTCTAGATACACTAGCACGAATTTCCCCAGAACCTCCCTGAAAACCTCATTGATCAACTCCTGGAAGACGGCAGGGGCGTTACACAACCCGAAGGGCATCACCAGATACTCGTAGTGCCCGTCGGGTGTGTTGAACGCCATCTTCCATTCGTCACCGTCTCTAATCCATACCAGGTTGTATGCACCTCGCAAATCCAGTTTGGAAAAAATACTGGCATTGGTCACCTGAGCAAATAAATCGTCAATGAAAGGCAAAGGGTAACGATTTTTTACTGTAATCTTATTTAAACCTCGGTAGTCAATGCAGGGTCGGAGGCCTCCATCCTTTTTCTGTACGAAAAAGAATCCTGCCCCAGCTGGTGAGCGAGAAGGGCGGATGAAGCCTTTGGCCAAATTCTCTTTGATGTAATACTGCATTGCCACCTTCTCAGGTCCTGATAGATTATAAAGGTGACCCCTAGGAGGCATACAACCAGATCTTAAATCGATGGGACAATCAAAGCTACGGTGAGGAGGGAGTTTGTCTGCAGACTTGGGACAAAACACATCAGAAAATTCTGCATACTGTACTGGCACACCTTTAACCTGAATCTTGGTAGCGCAAACAGCAACTTTCTCTAAACAATGATGATGACAATGGGCCGACCAGCTCTTTAGCTGACCTGTAGCCCAGTCAATCTGAGGAGAGTGAAGTTGTAACCAAGGCATACCAAGAATAATGGTAGATGTTGCCATCTGCAGGACCAAGAACTGTAAACTCTCTTTATGTAACACCCATTACACACCAACAATGGGGTCTGAGAAAGAGGTTGTCTACTCTGTAATGGAGAGTCGTCAACTGCAGTAACTAGAATCTGTCGGTCTAATGGGAGTAACGGAATTCCCAATTTCTTAGCAAAGTCATAATCTATGAAATTAGCTGCAGAGCCGGAGTCTACAAAGGCTTCTGTGGGGACAGTCTGACCCTCCCACGAGATGGAACAGGGAAGGAGCAGACGATTATTGTTTAGAGGTAGAGACTGCTCGCCAAGGGTATTACCTCTGACTACACCTAGGCAGCAGCGTTTCCCGACTTAGGACAATTCTGAACCCTGTGACCCTCCTCAGCACAGTATAAACAGTTTTTCCGATTTCCTGCGATTCTTTTCCACCTGCGTCAATCTAGAGTGTCCGATTTGCATCGGCTCTGGCAGGGGTGACGAGGGTGGAGAGGAGGCATAGGAGACATATCTTACAGCATTTCTACCCCGGGACTGTCTTTGATAGCGTAAGCGGCGATCTACCCTTACAGCTAAAGCGATTGCCTCGTCAAAGGACTTAAGGTGCGTACACACGTCAGATAAAAGTCTTTGGAAAATGAAAGATCACAGACCAATTTTACCCCCTTTCATGTAGTATGAGAGCCATACCTTCACAGTTGTTTCTATGGAGCTGATCTCCCCATCAGATAAAAATCTTTGCAAGATGCTGCACACAAAGATGCTGTACACATGCAACAGATCAGTATCTGCAAAAGATCTGTTCCTGCAAAAGATCCATTCCTGCAAAATGCATTCATAGTCTATGATATCTGCAGATCCCATACACACCTTGTTTAATGGACATTCATCTGCAGATCAGACAATTATCTGCCGATCTGAAGATCCAACCTGGTGGATCTGATCTACAGATAATTGTCTGTTACACAAGGTGTGTATGAGGATCTGCAGATCTCATAGACTATGAATGCGTTTTGCAGGAATGGATCTTTTGCAGGAACAGATCTTTTGCAGATACTGATCTGTTGCATGTGTACAGCGGTCTTTGTGTGCAGCATCTTGCAATGATTTTTATCTGGTGGGGAGCTCAGCTCCATAGAATAGACTGTGTAGAGTATGGCTCTCATACTACATAAAAGGGGGTAAAATTGGTCTGTGATCTTTCATTTTCCAAAGACTTTTATCTGACGTGTGTACCCACCTTTAGGCTCAGGATGTCCCAACATCAATTCGGAAACTGCATCAGATAAACCTGACAAAAAACAGTCTAATAGTGCATATGTTCCCCACCTAGCTGATACAGCCCACTTCCTGAACTCTGCCGCATAAACCTCTACCGGATCTTGACCCTGGCGCAGGGTCTTTAGCTTCCGCTCAGCGGTGGAAGCAATATCCGGATCATCATATATAATGGCCATGGCTTTAAAAAATTCCTGAACCGATGTCAGAGCCTCGTGCTCTGCATGAAGACTATATGCCCAGGTCTGTGAATCCCCTGACAAAAGGGTCTTTATAAACGTAACTCTCTGAGACTCAGTTCCCCAAAGGGTAGGCCTTAACTCAAAATATGATAGCACTCGATTTCTGAAATTCTGAAAGTCAGATCTATGTCCAGAAAACTTTTAAGGTACAGACATGCGAAAGTCTGTAACTAGAGGGGATCGCAATTTATTCACAGACGTTTGGAAAACCTGTATTGACCCAGACAAAGCTGGGATTTAAGTCTGCTGGCCATCAAGCACCCTGATGAGATTATCCACCGAAGTGGCTAAACTGTCACCTCGGCTGTGTAGTGCGTCCATATTGTTTTGGTCTGCTGTTCTGTAACGACTGGTGTCAGCAACACAGATTTTTCTGATTATTGGTGATCTGCAGTATCACCAATAATACAGATGCTATACCTGATTATGTGGTGATCTGCAGAATCACCAATAATACTAGTATAGCTAGACACAGGACACCCAATGTGATATAGTGTTTTGTGCAACAGTAATTGGAGAGATTATCTCCCGAGAAGCGGGAGATACAAACACTTCTGCAGCCTAGAATTCCCTGAGGGGCAGGGAACCAGGCTGTACTGCAGCCAGTGGATACCTGAGGAGCAGGAATCACTGTCTGGAGTAATATGATGATGATTGGTCTGCAGCTAGGAATTCCCTGAGGAGCAGGGAATCAGACTGTACTGCAGCCAAGGATTCCCTGAGAGGCAGGGAATCAGACTGTACTGCAGCCAGTGGACCTTGGATAGATAGAGACCCACTGACTGTGCTACACGATGGTCTCCAGTAGAGCTGGCGACCATAGACCTGATATAGCAGCTAATAACCCCCTGAAGAGCAGGCGTCACAGGTATACAGTAAGGCTGATCACCCAAGGGCTAGGTGACAGCCAGAAAGATCAGACAAGCCAGGTCGGCAACACACGGACAGACAAAGTACAGAAGCGGAAGACTGATTCGGTATCCAGGTACAGGCAAAGTTGGCAACAGGTAATCAGATGGGCGGAAGTACCGAATCAGAGAACAGGAGAGTAGTCAGGAAAGCCAGGGGTCATAACAGGTAACAGTATATATATCAATCCTAGTCTTAGGTGTGAGGTCCTTGGTCTCAACACCTGGGAACTAGTCTAACAGATGATAGTGACAATATAGCAATCTCCTAGTCTTAGGTGTGAGGTCCTTGGTCTCAACACCTGGGAACTAGTCTAAGACATAAACAGTAGCAAGCAATAGTACTTTAAAGCTATCAACGGAATCTGACTCAGTGTGAATTCCCAGCTCCGGTGGTTCTAACACACTGTGGGATCTGACTCAGGTCTGAGCGCTCACACGTATATGTTCGCAACAGCAGACAACTTGCAAGTGACAAGCGAGTTCTATATATACTAAAAGCGCTCCACAGCGCCGAACCAGTCACTCAGCCAATCCGGAGCATAGCTGGAGTCAGCTGATCGGCATGATTAGCTGACTCCTCTTCTAGCAGCATAAAGGTCCTGGCGCGCGCGCGCTTAGTTCTCCATCTGTGTGCACTAGAAGGACCAGGCAAGGCAGCATCACGCTGCTGCGCGGCAGCAGCCGCCGGCTGGGACGCGGAGATAGCCGCCATGCTGCTCTCCCATGCTACGGCATCTCCGCTATTCATTACACACAGCAAATCAGAGGTTTCACCACAATAGCAGCCATAGACACCCCGCCCTCTCCCCATGATCTATTTGATTAACCACTTTCCCCACTGCTACAGTATATCTACGTCAGCTGTGGCACCCTCCAAGCCACAGCCACCTAGATATACTGACCTGGTTGCAGCCCTGCTGTGCACGGTCGGGTGCGCTTCAGAGCGCACCCTCCAGCACTGTCAGTTGCATTACTAATTGGTGGAAGGGAACATGTTCCCTTTTGGCCAATTAGTCCACCCCCCTCCCATGAACGATCACTGCAGTAGTGAACTGCAGCGATCCTTCATCTGTCCCCCTTGGCGCACAAATAGTTAAAAAAATGCACAAGCAAGCAGCCTCACTCACCTTACCTCGGTCACCTTGACGTCATCAAGCCGGGACCCGGCAATATGCGGCTGACTGCAGAGCGGTGATCGGAGGATCAGGCTTCAGGATAGTCGCAGGACCGAGGTAAGGTGAGTGAGACTGCTTGCTTGTGCATTTTTTAAAAACTATTTCTGCACGGAGGGGGCTGCCTGGTGTGGGGGGGGGGGGGGCATCTGGCTATGGATTTTTTGGGGGAGGGGGGGGATATGCAAAGGGGGTATACAGAGTTACTGGGGGACATCTTAGTAACAAAGGGGAGGGTGGGGGGGTTACAAATTTTGCACATCTGGGCACCTGGGGGGGGAGGTCCCATAACTTAATACTGGGGGCACATTTGGCTATAATGGGGGGCAGCACTAATCCTGGGGGTACATCTGGCTATAATGGGGTAATCCTGATCCCAGGGACACATCTGGCTATAAAGAGGGGCACTATTTCTGGGGGTGCATCTGTCAATCTATTCTGGGGGTGGCAAGCACAGAGGACACATCTGGCTATGCTGGGGGGGCTGATATTGGGGACACATCTGGCTATACTGGGGGGGGGGGGGGGTGATACTGGGGACACATCTGGATATCTATACTAGGGCGACTTTAACTGGTGGCACAATTTTTATGTCAATCGCACTTTTTATTTTTAAACAGAAATTGGTCAAAAATGAGAAATAATGCATTTTTTTCTCCCCCCTACTTTTCCCATTAAAATGCATAGAGAGGAACATTTTATTTGGGACCAAATACCACCCAATGAAAGCTTAGTTTGTCTTGAAAAAAACAATATATAGATCATTTAAGTGGCACGAGAACAGGTGAAGTTATTGGTGATTAAACAGGGACACCGCTAAAGCATAAGAACTGCTCTGGTCAATAAGGGGAAAACAAGGTCTGGATGCAAAGTGGTTAAAGGTAAAGATTTTTCGTGGGAAAGGGGTAATCAGCTACTGATTGGAATTAAGTTGAATCCTTGGTTAAAGTTCCTCTTTAAAGGGAAATGCTGCTGCATTACATTTTATTATTTGTGCCCAGTTGTTTGGAAAGGTACATATAGTTATTATTCCCTTATATTTATTGTTATATCTTGTGTTATACACAGTCTCTATCAAATTAAATGAACGTATGAATAATTATTTTATATATGCCATCTGAAACCTGTGAGAGGTTCACAAATTTTGAAAGCATATCCATTCCTCACCAATTTTATAATTCAAAAGAGTAAAAATGAAAATGATATATTTTGCATCAATCAGAAGTACCAGAGATACAGGCCACTGAAGTCAAAGTCAGTTGTGAACCTAAGTTTTGTTATTGGTTATGATCAGATGCCAATAGCTGCATTAAAAGAAAACTATCAAACCAAGAGCCTGATTCACAAAGCGGTGCTAACAGTTAGCACGCTGGTGAAAAGCCCTTTATCACGCCTAAACTCAGTTTAGGCATGATAAGTTTAGGTGTGATAAGTTTAGGTGTGATAAGTTTAGGCATGATAAGTTTAGGTGTGATAAGTTTAGGCGTGATAAGTTTAAGCACCAACTGGGTCAGCACCGCAGTGCACAGCTGATCAAAAGATGTTCGCTAGCAAAGTCTTGTGCACTTCGCATAGAGTTTAATGGCACTGCTTTGCGTGCGGGACTTTGTGCGCGATCTAAACGTATCTAAACTTAGCATGCCTAAACTTATCACGCCTAAACTTATCATGCCTAAACCTATCACACCTAAACTGTCTTTTCACCAGCGTGGTGCAATGGTTATCACGCCTAAAGTCTCTAACTGGGTTAGCAGCGCTTTGTGAATCGAGCCCCAAGCTCACAAGAGGGTGAGACGCAAGTGACGTCACCAGGAAGTGAACCAGCTGACAGCCCGGAAGCACTACACTGCAAGTCAGTAGTGCGGAAGAGCTGATAGGAGTCAATGAGCTGCCGGCCGGAGCTCTGACTCGCAACCCGAACTACCATCTGACGCCTAACGGAACGTGAACCTTTGGGAGCGTGAGTACATAAGCCTACTGCACGCATAAACTGAACTATATTTAAAAACAATATACATCACGGAGGTAAACCTATTAGTAGCAGCCACGGATAAAATTGAACATAGAGGAACTACATTAACCTACCAGTGACTTTATGAAGATATCCTGTAGATATCCTGTCCCGCGCTGTCACTGAAGAATTCTCTGTTCCCCACTACAGGTCACTGTCCAATTATTCGTCTAACTAGACGAATGTCACTGCGGCTGCGCGTGTCCTCGCTCCCGTCTCCGGTAGCTTACTGTGCAGTACGAAGTTTTCTCATACTGCGCCTGCGCAGTAAGCTACCAGAGACGCGAGTGGGAGCGCGGCCACGCAGCCGCAGTGACACTCGTCTAGTTAGACGAACAATTTGACAGTAACCTGCGATGGGGAACAGAGGATTCTTCAGTGACAGCGCGGGACAGGATATCTACAGAAGGCCGTTGGAAGCCCCAGGTAAGTGACACTTTTTGTTTTTACAGACCACCACAGAACCTCTTTAATAGCACTCCACAAACAATTCCTAACTCAACTGAAAACAAACATGTTAATCAATAGTGTTCCTTTAAGGACTGGTTCACACTATGAGTGCTTTTTAAGTGTCATATATTTAAAAACTGCTTGCTTATGTAATACTATGTGTGATTTTAAAAAAATCACATAGATCAAATGAGAACGCACATAGCATTACATTAGCAAGTGCTTTTCAAATCACTGGTGCATAGAAAAGTGCTAGTAGTGTGAACCAGCCCTAAAATCTATATAAGGAGTCTTAGGATATGGAAGAGGAGAAGCAAACTCCATAAAAGTCAGACATTTACAGATTACTTCATTGTCTGTATTTCAGTATCTACTGATTTTCACTCATAACATATTGCTATGTACAGTGACTTGCAAAAGTATTCGGCCCCCTTGAAGTTTTCCACATTTTGTCACATTACCGCCACAAACATGAATCAATTTTATTGGAATTCCACGTGAAAGACCAACACAAAGTGGTGTACACGTGACAAGTGGATGAAAATTATACATGATTCCAAACATTTTTTACAAATAGATAACTGCAAAGTGGGGTGTGCGTAATTATTCAGCCCCCTTTTGATCTGAGTGCAGTCAGTTGCCTATAGACATTGCCTGATGAGTGCTAATGACTAAATAGAGTGCACCTGTGTGTAATCTAATATCAGTACAAATACAGCTGCTCTGTGAGGGCCTCAGAGGTTGTCTAAGAGAATACTGGGAGCAACAACACCATGAAGTCCAAAGAACACACCAGACAGGTCAGGGATAAAGTTATTGAGAAATTTAAAGCAGGCTTAGGCTACAAAAAGATTTACAAAGCCTTGAACATCCCACGGAGCACTGTTCAAGCGATCATTCAGAAATGGAAGGAGTATGGCACAACTGTAAACCTACTAAGACAAGGCCGTCCACCTAAACTCACAGGCTGAACAAAGAGAGCGCTGATCAGAAATGCAGTCAAGAGGCCCATGGTGACTCTGGAGGAACTGCAGAGATCTACAGCTCAGGTGGGGGAATCTATCCATAGGACAACTATTAGTCGTGCACTGCACAAAGTTGGCCTTTATGGAAGAGTGGCAAGAAGAAAGCCATTGTTAACAGAAAAGCATAAGAAGTCCCATTTGCAGTTTGCCACAAGCCATGTGGGGGACATAGCAAACATATGGAAGAAGGTGCTCTGGTCAATTCAGACCAAATGAAACTTTTTGGCCAAAATGCTATGTGTGGTGGAAAACTAACACTGCACATCACTCTGAACACACCTGCAGCATGGTGGCAGCATCATGTTCGGGGAGTGCATCTCTTCAGCAGGGACAGGGAAGCTGGTCAGAGTTGATGGGAAGATGGAAGGAGCCAAATACAGGGCAATCTTGGAAGAAAACCTCTTGGAGACTGCAAAAGACTTAAGACTGGGGCGGAGGTTCACCTTCCAGCAGGACAACGACCCTAAACATAAAGCCAGGGCAACAATGTAATGGTTTAAAAAAAAACATATCGATGTGTTACAATGGCCCAGCCAAAGTCCAGATCTAAATCTAATCGAAAATCTGTGGCAATATCTGAAAACTGAGACTGAGCTGGAGCTGTTTTGCAAAGAAGAATGGGCAAGGATTTCAGTCTCTAGATGTGCAAAGCTGGTAGAGACATACCCTAAAATACTGGCAGCTGTAATTGCAGCAAAAGGTGGTTCTACAAAGTTTTGACTCAGGGGGCTGAATAATTACGCACACCCCACTTTGCAGTTATTGATTTGTAAAAAATGTTTGGAATCATGTATGATTTTCGTTCCACTTCTCATGTGTACACCACTTTGTATTGGTCTTTCACGCGGCATTCCAATAAAATTGATTCATGTTTGTGGCAGTATTGTGACAAAATGTGGAAAACTTCAAGGGGGCCGAATACTTTTGCAAGCCACTGTATATTTTTCATCAATATGCAGACTATCTTGCCCAGGTTTCTGTAAGGTTTACACTGAATGAAACCAGAATATGGAGTCTGCAATTGCTGAAAAAAATGCTGTAGTGACTGCTGCCTTTAATACTTTAGTCACTGACCCAGAATAACCACATAGATCATGTATTCTGATTCTGCTGATGGCAAGCTTATTATTATTAGTGTGATTCAGACACTACTGAAGTGAACTGACCAGCATGGCATAATAATAATAATAAAACAATAATTTATAACATAAATTAACAAGCTGTTACTGTTTTTTCTTTTTGTTACAGAGGTAGCCTAACACTGAAGCACAATCTCTCAGAGCCATGATAGTAGATCATGTACAATGTAAGTACCGTATAACCATCTTCTTCTGAGCCTCCTGCTGTTATAATGCATTCATTCAACAGTCCTGCTTTTTCTGGAGTCATAACACGGAAGCAAAACTATTTTCCGAATGTTAAAACACAATGAGGTCTGCTGTTTCATGAAACACATTTATCAAACTAAACATTAATTATTATTTTATGATTTATTAACAAAACTAGTTACCACTAACAATTCATAAAGGAGATCTAAACAATATCCCTATTTTAGCAACTGTTTTGTGCCGCTTTACTTCATACTGCAGAAGCAGAACATTTGTAGCACTGCATTCTCTTATTCTATCAGCAGGGGGCAGCAAGTGCACTGGTTTAGGAAACAACGTCTACTGAACAAGTGTCCTTTCTGCAATACTGGCTTAGAAGACACCGGGGTCACCAAGAAGAATTTTTTTTATATTTCATTGTGACCATTAAAAGTAAAGTCTTCACCAATAACACATGGGAGTAAACAGGGGTCTATTCTTGGGAAAAGTGGTGAGTGGACTCACCCGGAAAGCGCCAAAAAGTGGGCTTGGTCAAGCATAATGTGGGCATGGTCACGGGTGGGGCCAAATATACATGACCTTAGCAGTGATGTAAAAGGTCTGCCGGGGAAGTGTGAGCTCTGCCGTTGTGTATCCGCCCAAAATAGATGTAATCTGACAGCATTTCACCAAAAAGACACATAATCTGGTAGAAGTTCCTCCAAAATACAGATAATATGGAAGTGGTTCCCCCAAAATAGACAATGTGGCATATATGTGTCCAGTATATGTAGCCAGGGGTATATGTGCCCAGTATATGTAGTCAGGGGGTATATGTGCCCAGTATATGTAGCCATGGGTATATGTGCCCAGTATATGTAGTCAGGGGGTATATGTGCCCAGTATATGTAGTCAGGGGGTATATGTGCCCAGTATATATGTAGTCAGGGGTATATGTGCCCAGTATATATGTAGTTAGGGGTATATGTCCCCAGTATATGTAGGCAGGGGTATATGTGCCCAGTATATGTAGTCAGGGGGTATATGTGCCCAGTATATGTAGCCAGGGGTATATGTGCCCAGTATATGTAGTCAGGGGGTATATGTGCCCAGTATATGTAGCCAGGGGTATATGTGCCCAGTATATGTAGTCAGGGGTATATGTGCCCAGTATATGTAGTCAGGGGGTATATGTGCCCAGTATACAGTGGAGGAAATAATTATTTCACCCCTCACTGATTTTGTAAGTTTGTCCAATGACAAAGAAATGAAAAGTCTCAGAACAGTATCATTTCAATGGTAGGTTTATTTTAACAGTGGCAGATAGCGCATCAAAAGGAAAATCGAAAAAATAACCTTAAATAAAAGATAGCAACTGATTTGCATTTCATTGAGTGAAATAAGTTTTTGAACCCCTACCAACCCAGTGTTCTCCCCAGAGCCTATTAGCCGGGCGGAGCGCCCACCTGGGTCTCTGTTCCCGCCCGGCTGCTGTGATTAGGCTCAATCTACAGCAGAGACTCATTCCTCTGCACGGAGTTTTGAATCATTCCTCTGCACAGAGTTTTGAATCATTCCTCTGCACAGTTTCGATTCATTCCTCTGCACGGAGTTTTGAATCACTAGTCAGCTCGTAATGCAGAGACATCTCCGCCCTCCTCCTCCTCAGCTCCTTCCTATCAACAGCGTGGAGGGGCGGGGAAAGCTCCTAGCACAGAGCAGAGATGAGTCAGACAGCGGGAGCTTTCAGCTGCAGTCCAGTCTCCAGCCACAGAATAGAATGTGCAGCTCTATTGCTTTCCTTTTGGTGAGTCACCCGATCTCCCCCAGCTACTACAGTGCAGAGACGCTCTCCTTTCCCTGCAATGTCCAGAAAGCTCACATACTGGCCGATCAACACATTTCCTTTTTTCTACTGATAATACAGATAACAAGCCGTTTACAGGCTCTGTAACCTGAACCTGGTGCTGCATTCACGCTGCCTCCTGTGTTCATGCACTTCATCACAAACTGACCCCCAAGTGTTCAAGTTAAATCACTGAGATATCCAGCTTTCAGTATGGGCAAATGAATGGCAAAAATTTCAGTACAGCATATTTAACTTGTCTTTTCTCAGCAGTTACAGTTTTAGGTTGAACAGAAGATTTACAGCCATCCAGGTTAGCCAGAATACTAAATCATTGTAGCATGGTTTTTACAGTCTTCTCTGGAGTTCTCACCATGATTGTCACCTGCCTGTGTAATTTTAGTCAGCACTCGTCTGCTCCTATACAGCAGCAGGAGTCACATACATTGCATGCTGGGAGTGGTTAATGATGTCTGGTCATATATGTGATGATGGGGGCTATGGCACTAAGGCCCCTTTCACACTGGGGTGCTTTTCAAGGAATGTCCAGAGCTTTACTGAATGTCAGCAAACAGAGGTATGTTGAATGCAGCATCCCAGCCAGGGCACTATCTGCAAAGAGTTTGTATGTTCTCTCCGTGTCTGCGTGGGTTTCCTCCGGGCACTCCGGTTTCCTCCCACATTCCAAAAACATACGGATAAGTTAATTGGCTCCCTCTAAAAAAAATTGGCCCTAGACTACAGTACTTACACTACATAATATAGACATATGGCAATGGTAGGGATTAGATTGTGAGCTCCTTTGAGGGACAGTTAGTGACAAGATATATATATATATACACTGTACAGCGCTGCGTAATATGTCGGCGCTATATAAATACTAAATAATAATAATAATAATTATGACAAAGTTACCCTGTGGTAGCATTTACACTACAGTTGCAATTTGTATGAAAATATCATACATATACAGCATTTTGGAAGCGCTCGCAATGTGATTTTTGTTTCTCAAACAAGTTATTCCCCTTCCCCCAAACCAGCACCCAGCATGATCTAGACATCTCCCCATCTAGTGTGACTCTCCCTCTCCAGCGTTTTCTTACTTTCTCACCCAGCAGCACCCAGCGTGACCTTACTTCCCCACCCGGCTACTTTTTTGTGCCACCCGGCTACAAAATATTTCTGGGGAGAACACTGCAACCATTAAGAGTTCTGGCTCCCAAAGAGTGGTTAGACACTTCTACTCAATTAGTCACCCTCATTAAGGACACCTGTCTTAACTAGTCACCTGTATAAAAGACACCTGTCCACAGAATCAATCAATCAGGCAGACTCCAAACTCTCCAACATGGGAAAGACCAAAGAGCTGTCCAAGGATGTCAGAGACAAAATTGTAGACCTGCACAAGGCTGGAATGGGCTACAAAACCATTAGCAAGAAGCTGGGAGAGAAGGTGACAACTGTTGGTGCGATTGGTCGAAAATGGAAGGAGCACAAAATGACCATCAATCGACCTCGCTCTGGGGCTCCACGCAAGATCTCACCTCGTGGGGTGTCAATGGTTCTGAGAAAGGTGAAAAAGCATCCTAGAACTACACGGGAGGAGTTAGTGAATGACCTCAAATTAGCAGGGACCACAGTCACCAAGAAAACCATTGGAAACACATTACAGCGCAATGGATTAAAATCCTGCAGGGCTCGCAAGGTCCTCCTGCTCAAGAAGGCACATGTGCAGGCCCGTCTGAAGTTTGCCAATGAACACCTGAATAATTCTGTGAGTGACTGGGAGAAGGTGCTGTGGTCTGATGAGACCAAAATAGAGCTCTTTGGCATTGACTCAACTCGCTGTGTTTGGAGGAAGAAAAATGCTGCCTATGACCCCCAAAACACCGTCCCCACCGTCAAGCATGGGGGTGGAAACATTTTGCTTTGGGGGTGTTTTTCTGCTAAGGGCACAGGACAACTTAATCGCATTAACAGGAAAATGGACGGAGCCATGTATCGTGAAATCCTGAACGACAACCTCCTTCCCTCCGCCAGGAAACTGAAAATGGGTCGTGGATGGGTGTTCCAGCACGACAATGACCCAAAACATACAGCAAAGGCAACATAGAGTGGCTCAAGAAGAAGCACATTAAGGTCATGGAGTGGCCTAGTCAGTCTCCGGACCTTAATCCAATAGAAAACCTATGGAGGGAGCTCAAGCTCAGAGTTGCACAGAGACAGCCTCGAAACCTTAGGGATTTAGAGATGATCTGCAAAGAGGAGTGCACCAACATTCCTCCTAAAATGTGTGCAAACTTGGTCATCAGTTACAAGAAACGTTTGACCTCTGTGCTTGCATACAAGGGTTTTTCCACTAAGTATTAAGTCTTTTATTGTTAGAGGGTTCAAAAACTTATTTCACTCAATGAAATGCAAATCAGTTGCTATCTTTTATTTAGGGTTATTTTTTCGATTTTCCATTTGATGTGCTATCTGCCACTGTTAAAATAAACCTACCATTGAAATGATACTGTTCTGAGACTTTTCATTTCTTTGTATTTGGACAAACTTACAAAATCAGTGAGGGGTCAAATAATTATTTCCTCCACTGTATGTTACCAGGGGTATATGTGCCCAGTATATGTAGCCATGGGTATATGTGCCCAGTATATGTAGTCAGGGGGTATATGTGCCCAGTATATGTAGTCAGGGGGTATATGTCCCAGAATAGGTAGCCAGGTGTCCCCCCAGCAGGAGGGGAGCAGCGCAGAGAAGACGGAGAGCTGTGAGCAGCGGTGGAGAAGGGGGGCCATCTCCCCCCCTTCCCTCACCTTAGGGTGCTCTCCTTCCCTTGCTCTCCCCTCCAGAACTAATGTGCGGGCAGCCGGCAGCGAGCGGGACTTACCTCTCCTCGTTCCGGAGCGAGCACTCCACTGCCGCTAGACTGGTCTGGTCCAGACCAGAGCAGCGGCACGCAGATTCGGCGCCGGAACGAGGAGAGGCAAGTCCCGCCCGCTGCCGGCTGCTCGCACATTACTTCTGGAGGGGAGAGCAAGGGAAGGAGAGCACCCTAAGGTGAGGGAAGGGGGGGAGATGGCCCCCCCTTTTCCACCGCTGCTCACAGCTCTCCTTCCACTGCACTGCTCCCTCCACACATGCCAGCGTGGACGGCGTCCACCCTCAGGAAATAGTAAGTGGACGCCGTCCACGCCCCACTCGACCCCTGTGAGTAAATATGGCTGCTATGAGCAACGCCTCCATTTCTCATTGCTGACAGTTCTTCTTAGTACTTTTTATAGTTGGGTCACCCAGCACATGCTGCAATTAAAATATACATCATTGTTTACTCAACCAACTTATTAACAAGTTTTGTAACAAATTTTGCATCTGTAAAGACTCATGTCTTAATATACGGTAATTTAATAATTTTCCTATAGAATGGTGGCTCTGATATTTTAACAAATGTCTTCAGAACTGGCAATGTTTGTAGATTTTATATATTAACCAAATGGTACATAACACCAAGGAGTTTGTATACAGATGAGAAGAGTAGATTTGTCAGCATTAATTTGTAACTACTTTATAATAGCATTGGTAAATCCTGCAAGAATAAAGAATAACTGTACCCACCTAAAAAATAATGTTACATACCCGTCTACGAATAGCAAAGGCTCTGGATCCTATAAAGCCTTCCCAGTCCTCTCCCAGTCTCCTTGTTCCACCACTGGGCCCCCGTTCAAATCTCCCACCTGCAAGCCTTCAGGTCTCCTCAGAAGGGTTAGGAAGTAATCAAGACTCGGACATGCACAGTCACTCATCTTCGGAAGTACTTGGACACACAAGAAGCCTTCCAAGGAGACGGCTGAAGTTGCAGCCAGCAGGTAATTTGAACAGGCCGTGACATTAAACTCAGATCCGACATTATAGTCGGATCATTTTAATGGGGGCCTGGCGATGGAACGAGCGGATCAGGAAGGCTCTATAGGATCCAGAACCTTCCCTCTTCTTAGGTGAGCATCTTTTTCTTTATGGGTGGGTAAAGTTATTCTTTCCTTTAAGATCATTCTCAGACACAGGCCTCAATTCACGGAGCTTTATCAAACACTTTATCAAAAGTTTGATACTTTACTTCATGGGTAAAACTTAATTTTGAATTCACTAAGGTGTTATATATTTATCGAATGTTTTACCGATAAAACGTTCAATAAATATATAACACCTTAGTGAATTCAAAATGAGATTTTACCCATGAGGTAAATTATCAAACGTTTGATAAAGTGTTTGATAAAGCTCCGTGAATTCAGGGCAAAGTTCTTAACCTCTTGAGGACCACAGGTTTATACCCCCTAGTGATCAGGCCATTATTTGGATAGTGTGCTTCCACATGCAGCTGATTTTTTCTACACTCTGCCAACTAACATTCTGCTTCGCGCAGGACTAGCAGGGAATTTGGAACAGATGCAAGTAGCTGTACTAACTAATGCACGGCTTTCAAACACTTCACAGAACTGTGCTTGCTTTATTCAGAGATGAGCTAATGAGTGGGTGATTGGCTGCTTGTGTGATTTTTTTCAATTGTCATCAGCTGATGTCTTTTGATACATGACTGTGTGTTACTTTTTTTTTTAAAGGGAATAAGGGGATTTTCTATGGTTGTACACATTGTTAAATAAAAGTTTTGTATCTGTTGTAGCAGACACCAATGTTTTTTGATTTTTTTCACTGGAGTGAAGGAGAGAGACTGATACTAAGGGAGAGAGACTAAAAGCGAGTAAAAGAAGAATGGGCTTCATGCTGCTGCACAGACACCGCTTTACTCATGCTCACGTAAGATGGCCGCCCTTATACCTGAAGGGAAACAAGGCTGCAATTTAGAATAGTGTACTGGCCAGAGGCAGTGGGGTCATGGAGGACATGGGAAGCATGTGGATCATCCAGCGGCTTCCCTCTTTTTAGGTAAGTATCTTATTAAAAAAATGTTTACAATAGCTCGAATTTGATTTAATCGTGTAAGATATAAGAGTTTAGGCAAAAGAAACCAATAAAACATGTAAAAGCCAAACAGAGACAGTCAAGGGACTAGGCCAAACACAAGAGGTCAGATGACTAACAACCCAAGGGATAGGTACTGAGGGTTAGGAGCCATCCAGGGTTCATATACAGGAGATCAGGCAGTCAGGCGGTTAAAGCAGGGATGAGAAAAGAGCATAGTCAGTGCAAGCCGAAGTTGATACAGACGGCAATACAAAAGTGTGGTCAAAAGGTCAAACAAGTTTGTCACTCAAGAGCAGTCTGAAATCACACCGTAGCAGCTTAGCACACCAGTAAACATGGGCAGTCTCAGCAGCCCATAGGCTGCCAAAGTAAAGGAGGTGCTGACTGGCCACCCACAATTAATTCTAATTCCCCTCCAGCTGCTAGTGCCCCACCAGAGAGAATAAGACAGGAGTGTGGTGGCACTCACCTGTCTAGTAAAACGAAGGCTTGTGCGTGTTACACAGTCGAAAGACTGCTGTGATAAAAGTAAATTAGCTTATATTTCAAAACACTGTGACCATCCCAGCTACAAACACAGCCAGATGTGGTGCACACCAAAACCCCTGGACCATAACAGCAGGTAGACAGGACACATTTGTATTTGAAATGTATGCTTATATACAGTATTTATTACTACATGAAAATATTCTCAATAGAATAATCTATTACATATTTAGGGCTTGATTCACAAAACGGTGCTAACTGTTAGCACACCTGTGAAAACCCCCTTAGCACTTCTAAACGAGCTTTTCGCGTGCAAAACTTTACGCGCGCACTGCACAGAGCGCAGGGCGCTCCGCACGAAGTGCCAATTAAAGCCTATGGGACTTAGCGCGCGCATAGGACTTTGCGCGTGCAAAACTTTGCGCGCGGTACTTAGCGCGCGATCTGATTGAGAAATCCGGTGCTAACCTACTTAGCACCCTGGTTAGCACGTCTAAAGACTTTAGCCGTGCTAAGTAGGTTAGCACCGCTTTGTGAATCAAGCCCTTAATGTCTTAACTTGCATTAACATAATGTAATCCAGTTATCCTGTATTATTTAGAATGTACTTGAGCTGTAATACTCAGCAAATCAATATTTCATATTTCCATGGGAAATTTATATCTGTCTTTCTAGTTTTTATTTTATTGATCATTTGTTTTATGATTTAGAAAAGAAAGGAAATTATGAAATCATTGTTTATATTGGCATATGCATCATACATCAATCTTACAGAGATATGGTCTTAAAGGGATACTTAAAGAGAATCTGTATTGTTAAAATTGCACAAAAGTAAACATACCAGTGCGTTAGGGGACATCTCCTATTACCCTCTGTCACAATTTCGCCACTCCTCGCTGCATTAAAAGTGGTTAAAAACAGTTTTAAAAAGTTTGTTTATAAACAAACAAAATGGCCACCAAAACAGGAAGTAGGTTGATGTACAGTATGTCCACACATAGAAAATGCATTCATACACAAGCAGGCTGTATACACCCTTCCTTTTGAATCTCAAGAGATCATTTGTGTGTTTCTTTCCCCCTGCAGCTATCTTCCACTGAAGTGTCAGGCTGTTTCTTCCTGCAGAGTGCACAGCTCTGCCTATATGTAATTCCTCAGTATGTGAAAGCCCAGTCAGCTCAGAGGAGGATTTATCCAGCTTGTAAAAGATAAGAGAGAAGAGAGAAGCTGCCCTAATCTAAATAATACACAGGCAGTGTGCAGAGAGGGGCCTGGAGGGGGGAGATGCATTACAGAACCACAGCACTGAAGAACTTGGCAGCCTTCCAGACACAGGCTGACAAGTCTGACAAGAGAGAGATAAGTTGATTTATTACAGAGATGGTGATAGTAAAACGTGCTGCAGTAAGCCAGAGCACATTAGAATAGCTTTTGGAACTTGTAGGATGATAAAAAACAGGATGTAATTTTTGTTATGGAGTCTCTTTAAGTCAGGCAGAAAAAATGAGGTTAACTCACCAGGGGCTTCCCTCAGCCCCCTGCAGCTGATCGGTGCCCTCGCAGCCCCGCTCCGATGCTCCTGGACCAGCCGGCGACGACGCCGTCACCGGCCGATAGGCATGGGAACGCGAGTGATTCTTCGCGTTCCCAGCCACAATAGCACCCCCTATGCTGCTATTGCGGCAAGAAGGCCGCAATAGCAGTATAGAGGGTGCTATTGTGGCTGGGAACGCGAGTGATTCTTCGCGTTCCCAGCCACAATAGCACCCATGCCTGTCGGCCGGTGACAGCGAAACCGGAAGTCGTCGCCGGCGGGTCCAGGAGCATCGGAGCGGGGCTGCGAGGGCACCGATCAGCTGCAGGGAGCTGAGGGAAGCCCCTGGTGAGTTAACCTCATTTTTTCTGCCTGACTTAAGTATCCCTTTAAAGTGTACCTGAGCCAAAGCTCGAGTACAAAGTTAGATACTTACCTAAAGAGAGGGAAGCCTCAGAATCCTATTGAGGCTTCCCTCGCTTGTCTGACGTCCCCCGTTACTGTGGTCCCCCCACTTCCCTGAAGATTAGCAACAACGCAGCTTGTCTTCCTGCATAGTGGCCGTGCAGTAGCTGCACAAACCCGCCCATGCGCAGTAGGGCCATAGCTGCGGGCTCTGTGCTACTGTGCACACGGAGCTACTACGCCATGATACAGAAAGACGAGATGTGCAGCCCCGATGTGGAGGGGGGCCTCGCTCAGCAACAGGGGCATTCAGACCATTGAGGGAAGCCTCAATAGGATCTTGAGGCTTTGCCTCTCTTCAGTGTAAGATCTGATTTTGAACCTGAGCCTCAGCTGTGTTTACTTTAAGTTTGATCTTGTTGATTATAATTCTTATATAAAACCTGTTTTTATTGGGCACAGTGTGAGTGTATTTTTATGAAAGTGTTTGTTTTCCCAATCATTTTTATTATAAGTTACACCATGGCACAGGATCGGTTGTTTAGAACAACAAACATTCTATGGGCCTGGTGCTATTCCAGGTCATAAGTAGCTTGCAGATGCGAGCTACTTATCACCTTGCCATCGCACGAGGATTACCGGCAAATCCTATTGCCAGTTTCACTCGTACGATGGCCGATCGTTAGGGAGCATTACTCAGGTGAAAGCCTGAGCGATGCACCCTATTAGCGGGCGATGGGGAGCGAGGTTTACCCTGTGGTGCTGTCCATCAGCACCACGGCCTTGCTCCCCAAACATGCGCACAACCTGCCGAACATCCGCCGCTGCATCTGGGGGTCTCCTTTAATAAGGAGACCCCCAGAGCTCCCCGCCGGCCGCCGCTAGTCTGTACAACCCCCCAGGTAGCTGCAAAGATAATTGTAAGCAATTTCCCTCCCGCCGCTTTACACCCGCCGGCCGCCGCATCTCGCCACAAGTCCCCGCTGTGTAATTACAGTGTATGAGATACTGTAATTACACTCGCTAATAACAGAGTCCCGGCAAAGCATCTTTGAATCAGCCGCCGGGGCTCCCCATTGGTTCAAAGGCTGAGCCATTTTCATTGGTCCAGACTGTGAACCAATGGGGAGCCCCGGCGGCTGATTCAAAGATGCTTTGCCGGGACTCTGTTATTAGCGAGTGTAATTACAGTAACTCATACACTGTAATTACACAGCGGGGACTTGCGGCGGCCGACGGGTGTAAAGCGGCGGGAGGGAAATTGCTTACAATTATCTTTGCAGCCACGTGGGGGGTTGTACAGACTAGCGGCGGCCGGCGGGGAGCTCTGGGGGTCTCCTTATTAAAGGAGACCCCAGATGCAGCGGCGATGACGTGCGTTAGCATGTTAAGACCTGCTTTCTGCAGGTCTAAGCTAACGCTCATGTCTGCCGGGAAGCATCGCTTCCCGGAGGAATGCAAAGTGCAATAGGATAGGGTGTAAGGAACTTGATGGGCGATAATATCGCCCAAGCAAGTTTCTTTAACACCCTGCCTAGGACTAAATGCATTGTAATCGCCTGATTATCGGACTCACCAGCGTTTAACGCTGGCGAGTCTGACAATTGCATCAGGCCCTGTTACTCTAACCGCATGAACTGCAGTCTACATAGCAACAAGTACAAGTTGAACCTAAAATTATGTTCTGTCACAGATTTTAAGATTTATAATACCCAATATACTTTATGTAACATACACTAATGTGACTAACAAAACAATGCATAGAAGTAAACAGAGGACCAGACATGAAGAGCACTCTTAATCCTATATTCTTTATCATCATAGACCTCAGGGCTTACCTATTTCAGAGATCAAAAAGGAAGGAAGAAAAAAGATACAATAGAAAGAGGATAGAATAGAAAGAGGAAAGTACGGAAAGAGGGTTGAGGGCCCTGTGAAAAGCTAATAATTGGCATCCCAAGCTCAGTCTGTCATGTGATAACCAAGACTACCTCGATCTCTGTGTTCCCAACAGAATGTCTTTGTTCTAGAGAACAGTGTGCAAATCAAAGGTGTTTTTTTTTTTTTATTTTAGCTGCTTGTATGTCACTGAGCTTGTGAAGTCTACCCAGATTGCAATAAACGGTACCAAACAGTTCTTTCCTGGTCTTTAAACCATATCCGAAGTGATTAAAGAAAAAAACGAAATACGTCAGTAAAGGGAAGCCTCTGGATGCTCTAAAGGTTTTACCGATCTTCCTAGACCCCTCTTCTGTCAGTTGGTACCCACTCCACAGGCACCAGTAGGGTTTGCACCTGCGCAGTAGCACGGAATGAAAAGCTGTGCACAAGCAGCTCTGTGTTACTGCACTGGCTGTACCTTGCGCTTGCGCAGTGTGGCCGCGCTCCTACATGGAGGGTAGCGTGACCGCAAGTACAATATTCAACAGTATTGTTAAAATATTTCCAAGGTGTCCGGGTACAGGAACGGAGGGGTGTACGAAGATCGGGGAAGCCTCTGGACTACCTAGAGGCTTCCCTCTACTGAGGTAAAAAAAAAAAAAATACTTGTTAAAATCAGTGCATTGTTTTTTTCTCTACCCAAAACCTGATGGTCATTGGAATAACACACATTTTTATTTTAGTTCTATTTCTAGGTTTCGATGGATAGGAGGCATCTTCTATGGCATGCTTACTTCCCTGTTGTTCTTACAACTGGTTGGCCTGTGCTGCTACAAGATATTGATGTACACCTTGCATCAGAAGATACAAAAACAATTAAATCATCCAGAGACTTCCTACAATTCCCATTACTCTTCTGTGTAGTGACATAGTGCTGTTGATCCTGAACTCTGTACAGTAGATAGTTTATAGCAGTTTGATGTATATAGTGACTTGTTATGTTTGCGCTACACTGTATATAGAGCATTGATAATTAGTAGCAAACTAAGAGTTAAGTGTATATTAGTACTCCACTGATTCTCACAAAAAAATAAAAGTATTATTTTCTTTTTACATGAACACATCTCTTGTATTAATGATCCTGTGACAGTATCCTCACTGATGTTGACTGAATAGCCCCTTGCTGTATACCCTTCCTCACTGCTCACCAGTTACACACTGTTGACAGTAAGGGCTGGCTTACACTAAGGGCCTGAGCCCACTAACGCAGTTGAGTGCAGTTGTGTCCGCTTTTCAGCATCTGTAACAGTGATGTGTTTCTGAAAAGCGGACACAACTGTGCACAACTGCGTTAGTGGGCGCAGGCCCTAAGGGTTGTTTCACAATGAAAATCGTATTTGCGATTCTCATTAAAAAGAATCTGTATAGTTAAAATCGCACAAAAGTAAACATACCAGTGCGTTAGGGGACATCTCCTATTCCCCTCTGTCACAATTTCGCCGCTCCCCGCCGCATTAAAAGTAGTCAAAAACAGTTTTTAAAAGTCAGTTTATAAACAAATAAAATGGGTACCAAAACCGGAAGTAGGTTGATGTACAGTATGTCCACACATAGAAAATACATCCATACACAAGCAGGCTGTATACAGCCTTCCTTTTGAATCTCAAGAGATGATTTGTGTGTTTTCCTTCTTCCCCCTGCAGCTATCATCCACTGAAGAGTGACAGATTGATTGTTTCTTCCTGCAGACAGCTCTGCGGTGTCTGTAATTCCTCAGCATGTGACATCCCAGCTCCTTTCACAGCCTAACAGAGGACGATTTATGCAGCTTGTAAAGCTCTCTTCTCTCACTGAGAGAGAAGAGAGGCTGCCTAATATGAATAACACACACAGGAGTGTGCATAGAGGGGCCTGGAGGGGGGGCGTGCATAACAGATCAACAACACTGAAGAGTTGACAGCCTTCCAGACACAGGGCGACAAATCCGACAGGAGAGAGATAAGTTGATTTATTACAGAGACGGTGATAGAAGAAAGTGCTGCAGTAAGCCAGAGCACATTAGAATAGGTTTAGGTACTTGTAGGATAGTAGAAAAAAAGATGACATTTTTGTTACAGAGTCTCTTTAAGGGAATGAGAATAGTTTACTGAAATGCTGCATGTAGCACGATCGCAGCGATCGCAGCAGAATCACAGCCGGTGGGAAACAGCCCTATTATAACTGAACAGACAACTGATGTCGGGACTAGGAGAAAATTCAGTTCACATCTATGCATTTTAGAGCTTTTTCACAATGCACTGCTGCAGAATAATTTTAAGCATCTAGTGTAAACCAGCACTTAGGGCTGTTTCACACCACGGGTGATTCCAGAGTGATTGCTGATCGGCGGTGATTGGCAAATCACAAGTGCAGTGTCTCCTTATGGGAGCATTCACACTGCAGCATTGCCCTGCAAAGCAAAGCCCCGAGGGTCCCAGCTAATTGCCCAGCAAAGCTCAGCAAAACATTGCGCCCCACTTAGCAAAGCCCCCAGCTTAGCAAAGCCCAACCCTCAGCCCACCAAATAATGCGACCAGCTCAGCAAAGCCCTAGGCAAAGGGCTCAGCAAAGTAAAGCGCCCAGCAAAGCCCTCAGCCCAGGGTCCATCACAGCCCTCAGCCCAGCAAAGCAACAAAGCAAAGCGCCCAGCACAGTAAAGCCCTCAGCCAAGCGCCCAGCAAAGCCCACACAAAAGAAAGCAAAGTGCCTAGCAAAGTAATGCCCAGGGCCCAGCAAAGCACCCAGCAAAGCCCTCAGCCCAGCACTCAGCAAAGCCCTCAGCCCAGCACTCAGTAAATCACCCAGCAAAGCATAGCCCTCAGCCAAGCACACAGCAAATCGTCCAGTAAAGCCTCCAGCAGGGGCGTAGCAATAGGGAGTGCAGCGGTAGCGACCGCATCGGGGCCCTTGGGCCAGAGGGGCCCCCGAAGGGCCCTTCCTCAACTACAGTATTAGTTCTCTATTGGTCCTGTGCTCATAATAATCACTTCTATATATACATTGAGTAGTGGTAAACATTAACAAGCTCTTCCCCATCCCCTTCTTGCACCTCTGACACTGCAGTTGCCATTGGCAGGTTTTGGTGCGCCGTATCAATTGTTATGTATAGAGTGCCTGGGGGGCCCCATTGTAAAACTTACATCGGGGCCCACAGCCCCTTAGCTACGCCTCTGGCCTCCAGCCTAACACCCAGCAAAAGCTCCACCCCAACTCCCAGAAAAGCCCCCTGTCCAGCACTGCATGTGGGCCCCAGGCTGAAACTTTCCTGGTGGGTCCTTAGTATCCCAGTCCGACCGTGATAAAATGCATGTTGCAATCTGCCAATCAACATGGAAAATTCACTAGTATATGAAACACAGGCAGATCTGTAGAGGGTGTTTTTGCCTCCTGTGATAAGAACAGTGCAAAGCAAGGCTGTGTTTCACCAACACAAGTGCCTTGTTTGTGATGTACATGCTATTTACAATATTTACAGACAAAAAAATTGTAAGAAAACAAAAACTTTGCCCCTGAATGGGCAACTAGTTAATTAAAGTTGTTAAATGTAAGAATCACCTTTGTAGGAAACAAACGTATAACTTTTCAGCTATGGGGAGACAGGGATCTGAGATTTGCCACATGATAGCAGTGCTTGGCTAAGAGATCGCTAACTGCTCAAACATCATGTATCTGATTTTACATTTTACGCTGGGGCTATAATTAAGCCAAGCGATTGGATCCACAATAAAAGCGGCAGGGACGGAGCTTTCTTTAGCATTAGCAGTAACCATGAGGGGGAAGGAAAGAGTAAGAGGAGAGAGGGAAAGTTAATGTTAGGAGAGGAAAGGAGGAATGTTAGTGTTAAAGGGGGACTTCAGACTAAACAAACATACTGTCATTAAGTTACATTAGTTATGTTCATTAGAATAGATAGGTAATATAATCTTTTACCCACCCTGTTTTAAAAGAACAGGTAAATGTTTGTGATTAATGGGGGCTGCCATCTTTGTCATGGGGCAGCCATCTTTTTGGTTGAAAGGAGGTGACAAGGAGCATGAGACACAGTTCCAACTGTCCTGTGTCCTGATAACCCCTCCCAGCTGCACACGCTAGGCTTCAATTGTCAAATTCAAAATGTAAAAAAAAAATAATTTGCACCAAGACAGCAGAACGAGAGCAACAACATCAAAAATCCCATCATGCTTTGCACAGCATCAGGGGAAAAATGCCCGGACAGTTTTCTTCTGTGCAGCTAAAAATGAGGCTTGTATAAGAGAAACAAAGTTCTGATGCGGTGAAACTGTTAAAGACACACCAGGCCTTTTCAGTGCTGCCGAGTCTATTTTTAGTCTGGAGGTTCACTTTTTAAGGCCCATTCACACTTGTGCGATTTGTGGGCGTTTACCGCAGTCGCTGGCTAATCACGATAAATGCAAACGCTATGCATGCATCACTTTTTGACATAAAAAAAAGAGATTACTGTTTGCCCCAAATCCAGAAAAAGCAAGTGAAACCACAAGCAAACCATTTTAGAACAAATCTTATATACTTTTTGCTTGTTCATTCCAACACTTCATGTGTTTTCTTAAGTAATACAGTTTTGCACTGAACTACTTGGCCTTTTATTTCTCACCTGAACACCTGTCTCTAGGTGAACACCACATCGTGGAATTGTGGATTTAAAATGGCAGTACAGTGCACAGAAATTTAAGCCATGCATGCACACCATCAATCACTTTACCAGACACTCTCTCCATCAACTGTCACATATATTAAGCATGGAAAAGTTGATTTATGTCCTTCTCCACAGCCCTGCCCACGATACAAATGTACATTCAACAGCAGTTAACAGGTTATATAAGTTGTAATACATGCTGCAGGGATCACTCTCCCTTTAACAAGCGTACCTAGTCAGCAGCAAAAAACCTGACAGGTCATCCCACTGGCCAGCCCAAAAACTAACCACTCAGAGACACAAACAAAATTACAACCACCTATAAATAAAATAGTACGCATCAGGGCTGTGGAGTCGGTCCAAAAATCCACCGACTCCGACTCCTCAGTTTAGGATTCCACCGACTCCGACTCCGACTCCACGACTCCGACTCCTCTAATTTGCATATTACAATTTTGTTGATTAAAAGTATGTAACATGAAATTCGTCTCTTAACTGCCAACGCTTAGGAATTTTACAAGACAACTGAAGTGAGAAGGATATGTAGACTACTATATTTATTCCCTTTAGACTAAAACTAGTCCTTGGTAAGAGTACTTGTAAAAGGTACAAACCGGAACAAAGAACATCTATCAGGCCCTAGGCAATGTAAGGGTGGGTACATGTAAGAATGATGTGCAGGTACTCTGCAGGGGAATGAGGAGATTGTAAACAGACAACACCTCTGTGTTCAATGTGCACAGCATTCTCAGTGGATTCCCTGCAGCTCTGTGGGGAGTGCATATGTAGAGTATAGTACTACTGTGTAACAAAGTAAACCTGAGACAGATGAAATTAAAGTTTTATACATACCTGGGGCTTCCTCCAGCCGCCTTCAGGATAATCAGTCCCTCGTTGTCCTCCTCCACCACCTGGATCTTCTGCTATGAGTCCAGGTACTTGAGCCAGTCAGGCGTAATGCGCATGCACACACTCCGCCGCCAGGAGCATACTACACCTGTGCAGCACTATTGCGCAGGTGCAGAATGTTCCTGGCTGTGGGAGCGGCATGCGGCCGGACAGCGCTGACTGGCTGAATTACCAGGACTCATAGCAGAAGATCCGGGTGGTGGAGGACAGCGAGGGACTGATTAGCCTGAAGGGGGCTGGAGGAAGCCCCAGGAATGTATAACAATTTTTTTACTTTTCATCCGTCTCAGTTACCCTTTAATTTGTAGTCACCAAACCAAATTTTAATAACATATCAAATTATTTGATTTCATCAGCAAAGGGAGTGCATACATTTGCATAAATCTGCATCAATGCAGAATTATTTCCATCTCGTTGACCATCTCTATTAGTGACACAGCTACACATCAGGCTTTATTCTTACAGCATAGATGTTATTTAGTATATATAAGAGATTCCTGTGTACACATCATATATACAGTCACAATCAGATATGTATATCTGACCTTAAAAATACGGGGACTGCTTTATTGAAGCAGCACAAGTAACTAATTTTGATTGGTTTATTTCATTTTTGTGGACTAAGCACAGCTATTACTGTATATATGCTGTATTTATATACATTATTTTTAATGACTATTATCTGAGAAATAGAACATTTTATCATATTTTCTATTTTAATTACAGTTACAAATTCATTAGGAGTCGGAGTCGGTGCATTTTTTCCCGACTCCGACTCCAGGCACCCAAAATTGCCCGACTCCACGACTCCGACTCCACGACTCCAACTCCACAGCCCTGGTACGCATAAATAAAAATGTACAAATATATGAAATTTGAAACGTGCACCCAAATCCTCTTTCCATCGTCTCCTACTAAAGATACATCAATAATGTAAAAAGTGTAAGCTCTCTAGATATAGCGGGCCATATGCAATTCACTTTTTCTCCTGACTTTTCTCCTTGGAGATCATTTTTCATCTTCAATTTAAATTAACCTTTTAACATTTTGCAATGGAAAAAGTACCAAAAAGGCATTTTATTTACAAGTTGTGAAAATATTACCTAGAAGAAAACTCAGGTGAAAAAGTGAATTGCATATTACCCAGTGTGCTAAACTCTGTCCAGAGAAGTATTCCGTTGCACACAATCTCCTAAATCTTTTGAAGCCTGCAAAATCCAATGTTCCTTCAATAGCTCGAGTAGAGAGAGTCTCTGTTGTGGACTTGCATCAAAACACTGTGTTGCATGTAGGCTGTCCTGATGTTGGTTATAAGTACTGTATTGAATTTAGCATTACATTGAGCATTACCTTTATAGCTGATGGTGCAACACTGACATCTAGTGATGCCACAATGAAATGCATATCCTTATGTCTTGGGTAATATTTTATTATTGTTTTAGATCTGATAGGTGCGGTAAAAATTCTGTGTTTAATCCCTTAATCCTTAAATGTAATCTAGGTAGCCGTTGATCAGTGATGAGCACATCAGGAGTAGCAGGCAGTGTACATATTGCAAAAAAATGACAGTGATGGGGGGGGGAGCAGCGGCTCAGTCAGGGTTACCATCACCCCCATAAGTCAGGAGTAGCAGGCAGTGTTTATATCCCATGACAGTGGCGGGGGGCGCAGAAGCTCAGTCAGGGTGGCCATCGCCCCCATAAGGCAGTGTACCGATCCCAAAAAATAGTGTTCATATCCCATAACAGTGGCCAGGGGAGCAGAAGCTCAGTCAGAGTGGCCAGCACCCCCATAAGTCAGGACTAGCAGGCAATGTTCATATCTCATGACAGTGGCGGGGGAGCAGCAGCTCAGAGTGACCATCACCCCCATAAGTCAGAGTAGCAGGCAATGTTCATATCCCATGACAGTGGCGGGGGGAGTAGTGGCACAGTCAGAGTGACCATCACCACCATAAGTCAGGAGAAGCTGGCTGTGTACGAATAAAAAAAAAATCCAGTGGCAGATAGGAACATTGGTTTGGACACAGTGACCATCCTTTATCCTGAGCAGTGCAGTAAAAAACAAAACTGGACTTATCTGGGGCTTCCTCAAGCACACTGTAGCACGTGAGGTTGCTGGCATCCTCCAGACCCCTTCCGCGGTCCCGATGGCAGCTCCGGTAATGCGCCGACTTCGGGTGAAGTGGCATGTGCTCGCCCCCGCTGCATGCCCGTCGCACCGTTATTCTGACCGCCGTAAGAGTCCTGCACATGCACAGCTCTCTAAAGACTGCCTCTTTACTCTTACAGCAGCTGGCGTGATGAAGCGATGGGCATGCAGCAGGTGCAAAAAAGTGTGACTTCATCCGAAGTCGCGCATTACCGGAGCCGCCAGTGGGACTGCGGACGGGGCCAGGAGGATGCCGGGGACCTCGCGGGCTACGGTAGACTGGAGGAAGCCCCAGGTAAGTTCAGTTTTCTATTCTACTACAATGCTCAGGGTCCCATTAACCCTCTGGGGATAACAAAGGATAATTTTCTGCTACAGTGGTTTGCAAAAGTATTCAGCCCCCTTGAAGTTTTCCACATTTTGTTATATTACTGCCACAATCATGAATCAAACAATAATTGCAGCAAAAGGTGGTTCTACAAAGTATTGACTCAGGTGGCTGAATAATTACGCACAACCGACTTCGCAGTTATATATTTGTAAAAAGTGTTTGGAATCATGTATGATTTTCGTTCCACTTCTCACGTGTACACCACTTTGTATTGGTTTTTCATGTGGAATTCGAATAAAATTGATGCATGTTTGTGGCAGTAATATGACGAAATGTGGAAAACTGAATACTTTTGCAAACCACTGTAATTTTGAGATCTCAAATATATATTTGTAAAATATCAAAATGTCCAGCAGTGAAAGCTACACAGCTAGTCCCTACTATCTGCAGTTAAAGGTTTGTACTGTTCAGTAATCCAGGATTTATTTTATTTTATAAATGTGAACAGATTTTGTCGATACCCTTGTGTGCTTGTCTGTCACCACCCCACTGGTGGCACTGAAGGCTCACTCTGAAAGTACACTAAATGGTGGACCCATAACCTTCAGTGCTAAATCTACAAGCTCCTGAGAGTGGTCAAACCTGGACACCCAGAAATCCATTGGATCTTCAATATCTATGGTGAAAGGACTTCTGTATGTCATATAATCCACCACCAGACATTCTAGTCGCTGTTGATGGGAACTGACGCTGCCATGTGGTTGACTGACTTGGTGTGGCTGGAAAAAATCGCTCCAAACCTGCATCAAATTTCCACCATGGCTGATACTGGCACCATTGACCACTATTTGATGTGTGTTTGTAGAATGGCCCTGTATGAGTTCTGGCTGTGGAAAGTCTTCTATGAGTTTTCTCTTCAGAAGTGAAGCTAACAGATTAATCCTCTGTTTACAAAGGGATGAAAAAATTCTGATAATTTGTCCGGAGGATGAGGGATGGTTGCAATCCAATAATTATCTCTATCTTTAGTTATCTTTATCCTAGGGTTTTGCCTTAAACAGTGTATCATGTGACCTGCCATATTGAAAAGAGGGCCCCTGGGCCTGAACAATATATATCAAATTTGAACCCAAATCGGGATTCCCATGTAGGTGATTTCGGAATTGTCTAAGCTGTGATTTCCACAATTACGTCATTTCCGCTTGTGAGAAGTTTGAAGAAGAGGCTTCAAACTTCCCCCATGTCCTGGAACGTGCGGCCCGCAGCATCGGCAGTGTTGGACATACCTTCCGACACAAGTCCAATGCCGTCCATCCTCTCTTGACGCCTGCCGGCTCTTGTGCATGGCATTGTTTCTGGTTCCTGTATGTCCCATGACATACAGGAAGTATGCTGTGCATTAGAGCTTGCAGGAGGTGAAGTGGATAGACAAGCATCGCTGGACTCATGCTGGAAGGTACATTCAGCACTGCCGAAGCTTGGGGGACAGAGAATGCACAAAGAGACACATAGCGGGCACAGATAGACACAAATAGAGTGGGCACAGAGAGACACAGAGTAGGCACCGAGAGACAGAGTGGGCACAGAGGAGACACAGAGCAGGCATAGAGGAGACACAGAGGGGGCACGGAGAGACACAGCCAGCACAGAGAGAGACACAGAGGACACACAGTTGGGGCACAGATAGAGACACAAAGAGGGAACAGAGAAACACAGTGCAGCAACAGAGAGAGACATCGAGTGGGCACACAGAAAGAAACAGAGGGGGCACAGAGAAATACAGAGCGGGCACACAGAGGCAAAAAGCGGGCACAGAGAGAAAGACACAAAGCGGGCACACAGAGAGACACACGAGTGGGCTCACAGAGAGACACAGAGAGGGCACACAGAGAGATAGAGGGGGCACAGAGAGACACAGAGCGGGCATAAAGGAGACACAGAGAGGGCACAGAGAGAGACCTGGAGGGGGCACAGAGAGAGACCCAGAGGGGGCACAAAAGAGAGACCCAGAGGGTAGACACAGAGGCGGCACAGAGAAATACAGAGCGGGCACAGAAAGAGACCCAGAGGGGGAACACAGAGAGACCCAGAGGGGAGACAGTTAACTGACTGTTAATGGTAGGGTTCTCAAACTTATCACACAACTTGTCGACTGGTTGACTCCCTGGTGCTACTGTTGATTGGGTTGCAGCATTGAGGTACTTTGTTATACTTAGGGTTCTCAAACTTAGCATAGTTGGTCACTGGATGACTGGGATTAATATTCAGAAAAGTGTGTGGAGCCTACAAAAGCCAATCAAAATTCACCTATTGATTTTTAAGGGTAATATTTAATTGCTGCCATTCTTGCACTGTTAATGGCACAAGCCTCAAACCTGGTACAGTTGGTCATTGGGTGACTGGGGTTCAAATTCAGAAAAGGGGTGGAGCCACCAACAGCAGATTTATTTCACTTCAGTGCAAATTATTGATGCCAAAGACCGCAAAGCTCACAAACTTAGTCATCAAGTAATTGTGTGTTAGGGTTCAAAAAAGTGGGCGGAGCCAACACCAGCCAAATACATACCTGGGCAACGCTGTGCCATCAGCTAGTGTAATATAATGTAATATTCTACAGTGTTCTCCACGGAAATTTTTTCCAGCCGGGTGGCTTAAATAGTAGCCGGGTGGCATGAAACAGTAGCCGGGTGGGGCGAGATGAGAATGCAGGGCCAGTGCTTCTGTGAGCAACTCTGCTTACATCATAGGAGGAGGTGAGCCGATGATAGCCGGGTGGCCACCAAAACTAGCCGGGTGGAGCAGGAGCACCCAGCTAAAAGAGCCTGGGGAGAACACTGTTCTATAAGTAATGTAATGTTTAACCAGTTCCCTACCCTGGGGTTTTCCCCCTAAAAAACCCAAGCAATTTTCTACATTTCACAGGTCTCCCATTCATTAGCGCATAACTTTAGCAGTACTTATCACAAATAAATGATCTATACCTTGTTTTTTTTGCCACCAATTAGGCTTTCTCTAGGTGGTACTTTTTGCTAAGTATTATTTTACTTTGAATGCATTTTAAAGGGAATAAGGAGAAAACAAATGAAAAAAGTCATTATTTCTCAGTTTTCAGGCATTACCGTTTAAAAATAAAAAGTATTACTGTAGATCAAGCCCACAAATTTTATTAGTCCATATGTCCTGTTTATTTCAACATTTAAATTATCTTCCTAGTACAATGTATGGCGACAATATAATATTTGTCAATAAAGGTGTATTTTTTCCATTTTTTTGCTTTGCACTTTACTAGCGATTACAAGCCGTATACGCCAAAATAACAGTAATATACCCTCATGGCATACATATCTAAACTGCTAAGTCCATTTATTAGCCCCCACCCCCGTAGTTAGCAAGATGTGCCCCTTTATTACCCTCCACCCCCCATAGATAACCAGGTGTGCATCTTTATTCCCCTCCACCCCCCCATAGATAGCCAGGTGTGCCCCTTTATCTTCCCCCCCATTATAGATTGCCCGATGTGCCCCTTATTAGCCCCTCCACCATAAAAATCCCAGATGTGACCTTTTATTAGCCAGATTCGCCCCTTTGTCCCCCTACCCCCATTGATAGCCAGGTTTGCCCCTTTGTTCTTCTCCTCCAATAGGTAATCAAATGTACCCTCTATCCCCCCCCCCCCCCATGGATAGCCAGGTGTCCCCCTTTATCCCCTCACTATAGCCAGATGTGCCCTTTATCAGCCCCTCCCCCAGTATAAAAGATATATATGTGCCCCCTTGACCCCCCCATAGATCGCCAGGTGTGCCAATGTATTCTCCCCCCCTCCCCATAGATAATTAATGTGTCCCTTTGTCATTGCCCCCCCCCATATATAGCCAGGTGAGCCCCTTTGCCCCCATAGATAGCCGAGTGTGCCCCTTTGCCCCCCTCCCCATAGATGGCCAGGTGCGTAATGATCCACCCCCTCTCCCCCTTAGATTGCCCCCAGCCTTTATGCCCCCCTCCCCTCCATTTTGCGATCGAGCAAGCAGCATGGAGGATTGGCATGTAAACAGCTCACCTTGCCTCGTTCCAGCGCGATCAGCCGCCCCTCCGTGCATCACCGCTGCCTGTGTCATTATGCCGAACGGATCGGGTCCCGGCTTGATGACGTCATCAAGCCGGGACCCGATCCGTTCGGCATTAAGACACAGGCAGCGGAGATGCACGGAGGGGAGACTGGTCGCGCTGGAACGAGGTGAGGTATGTTGTTTACATGAATACTAAATAACAGGGGATCGGGCAGGGGGTTGGAGGATCGAACCCCTGGGAGGGCATCCTTAATTAGTGTAGTTAGAGGGAGGGGGGTTAATGAGCCCAGACGCGTGCTAGCACGCGTACTGTGCTCATTAAAGGGGACTGACTTATATTCACGTCATGTGGCTTTCAAGAGCCACTTACAATGACGTGAATATACTGTATGTAGGATGGGAAATGGTTAAGTAATGTCTGTCACACTGTACTTGCTATTGCCATGTGTACCACAAGTAATTCCAGGTACGCCACTTGGCGTACTTGGTGAATAAAAGCAGTTCTGATTCTGATTGGTTGTAGTTATCTGGTTCCTGGGTCAATAGTACTGCTTGGAATCATGGGAGGCCTAATATTAGGAGAGAAGAAATTACTTCCTATAAATGTTTGTGTTTTCACACAAAGCACATTTCAAATACGGCAGTTATTTACAAAAATCGTTATTTGGTTGAAAATGTGGCACTTGTTTTTTAACCATTTCAGCCTACAGGTTGCTTTCACCTTAAAGGGAACCTGAACTAAGTAAAATTGTTTAAAATGAACGCATGATGTAGCTGCAAATGAATATTACATACATACCTCACTGTCAGTTCCTCTCAGAAGCTCCCCGTTATCTTCTTACAGTGATCCCTTCCAGTTCCGACAATATTTTGTCAGAACTGAAATATATCAGTTGCTGTCAGTTATATATCAGCAGCTGTCAGTTACAACTGAATGTGCAAGGTAATGTCTATGTTGAATGAGCGATGTTACAGTTTAAAAGTGTGCTGACCAGGAAGCTGTTATGGGGTAATGTCCATTTTCAAAATGGCCAGAGAATTCCATTGATCACAGTGGGCAAACAGGACGCAGTTGAGGAGAAAGAGATTGATGAGTAGACTACACATGAGGTAAGTATGATGTGTTTATGTTTTGACTTTTTATTTTCAGTTCAGGTTCTCTTTAAAAAGAAACTGACTCGAAAATCTTAAAATTTAAAAAACATACAAATAAGAAGTACATTTCTTCCAGAGTAAAATGAGCCATTAATTACTCTTGTCCTATCTTGCTGTCACTTACAGTAGGTAGTAAAAATCTGACATTACGGACAGGTTTTGGGTTAGTCCATTTCTTCATGGGGGATTCTCAGCATGGACTTTATTCTTTATAAAGACATTCCCTGAAAAAGATTTATACAAAGATGCTGGCCAGCCTCCCTGCTCACTGCACATTTGGCAGTTGGACGAAGCAACTGCCATTCACTAATTGCTTTTAAAAATAAAGAAAACCCTGAGAACCACCCATGATAAGATGGGCTAGTCCAAAATCTGTCAGTAATGTCAGATTTATACTACTTACTGTAAGTGACAGCAACATAGGAGAAAAGTAATTTATGGCCCATTTTACTCTGGAAGAAACGTACTTCTTTTCGCGACAGAGGTCCTTTAAGGACGAGAGTAATGATCTATAACTTGTTTTTTCCACCACCAATTAGGTTTTCTTTGGGTGGTACATTATGCTAAGAATTATTTGATTCTAAATGCATTTTAATGGGAATAATATGAAAAAAAAAATGGGAAAAAAAATCATTATTTCTCAGTTTTCGGTCATTATAGTTTTAAAATAAAATGTAAAACTGTGGGAAAAAAGCCACATAATCTGTTTGCCCATTTGTCCCAGTTATTGCTAAATTAAAATTATATTCCTAGTACAATGTATGGTGACAATATTATATTTGGAAATAAAGGTGCATTTTTTTCAGTTTTTCATCCATCACTAATTGCAATTGCAAGCATATAATTTAATATTATACCCTCTTGACATATATATTAATTGTATTACATTATTACCTAATGTACGTAAGTGTAATTTTACTATTTGGCCACAAGATGTCCTCGCGCATTATTTCCTATTGCATACAATAAGTATGCTAAATAGGAAGTAATGCCTGGCTGTGGTAAATCGGAAGAGATGTAGACATCTCACTAATGCTGGCGATCACGGGGGCCTAGAGGGGAAATTAATGAATGGGAACAAAGTTCCCATTTATTAATCTAACGATCAGCGGTGGGAGCAGAGGAAATGAGCGAGCAGAAGGGAGCGCGGCGGCACGATTGGCGAATGATCACTGTTTTTGAACAAAAACAGCGATCATTCTTGCAGGACAAGCACGAACCTGCTCAGGGGACTTCTGTCCCCTGCCACCAGTCCCCCGTCGCCAGGACCATCGCGATTGCGGGTTTCCACCCACACGATTGCGCGCGCAGCCCCGCAAACATGACCCCGCAGCAATGGTTATATTTGCTATTCGGGCGAAAATGTTAAAAATGTGGCGTATTTTCACGGAAAAAAAATGAAAATGGCATTGTTGATGCGAAAATGCCTTTGGTGAAAATTTGCAAGCAACTCTGCTGTTGATATCAACATCCTTAACTATCCTAAAAATATCCTGTGAATTCTTGGACGTGAAAATCATGCCTTCATAAAAGTTGCCGGTGTGCATGTGAATATACATGCTTGTGTAAGCAGCAGCTCTATTACAATCCAGATGAAACAGCACTATCACCAACGTGCTTAGCACCATTTTAGATCAAGCAGTTGTTCTAGACCCACTTGTTAGCCATCCATTGGGCTAATGCTACCTCTGCCGATCATGGGGTCAAGAACACATGAAATTGGCACTTGACCAGCTCACGCAGCTCTGCTGTCATACCAACAGCAGGGCGAGTTAGCTGCAGCAGCAGGAGAACGGCGCAATCAGCGGTAGCATGCGGCACGCTAATTCAAATCTATGCCCTGGCAGGGATAACAGGTTCCAAACAGGGCGTAGATTTCAATTAGTACGGTCCAGAATTAGTTAATGCTCATATTACCACTGAGCAGGTGGCTACTGCCATTGCATCTATAAAATCATCTACAGCTCATGGCCCTGATGGTCTCACCCCTCAGTATTATGAAAAAAAAATTGCTGATATTCTAACTATTCTGCTTTCATCCCTGTTACATTCTCCACGGCATCACATTTCCTCCCGAAATGTTGTCTGCCTCGCTTATGCTTATCCTTAAACCTGGTGTGGATCACTCCACCTCTGCCGGCTTCGGCCCAATTTCTATTCTAAATAATGACATCAAGTTGTTTGCCAAGATTCTTGCTCTGAGGTTGGCTTCAATGGTTGGGTGCCTCTGCACCAGCAGAGACCCCGGATCGGTGGCTGGGAGCGGAGCCCCTGCGAGGGACATATCAGCTGCAAGGGGCTGGAGGAAGCACTGGGTGAGTAGATCTGGGGGTAGGTTAATATGCCTGATGTTTCCTTTAAGTTAACCAGGAAGTGGTAGTGCCAAATCGCCTAAGTCAACTATTGCGGAGCCTTCTTATTTCCACCAGCAGAACACCACCACAGAATAACTTTTACTTTTTGCATAGCTTTGATTTTTATGCTCCTTTATAGCTTTTTAATATTTTTGTGATTTTTTCAATTACATTTTTTAAGGGCATCGGTTGGCTCAAGTGCCTAAGAGTGAGTGGATGTTTTGATGTTACTAAAGCCTCGTCTACACGAGGCGATCCGGCGGCTCGATTAGCCGCCGAATCGCCTCTTCCGCATCCCCACGCGTACCCGCCGCATACCCGCCCGTGCGTCGGATTTGATCCCCCGCTCGTCCCCGCCGGCGCCGCTTATCTTCCGCTCAATTTCCTGCCATTGTCCCCTCGTGGGGAACGAGCAGGGAATCGGCGGTGGCGAGATCCGACCTGTCGGAACTTAGCGGCTCGATTGATAAGCCGGATCGCTACGTGTAGACGTAGCTTAATGTAGACTGCAACAGGACAGTGTAACGAACGGTGGAGCACAGAGAGGATCTGATTACCGATGATCTGCAGTATCACTGGGAATACAGATGTATACCAGATTATAAGTGATCTGCAGTATCACCGATAATCCGATATACCAGCTAACCTCTGTATTAGAGTAGAGTGTAGTGTTTGGTGTAACAGTAACACTAAGAGGACTGAGCCTCAGTGCAGTGGGGAGTACTGCACGGCTTCCTTCCGAAGACCTGAACTCTCCAAGGCGGGAGGAGTCAGGCTGCGAGTAGGAAGGTAAGTCTGAGAGTGACACAGAAAGTGTCACTAACAGGACGGGGAACCGCCTCCAATAGTGAGGTTGGTACTCGAGGTCAGACAAGCCAGATCGTAACACACGGACAGATAAAGTACAAATTCAGAAGGCAGAGGCGGAGTCTAGGTACAGGCAGAGTTCGGCAACAGGGTATCAGAAATATCGAGGTACAAGATCAAGAGGCAGAAGCAGAGTCTAAGGACGAGCCGGGGTTCGGCAACAGAGTATCAGAATAGCAAGGTACAAGATCAGAATACAAGAGGATGGTCAGGCAGGCAGAAGGTCATAACAGATAATCACAATCAAACTGGGACTTTAAGCTATCAACAGAATCTAGCTAAGTGAAGGATTACAGCTCCAGCTGGTCCCGCCACACTTAAGGATCTGACTACGGGTCTGAGTGCTCCCACGTGTGTGTTCGCAACGCCAGACAAAGAGCAAGTGAACAGCCAGCAGTATATATACACAAGGACCTCTCCAGGACCTCCCTAATTGCTGGACCAATGAGAGTAGTGGAAAATGTCAGCTGACCCGCCTGGTCAGCTGACTCCCTTCTGGCTGTTATTTAAGCTCTGCCTCTGTGCGCGCGCGCGTGTCACTCTGAATCTAGGTGGACTATCAGTCCCAGCCACACCAGTACTGTTTTGCAATGTATCCAGTGAACCGAGTGCGGGAGCCGCCTCCAATGCGGCTTCCGCCGTTACCAATGCGGATTCCGCCGTTCCCAATGCGGATTCCGCCGCTCTGCCTATGCGGCATGAGGCGTTTTTTCCGCGTTGTGACGCCATGCTGGACGCGGAAACAGCCGCCTCATCTTGAGAGGCAGCGGCTTTTCCGCGTTTCATCACAGTACCCCCCCTCCCCCGAGGAGTGGACTCCGGACAACTCCTACCAGGTTTCTCGGGGTGTAAGGCATGAAACTCTTTCCTCAATTCATCCGCATGCATGCGAGTCCCCGGTACCCATTGTCTCTCCTCAATGCCATACCCCTTCCAGTGTACCAGATACTGTACCGAGTTCTGGACAATGCGTGAGTCCAAAATTTTCTCTATTTCGAACTCAAGTTGACAATCTACCAGGACAGGAGGAGGAGGAGTAGGGCCCATATGGACTGCAGGTTTGAGCAGGGATACGTGAAATGACCTTACCCCACGCATGCTGGCGGGAAGATCAACGGTATAGGTAATGTTGTTAATCTTTTTCACTATCGGAAACGGACTGACAAACTTGGGGCCCAATTTGTCTGAGGGCTGTTTCAGGGTCAAATGACGTGTGGATACCCACACCAAGTCTCCTGGCTGGAAGCTCCACTCCACCGAACGTCTTTTATCAGCTTGACCCTTCTGATTCAAAAACGCCTTTTGCAAACTATCTCTCACCGTGCGCCAAATGTTTTTAAAAGACTTTTGCCAGGCCTCCAGAGCTGGAAACGGGGTGGAGGTCACTGGCAATGGTGAGAATTTGGGCAATCTTTCAGACACTACCTGGAACGGAGAAAATCCGGTGGAAGAGCTTCTCAAATTATTTTGCGCGAACTCCGCGAAAGGCAGAAATTTGACCCAGTCGTTCTGCGCCTCTGCAACGTAGCACCTCAAAAATTGCTCTAAAGACTGATTGGTTCTCTCCGTTTGACCATTGGTCTGTGGGTGGTAGCCCGATGAAAACGACAGCTTCATGCCCATTTGTTGGCAAAATGCCCTCCAAAATCTAGAAACGAACTGGACTCCCCGATCCGACAATATGTTTTCCGGAATGCCGTGTAGCCGGAAAACATGTGTGATAAACAAGTCGGCCAATTCCTGGGCCGAGGGGAGTCCTTTCAAGGGCACAAAATGGGCCATTTTACTGAAGCGGTCGACTACCACCCAAATGACCGACATACCCTCTGACCTGGGAAGCTCACCTACAAAATCCATTGACAAGTGAGTCCATGGTTCACTCGGGGTGGGCAAAGGCTGCAAGGTACCCACAGGTGCCAGCCGGGAGGGTTTACTTTTTGCGCATACAGCACACTCCCTAACAAACTCCCTGCAGTCTGCTGCCAGAGAAGGCCACCAAGCACACCTGGATACCAGATCCTGAGTTCTGGCTGCCCCAGGGTGTCCCGCATTCTTGTGGGAATGAAACATCTGTAAAATGTGGAGACGAAAGGGTAAGGGCACAAACATAACCCCTTCCGGTTTCCCCTCAGGGACATCCTGCTGGAAGGGACTCGGGGTCTCTGTCCAGTCCTCCCAAGTCTCAGTTGCCGCTAGCACTAACCTCTGTGGGATAATGGATTCTGGGTCAGAGGGCTGGGCTTTCTCCAGCTCAAAACATCTGGACAGGGCATCTGCCTTGATGTTCTTGCTGCCCGGGGTGTACGTAATAATGAACCTGAACCTCAAAAAGAACAATGACCATCGAGCCTGTCGGGGACTTAACCTCTTAGCCCCCTCGATGTACTCCAGGTTCTTGTGATCAGTGTACACTGTAATGGTATGCTCTGCTCCT
This sequence comes from Hyperolius riggenbachi, assembly GCF_040937935.1. Lineage (NCBI taxonomy): Eukaryota > Metazoa > Chordata > Amphibia > Anura > Hyperoliidae > Hyperolius > Hyperolius riggenbachi. The sequence goes on from NC_090656.1 coordinate 90,341,923, forward strand.
TCCAGCCAGTGACGCCATTCTTCAAAGGCAAGTTTAATGGCCAGGAGCTCTCTGTTGCCGATATCGTAGTTTCTCTCCGCCGGGGAGAACCTACGAGAGAAATAAGCACAAGGATGTAATCTTCCCTGTAACCCTGACCGCTGAGACAGCACAGCCCCCACCCCGACCTCCGAGGCGTCCACCTCCACAATAAAGGGGTAAGAGGTGTCGACATGCCTCAGGATGGGTGCTGAACAAAACAAGGTTTTCAGGGTAGGGAACGCTTGTAGGGCTTCTGGGGTCCAGTGGTTAGTATCTGCCCCTTTTTTGTGAGACTAGTGAGGGGTGAGATAACAGTGGAGTACCCCTTTATGAACCTCCGATAGTAGTTAGCAAAGCCTAAGAATCTCTGCAAAGACTTTAACCCCACGGGTTGGGGCCACTCTATCACAGCAGAGACCTTGGCAGGATCCATTGATAGACCCGAAGTGGAAATAATGTACCCCAAAAAAGAAACAGATGTCACCTCGAAAATACATTTTTCCAACTTTGCATAAAGCGAGTTCTGCCTCAGTTTGTCCAGTACAATTCGGACATGTGTTCTGTGCTCAGAGAGGTTGTTGGAAAAGATAAGTATATCGTCCAGGTATACTAACACGAACCTGCCCAACACCTCTCTGAATACCTCATTAATCAATTCCTGGAAGACGGCCGGGGCGTTACACAACCCGAAGGGCATCACCAAGTACTCATAGTGCCCGTCGGGTGTGTTAAAGGCCGTCTTCCATTCATCGCCCTTTCTGATCCTCACCAGGTTGTATGCGCCCCGCAAGTCTAATTTTGAAAAGACTTTAGCGTTGGTAACTTGAGTGAAAAGGTCATCTATTAGGGGCAAGGGGTAACGATTTTTTATCGTGATTTTATTCAGGCCTCGGTAATCTATGCACGGTCGCAGACTCCCGTCTTTTTTCTTAACACAGAAAAACTCTGCACCTGCGGGCGACCGGGATGGTCGAATGAACCCCTTAGCTAAATTCTCACGAATATACTCTTGCATGGCCAGTTTCTCTGGCCCGGACAAATTGTAAAGATGAACCCAAGGGGGCATACAACCAGTTTGGAGATCAATGGGGCAATCAAATGGGCGATGCGGCGGTAACTTGTCAGCGGCCTTAGGACAGAACACATCGGCATACTCAGAATACTGTACTGGAACCCCTTCCAACTGAACCCTGGTCTGGCCCAATGTCACCTTCCCTAGACACTGCTGGCGACAATGATCGGACCAGCTGGTTAGCTGACCCGTAGCCCAGTCTATTTGTGGTGAATGGACTTGTAACCACGGCATGCCTAGGATGATAGTGGAGGTTGACATATGTAATACGAAAAACTGTAGTTGTTCCCCATGCAGTACCCCTATCGTGACCTTCACCTCCGGGGTCTGTGACAGGGAACGATTCCGTTGCAGAGGGGAATCGTCTACTGCCGTGACCTGAATGGGGGGTCTCACTGGAGTGAGAGGAATACCCAACTCCTGAGCAACATCAAAGTTCATAAAATTAGCCGCTGAGCCAGAATCAATAAAAGCCTCAGTGGCTACAGACTTATTATCTCATGTAATCGTACAAGGGAGAAGCATTTTTTTCTCTTTAAGGGGTGAAAATTGTGTGCCTAGGGTGTCACCCCCCACTACTCCTAGGCAGACTCGTTTCCCGGCTTGTTAGGGCAGTTTTGCACTCTATGCCTCGCTTCTGCACAGTACAGGCACAGTTGTTCAGTCATTCTCCGCCTTCGTTCCACCTGGGTCAGTTTTGATCGACCAATCTGCATTGGCTCGGGTGGAGGCAAGGCCGGAGAAGGTGAGACAGGCGGAGATGGCGTTACTAGGGGTGCAGCGGAAGATGTCACCCTGCCACGGTGACTGCCCCTAGTCTGTCTCTGATGGCGTAGCCTACGGTCGACTCGAATGGCCGATGAGATGGCCTCATCGACTGTTTTGGGCTCGGGTAAACTTAACATTAGGTCGGAGACCTCCTCCGACAACCCAGACAGGAAGTAATCCATCAGGGCATAGGTGTCAAATCTGGCGGTAACTGACCACCTACGAAATTTGGCCGCGTACTCTTCGACTGGACTCTTGCCTTGTCGTAAAAGCTTGAGCTTCCGCTCAGAGGTCGCAGCAAGGTCTGGGTCGTCGTAAAATACGGCCATGGCCTTAAAAAATTCCTCTACTGAGGTCAGAGCTGTGTCTCTAGGGGACAGGTTATATGCCCAGGTCTGAGAATCACCGGCCAGTAAAGTTTTGATGAACGTGACTTTCTGGGCCTCAGTACCAGAGGATCGGGGTCTTAATTCAAAATATGATAACACTCTACTCCTAAAATTGGGGAAGTCAGATCTGTGGCCAGAGAACCGTTCTGGAACGGGCATGCGTATGTCTGCGCTAGGAGGGGATCGCACTTCATCCACTGACGTCTGGAGGGTTTGGACGGACCCTGTCAGAGCCTCAATCAATGCTTTGTGTTCACCCAGCACTCGATTGACATTATCCACTGAGGTGGCAAGTTCACCCAGAAGACCAGTGCGTGCGTCCATTTTGTCTTTGGTCTGGCGTTCTGTAACGAACGGTGGAGCACAGAGAGGATCTGATTACCGGTGATCTGCAGTATCACTGGGAATACAGATGTATACCAGATTATAGGTGATCTGCAGTATCACCGATAATCCGATATACCAGCTAACCTCTGTACTAGAGTAGAGTGTAGTGTTTGGTGTAACAGTAACACTAAGAGGACTGAGCCTCAGTGCAGTGGGGAGTACCGCACGGCTTCCTTCCGAAGACCTGAACTCTACAAGGCGGGAGGAGACAGGCTGCGAGTAGGAAGGTAAGTCTGAGAGTGACACTCAGGAGAAAGTGTCACTAACAGGATGGGGAACCGCCTCCAATAGTGAGGTTGGTTCTCGAGGTCAGACAAGCCACGGACAGATAAAGTACAAATTCAGAAGGCAGAGGCGGAGTCTAGGTACAGGCATAGTGAGGGAGGGGAAACACAGAGAGCCCGATATAGTGCAGTATGTTTTGTAAATATGGATAAAAGTAAATATAATGAGATTTATACTCACAAACAAGGGTTGCCCTCCAGGCAACCACTGTATAAGCAGGTGGGGAGATTAGACCTGTCCCCACTCAGGTTTAAAAAGTCGCTCTCTGTAGTTCAGAAGAAAAAAAGGGGGCCAATCCCCTCCACCAAGGGTGGACAACTTTGTGTAACACAGGTACAGAGGCGCCAAAAGTATAAAACAAGGTAAAAAACTTTTAAAATTGGGGGGGGGGGGGGGGGGGGGGTGATGGGTGGATCCACCTCTCCCACAAGCAAACAAGAGAAAATGTTGATTTTTCAACACATAAAGAATTTATTCATACACTCCAAACAGTTTTGCAACGCGTTTCGCGGGTTCAACCCACTTCATCAGGCTATGGAAATGGAGTATAACACTTGTGTGCAGGGTTTGTCAGCTTAGCGCCTCTAGGTACAGGCAGAGTTCGGCAACAGGGTATCAGAAATATCGAGGTACAAGATCAAGAGGCAGAAGCAGAGTCTAAGGACGAGCCGGGGTTCGCCAACAGAGTATCAGAATAGCAAGGTACAAGATCAGAATACAAGAGGATGGTCAGGCAGGCAGAAGGTCATAACAGATAATCACAATCAAACTAGTACTTTAAGCTATCAACAGAATCTAGCTAAGTGTAGAATTACAGCTCCAGCTGGTCCCGGCACACTTAAGGATCTGACTACGGGTCTGAGTGCTCCCACGTATGTGTTCGCAACGCCAGACAAAGAGCAAGTGAACAGCCAGCAGTATATATACACAAGGACCTCTCCAGAACCTCCCTAATTGCTGGACCAATGAGAGTGGTGGAAAATGTCAGCTGACCCGCCTGGTCAGCTGACTCCCTTCTGGCTGTTATTTAAGCTCTGCCTCTGTGCGCGCGTGCGTGTCACTCTGAATCTAGGTGGACTATCAGTTCCAGCCACACCAGTACTGTTTTGCAATGTATCCAGTGAACCGAGTGCGGGAGCCGCCTCCAATGCGGCTTCCGCCGTTACCAATGCAGATTCCGCCGTTCCCAATGCGGATTCCGACGCTCTGCCTATGCGGCATGCTGCGTTTTTTTCCGCGTTGTGACGCCATGCTGGACTCGGAAACAGCCGCCTCACCTTGAGAGGCAGCGGCTTTTCCGCGTTTCATCACAGACAGGAGTTTATTTATTAGAATTCAAGCATATAACCATTTATTGTTGTCAAGGGCCTGACCTTTAACAAGCCATTGTGTATTATCAGTCTAGTATATGTATGATATGGCCTATATTGCTAATTAGCTATTGTGTATTATTTGTTTAGATACCAATTAAAGTGTTTGAAAATGTGATACCCTGCGCTGCCTGTACCTTATATATACTTCTAGCCTTATACCAGGAGATCTTTGGTACCTCTGTTTTGCAGACAGCTGCAAAAAAACACAACTGTACTCACACAGGTTTATTTACCCTCCCAGAGCGCCTCCATCTAAATTCAATGATTTGTGAAGCGTTCCTCTGCTGCCAGGTTTCCTGTGTAGGTGTTCTGTGCTTAAAACTTCCAGTGCTGGGCATTGATGCAATACAGCAGATGTATTGGTTACCTCAGCAACAGCTATTTCCCTCACATACTGCACTGTCTGAGAGATCTTCCTAACTCCACCTATTTTACAACAGTTTTAGAAGGAAACTGTACTATCTAGTGATTTCTTAAGATGATTGAGACAGTTCTGCATGGATCTCTAAAAACCTACTAATATTTTGTCTCAGACACTCTTGATAAATGTCCCGCAGTGAGAATTACTTCCAAATGATGGACAGTTGAGACCAATGGAGTACAATTTTCTCAAGCACCGAAGTGTTAATGTCTAATGACTGCAGCTATTTCCAACTATCTGGGTGGTGCTGCTGCTGCAGGGCCAACAACAGTAAGCTCCGCTATTTGTACTTTATGTACCAGCTCAGTCAGCTGTAGTGACAAATCACCTCATGGCACATGATTAAATGCATATTAGTGAGCGCCCAGGGCATTCGATTATTACGAGCTTCCCCTCATCACATTACCGCACAGTACAGCCGTATAATTTATAAGATAATACAGACATCACTTTGTAGCTGCTCGGAATTATTCAGTTTTATGGATGGTGTCCTTTAATTTTGCCTTTCATGGATTATAAAATTGCTTAATATCTGCTAGAGTGAATCACTGGAGAAGCAAATAAAGCCTCTGGCCTTGGGTCACCATGTCATTTGGGATACCAGCGAAGTGAGCGCGCTCATTTGTCCCAGCCTGTGATTGATGTCTGGACAGGTTAAACAAGGGAAAGCTCGCCTTACATAAAAGAAATGTTCAGGAATGGCCACCTCCCACTTAATATGGGCATGAAGCATAAACAGGGGCTCAGCTACAGGTTAAGCGAAATGCCTTATGTAATTAAATGTAAGATGAGACTGTCACTTCTTTATTCCATGTCAAGACCCCTGTTTCCAATCCCATGCTGACTTTAAACATTGTAAAAAGTTGTCATATAGCAGAAAATGTTTTACAGAACAGGATAACTACAGTTCTAGTAGAAGTCACCACAGCCCCAAAATGAACTAATCTGGATGGACAGTGTCAATTTTTTGGTACAAGTCCTCCTTAGCTGCTTTCCTTCACAAGTGCCCCTCTTTTAAAGTAAAACTGAAGCCAGGAAAATTATGAAAAGTCAGATACTTACCGTATTTTTCGGACCATAAGACGCACCTAGGTTTAGAGGATAAAAACCAGGAGAAAAAAAATACTAAACCTGGTGCATCCATGGTGAAGGGGTATCTTATGGATCTTCTCCCCTCCCCAATTAATATGCCCCCCTTGTACCTCCTGTGTCCCCTAAGTGTACCATTAGTGTCTCCCTTGTGTCCTCCTCTGTCCCTGTGTCTTCATATGTGCTCCTTGTGTCCACTTAAATGCCCCGTGTACTCTTATGTGCCCCTGTGTTATCTAAAGTGCCCCCATGTGTGCTCTCAGTTGCCCGCTGTGTGCTTAGTTGCCCCCGGTGTGCTTTTAGTGGCCCCCTGTGTGCTCTTAGTGGCCCCTTGTGTGCTCTTAGTGGCCCCCTGTGTGCTCTTAGTGGCCCCCTGTGTGCTCTTAGTGGCCCCTTGTGTGCCCTTAGTGGCCCCCTGTGTGCCCTTAGTGCCCCCCCTGTGTGCCCTTAGTGGCCCCCTGTGATACCTCTTCTTACCCCTTTTGTGTCAGGCACTTGTAGGGGGTTTGCAGTCTGCAGAGGGGCTTGCAGGGTCCTAATCTGTTTGTTATTAAGTCGCTGTCCCGGCCCTGTGTATAGGCGTGTTCCCGCCCCCAAACGCCGCCCCCCCCCGCCCGGGTCCTCCTCTGCCCGGTCCCCTCTACTGCCTTTCCCCGGCTCTCTAAATGTTATGTGGGGAGTGGGAAGGCTGCCGCTTACCGCCGGATGATAGCGATGTCCTCGGTGAACAGCGGTATCCTCGCTGTTAACAGCCGCTGGGTGGTCCGGGCACAATGCGGAAGCCTCTCTGCCTTAACTTCCACTTTGGTGAAGTAAGTGGAAGTGAAGGCAGAGAGGGTTCCGCATTGTGCCCGGACCACCCAGCGGCTGTTAACCTTCCTGGCGGTAACACGTAGTTCGGGGTAAGCCGCGCAGGAGGTTTTCTCAGGCCCCGCTGGGCCGATCTGCGTAATTTTTTGTTGATCCGATTTTACGGCAATTCAATAAAAATGATCGGATCTCCTGAAAAAAACGAAAGTTTTTTTTAATTCGACTGAAAAATCCGATCAGATTTCCCGTTTTCTTTGATTTTTATCGATCCGGAATGCCAGATATTTTTCTTCAATCTTTCTAAAGATTGTATGGTGTGTGTTAGATTGTCAATTTATTAACCTTCCTGGCGGTAACCCCGAACGTAGTTCGGGGTAAGCCGCGCAGGAGGTTTTCTCAGGCCCTGCTGGGCCGATCTGCGTAATTTTTTTTTTGCTGAACGCAGCTAGCACTTTGCTAGCTGCGTCAGCACACTGATCGCCGCCGCCCCGGTTTGCCGCTATCCGCGCCGCCGCAGAGCCCCCCCCCAGACCCCTGCGCTGCCTGGCCTATCAGCGCCAGGCAGCGCTTAGGGGTGGATCGGGTCTCCCTTAGACGTCACGACGTCCATGACGTCGGTGACTTCATCCCGCCCCGTCGCCGTTCTTTGAATGGGATTTCCTGATCGCCTATCGCCGGAGGCGATCGGAGGGGCTGGGGGGATGCCGCTGAGCAGCGGCTATCATGTAGCGAGCCCTAGGCTCGCTACATGATTTAAAATAAATAAATAAAAAAGGCAGCGCTGCCCCCTGGCGGTTTTTAATAGACCGCCAGGAGGGTTAACAGCGAGGATACCGCTGTTCCCCGAGGACATCGCTATCGTCCGGCAGTGCAGCAGCCTTCCCACTCCCCACATAACATTTAGAGAGCCGGGGAAAGGCAGTAGAAGGGACCGGGCAGAGGAGGACCTGGGCGGGGAGGCGGCGTTTGGGGGCGGGAACATGCCTATACACAGGGCCGGGACAGCCACTTAATAACAAACAGATTAGGACCCTGCAAGCCCCTCCACAGACTGCAACCCCCCCACAGGTGCCATTGATAGACGGGAGGATAGGACATCCGCGGGGACTTAAGATTTTAAGGCAGGGACAACTTGCGGCTGGGCAGAATTTGCAACATTCGGACCATAAGACGCAGGCACTTTTTCCCATGTTTGGGGAAGAAAAAGTGCGTCTTATGGTCCGAAAAATACGGTACCTATGGAGAGGGAGTGTTCCTATAGAGCAGGGGAGCCCATTAGGTAGATTGTGATCTACTAGTTGATCACAAAGCACTTCTAGGTAGATCCCACACACCTCGACTCCAGTTCCTCAGTTTATGAATCCAATGACTCCAGGTACCCAAAAATTGCTCCGAATCAAACTCCACAGCCGTGATTGGAAAGAAGTAATGCATACCGCTTGTTGTGCTACACTGCATACCTGAAGGCATCAAAGGAGGGTTAGGCATGGCAGGAAGCGTTGGCATCCAGAGTTTTGTGAAGGGGCCGAGCTATGTATAGTTATGCCCCTGGAACACAGGGCACTCATCTTTTTCCCGCCTGGTTAAGGTTTGCTTTAAAGGATACCTTGGCGCTAATTTAAATCTAAAAATGATGCAATGTGGGGGGGGGGGGGGGGAGATGCGCATAGGCTTACCACACCTTTCGGCGTCTTCTATGGTTCGCCTGCTGTGCTTTCTGCTCTGTACATCCTGGTCGGGGTTAGCAGATGAGGCAGTGAGCTTTAAATTATAGCTATAGCAAATGATAGAATTGCTTAACAGGTATGTCTTGAGGGTACATTTGAGAATTTTCAGGCTTGTAGCAAGACGAACAGGCTGTGGAAGAGAGTTCCAAGGGAGAGGTGACACTCTTGAGAAGTCCTGAATGTCAGAACTAGAGCTGTCCAATCTGGATGGAAAGAGGGTCTCTTGGGAGAAGCGAAGTAGTAGAGAATAGTAGAGATGGAAAATTCTGGAACGACTGTGCACACCATTTAAAGGGTGGCACAGTGATTCTCAAATACTGTATTAGGCAGAGTAACTCCCAAATATTAGGCAGCATTTCCCCAATTATACAGACTGACCTTCAAGTGTTAGACATTGACCTCCAATCAGGCAGTTACACCCTAAAATCAAGTATGGTGACCCCACAAATGTTTGCAAAAGCTACCCCAAATAGGCAGTGACCCCAAATGTTAGGCAGAGTGACACCTGGTTATATAGAGATTCCCCCAAAGTAACACAAATTCACAGTATGCATCCCCAATTAAGATAATTAGGCAGAAACTCCCCAAATAACACAGTTAAGGGGCCCATACACTGGTCGATTTCAGCCATCGATCAATCAATTATATAGAATCGATCGTTTGATCAGAAATCGATTCTATCATATTCCCCATTCGATCGATTTGCAGCCGATTTTGATTGATTTTATCTATCTGACAGGATGGAAGATCTAGGTGGCCCATAGAGTTGCATTGGATCTAATGGTCCAATAATGCATTTAGATCAATTTCCAATAGATTTCAGAATGAAATCTATTGAAAATCTGTTCCTAGTGTGTGGCACACATCAGATAAATTCCTGTCAGATTGGACTTGACAGGCATCTACCAGAAATCTATCTGATGGTCGAATCTGCTGCAAATCTATAAGGTTATGGCCACCTTTAAGCAGAATGTGCCTCCAATAATATATTTACACAGCAAGCGTCCTCTACTGATACAATTACACGTACCACAAATAGCACAATATAAGCAGCATGTGTCCCCCAAATAACACAGTTAAAGGGAAGGTTCAGGGTGGCTCTTAAAAAAATAAAAATGCCCATCCACTTACCTGGGGCTTCCTCCAGCCGTGGGCAGCCAGGACGTGCCCTCAGCGTCGCTCCGCAGGCTCCCGGTCCCCTCCGGTGGCCGACCCGACCTTGCCAGGCCGGCTGCCAGGTCGGGCTCTTCTGCGTTTCAAAATGCGCCTCACGGGGGCGCGCTGACGTCATCGGATGTCCTCCGGGCTGTACTGCGCAGGCGCAGAACTACTGCGCCTGCGCAGTACAGCCCGAAGGACGTCCGATGACGTCAGCGCGCCCCCGTGAGGCGCATTTTGAAACGCAGAAGATCCCGACCTGGCAGCCGGCCTGGCCAGGTCGGGTCGGCCACCGGGAGCCTGCGGAGCGGCGCCGAGGGCACGTCCTGGCTGCCCACGGCTGGAGGAAGCCCCAGGTAAGTGGATGGGCATTTTTATTTTTTTAAGAGCCACCCTGAACCTTCCCTTTAAAGTCGTCAGGCAAAAAAAAAAAAAGTTTCATGTACCTGGGGCTTCTACCAGCCCCGCCAGCTAGTTTCGCTTTTGCCGACCTCGGGGTCGGCGGGCTGCCACGCGTACATTTGCACGCATTCCCGCCGGTGCATGAAGCTACTGCGGACATTAACACATACATTTTACACGTTAGCGGTGCAACGCGTAAAAATGTACAAACTAGCTGGCGGTGGGGGACCGGAGCAGCAGTGAGTGACTACGAGGGCACAGGATGGCTGCATGGGGCTGGTAGAAGCCCCAGGTAAGTGAAACTCATTTTTTTTTTTTTTTTGCCTGACGATTCCTTTAACCACTTGAGGACTGCGGTGTTAACCCCCCCTAGTGACCAGGCCATTTTTACTTAATTGGGCCAATGCAGCTTTAAGGCAAAGCTGCAGGACCGCACAACTCAGCTCACAAGTGATTCCCCCCTCCTTTTCTCCCCACCAACAGAGCTCTCTGTTGGTGGGGTCTGATCGCCCCCACATTGTTTATTTATTTAAATTTTTATCAATATTTATGTTTTTTATTTTTAAATAAATTTAACTTTTTTTTTTTTTGCATTACCCCACCTCCCTCTCCCCTGCCGGCCAATCACTCGATCGGCTGCCATAGGCTTCTGCCTATGAGAGCCGATCGTTCTCTTGTCCCCCAGGGGGACAGCCGTGTCACACGGCTGTCCCCAGTACAGCGCTGCTGCTGATCGCAGCGCTCTACAAAGTAGTTAGACGCCGTCTAATAGTCTCCCGAGCAGCGATCGCCGCACGGAGACTGAAGGCGGGGGGGAGCTCTGCCTCCCGAGCGGGAGATGCACACGCAGCGTGCGCGCGATCTCCTGCTAGCCCCATTGAAGACCGTTCACGCCAATGGGCGTGGAGTGGTCCTGGGGCTGCCGCACTGCTCACGCCAATTGGCGTGGAGCAGTCGGCAAGAGGTTAAAGAGAATCTGTAAGATTAAAAAAAAACCCTCTGGGGGATACCTACCTCAGGAGGGGGAAGCCTCTGGATCCTAAAGAGGCTTCCCCAGTCTTCTGGTGTCCAGGCAATCCAGCGCTGTGGCTCCCCGAACATCGGCAAGATAAATATTTACCTACCGTGGGGAACGCTAGCGGCACTTTGTTTGGGCTAAGGTGAAAATAGCCAAGCCCGATCGTATTCGCTCTACTGTGCACGGGCGGGTCCTTTGGGCCTGCACAGTAGAGCGAATTGATGAGGCTTGGCTATTTCCGCCTAAAGGTGGCCACACACCATACCATTTTTTAAATATCTGTTCAATTTAAGAATTGCAATCAATTTTTCTGACTGATTGTAACATTTCAAAAATATGACCAATGTACCACACACGTATGTTCAATTTTTCCCCAATTATGATAAAAAATGATGGAAAACTCTGACAAAATTGCTAGGGTATGTATATTAATAAATTGACAATCTAACACACACCATACAATCTTTAGAAAGATTGAAGAAAAATATCTGGCATTCCGGATCGATAAAAATCAAAGAAAACGGGAAATCTGATCGGATTTTTCAGTCGAATTAAAAAAAAGCTTTCGATTTTTTTCAGGAGATCCGATCGTTTTTATCGAATTGCCGTAAAATCGGATCATTTTATTGTATCGTGTGTGGCCACCTTTAGCCTGCAGAGCCGCTGCTGCGCCTGTGCATGATTGTGGTAGGTAGATATTGCCGCTATGCGACGACGCAAAAAAGCTATGCACCAGTGGCGTGCCCGGAAGTTACTGACACCGCGTGGAGGCTGACACAGGACAGGTTATGTATAAATGCACACACAGGGGAGGGGGCATATTTAATACATTAGGGGGGCAGTGGCGGGGACTTCGTCGCTCGCCATACACCCGATCAACCAACTTCCGACATCTTGCACCAGGCCCGATCAATTAACGCGACCAATTTCAGTCCGAAATTGGTCGCATCGTTGGTCGGGCTTGCACTTGGCGGCACTGATTTTCAACCAATTCGATAATAATAATTGAACTGGTCGGTCGATCGGCCACCAAAGTCGTCTGATGCATGGGCACCTTTACAGTATATGTTCACAAATTATACACCATGTCTCTCCACATGACATCCTCACCATCCAGTTCTGTGCGCTGCTGGTTTGTCAGACTTCCTCCACCTGTTCATCACACAGCAGCAGGAATTTGTCTCCTTCACCAATGATTTTTTTCCTCTGTGGGGCTTTTCCCGCGCAGAAAGGTAAGCAGAGTGCCCACAAACGTCACGAACTAGTCCTAGACTCCTAGAACAGCCCGCCAAGCCACACCCACTGATGGACGATCCCCACACCTCGCAATCCAGCCATGCGGGCCAGCCAAGCCACACCCACTGCTGAAGAATTCTCTCTCCTCGGAATCCAGCGGTGCGGGCCCGCCAAGCCACGCCCACTGCTGGCCGATTCCCACCATCTTTCTCAGTCTTCGTGTTCTCTGACTGCGCGGGCCCGCTAAGCTACGCCTAGCTGAAGGATTCTGTCTCCTCGGGTTGTGACTGGGCAGGCAATTCAGTGATGTGATCGGCCAGAATTTGAGCTACTCCCCCAGCCCGTGAGGGACGTACTGAATAGAGATGGGAAGTTCGGATCTTTTCAATGATCCGGATGATTCGAATCGGATCATTGAAGAGATCCGGATCTTTGATCCGAATCTCGGATCATTTTACTACAGGAAGCATTCGGGGGTGAAATGAACAGCAGGACAGGTCTGTGGGCAGGAGAAGGGGAGGGAGTGGACACACAGAGAAGGGGAGAAGATGGACAGAGGGCAGGGAGTGGACAGAGAAGGGAGGAGGGACGAGCAGAGAGCAGAAATGTTTGCACGTAATACCCACATGCTGCAGTCATATGCTTTACATATATTTCACCTATATGTTCATCTGTACACTTTGAAAGAAAAGGTCGCACAGTGAAAGAAAGCATTCCCAGAAGATAAGTGCAGCTGTTTAGTGCCGAGCGCAGGAGGATTATATTGCCTTTCAATCACACTGTCTGCAAAGTCACTGAGCTGTGCTGAGCCAAAAGCTTCCAATGTGATCACTGTGCAGCACTACGGAACAGCCAGCCTATAATGGGCAGCACGTTATAGCCAGTATATGTGCTCTACACATATCTGGCAGTGGCACCCATGTCCCCTCTCTCTCATCTACCTGTCTCCCTGCAAGGCTGGCTCCCATACAACAGAGCGATCCATCTCTGCTCAGTGCTTCCAGGACCCCGCTGCCCGCTGAGAGGGGGCGTGTCGGTCCTTGCCCCGCCCCTTTTGCGATCCGAATCGTTCATTTTGATGATTCGGATGATCGACTCATAAAATAGATTCGGATCAAAGATCCGAATCGTTCATGATCCGGACAACACTAGTACTGAAGCAGGGTGGTATAGCTGCTGCTAGTCATACAGGTGATGTCCAGAGTCTCAGACAAGACAATTATATTTTCAGAATAGCGTTTTAGTTTATCATATTGAAAACAAAGGAGTGAAATATCTAATAGCTATTAAAGTGCAGCGGAACTCAGCATATCTATGCTGTTCAGCATGCTCCCGTTTACAAAATAATTGGATGTGCTCTTCTGTAGCATGATTACATATTTTATTCCGTGAAGAACCAAAGTAATCCTGGGAGAAGAAAAGATGCAGAACTTTTGGTGGGCATACACGGCTCGATTTTGCAGCTCGATTCTCCTGCTCAATCGTTTCGCCACTCGATTCCGCACTCAATTCTCATCTTCACAGTGGCGTATCATTAGGGGTTGCAGAGGCAAGAGACCCGCCTGCCCCCCCCCCCCCTAGATCCGTCCCTGGTAGCGACCACATCGGGGCCCCATGGGGCCCTTCCTCAACCAAAGTATTAGCTGTTTATTGGTCCTGTGCTGGTAAATGATCACTTCTATAGATACTTTGAATAGTAGTAATCATTAACAAACTGTTCCCCACCCCCTTCTTGCACCTTTGACACTGTGGATGACCTTGGCAGGTTTTGTTGTGCCGTATCAAGTGTTACATATAGAGTTCTTTGGGGGGGGGGGGGGGGCAATTTAAAACTTGCACCTGGGCCCATAGCTCCAGAGCTATGCCACTGTATCTTCCGCTAGTTTTTCTTATCTCTTTCCATTCACTTCAATCCAGAATCGAGCAGCAAAACGACCGGGTGGGAAAAATGATCTATCAAGCCATCTTAATGGCTCAAAATCAAGCTGTGTATGCCCAGCATTAGATACTTTTATCAGTAGAGGGAAGTTTCTGGAATCAAGGATGAAGAAAGATTTCGGCAAACACTGTATGAATAATTTGAAGTGAATACTGTAAAATGTAATGTTAGGTACACACCATACAATTTTCTGTTAGATTTACTTGCCAGATTTATTAGGTCTACTCAGCAGGAGATAACCAGAAGACAATGCACCAGAGATAATGACCAGTCTACAGAAAATAATTTAAATAGGAACTCCAGTGAAAATAATGTAATAAAAAAAGTGCTTCATTTTTACAATAATTATGTATAAATGATTTAGTCAGTGTTTGCCCATTATAAAATCTTTTAAATCCCTGATTTACATTCTGACATTTATTACATGGTGACATTTTTACTGTTGGCAGGTGATGTAGCTGCTGCATGCTTTTTTGGCAGTTGGAAACAGCTGTAAACAGCTATTTCCCACAATGCAACAAGGTTCACAGACAGGAAACTGCCAGGAGTACCACGGCCCTCAGAGTTTCTTGTGGGAGGGGTTTCACCACAATATCAGTCATACAGAGCCCCCTGATGGTCTGTTTGTGAAAAGGAATAGATTGCTCATGTAAAAGGGGGTATCAGCTACTGATTAGGATTCTTGGTCGGAGTTTCTCTTTAACAGAAAATGTAACAGAAAATTGTGTTAGCTTTATTCATTACTTTATTGTCAGTACAGTTCCTATTTAAAGTTCTGCTTTGGAAGCCTATGATTGGTTTACACCCCTGACTGGCTACATAGAAAACTATACTGAACTCGCAGCAATTTATGGTGCAATTCTGCACCTGGTCGATCATTTCCAATTGCCACGTTCATTTTACTGCGACAATTGGCTGCAGAATTGTACCATTAATAGGCACTGTGAGGGCACACATGTTTACTGTGGCATCTCGTCTAAATGCATTGCTGCACACTTTTCCACACTTGGAGAAAAGCATTTAGTGGCATGCAACGTTTTTAACTCGCCGCAGGTGGACAGGGAAAAGCTGTCCTGAAAGCTACATGTTGTTTCCAGGATAGCCAAAGCACTGGGCAGACGATGCAAAAAATCAGGATAAAAACATGGAGTTTGTGCAAGTGGTGGTAAACGATGGTACCAGAGCTGTCCAATCATTTAAATGGACAAAGCTTAGGAACACTATCAAGTCAAGTGTTCTAAAATGACAATGTACAAATAATGTCTAAGTATCTGTGTAAACATTTTCTTACTTTTCATGTTAAATATCAGAGGCAAAAGCTGTAGTTCATTTTGTATAGGATATAGCTCTATTGGGACAAATCATTCTCAAAGCGGGTGTCTGCTTCAATGCACAGCCAGTGTTGTTTTTTTGCATATCAGATTTTTTTCTGAAAAATGTATGAAAAGCTGTGGTGTCACAGACAATTACAAATGTTTATAACAAGTTACATTTCCTCTGCTTTCTTCCGACATTTCAGAGACACAGGACACAGAACTTTCACACGCACGCACGCACGCGCGCACACACACACACACAGTTAACAGATGCAATTTAAGGGAATTCCCCCTCCCCTCATGGCTCACTCTGCCATCAGATTAGAGCAGACTGCTATCAGTTTAGAGTGAAAGGAATTTGATACAGTAAACAAAACAGATAAGAAAGTAAATTGCTTACATCATTATTTATTAGCACTTCAGGAAATCTCTCAATCCCATGTTATAAAATCAATAGTGTTCCTTTAAGCATTGTGCACCACAGCCATTGTTTAACGTCACAGGTAGCCCGTGTGAACTGGCCCTAAGTTTGCTGCACTTCAGCACCATGCTTTGTAGATGACCCTCATCCTTTTATAACTGCAAACTGTCCCTAGAATTGTTGAAAACAGTATGAAATTCATGCACAGAAATACCTGAATTTTTAAATCAATTCTATATTGTATTGTTGTCCCCCTGGCTGGTGGTTAGTCTTTATTCTATGCAGCCTCACCACCTCAACAACACTCGCTGCTATCACTAGAAGGGCTGTCCCAAGCGTCAGCAGGGCATACGTATTGTCGCGTCGTAGATAAGCTGGGCGCCGGGAGAGCTGAATGACGGCTCTCCCTGCTGCCGCAAAACTCCCTGGCAGCTTTCCCCTGCAAGTCGTCGCAGACGCCAGACCCCCAAAATAGCCCTTACGTGCCCCGTGCAGCATTACATTGCTGCTTTGGGGCGCCTGGTTACGGCGCTCAGTGGCATGCTCCGTACGCCAAAACCAGCTGTTTCGTCAGCAGGTCCCAAAATTTTACTGGAATTCCTGCTCTGATTCTTCCCTCCATGAGCATGTGCAGCCCCTGACATCTTCCACAGCGCTTTACAAAGTATATATTCATGTCACTAACTTTCCCTCAAATGAGCTGACAATCTAATCCCTGCCATAGTCATATTTCCATCATAGTCTAGGGCCAATTTGGAGGGGAGCCAATTACCTGATCTGTATTGTTTTGGAATGTGTGATCGGCTTGCCATGAAGAAACCCACAAAGACATGGGGAGGACATGCAAACTCCATGTAGATAGTGACCATACTGGGTTTCAAATTCGAGATCCAACGCTGCAAGGTAAGAGGACTATCCACTATGCCACCATGCTGCCTGTGCATTTAAATAACATGGACAGACATAAACTCACAAAAAAGTGTGTACATTCAAAGTTGCATGTTCACTTCCATGATAAAATGCAGTACAAAAAAACAGTATTTTCCATCGTATAAGGCGCACTTTTTCTCTCCAAAAAATGAGCGCTGCTAGAGCTGCAGTTAATGTGGTCTATGTGGCAGGCGGCGGACGAATTACCTGCTTAACTCTCACTATTATAATGTTCTGTGTGTGGTGGAATTCATTCGCTCTGTATCACTATGTTTATATGATGTGCCTCCCTGTACAGCGTTGCACTGCAGTGAGTACATGATAATTAAGGAGTTCCTTCACACCTATGTTGTCAACTTCTACAAAATGGCGTGATTTTAAAAGGCACTTTGTTAGTTCTGTGACTTTGGTACATGCTAGGCTGCTTTTTTTACTAGACATAATTTCTGCTTTAAAGGGGTTCTGTGGAGTCCTGCAATAAACATAAACAAACACTTACCTGGGGCTTCTATCAGCCCCCTGTAGCCGTAATGTCCTGCGCCGTCTTCCTCTGATCACTCGTTCCCCGCTGCCGGCCCCAGTCTAATGTCGCGTGGCCACGCGCTCCTGCTCGCGTCTCCGGGAGCTTATTGCGCAGGCGCAGTACAAGAAAACCTCGTACTGGGCCTGCGCAGTAAGCTCCCGGAGATGCGAGCGGGAGCACGCACTATTCGTCTTGTTAGACGGATCATTGACTGGTGCTGGCGCTGGGGAACAGGTGATGGGAGGAGGACGGCACGGGACATTACAGCTACAGGGGACTGATAGAAGCCCCAGGTAAGTGGCGGTTTTTGTTTATTGCAGCACTCTACAGAACCCATTTACAGGTGTTTCCATCAAGGCCACCTCCAGTCTTTGTATTGTATATGCATTTACCTTACACTTTATGCTTTCTTTTCCTTTATAATATTTTTTACGTATAATGACATATCACTGTGATAATATCATTTCTGTACAGTAAGGAGGATTACCAGCTGTATAATGAGCATACCTTGTATTTTGTAGATATCATGGACAAAGATGAAATGGAGACCGAAAGTATATCCTACACATTAAAAGGAACCTCTGAAACATTGCTGCCTCTACAGCTTTTTGAGTTTAAAACACATTTGCTGGAAGCTGTGGAAGAACTGCGTATGGGGCGGGTAGGAGGCTTTATATCATTTGTTGTTACATGTCTGTAAACCCGTACAAAGTCACCTTTTATACTATAGAACAACATTTTTACAGACGGTGACCTTGTACAGCAAATGTCTGGCCAAACATTTGCCCTGAATCATTATTCTGCTAGTTTTTATCCATGCTCACACTATGTGGGGCTATGTGATGTATAGCAATTACACCATGTGTTGCTGTGTAACAGGATACTGGCCTATTCAATCAATACAGTATCTCCTTTCTTCCTCACATGTTCCTTTCCTTGATGGTCTTGTCAGGGCCACCCATAAGGCGGGGTGAGGCGGGTTCCTCAGGCAGCAAAGTCAGGGGGTGGCACTCACCTGGCCGTGGGTGGGGGGGGGGTGGCTGCCGGGCTGGAGGGGGTAGCGGGCAGGAAGGGGGTATTGGGCACAGTGGTGGGGAGGGGGGTCGGACCCCCCCTTCCTCACCTGGGTCCCCCGATCTGCGCTTCCCTCCAGCTATTAAGCGCAGCAGCATAGTACAATCAGGCAGCGGGCAGGGATAACTCACCTCTTCCGCGTTCCACACTCGTCACTTCCTGCAATGCCACTCACTGTACTGTAAGTGGACGGCATTGCAGGAAGTGAAGAGAGTGGAACGCACGCTGGAACGTGGAAGAGGTGAGTCATCCCCGCCCTCTGCCTGATCGTACTACGCTGCTGGATGCTGCACTTAAAGAGGCACTATTGCTAATTTCATCTTTTTTACCCACTTATACATTCATATGTCGTTCTGGAGTAATGATCTTGCTAAGTATATAGTCCAGTTTAAATGTAAATGTTCACTGACAATATGCATTTAGAGCCAGGCACTCACGTCGGTAGTTTTCCTTTCCGACGCCAATGCAGCCTAATCCATTTTATAGTAGGGAGGCATCACTGGTTTTGGAGCTGCCGTTATTTTCCACCCATCTGTGCAGCTCTATTTACTTTGTGCCACCTTGTAACTGCTCTAACGTGCAGTTACATAGATCACAGCATCCACCGTAAAGTGCAGGACGTGGCTGCGAGCGGCTGTGTGTTGAAACGAAGCACTGCCGCCAAGGACCCCTTTTTCTAAGCAGGAAAGAAACGGACAGTTATTGTCCGTTTCTATGGTGACCCGACCGGCTTCTGAACTGCGCAATCTAGCAGCGGCATCACTGTGCCCAATACCCCCCTTCCTGCCTGCTACCCCCTCCAGTCTTCCTATTCTGGGGGGGGGGGGGGTATTGTTCGGTTTGGGAAGGTTTTGTCCAGTAGTTATATTTATCTCAATAAAGTGTGGTTATGGCATAGAGACAGTACTTTCATCAGCTTTGTTTGCACTTCTATATCACCTACCAACTCCCATCTCCATTGTCTATGCAAAGCCCCCCCCCTCCCCCATGCACAATTCCTAAATCCTTCCCCCAATTTAATTTAAAGAGACTCTGTAACAAAATTTTGAGCCTTATTTATTCTATCCTATAAGTTCCTATGCCTGTTCTAATGTGGTCTGGCTTACTGCAGCCTTCTAGTTGCACTGTCTCTGTAATAAATCGTATCTTCTTTCCTCTGTCGGGTCTGTCGGGCTCAGGCTGGAATGTGTGGAATGTGCAGCACTGCTTGTGAGAGGCAGAAGCTATACACACCCTCTCCAAGCTCTGCATGAGTCACACAGTGAGCTGTTCTCGGCCTATCATACTCTTGTTAGAAGCCTTGTCTTTTGTTTGTAAACACTGCCTAAAACTGGCAATTACAAGCCAGGATTGCAGCAGGGAGTGGCAGAAACAGCACAGAGGGGTCCAGGAGAACATAATGAAGAGAATGGTATGCTTTTTATTGTAAGAATTTTAGAGTACAGATTCTCTTTAAAGTCCATCTTGGAGCCTATCCCCTCCACCACCACACCACCACCATAAATGTCTTTATGATACCATCTCCCCTACACATCTCCCCCACACTCACACAAATGTACAGTGCTTCTTAATACAAAACTCTATCCTCCTAACCCTGATAGTTAAAGCTAATCCACATCAGTTGTCCTTTCAGTTATAACTGAATGCAACAGGTGCAGTGTAAAAGGAGCCTTCAGGTCTCTTCCACACACTGTGGAATGAAAAACTGAGGTGTTTTAACTGATAAGTTGTTCCATAGCAGTGCATTGGGAGAAAGCTGTCAGTTAAAATGACTGACAGGGAAACATGGACATTACCTTTCCCTGGGCTGCCCATCAGTTGTCCGTTAAGTTATAACTGACAGCAATTGATTCACTAGATTCACGCTGTGTGCGTTGCATAACGCATGCGTTATAATAAGTGTGAACTACAATGGACATTTAACGTACATGTTAATGCAAAGCCTGCTTGCAGCAAGTTAGAATATTGCAATTTGTTACAACCCAAAAGTGTGAACAGGTCGCCCATAGAATTGTATGAGCAGTGAGTTGACATGCAGAATACAGTCTTTTGGTGCCTACAACTATTTTATTACAGTTTAGTAGCCACCCCTGGGGGGAGTTGTAGCATTTCCCACTGTCCCCCTCCTTTGTTGTTTTTGAGGAGAAACTCTTTGTGTTACTCGCACACCCAAGTGAGGACAGGCTTGTTGTCCTTACCTGTCTGGTAGTTGTCTTGTGATGAGTACCTCTCAGACAACCACTGTTTGTGAGAATATAACTTTCTTATCTGTCCTCCAACTTATCCTACGTAATATATTAGGTGGAAGCTGACTTGGTGTCTGTTTCTATTTTGTTCTTGAGAATATCCCTGGAACATCCCAAACCATACCTTCATCAAACATCCTGGACATAAAGCACAGATCTGACCTTGCAACACAGACATTTCTTTTTAACCTTTACTGTAAGCACTATACTCTGGAGAACGAGTTGTGTATAAATAAAGAATAACAGTAATCAACTCCTTCTTATGTTTATGTTTTTAAAATGCATTTAATATCGCTGTTTAGTTTTCAGTGGGAATTTAGTGGGAAATTCAATAAATAATATAAAAGTCAGAAAGTGAAAAAAGTGATTGAGTGGCTCTTAAAGAAACTGCTTATTTTGTAGGAGGCAGATAAGAAGTTAGAGCAAAATAAGAAAAAAACTTAAAAAATGTCAATCAGCATTTTAGACGTGGAAAATGTGAGTCCAAATGCATCCTCTTCCTAAATCAGTTATGGGTCAACAGCAGAGAGGCCCGAACAATTCGGTGTCCAGCTTGTAAAACTGCAGCCTGGAGCAAACATTTCAGTAAAGCCTTGACACTTTGTAAAGGTTAGAAGTGGTAAATAAACCATCAAATTACTCATCTTTTATTTTTATGATGGTGTTTATATTAAAACACTTAAAAGCTTGTAGTCCTAAGGCTTGTAATAAAACGGAACATTTTAAAGGTCTTGTTTTCTGAATTATAGCTCTTTTCCTCCTTTATGTATCTGAGTATGGAGACTTAGGCCTTATTTTATCTTGGCAGGAAAACTTAGTGCTGAGGTTGTGATGGTTTCTTGCTGATAGGAATCGTTTTAAAAAGGAGGATGTTGGATGAAAGCTCATTTGTATGCCTTTTTGGTGTCTTTTTTATTTGAATTCTTTTTGTAGTAAAGCACTTTGCTGTTATCATACATATTCAGCGAACACAAAACTGATCTGTTAAAGAGGCACTGTAACAGCATATAGTAGAATGCAGTACATTATTCAGGAACCCCACTTTTACAGTAATTTTCCTGGTTTCAGCATCAGAAACACTTCCTACATCTATACACAGTGGGATGCGAAAGTGTGGGCAACCTTGTTAATCGTCAGGATTTTCCTGTATAAATCTTGGTTGTTACGATAAAAAGGTCAGTTAAATATATCTTATGATTGAAAAATCTCAAAAATTGGAGAGACAGTGGACAAATGGGAAAAATACTAAATTTAGAATCTAAAGTATCAATATACTGTAGATCCATGCACCATGCCAACATAATTTAGCAAATACAATAAAGAAAGAGAATTGGCTCTTGGGTGCATGGAAAATAGAAAATTGGTTTATTTCACATATAATATAGGAATTAGCAAAAAAACCAAACCCAAAAGAACAAAAAACAAACTACATTAAACCCCGATAAAAATACGGGTTGGTCTATGGGAAGTGCATCCCCATTTTCCATGGTTAGCTGACCCAGATGGAGTTGTATCTCTATTTTTATCGGGTTTTAATGTAGTTTGTTTTTTTTTCTTTTGGGTTTGTTTTTTTTTTTTGCTAATTCCTATATTATATGTGAAATAAACCAATTTTCTATATTACCATGCACCCAAGAGCCAATATTAAATATATCTTATAGGAGACACACACAGTGATATTTGAGACATGAAATAAAGTTTATTGGGTTTACAGAAAGTGTGCAATAATTGTTTAACCACTTGCCGACCGCACGCTTATACCGTGCATCGGCAAAGTGGCAGCTGCAGGACCAGCGACGCAGTACTGCGTCGCCAGCTGCAGGCTGATTAATCAGGAAGCAGCCGCTCGCGCGAGCGGCTGCTTCCTGTCAAATCACGGCGGGGGGCTCCGTGAATAGCCTGCGGGCCGCCGATGGCGGCTCGCAGGCTAAATGTAAACACAAGCGGAAATAATCCGCTTTGTTTACATTGTACGGCGCTGCTGCGCAGCAGCGCCGTAAGGCAGATCGGCGATCCCCGGCCAATCAGCGGCCGGGGATCGCCGCCATGTGACAGGGGACGTCCTGTCACTGGCTGCACAGGACGGATAGCGTCCTGTGCAGCCCGGATCTCCGGGGAAGGGAGGTAGGAGAGGGAGGGGGAGAATGTCACCGCGGAGGGGGGCTTTGAGGTGCGCCCCCCCCCCCCCCCGCAACATGCCTGCACGCAGACGCGATCAGACCCCCCCTGCACATCATCCCCATAGGGGGGAAAAAAGGGGGGCGATCTGATCGCTCTGCGTGCACCCTGATCTGTGCTGGGGGCTGCAGAGCCCACCCAGCACAGATCACATAATACAGCGCTGGTCCTTAAGGGGGGGTAAAGGGTGGGTCCTCAAGTGGTTAAATAAAATTAAGCAGGAGCATACATTTAGACACTGTTGTCATTTTATTGACTCCAAAACCTTTAGAACTAATTATTGGAACTCAAATTGGCTTGGTAAGCTCAGTGACCCCTGACCTACATACACAGGTGAATCCAATTATGAGAAAGAGTACTTAAGGGGGTCAATTGTAAGTTTCCCTCTTCTTTAAATTTTCTCTGAAGAGTAGCAACATGGGGGTCTCAAAACAACTCTCAAATGACCTGAAGACAAAGATTGTTCACCACCGTGGTTTAGGGAAAGGATACAGAAAGCTGTCTCAGAGATTTCAGCTGTCTGTTTCCACAATTAAGAACATATTGAGGAAATGGAGGACCACAGGCTCAGTTCAAGTTAAAGCTTGAAATGACACACCAAGAAAAATCTCAGATAAACAGAAGCGACAAATGGTGAAAACAGTCAGAGTCAACCCACAGACCAGCACCACAGACCTACAACATCATCTTGCTGCAGATGGAGTCACTGTGCATCGTTCAACCATTGGCGCACATTACACAAGGAGATGCTGTATGCGAGAGTGATGCAGAGGAAGCCCACAGCACAAACGGAGCCATTTGAGGTATGCTAAATCACATTTGGACAAGCCAGCTTCATTTTGGAATAAGGTGCTGTGGACAGATGAGTTATTTGGGCATAACAAGGGGCATTATGCATGGAGGAAAAAGAACACAGAATTCCAAGGAAAACACCTGCTACCTACACTAAAATATGATGGTGGTTCCATCATGCTGTGTGGCCAGTGCAGAGACTGGGAATGTTGTCAAAGTTGAAAGACGCATAGATTCCACTCAGCAGCAGATTCTGGAGACCAATGTCCAGGAATCAGTGACAAAGATGAAGCTGTGCAGAGGCTGGATCTTTCAATAAGACAAAGGACCCTAAACACTGCTCAAAATCCACTAAGGCATTCATGCAGAGGAACAAGTACAACGTTCTGGAATGTCCATCTCAGTCCCCAGACCTGAATATAATTGAAAATCTGTGGTGTGAGTTAAAGAGAGCTGTCCATGCTCAGAAGCCATCAAACCTGAATGAACTAGAGATGTTTTGTAAAGAGGAATGGTCCAAATACCTTCAAGCAGAATCCAGACTCTCATTGGAACCTACAGGAAGCGTCTAGAGTCAGTCATTTCTGCAAAAGTAGGATCTAATAAATATTGAATTCATTTCTTTTTTGTGGTGCCCAAATGTATGCACCTGCCTAGTTTTGTTTAAAGGGAACCAGAGATGGGGACATGAAAAAGATGTTATACATACCTGGGGCTTCCTCCAGCCCCATAAGCTTTGATCGATCCCCGCCCCTCACCCTCGTTAACCCCAATTTACCCTGGGAAGTCATTCCCCCGACTCCAGCTATATAAATGAGTTCAGTGTGCATGCAGGTACGTTAACTGACGAAGGCGTGAACACGCCGAAACGCGTCTTGACGTTACCTGCACACAGTCACCCCATAGGAGATACCTGGTGTCCACTTTCCATCCGGACCCCCGCTGCCGCTGGCTACTGCAACCTCAGGTTGTTTCCGTGAGGGGACGCTTTTCTTCTGGGCTATATGCCAAACCAAATGCCTGCTCACTACATGTGTCCAGTAAGTGCATTTTTATTGCGCAGTTTTTATTCTAATTAAAAGGTATGACACTACGGAGTGCTCCTACCGTTTTGTTTTCTCTTCCAATTATATTAATAGCCTGCCATCTTACTATTTATTGAATATGTATTATACTGTCATTGTCATGTTGATGATATAGATATATAGATACCACGTTCTAGCAATTTTTTTTCCAGTGGGCAATATCCCCACAAGTGCAGGTCAGGTATTATTCCCCATTGGCCTTATTAGTTGAGGGAGGGGCCACCCTCAACTCTTTTGAACTGCTGCTGATCTGAATATTCATCTGGGCGCAGGTATTGTGAACCATTTTAGATTTGCGTTAAGCAGAGCTCTCACATCCTGAAAAAGCGCTTAATTCTTATATGGGCCCATAAAGATTGAAACATCAAGTCACACTGGGGCTTCCAAATTATTTTTTTGTCAGCACAGCAGCAGCCTGGCCACCCATTAGCTTTTGTGGGAGGTGGCAGGGCACTCAAGCCAATGACCCTTACCTCTCGCCATGGATTTGAGGGGGTGTAACTGTTACCACCATTGTTTCCCCCAGTTTATTTATTTATTTATTTATTGTGGGGAATGGGGCAATGTTAGATTGGTGCTGGAGTTGAGGTATGCTGTGTATAGAGGTTGTAGGTGGGGCAGAGACTGCACAGCATGATAAGACCTGAAGTAGCAGGGAGTAACATGTGACCCTTGTAGTTTAGGACCCCCATAGGTAAGTATGGAGACATTTTTGAAAGGGGGGGGAGGCATTGTTAGGTTAAATAAATAACTGAATAGGTTTTTAAATATTTTCCAATATATTCCTCAGTGCTACAGTCCAAATGAAACTTTAAATAGGTGATCTCTGTAGTTACCCAGTGCTTAAAGAAAGACAGGTGACCACCACCAAATAAATATGCAAAAACTATGATTAGCTTAAAATCCAAAACCCATTCATTTCAATGCTGCGTCCAATTGCATAAAAAAGCTGAAATACTCACATTGAGGGCCCTTATGACAAGGAATTGTTTTCCTAACATATTTACTATGAAATTACAGTATTATAGCTGTGTAGTATTATTTCTGATTTCTTCTTAGTGAAATAAAACGTACACATTTTAATGCATGTTTTGTTTGAGTTTAATGTCTTTCATAGTTGTCCCATTTTTTTTCAGTTTTCTAAAATTCAGTATGAAGAGCAAATCAGCAAAATCCTAATGGAAAAACAAGAACTGGCATGGAGAAACGTAGGTTCAGTTATGTATGCTTGCAACAGAATCCTTTAATATTAAAGCACAACTCCAGGAAACAATCATAAAACATGTCAATACAATTCACTGAAAATCATGGAATGCTTGCTATGGGGTAGATTTCAATCTCTTGTCACCACGTGCTGTTGCCGCTCCAGCGCTGCTAAACTCAGGTGTATAATGACAGTTAGGCTTTGTGTGCTGGTCTGGAGCCACCCTGTAATCACTGACAGCTGTGGCAGAGAGAGACAGAAGGCTGATAGTAGTTAGAAGAGAGCAGGTAACAGCTAGCCCATCACATCAGTGTCAGGAACAGCTGATTTACTGATACAGATCAGAAAATAATTGTTAGGAACTATTTTTTTTTAACACAAGCTCCATGGATAAATGTATGCTGTCCATGTTAAATTACTGATGGTGGGTATAATGGAACAGCATATTGTTTGCCATAGTGCCCCTTTAAGATGAAAGCTTGCAAAAAAAACATGTACAGTTAGTCATTAACCCCCCTTGCGGTTTAATTCCCGCGGCTGCGCGGCCGCGGTAGGTTTTTTTTCACCTTTTTTTTTTTTAGCATGTAGCTAGCCTAGCGCTAGCTACATGCTTCCCCCCTCCCTGCGGCATCCCCCCGTATGCTCCGATCGCCGCTGGCGCCGCTTGCCCATAAGGAAAACCCGTTCTGATTTCCTTGAGGGCTTCCCCCATCGCTATGGCGACGAACGGAGTGACGTCATCGACGTCATGGATGTTGTGACGTCACAGGGAGTCCCGATCCACCCCATAATGCAGCCTGGCGGCGATTGGCCAGGCTGCGCAAGGGGTATGCGGGGGGGGCTGTATCCGTGGCGGGTAGCAGCGCATGGGCGGCGGCGATCAGACCAAACACGCAGCTAGCAAAGTGCTAGGTGCGTGTTTGAAAAAAAAAATTATGTAAATCGGCCCAGCAGGGCCTGAGCGGCACCCTCCGGCGGCTTACCCCGTGTCACACATTACCACAATCAACGTTAGTTGGTTTGATGACTGCATTTCTGCTCCTCAACTGAAACCGGAAAATACTTTACCCGTAATCACTGTGAGCCATTCACAGTGATCACAATAAAAAAAAAAAAAGAGCATTCTCATTGGTCAGATCAGTGTAAAACAATTGGAAGCCATGGTGAAAAAATTCTCAGATGCTTTATGCTGGGGCTTGTTTACCTCTGTAGTTTGCCACAATAACTGAAGATACAGGACATTTCCTCAAAAGCATCTTTGAATCCCTCACCAGTCAGCTATCCTATTGCTTTTCTGAACTTACCAATCAGAATTCTTCCTGATGAGGAGAAGACTGGTAATTTCAATAGACCAATAGGAAACTGCAGCAGGAGATTCAAAGATACTTTTGCCAGGGCTCCCTGTTAGTTTAGTATTGCAGAAGAGAGCCCCAGCATAAAAAAATCTTTGAAATTTAAACCTAGAATTCTTCTCATTGGTCTACTAATCTGCCTCCTCAGGAAGGAATCCCATTGTCCTCATTAGGTCTTCTTTCAATCTTAACTAAAGATACCCTGATGTTCCTTTAACACATGGAATAATGTTGTGTAAAGATGAAAGTGTGTTATAACATGCTGACAAGTGACATGTCCTCATATAGGGAATAGTGATGTGTAATGATGGAAGTGTGTTATAACATACTGACAAGTGACATATCCTCATATAGGGAATAATGATGTGTAATGATGGAAGTGTGTTATAACATACTGACAAGTGACATGTCCTCATATAGGGAATAGTGATGTGTAATGATGGAAGTGTGTTATTGCATACTGACAAGTGACATGTTCTCATATAGGGAATAGTGATGTATAATGATGGAAGTGTGTTATTGCATACTGACAAGTGACATGTCCTCATATAGGGAATAATGATGTGTAATGATGGAAGTGTGTTATTGTATACTGACTAGTGACATGTCCTCATATGGGGAATAATGTTGTGTAATGATGGAAGTGTGTTATAACATACTGACAAGTGACATGTTCTCATATAGGGAATAGTGATGTGTAATGATGGAAGTGTGTTATAACATACTGACAAGTGACATGTCCTCATATAGGGAATAATGTTGTGTAATGATGGAAGTTTGTTATAACATACTGACAAGTGACATGTCCTCATATAGGGAATAATGTTGTGTAATGATGGAAGTGTGTTATAACATGCTGACAAGTGACATGTTCTCATATAGGGAATAGTGATGTGTAATGATGGAAGTGTGTTATTGTATACTGACTAGTGACATGTCCTCATATATGGAATAATGTTGTGTAATGATGGAAGTGTGTTATAACATACTGACAAGTGACATGTTCTCATATAGGGAATAATGATGTGTAATGATGGAAGTGTGTTATAACATACTGACAAGTGACATGTTCTCATATAGGGAATAGTGATGTGTAAAGATGGAAGTGTGTTATAACATACTGACAAGTGACATGTTCTCATATAGGGAATAATGATGTGTAATGATGGAAGTGTGTTATTGCATACTGACAAGTGACATGTTCTCATATAGGGAATAGTGATGTGTAATGATGGAAGTGTGTTATTGTATACTGACTAGTGACATGTCCTCATATAGTGAATAATATTGTGTAATGATGGAAGTGTGTTATAATATACTGACAAGTGACATGTTCTCATATAGGGAATAGTGATGTATAATGATGGAAGTGTGTTATTGCATACTGACTAGTGACATGTCCTCATATAGGGAATAATGTTGTGTAATGATGGAAGTGTGTTATAACATACTGACAAGTGACATGTCCTCATATAGGGAATAGTGATGTGTAATGATGGAAGTGTGTTATTGCATACTGACAAGTGACATGTCCTCATATAGGGAATAGTGATGTGTAATGATGGAAGTGTGTTATTGCATACTGACAAGTGACATGTCCTCATATAGGGAATAATGATGTGTAAAGATGGAAGTGTGTTATAACATACTGACAAGTGACATGTTCTCATATAGGGAATAGTGATGTGTAATGATGGAAGTGTGTTATAACATACTGACAAGTGACATGTCCTCATATAGGGAATAATGATGTGTAATGATGGAAGTGTGTTATTGTATACTGACTAGTGACATGTCCTCATATAGGAAATAATGTTGTGTAATGATGGAAGTGTGTTATAACATGCTGACAAGTGACATGTTCTCATATAGGGAATAGTGATGTGTAATGATGAAAGTGTGTTATTGCATACTGACAAGTGACATGTCCTCATATAGGTAATAGTGATGTGTAATGATGGAAGTGTGTTATTGCATACTGACAAGTGACATGTCCTCATATAGGGAATAATGATGTGTAATGATGGAAGTGTGTTATAACATACTGACAAGTGACATGTCCTCATATAGGGAATAGTGATGTGTAATGATGGAAGTTTGTTATAACATACTGACAAGTGACATGTCCTCATATAGGGAATAATGTTGTGTAATGATGGAAGTTTGTTATAACATACTGACAAGTGACATGTTCTCATATAGGGAATAGTGATGTGTAATGATGGAAGTGTGTTATTGCATACTGACAAGTGACATGTCCTCATATAGGGAATAGTGATGTGTAATGATGGAAGTGTGTTATTGTATACTGACAAGTGACATGTCCTCATATAGGGAATAGTGATGTGTAATGATGGAAGTGTGTTATTGTATACTGACAAGTGACATGTCCTCATATAGGGAATAGTGATGTATAATGATGGAAGTGTGTTATTGCATACTGACAAGTGACATGTCCTCATATAGGGCAGTGTTCTCCCCAGACTCTTTTAGCCGGGTGCTCCACCCGGCTAGATTTGGTGACCACCCGGCTGTCATCGGCTCACCGCCTCACCTCCTCCTATGCTGTAAGCATAGTTGCCCCGCATTTTCATCTCTCCCCACCCGGCTAATTTTTCATGCCACCCGGCTACTACTTCATGCCACCCGGCTGGAAAAAAATTCTGGGGAGAACACTGTAGGGAATAATGATGTGTAAAGATGGAAGTGTGTTATTGCATACTGACTAGTGACATGTCCTCATATAGGGAATAATGATGTGTAATGATGGAAGTGTGTTATTGTATACTGACAAGTGACATGTCCTCATATAGGGAATAGTGATGTATAATGATGGAAGTGTGTTATTGCATACTGACAAGTGACATGTCCTCATATAGGGAATAGTGATGTATAATGATGGAAGTGTGTTATTGCATACTGACAAGTGACATGTTCTCATATAAGGATGGCTTCTCCCTTCACATGTGTTACATTTTAATGAATACAAAAAAAATGTACACACTTACAGTATACTTCATTTCACATTTCTCCCATTTACCAAAGAGGCGGGGTTTTGCTGGCAAATCCATTTAGCAATCATGTCAGCCTCAACCATTCTACAAGGACATAATTAATTTGTTTGGGATCATTTCTGTGACCTAATTAAACAAGGCACCATTCATTAATTGAAATAAAACAACATTTGTTTTACAACAAGTAATTAACTGAACTCTTGTAATTAAGGGACATGTAAGTGACCAAAGCTGATAAAGGTTTGCCTTGTCATTTACTTCCATCTTGCACAATATGTTACTGCTTCCATCCATAGGATAATGTTGTGCCATATAGGATCACAATACTTTATGGCTTTTGTATTTAGCAGAGCATTATGCTAAAAGTGAACCCAAGGTGAAAATAAACTGATGAGGCAAAAAATTATATCTATCCTCCTACTCGTAAAAATTACTTTTTTAAGTATCCCAGGATTTTTTAAAGGAAACATCAATCAGTCTATGCTCCCCTATGATATATTTACCTTCCAGCCCCTTGCAGCCGACTGTTTTGATGCTGTTGTGGCTGCCAGGGCATAGATTTCAGCTCACTGACGCCGCGTATTCTCGCCACTATTGTCGCTTCCGACAATCTCGTTGCTATATCCCTGCTACAGCTCACTCACCCTGCTGTCTCTATAATGGCAGAGCCCTGTGAGCCAGTCAGGAGCCGATTTCATTGGCTCCTGACCCTGTCTATCAATGTAAGCAACTCCCATTGGCCTACATTGATAAAGTCAGGAGCCAATGAAAGCAGCTCTTGACCAGCTCACAGAACTCTGCTGTCATAGAGAAGTCAGAGTGGGTGGACCTGATGTTCCCGGCGTGTGGCGTGGACGGCGGTTGCAGCGGGTATGTGCGGCGATTCATGGCTATTCCGCAGTTTATGATACCAGCGGTCTCTGATCCTCAAGGGGGCAGAGACTGCTGGCATTTTAGTGGTTAAAGGACCACTGTTGCGGAAATTACACACATATAAAATGTACATTTTTCACAGAGTAAAAAAAGGCAACAGTTTTAGCGTACCAACCTGCATGGCCATGGTAGGAGATGCCAAAATTAAAGGACAACTGAAGGGAGAGGTATATGGAGGCTGCCATATTTATTTCCTTTTAAACAATACTAGTTTCCTGGCAGCCCTGCTGGTCTATTTGGCTGCAGTAGTGCCTGAACAACATCAGAAACAAGCATGCAGCTAATCTTGTCAGATCTGACAATAATGTCAGAAGCACCTGATCTGCTGCATGGTTGTTCGGGGTCTATTGCTGAAAGTATTAGAGAGACAGGACCAGCAGGATAGCCAGGCAACTGGTATTGCTTAAAAGGAAAACAATATGGCAGCCACCAACACGTGAATTAGTTGGAAGGGGAGTTATTTGTGTATCAATATGGTGACCCCCCTAGAATAGGTGGAATATGTAGCATTGTAATAGTTGCCTACCCACATTTGTTTTATACCAGGAGTGCCATGCATGTGGTTTTCAGTCAAAATGCATATACATGGGTTGTAACTCATTAAAGGGAACCCAAGGTGAGAGTAATATGGAGGCTGTCATATTTATTTCCAGGCCTGGCAGCCCTGTTGATTTTATGGCATAAGTAGTTTTTAAATCAAAACCCTGAAAAAGCATATGGCTGGCTAATCCAGTAAGAAAGAGTCAGTGGAGTCAGAGTACCTGATCTACTGCATGCTTGTTCATGGTCTATGGCTAAAAGTATTAGAGGCAGAGGATCAGGAGGACTGCCAGGCAACTGCTATTGTTTAAAAAAGAACATAAATATGGCAGCCTCCATATCTCTCTCACCTCGGGCTCCCTTTAAAGAGGAGCTGTTAGGTATTAGGTCTCAGAGAAAATAAACACATATATCAGTAGCTAAATATAGGCTGTACTTACATTACATATGCATTTCACTGTCCACGTTTGGATTTCACAGAATTTTTATATAGTATATGCAGAGAATGATGCTCCTGACAGCTCATGGCAGGCTCCATGTTTGTCTGTCTCCTATGAAGCCAAATGTGTCGTCATGTCCTCCCTGCTTCCTGATCACAGAAAAGCTCGTACTGAATAACACTAGTTTGCAGTGAATATTAATTAGCCATGTGGCTAGGAACAATAGCGGACTCCTGCAGTGTACTCTGCCGGGAGATTTATCAGTGCTGTGCGCTGGACTGAGTTACATGCTATTGTTACTTGACCCTGTAACTTCTCATTAGCAGCCGAGGGGAGGGCCCCAGAATGCTTTGCAGTATGGTTTGCGGCTTGCGTCCTCTTAAGAGCTTGGGTCTAACAGCTTTGCTGATAAGCACACATCAAATGAAAGAGAGATTTTTATCTTCACTATTGCCTTTTTGGCTTCCGTCTAAACTGTTTAACACAGGAGAATAGAGGTTTAAATTAGCTTCTGCAGCCTGACAGTTACTCTTTAAGTAATTAAATACTAGGGATCTCTTAACCCTCGAGTTAAGGCCCCCATAAGATTCCATAAGATTCTCTTTGTCATGGAGCATCACATAATAATACTGTTGGTAAAAGAGAATACTGTAGGTATATATTAGGTTACTGCAAAAAAAAAACAAAAAAAAAAAAACATTATTCAAAAAGTTAGAAACACTAACCCACAGACACATCCCAGGTTAACGTAAAGCCGGGTTAGTAAGTCACATTCCTAACAGTACCCTCCCTGGTACTGCCTTTTTCAACTGACGTAGCTTGGTTCCCCTAACCAAAATAAGTTTCCCCTCAATTAAGCACACTGCCCGTAAGGGAGACTATATGAAGAAGAAGATGGTCATGCTCTAGTCTCCATTGCCTGGTTAAACACCTGGGGCAAGAGAGGCCAGGGTCCGATTCTCCCTCAACTAGGAGAGCCACCCAAACCATTGTACAAACATTAATAGTATTGCTGTAGGGATTCAGAGAGCACTAGATAGCTATCGCATTCAAAAGTAAATAAGCAACTTGTCATCCCATTGTATATACTGCCTCCACACCATAAAGTATACTACACGAAATCATAAGTCTAGTATGCTGTAGACTTACTGTAGGAAATTAAACTGTAGCCAAACATTTTTTTGCCTCCAATAGACCACATTACCCCCCCCCCCCCCACACCCCTCCTTGTTCTCCCACCAACTGGGCCTAACACGTTTGCTTCTGTCTGTGTAAACTTCAGAGTGCATGAATATGTGTGGTGTAAATAGACATATTACTGATAGCTACCATAGGTGGCCCAGTATAGGTTAGCCAGTCATAGGTGCCCCAGTATAGATTAGCCAACCATATGCGCCACAGTAAAGGTATCCCCAGTATAGGTTAGCCAGCCATAGGTTCACCAGTATAAGTTAATCAGCCACAGGTGCCCCAGTAAAGGTTAACCAGCCATAGGTGCCCCAGTATAGGTTAGCCAGCCATAGGTGCCTCAGTATAGGTTAGCCAGCCATGAGTGCCCCAGTATAGTTTAGCCAGCCATAAGTGCCCACAGTATAAGTTAGCTACCGTGTTTCCCCGAAAGTAAGACCTACTCTTAAAGTAAGCCCTAGCAGATATCGAGCAGCATGCTCCAAATATAAGCCCTCCCCTAAAATAAGCCCTAGTGGCAGGGGAAGTCCCATCCCCCTCAAGACCCCCCCCCCCCCCCCTCTTCCCAATGCCGCTTTACCTCCTGCCGGCCCCCTCCTCCAGAAAGTCAGATCCCCATGCTCATAGTTAGACCCCCGGGGGCATCATTCAAACCGCGGATCAGCTGTGAACTGCAGTGAAGGCAGCTACAGTTTCACTGTTACAGCGCCTCTGCTCAGTTAAGTACTGCAGACTAGGTGTAATGTATTTGCACTTCTTATTGGCTGACTAGCAGTCTGCGGACTATATATAAGTGGCAGAGTCCTGTCTGGGAGTGAGCAATCCTTTTGTATTTGGTAAGTTGAAGGAGTGGTGGGGGTGAGTTTATGGTGGTGGCAGCTCCGGGGCTCACCTGCATTCCCCTATTGTGTTACATGCTGATTTGGGGGTCCCGCGCAGTGGCAGTGCTCGGGGCCCCCGCCTGTCATGTGCACTAGTGTTTGCATACACATAGGCCTCAATTCACTAAGCTTATCTCCTGTCTTTAATAACTCTTCTAGAGTTGTTACCATGGTGATAAGGCATGCAGTATTCAGGAAACATTTTACCTTAGGCAAACCTAAAGTTAACTCTTCTGTCTTTAAGTTAACTCTTCAATCCTTAAAATAACTCCAGAGTTAAAGACAGGCTGTTAATTAACTGTGTGTGAAAAAAACTACAGAGGAGGTAAATTAACTACAGAGGAGGTAACTTAACTACAGAGGAGGTAACTTAAGGAATGAAGAGATAAGATAACTCTCTCACTGTGTGGAGGTAAGTTTTCTCTTGCCTTATTATCTCCAGCATGATCTTAGTGAATTGAGGCTATAGTGTTACCTGGGAAGTAGAGTTCCAGTGTTCTCCCCAGAATTTTTTCCCAGCCGGGTGGCATATAATAGTAGCCGGGTGGCATGAAAAAATAGCCGGGTGGGGCGAGTTGAAAATGCAGGGCAACTGTGCTTACAGCATAGGAAAAGGTGAGGAGGTGAGCCGATGACAGCCGGGTGGTCACCAAATCTAGCCGGGTGGAGCACCCGGCTAAAAGAGCCTGGGGAGAACACTGAGTTCTGTTGCTATGCGTTGGGGGGAGGGCTGATGAATCGCCACATGATGGAACCGCACAGAGTTAGGTGGGAGTGGTGGACAACAATGGCACATACACAGGAAAATAAAAGTGTGTTTTGTGTGTTTTTTAGAGCTTGAAGAAAAATACAAAACTGTAAACCATGTGTATCATTTCTTTTCTTTGAACTAAAGGTATAAATAGTGGTAATAACAATTATAGTAATAATAATACAGTAATAAAAAAATCCTCTGCACATAAAGCAACATACACCATTTAAATATATGCTTTTACGTTTGAATAGGAATCCCTATCAAGTAAGGAAGAAATCCTTGAAAAGCGACACCAAGATGCTTTGGCTGCTTTAAAGAAGCAGGTGGGAAAAATGTAATGATGCAATTTCCTTTATGATTCATATTTCTTCAGCATTTAATGAAATGTTAGACAGCATAAAGACACAGGCAGTCTCAAAATAGAAAGTATTTTGTGTTTAATTCCACTTTAAATATACAGCTTTTTTAAAAAGTGTATGATGCTAAGTATTTTTTTCTATTGTTATAATCTTGCATCTTCTTGGAAATGCTCTGATCTGTATTTGTAAAGCATATTTGCCTTCTAATTCATTCCGTGTTACGCTTGTGTTTATTAATTGCAGCTCCTATCTGCAGTATCTGTCTACAGATTCTTGTTTTTTCTAAAGAGAAACCACTTCTTGCTTCACTCGTCTGGAACAAACCCTAACAGACTGGTGGTCAAACCTGTCTGTCTCCAAGGTGGTCTCTGCCCATGGTGTCAATTTAATTAAATAATTACTTACCAGTTCACAAAGGCACTGGTTACACATTTTGAGTTAGAAGCTGGCTAACCAGTTTATTTTACTTTATTGTGAGAGGAGAATGAAAACATACATAGTGAATGATCACACATCCTTCATGCCTGGTACACACTATGCAATTTCCCGTCAGATTAACAGTCGAATCGATCATTTCCAACAGGTCCGATCTTAATCCCGATTTTTTTTTTATTGATTTTCCGCCCACTTTTATACAAAAATGATTCCAAAAAACTATCGGAAATCAGATTGGACCTTTTGGAAAGAATTGATTCAACCATCACAACCATCATTCTGAAGAAAAAAAAGTTACACATACACGCTTGACTTCCTGTAAGCGTAATAATACGTCTACAGGATGTGACTGAAGACGTCTTGTGGCCAAATAGTAAAATTACACCTACATACATTTATTTTACTAAAAATACCCACAGTTACATTTAAAATTAATTTTTTCCCTCCCACACTCTCCCATAGTACTCAAAAAAAATTAGGGGCATTTAAAATATAAATACATAAATAGTTACTTTAGGGACTGAACTATTTAATATGTATGTCAAAAGGGTATATTACTGTTATTTTTTAAATTATGGGCTTGTAAATAGTGATGGACGCAAAACTGAAAAAATGCACCTTTATTTCCAAATAAAATATTGGCGCCATACATTGTACTAGGTAGAAAAAATAGTGGAACACTCACCTTTAAGAGATTCAGTATGATGTGCCTCGGTCAATCCAGCAACACTCTGGATTATTGCAGTAAAGATATGGAGAAGACCGGCACCATCTTCTTTGTATTTAGCTCTTTTATTAGTAAGATCAATACAGCAATCAAAAATAGCGACGTTTCGAAGCTTGCACGCTTCTTTCTCAAGCTCTGCTGTTGCTGGGAATAACAGCAGAGCTTCCCAGCAACAGCAGAGCTTGAGAAAGAAGCGTGCAAGCTTTGAAACATCGCTATTTTTGATTGCTGTATTGATCTTACTAATAGAAGAGCTAAATACAAAGAAGATGGTGCCGGTCTTCTCCATATCTTTAATACATTGTACTAGGGACATAATTTAAATGGTGTAATAACCAGGACAAATGGGCAAATAAAATACATGGGTTTTAATTATGATAGCATTTATTATTTTAAAACTATAATGGCCAAAAACTGAGATATTATGAATTTTTTTCCACATTTTTGCGTATTATTCCCATTACAATACATTTAGAATAAAATAATTAGCATAATGTACCACCAACAGAAAGCCTAATTGGTGGCGAAAATAACAAGATATAGATCATTTTGTTGTGATGAGTAGTGATAAAGTTATTGGCGAATGAATGGATGGAGCTCTGAAAGGTGAAAATTGCTCTGGTGCTTAAAGAGAACCCGAGGTGTGTTTGAAGAATGTTATCTGCATACAGAGGCTGGATCTGCCTATACAGCCCAGCCTCTGTTGCTATCCCAAACCCCCCTAAGGTCCCCCAGCACTCTGCAATCAGACATAAATCACAGCCGAGCTGTGCTGGCTGTGTTTACATCTATAGTGTCAGTCTCGGCTGCTCCCCCGCCTCCTGCAGAGCTCCGGTCCCTGCCCCCGTCCCTCCCCTCCAATCAGCGGGCAGGGAAGGGACGCAGGCGGGGACCCGAGTTCTGCAAGAGGCGGGGAGAGCAGCAGACTGACACTATAGAGATAAACACAGCCCACTGCGACACGCTGTGTGTCGACAGCGAGGCTGTGATTTATGAGGGATTGCAGAGTGCAGGGGGACCTTAGGGGGGTTTGGGATAGCAACAGAGGCTGGGCTGTATAGGCAGATCCAGCCTCTGTATGCAGATAACATTCTTCAAAACCACCTCGGGTTCTCTTTAAGGGGAAAAACCCCTCAGTGGTGAAGTGGGTAAGACAGAGCCTGTCAGAGTATGCATGTACCATTCGCACCACCTATCAGAATCAAGTTTGATACTGTGGGAAGCAATTCAGGAAATTAGCTCTGTATTGAAGTGTTGCTCTGGTGGAGGGCAGGAGGGATGTTGAAACAGGTAAAGATGGGCAGGTTTAGGAGTCACTGTCGATACATATCTGTTGCTTTAAGCAAGCTCAGGGAACACCTGTACTTATGCTAGTTTCTTAGCCAAAACTGCCCAGAACGATCCCTCAGCCTCATTCCATCTAGTATGCATATAAGGCTTTTAGTATGACTTGTTACAATGTTAAGGCACTAACAATGTTCAATATCAACAACCTTGGGAAAAGATTGCATCTTATTGATTTAAAGGATAAATGTTATTGGTAAACCTTGCTGACCCACAAGACAATGAAGTGGCCTTCCAGAGCTGGACTCCACAAATCTGTCCTACATTTGTTAAAAAAATATTTGTTATTACATGGTAAGTGTCACTCACACATACAGTGGGACTTTATAAAAAAAATTACTTTGTTTAAAACAAAAAAGGTCTTGCTGTTTGTGCATAGAATTGCAGTGGTGCTGCCACTAATTTGCTTACCTCTCAATAGCCCTTGGTGCTCTAGCAGTTACCAGTAGCTAAGCATTAACTGATTAGTGCAACTACAAAGTTATCTGATGAAAGCTGAATTTATGCTTTCTATGAATCACAGCGACATTCAGTGGACTCAGTGAAGGAAGTAAAACCTCTCTCCAAATGTTTTAAAGGAGGATGAAACTCAAATATAATTTATGGTTTAAAGCATCAAACACAGCATGAAACAAATAGGAAAAAGTATAAATGGTTTTGAAGGGCTAATACTTAAAGAGAACCCGAGGTGGGAATTACTTTTACTATTGGGGCACAGAGGCTGGTTGTGCGCACTAAGACCAGCCTCTGTTGCCCCATCGTGTGTCTCCATGTCCCCCCTGCTCGCCGCTATACCCCCCGCATTGCTGGCGACACGCAGCGTGTCGCCAGCTCAATGTTTACCTTGCGCTGTCAGTCAGCGCTGCTCCCCTGCCTCCTCCGCATCGGCGCACCCGCCCGTGTCCCTTCCCTCCCGCTGATAGGAGGGAAGTGACGCGGCGGGTGGCGCCGATGCGGAGGAGGCGGGGGAGCGGCGCTGACTGACAGCGCAAGGTAAACATTGAGCTGGCGACACAGCCAGCAATGCGGGGGGTATAGCGGCGAGCAGGGGGGACATGGAGGCACACGATGGGGCAACAGAGGCTGGTCTTAGTGCGCACAACCAGCCTCTGTGCCCCAATAGTAAAAGTAATTCCCACCTCGGGTTCTCTTTAAACCTCTACTTAGCTCAGAAGCTAACTGATAAGATTGCTGTTGATGTACCAGAAATGATCCATTTGTGTTCAGCTGCAGCTAGCGGTGTAAACAATGCAGAAAATATGCTGTAACTAGGTGAGAAGAAGAAAACTTCACCTACTTTGTTTGCACAGCAATTACTTAATTACAAAACAAACTGATAATTTATCCTGCAACAGACAATGGCCTCAATTCACTAAACTTATCTCCTGTCTTTAATAACTCTTCTAGAGTTGTTACCATGGTGATAAGGCATGTAGTATTCAGGAAACATTTTACCTCAGGCAAGCCTAAAGTTAACTCTTCTGTCTTTAAATTAACTCTCCAATCCTTAAAATAACTCCAGAGTTAAAGACCAGCTGTTAATTAGCTGCATGTGAAAATAACTACAGAGGAGGTAAATTAACTACAGAGGAGGTAAATTAACTACAGGAGAGGTAACTTAAGGAATGAAGAGGTAAGATAACTCTCTCACGTGTGGAGGTAAGTTTTCTCTTGCCTTATTATCTCTAGCATGATCTTAGTGAATTGAGGCCATTGGCCTCAATTCACTAAGATCATGCTGGAGATAATAAGGCAAGTAAGAGAGTTATCTTATCTCTTCATTCCTTACGTTACCTCTTCTGTAGTTAATTTACCTCCTCTGTAGTTAATTTACCTCCTCTGTAGTTAATTTACCTCCTCTGTAGTTATTTTCACACGCAGTTAATGAACAGCCTGTCTTTAACTCTGGAGTGATTTTAAGGATTAAAGAGTTAACTTAAAGACAGAAGAGTTAACTTTAGGTTTGCCTGAGGTAAAATGTTTCCTGAATACTACATGCCTTATCACCATGGTAACAACTCTAGAAGAGTTATTAAAGACAGGAGAAAAGCTTAGTGAATTGAGGCCATAGTTTTCACTAAGCTTCAATGAAATGTAATGATGCCTGCAAATTACCGGTCTTTTTATGTTTTCTATTTGTTTTTGTTGTGTTTAATGTTATAGAGCAAACAAATCATGTTAAGGCCCTCTCTGGAGCACCATGAAGGCTCCCTTACCGCCTTTATTTCTTAGCCTTGTCACTTTAACTTCAGCTAGCAGCTTCTGTTTAGTTCAAGAAATGGTTGGGTTTTACTATCCATCACTAAAGAAGTACAAAGAACCTTTTATACTAATGGGATTGCTGCAATCAGAAGGGTCATGGTAGATCATCTTACCTGTCGCTTCCCCAGAGCTGCACCATTTTGCCTTTGATATCATTTTGACCACAAGGAGTGGTCCTTTATAGGTAAACAGACCTTTATCTGGCAAACCCTGTGGCAGCAAAAATACTTATCGGCCCAGTCTCAATCATTATGTATCAAAAGGAGTCAGCTGTGTTGGGAGAAAGGAAGGTAATAATAATAATGGCAGTATTTGTATAGCGCCTTTCTCCTGTCGGACTCAAAGCGCTTGCGAGGCAGCCACTAGAGCGCACTCAGTAGGCAGTAGCAGTGTTAGGGAGTCTTGCCCAATGAACTCCTTACTGAATAACTGGCTTACTGAACAGGCAGAGCCGAGATTCGAACCCAGGTCTCCCATGTCAGAGGCAGAGCCCTTAACCAGTACACCATCCATCCAGTAGTTAAAACGTTCCAGCAATCCAGATGCCCCGGGAGGGATTAATCAAAAAATAAATTTTGCACGCTGCGAGAATCTGTTATTAACTTCATCGCAATTTTTCGGGGCCTGATTGGATGTTTAAAGGGAAAAAGCTGGAGTGAAAGCCTCACTTTACAGCATCAGGCAGATTGTCTTTCTGACTGATCTGTTTGTTGAGTTTAGGTTGCGGCAGCATAGTGATAGGCAATATTTGTGAGTGAGAAAGCAGTGGTTCTAACAAATCTTAATTTTCATGTGCTAGTTTAATTGTATTTATTGTCTTAAATTTCAGTTCCAGGCAAAGATGTGCACAGTGGAAGAGGAAAAGGTAAGGTTCTTATAAAGCTCTGTTAGCTTAATATAAAGGATACTTGCCCTTACATGATACACTTTGATATCCTAGTACACTTTGTTTTCAATCATTTTTATTGAATTACAGTAATACACATAACATACAGCATCATATACTCTTACACATAACAAGTAACATTTTTACAATGCCATAAGTGTAGGAGAATAAACTGCTGGTACAATCATAAAAGCATGTTTCCAAGTACACTTTGGCCTGAGGAAGTGGGCAGGGTCCCACAAAACCTGTTGCCTGTGCTTTATATTTAAGTACAATTCATCTTATATATGAATTGGTCTTCATTGAGGTAAGCCACCTCACACTTTTTAGTTTTATTTGTTTTTAACATATTTTATTTCCACTGGGCACCTCTTTCCCTTTGTCTTGTGCCACCCCCCCCCCCCTCCTTTTGGGAGGGGTATCATCCACATCTCACCCTCTTTGGTGGTGTCACTACCTTAAAGGGGAGCTGAAGAGAGAGGTATATGGAGGCTGCCATGTTTATTTCTTTTTAAGCAATACCAGTTGCCTGGCAGCCCTGCTGATCCTCTTCCTCGAATACTATTAGCCATAGCCCGTGAACAAGCATGCAGCAGATCAGGTGTTTCAGACTTTAAAGTCAGATCTGACAAGACTAGCTGCATGCTTGTTTCTGGTGTTATTCAGATACTACTGCAGAGAAATAGACCAGCAGAGCTGCCAGGCAACTGGTACTGATTAAAAGGAAATAAATATGGCAGCCTCCGTATACCTCTTACTTCAGTTCCCCTTTAAAGTTTATCAGAGTGGGCGTACTTTTTAGAAGAGTGCGACCGTCTCCAGGTCACCTGGAAACCAGGGTGGAGTCAGGGTTATACATCTCTACCTGTTTGCTGTGGTTGCTTGCCCTCCTGCAACCTACCTTAGTGAGTAAAATCCAACCCTCACATATTCCTTTCTGAATTATTGTGACATTCTGCACCATTTGGGTTCCTGTTATCTCTGTGCTTTTTCCTTTTACGGTGCAGTTTCTTACACAGAACTACCAGCATTGCATACATGTGTTTAATTTCTCCCCAATTATAAAAAAAAATGATTAAAAACACAGAAAAAAATGCTTGGGTCTGTAAATCAAGAAATGTACAATCTATTCAATCTTCTGAAAAATTGTACAGAGATTATCACCACTCCCGATCGACTAGTGGAAAAAAAACAGCAAAATGTCTCACTTTGACGTACAGTAGAAGCTTTCGATTTTAGAAGTAGAGACACAATCACTATTCTGATTACCACCATTGTGTGTCTGACACTGAGCATGAATCAGAAGAGAAGAGAGTTGTCTGAGAAGATCAGAAAGAAAATACACATATTAAACACTGCAAAAGACCATCAGAAAACAGTAAAATACTAATATTATGCCATTTGAAAGCTTATTTACAATTTTTGAAGCTAAAAGATAAGATTGCTGGTTTGCAGGACAAATTATCAGATTGCTGTATAAAAAAATGGTTCTGTCAAAGCAGAGCAAGTTATCTGCATCCCTCTGGATACAGCAGATGCTTTTCTACATTGTTTAGACTGCAAGTTATTATTTGATATGTTTGTATTAAATGGAAACTGTTAGGACCTATCTCCACTGTGCCAAGATCTGAGCCAAATCTGCAGAGTGTCTAACTAATGTCTTGCTGTCCAAATCGCACTGTGGTGTGAATCTGGACGGCATGCTGCAGATTTATGCAGTACGCAGCCAAATCCCTATAGCCGTGCACGGCCTAGCAATTCGGGCTGCGCAGCAGAACAGCGGCTCCTAGTGGAAATGAGCCCTAAGACAGTCTAATTTTTGTTAAATACAAAGTGCCAATATCTTGTGTCATTTTCAAGTTCATTCTGAGATAATTGTGAGTTCTTTTGTCGAGGTACCTACCAATTGTACCTATCATAGGCTTGTCTCTGGCTACCTAGGCACTCTATGCTATTTGCTTGTCATATAAATGCACTTATATTGACCTGATGAAGCAGGATTCTGCCCATGAAACATGTCGTCCATAGTTTATCTAATAAATTGATGTCCTCAGCCACATTGCTGTTTATTGGCTCCTGTAGGAAAACTA
The DNA here is from genome assembly GCF_040937935.1 of Hyperolius riggenbachi. NCBI lineage: Eukaryota > Metazoa > Chordata > Amphibia > Anura > Hyperoliidae > Hyperolius > Hyperolius riggenbachi. Next base: position 90,384,992 of record NC_090656.1, read on the forward strand.
CCCACTGTCAGGATTTCTGAGCGTTCTGTGCAGAAAAAATCTGCAGGGCAGAGCCATCAGAATTCGCATACAATATATTTAATAGGAAATTTGCATGCGGTTTTGGTATGCGAATTTTCATGCGAATTCGCATACGATTGCATAGAAACAATGGAAAAGCACACAGGCACTGCCATGGTTAAATTCGCATACATAGTCATCCATGCGAAATCGTATGCGAATTTGCATGAAAATTCGCATACAAGCGCATGCGAAATTCGCATCCGCATGCAATTTTTTTCCACGGCGATTCCCACCGCACAGGTGGAAACAGGCCCTTACTGTTTTTAAACTTTTTTTTTCTTTTTAACCACACTTGGGGCTCCTCCTCTCACTTCTATGTGTTTCTTTGGCTTCGTTTAAAATGTTGGGTAGCAAATAAAAATATTAATTTTTTTTGTAACGTTGAATATACAATCACCTATTTGTTTTGTTTAAGGGATGGTTTCAACTAACTGCAGAAACAAAGGAAAGAGAGATCCTCGGCTTAAGACAAGAGATCAAAGTTTTGCAGGTGATTTGATTCCTTTTTGGGCTCACTGTCCAAGATACAGTGGGTTGCAAAAGTATTCCCCCCCTTGAAGTTTTCCACATTTTGTCACATTACTGCCACAAACATGCATCAATTTTATTGGAAGTCCACGTGAAAGACCAATATAAAGTGGTGTACTTGTGAGAAGTGGATTTAAAATCTTACATCATTCCAAACACTTTTTGCAAATAAATAACTGCAAAGCGGTGTGTGCATAATTATTCGTCCCCCTGAGTAGAACCACCTTTTGCTGCAATTACAGCTGCCAGTCTTTTAGGGTATGTCTCTACCAGCTTTGCACATCTAGAGACTGAAATCCTTGCCCATTCTTCTTTGCAAAACAGCTCCAGCTCAGTCAGATTAGATGGACAGCGTTTGTGAACAGCAGTTTTCAGATCTTGCCACAGATTCTCGATTGGATTTAGATCTGGACTTTGACTGGGCCATTCTAACACATAGATATGTTTTGTTTTAAACCATTCCATTGTTGCCCTGGCTTTATGTTTAGGGTCATTGTCCTGCTGGAAGGTGAACCTCCGCCCCAGTCTCAAGTCTTTTGCAGTCTCCAAGAGGTTTTCTTCCAAGTTTGCCCTGTATTTGGCTCCATCCATCTTCCCATCAACTCTGACCAGCTTCCGTGTCCCTGCTGAAGAGTTGCACCCCCCGAGCATGATGCTGCCATCACCATATTTGACAGTGGGGATGGTGCGTTCAGAGTGATGTGCAGTGTTAGTTTTCTGCCACATAGCGTTTTGCATTTTGGCCAAAAAGTTCCATTGTGGTCTCATCTGACCAGAGCACCTTCTTCCACATGGTTGCTGTGTCCCCCACATGTGGCAAACTGCAAACAGGACTTCTAATGCTTTCTGTTAACAATGCCTTTCTTCTTGCCACTCTTCCATAAAGGCCAACTTTGTACAGTGCATGACTAATAGTTGTCCTATGGACAGAGTCTCCCACCTGAGCTGTAGATCTCTGCAGCTCGTCCAGAGTCACCATGGGTCTCTTGACTGAATTTCTGATCAGTGCTCTCCTTGTCCGGCCTGTGAGTTTAGGTGGATGGCCTTGTCTTGGTAGGTGTACAGTTGTGCCATACTCCTTCCATTTCTGAATAATCGCTTGAACAGTGCTCCGTGGGATGTTCAAGGCTTTGGAAATCTTTTTGTAGCCTAAGCCTGCTTTAAATTTCTCAATAACTTGATCCCTGACCTGTCTTGTGTGTCCTTGGACTTCACGGTGTTGTTGCTCCCAATATTCTCTTAGACTACTTCTGAGGCCATCACAGAGCAGCTGCATTTGTACTGACATTAGATTACACACAGGTGCACTCTATTTAGTCATTAGCACTCATCAGGCAATGTCTAGGCAACTGACTGCACTCAGATCAAAGGGGGCAGAATAATTATGCACACACCACTTTCCAGTTATTTATTTCTAAAAAAATGTTTCATTCCAGTTGTACACGTGTACACCACTTTGTGTTGGTCTTTCATGTGGAATTCCAATAAAATTGATTCATGTTTGTAGCAGTAATATGACAAAATGTGGAAAACTTCAAGGGGGCCGAATACTTTTGCAAGCCACTGTAACTGATTGGCCTCAATTCACTAAGATCATGCTGGAGATAATAAGGCAAGAGAAAATGAACACAGTGAGAGAGTTATCTTATCTCTCCATTCCTTAAGTTACCTCCTCTGTAGTTAAGTTACCTCCTCTGTAGTTATTTTCACATGCAGCAAAAATGGCTCTACTGCATTTAAATATTGCTGATCTCCCACCAAAAGAGCGTATATTGTACGACCATATTTTTGTGACCACTAGAGCGTTGTTAGCAGAGAATTGGAAAACCAAATATATACCTAATATTGAAGAGATCACAAAGAGGGTTAATTTCAACTTATCTGCAGAAAAGAAATGGGCTATGAATGCAGGGATACTGGAAACCTTTATAAATAAGATACAATCCTGGCCTATACTCTACCCAGAGACTGAGATTTTTGACTTCTGAATAATATCGTATGTATATAAGCCGATAAGATTACTGCTTGATATGCAACTTTGCTCTTCTCTCTTCTCTCTCCTTTTCTTCTCTTCGCCCTCTAATATTTTACAAGAGATAATAATCAGATTTCCTTTAGTTTTGGTTTCTATATAATGCAATAGTAGTTATTAAGACTCGGTGTTTTACTTAGATATATATAGGAAAAAAGATAAGATAAAACTATAAGAATACCTTACACATATGACTGACTAACCAGCTCATACTAGATTTCTATACAACTGTAGAATACGTGTAGCCTAGTTCACCTGTCCTACCTTTTCACATAGATAAAACTAAGCTGAAGTCCTACCTGGGTGACTGCTGGACGGTTGCCCAGTGGGGACAACTCAAAACATATTAGGACAATAACTTGATAAGAAAATGGTTTCGGTTCCCTGGGATCTCTGTAGGGTGGTCTTATTCCCCCATTTCCCAGGTCGAGCTGAACCCATAATTGTATATATATAAAACTTAACATTTTGGTGTTCTGGACTACATACAGGTATAGCTATAAGATTATAAACTAAACAGACATATGTATATATATTGATTTTGTCATTTTGAAGACAAGAAATACTGTTTGTACCCTGTATGTACTGAAAGTATGTAATTTGTATCATTTTCCTTCAAAGGTATCGGACTTATTGTTCAAAGTCTGTTGTTGTAAAAATTCAAAAACTGTTCAATAAAAATTATTGAAACATATTTTCACATGCAGTTAATTAACAGCCTGTCTTTAACTTTAGAATTCTGGAGTTATTTTAAGGATTGAAGAGTTAACTTAAAGACAGAAGAGTTAACGTTAGGTTTGCCTGAGGTAAAATGTTTCCTGAATACTACATGCCTTATCACCATGGTGATAACTATAGAAACATTATTAAAGACAGGAGATGAGCTTAGTGAATTGAGGCCATTGGTGCAATTGCTTTCTGTTCCATTTGTTTTAGTGAGAAAAGGCACTTATTGACACAGCCATACATTTAGTATCTGTATAGAAAAAGCTGATAAAGGAGGAAGTTTAGTAAAACCATCCGTTCTCAAATCTTCAGAGGCGCAGACCCACTACTGATTTTGAACACAAGTGGCATTTCCTAATAGTTTGTACACACATCCACTTTTGATTTTCCAATTTTACCACTCCCATGTAGTTTGAGGGCCAACAGATTTTGAATACTATGAACGGAATGTGTAGGCAGCTCTCATACTATATGATAAAGGTAAAATTGGCCTGTCACTGGGCAACCAAAAATTTGATGTGTGTACATACCCTTTAAAGCTTCTTTTACACAGCAAATAGCAATTTCGATTTGCGATTTTCACTGTGTGTTAGCAAAACAAGAAGACAAACGCAGAATGCAGGACTTTTTTTAGTGTTAAAAAATACTAAACCTGGTGTGTCTATAAGCAGTGTTCCCCAATCCTATCCTCAAGGCCCACCAACAGTACATGTTTTGCAGAAAACCACAAATATGCACAGGTGAAGCAATTAGTGTCTCAGCAGAGCTGATTAACTACCTCTGTGGATTTCCACAAAACATGCACAGCTGGTGGGCCTTGAGTACAGGGTTGGGGAACACTGGACTCTGTAGTGCATACTGCACTACACTGCCCCCTGCTGCCCCACCAGTTACACTACACTACACTAACCCCTGCCCCACCAGCTGAGCTACACAGCACTGCACTAACACTACAGGGAGTGCAGAATTATTAGGCAAATTAGTATTTTGACCACATCATCCTCTTTATGCATGTTGTCTTACTTCAAGCTGTATAGGCTTGAAAGCCTACTACCAATTAAGCATATTAGGTGATGTGCATCTCTGTAATGAGAAGGGGTGTGGTCTATTGACATCAACGCCCTATATCAGGTGTGCATAATTATTAGGCAACTTCCTTTCCTTTGGCAAAATGGGTCAAAATAAGGACTTGACAGGCTCAGAAAAGTCAAAAAAAGTGAGATATCTTGCAAAGGGATGCAGCACTCTTAAAATTGCAAAGCTTCTGAAGCTTGATCATCGAACAATTAAGCGTTTCATTCAAAATAGTCAACAGGGTCGCAAGAAGCGTGTGGAAAAACCAAGGCGCGAAATAACTGCCCATGGACTGAGAAAAGTCAAGCGTGCAGCTGCCAAGATGCCACTTGCCACCAGTTTGGCCATATTTCAGAGCTGCAACATCACTGGAGTGTCCAAAAGCACAAGGTGTGCAATACTCAGAGACATGGCCAAGGTAAGAAAGGCTGAAAGACGACCACCAATGAACAAGACACACAAGCTGAAACGTCAAGACTGGGCCAAGAAATATCTTAAGACTTTTTCTAAGATTTCATGGACTGATGAAATGAGAATGAGTCTTGATGGGCCAGATGGATGGGCCCGTGGCTGGATTGGTAAAGGGCAGAGAGCTCCAGTCCAACTCAGACGCCAGCAAGGTGGAGGTGGAGTACTGGTTTGGGCTGGCATCATCAAAGATGAGCTTGTGGGGCCTTTTCGGGTTGAGGATGGAGTCAAGCTCAACTCCCAGTCCTACTGCCAGTTTCTGGAAGACACCTTCTTCAAGCAGTGGTACAGGAAGAAGTCTGCATCCTTCAAGAAAAAACATGATTTTCATGCAGGACAATGCTCCATCACACGCGTCCAAGTACTCCAAGAAAGAGTATAAAAGAAGAAAAACTAATGACATGGCTTCCTTGTTCACCTGATCTGAACCCCATTGAGAATCTGTGGTCCATCATAAAATGTGAGATTTACAAGGAGGGAAAACGGTACACCTCTCTGAACAGTGTCTGGGAGGCTGTGGTTGCGGCTGCACGCAATGTTGATGGTGAACAGATCAAAACACTGACAAAATCCATGGATGGCAGGCTTTTGAGTGTCCTTGCAAAGAAAGGTGGCTGTATTGGTCACTGATTTGTTTTTGTTTTGTTTTTGAATGTCAGAAATGTATATTTGTGAATGTTGAGATGTTATATTGGTTTCACTGGTAAAAATAAATAATTGAAATGGGTATATATTTGTTTTTGGTTAAATTGCCTAATAATTATGCACAGTAATAGTCACCTGCACACAAAGATATCCCCTAAAATAGCTAAAACTAAAAACTACTTTCAAAAATCTTCAGCTTTGATATTAATGAGTTTTTTGGGTTCATTGAGAACATGGTTGTTGTTCAATAATAAAATTATTCCTCAAAAATACCACTTGCCTAATAATTCTGCACTCCCTGTACACTGCAATGCACTAACACTATATTACACTGCACTACAATACCATTTCAGTACTGTACCTGAATCTTCTGCCGAGCTCCTCTCCCCCTTGCTCCGGTCTTCTTCATGTAGACATGCTCTTCTCCGCCTGCAGCTGCTTGCGATACATCAGTACACTACAGCTCCACATGCTCTGCACTTCCATATTAGTGGTCTCTTACTGTAACCCCAGCGGCGCATGTTATGCATAATGGGCTCAATTCTGGTAGCTATGTGAGGTAAATATTTTTTTGTAGGTAAAATACCTCATGAGGTATTTTCCTCTTCTTTTATTAATTTTGAAAGATTTTTCTCCATTTCCGAACATGAGGTAAAACATGAGGTAAATGCATAGAGTGAGGTAAAACATGAGGTATTTCAGTGGTAAGCCTGCAGCAAATAAGTAATAGTCTTTAATTGTCTTCCATAAGTTAGGATAGTCTTTGGAATATTTTTTTTTTGAGGAGGGAAGGTGTATTTGATTATGTAGCAACCTATGAAAAGTAAATTTATAGGCATCCATTATATTAAAAAATTCCAGCTCATTTACCTTTAGAGGCTGGGGGAGGGGGGTAGGAGCATTTTTAGAGGGGGGGGGGGGGGGGGTTGGAGCACTTTTAGAGGCTGGGAAGGGGTCAGCACTTTTAGAGACTAGGGGTGTGAGTACTTTTAGAGGCTGGGGGCACTTTTACAGGCTGCTGGGGGGGGGGGGGAGGGGGCTCGGAGCACTTTTAACCAGGGGAGGGGGGGGGGGTATCGGTGTTTGCCGCAGTTTTACTTAATTTTTTTAAAAATAGAGGCTGTGGGTTGGAGCATTTTTACTTTTTTTTCCTATGGGGGCCCTGAACACAGAACAAGCTGAAAAGGCTCCATGTTATGTGACAGATATCACAATTCTATCACAACAGTGCATTTATCATGTGGTAGAGGTAGGTCTAATTATGTGAGGTAAAAGACATGCAAGCACGCACCTTATTTCACTTCAGAATTCAAGTGTGAGGTTTTTCACTACTAAATACCACACGTTTTTAGTAGAAAATTACCACATGAATTACCTCATGAAATTACATGAGGTAAAACTTTAGTTAAACTACCAGAATTCAAAAGTTGATTTCCCTCATGAGGTAAACCCAATTTCATGAGGTAATTATTTAGTAAACGCTACCAGAATTGAGCCCAATGTGCGGTGCCGGCGCACGTGCGCCACTTCTGTTACTGTAAGGGACCACTAATATGGAATGTGCGGAGGACAGAGGAGCTTTATAGCAGCAGGTGATCACAGTGTACCGATGTATTGCGAGCAGCTGCAGGAGGAGAAGGTTAGAAGAGGAGCATGTTTACATGAAGAGGACCTGAGCAAGGTGGATGTGGTAAACGCTCCCTGCACACTCTGCACCAACAGAGCCGGATTAAGGCTAAATGGGGCCCTAAGCAAAGTAACTGATTTGGGCCCCCCATCATGAAGTAATAGAATCATAAGATGCAGCTGCACAGCAACATGCCGCACACATCGGGGCAGCCGAGCTACTGGTTGCTATGGGCAACAGCCCGCTTTCCTCTGTGGGTGCACAATGTAGGGAATTGCAGCGGCAAAATGCAGAGTGAGAGATGAATGGCTGGGACATTTGCACTCAGGGGCTGGGGCACCCCTGTGAAGAGGGCGCAAGATATCACAGCAGCAGCACTTTCCCCCTGCATCTCCAGCCTGGCAATAGCAGAAAGCTCTGGACACCGCCAAACCGGAAGCCGTTCCCCAGACAGAATTACATAATCACCCCCACCACCGAACAACCGATTTCCTCCCAAACTAGACAGCGACCATGCAGCCTCCATCTTAGTGAATACGATAGTCCAGCAGAGAAGGCAGCCGCAGCGGGGGAGAATGACAGCACCAGATGACTCACATTCACCTATTGCAATCCAAGCAATAGAGGTCCCGTCATCCGGAGCCCATCTGTCTCCTCTAGAGTGCTGCCGCTCTGTTACTACTACTATTACTACTTCCTACTTCCTGTCTGATCTGAGAATCAGGAAGTTCAGAGCGAGCGGTTGCACTGTAGAAGAGACAGATGGGTTTCAGATGACGGGATCTCTATCGCTTGGATCATGGATAGGTGAGTGAGCGTTTGCCATCTGCTGCTATCATTCTTCCTGCAGCTGTGGTTCTCTGTGGGAAGGGAGGGCGGAGTGGGCAGCGGCAGAGTGCACAGTAGCAGGAGGAGGACCTAGGAGGAGAGCCTTGCTCTGAAGACAATCAGCAGCACACGGCATCATTTGACAAGACAAATAACATTTATATCGCGCTTTTCTCCTGGCGGACTCAAAGCGCCAGAGCTACAGCCACTAGGACGCGCCCTATAGGCAGTAGCAGTGTTAGAGAGACTTACCTAAGGTCTGCTACTGAATAGGTGCTGGCTTACTGAACAGGCAGAGCTGAGATTCGAAAACCCTGGTCTCCTGTGTCAGAGGCAGAGCCCTTAAAGGGACTCCGAGCAGTGCCTGTGGGTATGCCTTTAAGCATACCCACAACGAATTAATTACATTCTCACACCTACCCACATGATGTTTGTAATTATATCCCCCTGGGTTCCTTATATTTCATTGCATTGTGCTGAATCGAGCTGCCGACTTTGGAGAAAAGTCGTCCTGTGTAATACAATGTAACTATGGAAAGATGGATATCATTTTGAAGCTCTCTTTCTCCTCTTTCCAATGATAGATAAACTGCCACCCTACGCCTTTTAGTTTTCGCTATTTTCGCGATCGAAAATGCTGTGGCCGCGATTTCGATCACGAAAATAACAAAAACTAAAAGGCATAGGACGGCCATTTATATATCATTGGAAAGAGGAGAAAGAGAGCTTTAAAATGATATGCATCTTTCTATAGTTACTGCACTGCTCAGAGTCCCTTTAACCATTATACCATCCAGCCACCGCTGACAGGATGGCGAGGGCTGGTTTATGTGCTGATGGGGCCCCTTTGAATCTGAATGGGGCCCCAAGCGACTGCTTTTGTTGCCTGGTTGGTAATCCGGCCCTGTGCACCAATAGTTACTGTATATTCGGTATACAAGTTGCTCCCATTTGTTCCCCCCAGCTTTGGGGAAGGAGCAGTATGGTACATTATTGGTAAGGGGACAGTTTTATTGTTCTTTCTCTAGCATATGTACACCTCAATGCAGTGGCGTAGCTAAGGAGCTATGGGCCCTGGTGCAAGTTTTACATGGGGCCCCCCAAGCACTTTATATATAACAATTGATACAGCGCAACCAAAACCTGCCAAGGACACCACAGTGTTAGAGGTGCAAGAAGGGGATGGGGGACAGTTTGTTAATGATTACCACTATTCAAAGCATCTAAAGAAGTGATTATTACCAGCACAGGGCCAATAGAGAGCTAATATTGTGCTTGAGGGAGGGCCCCTCTGGCCCAAGGGCCCCGATGCGGTCGCTACCTCTGCCCCCCTTTTTGCTACGCCACTGACTCAATGAATTAACTTATCCCTTAAAACCTATGGGTTTGTTTGGCTATCCCATGTGAAGAAAAGTATTTGGGCTTTTTGTTTTGTCAGGCTAAAGTAGCCGACAGTCATTACAGTTAGCTAATTGTACCTATGGCAGTTGGAGGTATGCCGTGCATTTGATTCTTATTAAAATTCTTTTACAAGCAGCTTGTTTTCCCTGTCATCCCGAGCATGCTCAATCATCTTCTTAATGCTGCTTGAATTTTGGAAGCAAAATAAATGCCTCCACAAGGATGACCTTCTTCATGAGATCGGTTGGGATTTGTTTTGCCAAGCTCACTACATGCCACAGTAGAGGTGATGTATAGTGTATCTTATGGTCCACTGCTCCTGATACACAGACAGATTAGAAACTGAAGAGCTGCCTCCAAGTGAAGGATTGACATTTTATACTAAGTGGTGGGCTGACCTGTAAATGAAACACTGATACTTGTCACTATAAAATATAATGCACTGTTTGTATATAGCTGACCTGCTCTTAAATGAAAAGAATAAATATGGAAAACAACATCCTGTTTTCTTTGTTCTTTTGTATTTTGTGAGCTTTCTATTAACTGGTGTAGCTGAATTATAGTGGAAGGAAAGCCTCTGTTCTGTTAGTTATTTCATTTTGTGAAACTGCTGGGTGTGCTTGGGTGCTTTTATGTTGTTATAAAGGCAAGACATATCATACTGTTTTGGAAGGTTTTTTTGTTTGTTCTTGACTGAAGAAGAGTTTTTATCAAAAGCGTTCTGTATGGTGAATAGTGTAACTTGTAAAAATAAGACAGTTGTCAAATAAAGCAAATAAGGGCCTGTACACACTACTGCGTTTGCGCTGCATTTTAAAATCACATGCTTTTTTTAAATCGCAAGGCCTTTTAAAAAAAAATCATGAAAGTCATGATGACCTGTACACACTGGTGCGATGCGTTTTTAGAAAAACGCAATCACGGTGACTGCTGCGCCTTTTAAAAAGAATCTGTACTCTAATATTCTTACACTAAAAAGCATACCATTCTATTCCTTATTTTCTCCTGTGCCCCTCTGTGCTGTTTCTGCCACTCTCTGCTGCAATCCTGGCTTGTAATTAACAGTTTTAGGCAGTGTTTACAAACAAACTAACCAGCTTGTGATAGGCTCACATAAACAGAGTGTGTGAGTCATACAGAGTGTGCAGGGGGCCTGCAGAGGGTGTGTATCGCTTCTATCCAATCACAAGCAGCCCTGCACATTCCACACATTCAAGCCTTAGCCCGACAGACACGACAGAGGAAAGGAGATAAGATTTATTACAGAGACAGTGCAATTAGGAAAGGCTGCAGTAAGCCAGAGCACATTAGAACAGGTATAGGAACTTATAGGATAGAAGAAGTAAGGCTGAAAAATTTGTTACAGAGTCTCTTTAAGTGCCACATTTGAAAAAAACGCAATGCATGCTATTTTTATCACGTTTTTTAGGTAAACAATTAGGAAACCAGGAAAAGATAGCCTCAGCAAAATCACAAACATACAAAAACCGCAAGTAAAAATTTGATTAAAAAACGCAATTGTATTGCCCTGCATTTGCGATTGAGCTTGCAATCTTCAGTGTATACAAGCCCTTATGAAAATGTTAATTCCTGTTCTACCTCCAGTGATCTGTTATTTTCTACAAGTTTGAGTAGGAATTCACAATTCTTTAGCTTTATGTGAGTGAGAGATCTCCCATGATGCATCACTACTGAATCTGCAAATTGTTCCCTTATGCCCTAAAAGCCAGACACGTATCCAGAACTGCAGAAGTACAAAGTGATCCTACTGTCTATTTATTAAAATTCAGACCCTCTTAAAGGAGAAGTCCGTAAAATATCACTGAGGACACTTCATAGGAAAACCATATGTAATTTACATTGCATTAGAATTTGCCTTCACAGTTTATCGGTTTGATTATTTTTTTTTATTCATCATCTTTTTATTATGTAATAAAACAGGTTAATTTACGTCAACAAATGGTACTTGAATCCAATATAACAAAGCATTGACATAACCATGAAATACACTGTAGCGAAAAGAATTTTGTAACGATGAATAAACTTTACATATATGCCTGAGTATAGGCACGTATCGGAATGCTTCCACAGTGGCATTTACTCAACCTAATAGGTAGCCAGAGGGAGAGCTGTTTCTAATATTGTTCAAACTGACTGACCCAGTGGGCCAGAACAGACCCTTGTCAGTTTTAACATATTACCAATGAGTAACAGCAGGCATAATCAAATACTAAAACACTATAAACTGTATAAACACTATAAACACTATAATGAAAGAAACTAACTAAATGCAGCTATTGGTGAACTAACGCTCTTTTATCACCTAATGTATCAACATCTCTTCTCTTCTGCAGTTTAGCATTGACCAGAATGTGTATTGTAACGTGGGGCGTATGTTTATTTGTGAGGATTTAACTATGGATGACTTCAATATCAGCCCTCTGGAAATGTATAGTTATCTATATTGAGGCCTAGTCTTGCTCTCACCTTCTGTTCCACTGCTATATTAAGTTTAGTATTAGCTAGTAATTGAGAGTTATTCTGCTGACTTCCAATTGGACGTGATCATTGATAACGTACTGAAAATAATGTGGCAGATCACGGGGCATGTATGGAAAGGGAGATTATTCATATCTATTAGCAGTAGGGCTAGATCGGGACAAAGAATAAAGCTTGGAATCAGGGATCTACGAATGAAATTTTCGACTTTGGACCACAGACTTGCAATTGTGTGACAGCTCCAAAACATATGTAGGTAGGTTCCTACCTCTTTCTCACATTTCCAACAGATTGGGGATGCCTCAGAAAATGAAACTATCTGTCTTGGCGTTCTGTACCATCTGTAAAGTATTTTCCTCGATAATTCCCAATGATTATTACATTTAGACAATTTGGAAATGTTTGTAGCTGCTAAGATTAACTGCTCTACTGAAATCGAACTTGCAAGATCTGTGGACCATACCGAGGCATATTTCTGCAATGGGGAAGAAGTATTGGGGTGTAGTGCTCCATATTATACCAAAATGCCACCCTTAAAAATTCCTTTAAAGTTCAGCATGGTTAGGATAGTATGGGGAAGTCTGGGATTTTCCAGCTTGTTAAATTTGAAAAAATGAAATAACCTATGAAACGTAAATAGTTGTGACTGAGGTATCTTATATTGAAGGGGGAGAGCTGCAAAAGATTTAATATGCTTGTCTACCAAAAGGTCTTGGATTGAAGTCGATTTGATTATTATTATCCAGTTGGATGAATATTGGCGTTGCGACAAGCATGCCTGATCGACGATTCCACCAATTTTGGGCCAAAATGTATCGACATGCTTGGAAATCTCAGGCTGACATGGTTGTTCGGGTGAACGGCGGTACTGGCGTGCGATATCACAATGACCGAGAAATGTGACGGAACTCCCAGCCACTGTCCCCACAAATTTTAGATGTCTCCCCAGTGCCCGTGCGTGTAAATACTTTACCTGTCCGCTACCCCCGAGTAAATACTCTTTTGGAGGCACCCTAAAAAAACTCATTACAAATGTGTATGTCTAGGAGTATATAGATTTTACTTCCTTGAGGACAAACCACAAAGGTAAGTATACTCTTTATTCATGTTCGCTTAGATGGTGGTTGCAGATTACTGCAACCCATCCTTGTGAGTATAATACTTACACTTTACATATTCAATTATTGCAAACGATACTGCACAATTTGGCTCCTGGTCTCTCTTATCTAGATACTTGAAGACATTTGCGATCACCAGGAATCATACCAGCACCCGGGCCGCTGCCCCTGAGTGTCTGTCGAGTCTCTGACATATTTTTACATTTGCATACCACATGAGTACCGGCATATAGCACGTAGGGTGTGTGTGTAATGTCACACACGCTCCCCACGTGGTACAACACCCGGTAGCCAGAAAGGGTGCCAATGCAGAGTTACAATGGACATTCTGGAGCAGCTGAACATTCAGGGGCAGCGGACAAGTATTGACATGCATGGGAGGGAGAGGAGGGGGGTAACATCCAACATTTGGGGGGGAGCATCGACCGGAGGCGGCAAGGTAGCGACATGAGGCCGATTCCTGGAAGATTGCACGCTGAAAGGCCAATCTAGAATCGGCCTGTAGTGTATAGGCAGCCAAGCAGATCTCTCTCTGATCATATTCAGAGAGAGATCTGACTCTTAAGCCGCATCTACACACGTAGATGCGGCCGCGATGCTCCTTATCAATCGAGCCGCTAATGCGGCTCGATTGATAAGATCCAACAGGACGGATCTTGCTTCCGCCGATTCCCTGCTCGCTCCCCGTGAGGGGACAAAGGCAGGGAATCGAGCGGAAGATAAGCGGTGCCGGCGGGGACGAGCGGGGAATCGAATGCGGCGCGGGGACGCGGCGGGCACGCGCGGGTACACGGAAGAGGCGATCCAGTGGCTAATCGAGCCGCCGGATCGAGCCGCCGGATCGCAGCCTCGCAGGGGCGTAGGAATAGGCCCTGCAGCCCCTGCGCCAGCGGGGGGGCCCGGCCCCCCCCTGGGGCCCGCTCGGGGCCGTTTTGTGGGTGCTGGAGGGGTGGCAGCATGAGGGGAAAGCCTTGCCCACAGTCGGCGGGGAGAGGGGTAGTTCCCCCCTCTCCCTCACCTCGGGGCTCTCCCCTCTGCGCTCCCCTCCAGCTCGTAAGTGTGTGGGGCTGTGGTGGGCAGCGGGCAGCGGCGGGCAGATACATACCTGCTTCCGTGCGTTCCATCGGAGAGTTCTCCCTCTAGCGGCTGACGTCACTTCCGGAAGTGACGTCAGCCGCTAGAGGGAGAACTCTCCGATGGAACGCACGGAAGCAGGTATGTATCTGCCCGCCGCTGCCCACCACAGCCCCACACACTTACGAGCTGGAGGGGAGCGCAGAGGGGAGAGCCCCGAGGTGAGGGAGAGGGGGGAACTACCCCTCTCCCCGCCGACTGTGGGCAAGGCTTTCCCCTCATGCTGCCACCCCTCCAGCACCCACAAAACGGCCGCGAGCGGGCCCCAGGGGGGGGGAGGGGGGGCCCGCTCTGAAAATCTGCAGGGGGGGCCCGGTGGGGCCTAGTTACGCCCCTGCGTGTAGATGAGGCTTTAAGCTACGTACTCACCACCCATTGGGTCCAGCGATGTCCCCTTGACGATGGTCGTTAAGAGACGCCTCACAACTACACGACAGGAGTGAACAGGAAGTAAGCGATAGTGGTACTTTGCGTGGAGTCGTTGGGGATCCGCCATGTCTGTCGATTAATAATGCATGATCGCCGCATATGTTAAACGATGTTTCCTGATGTCGGGTAACATCTCCACAAATATCTAATCTGCCCATACATCGCTAGATGTATGAGAACCTTAACTTTTTAGCAGCTCTAATGATGGCCATACAGGGTACAATAAAAACGTTTGATTATCCCGTTTATTCGATCTAAATGATCGAATCGAATAAAAGTTGATAATATTTTTTTTCCGATTATCCCGTTTTTTCGAGAAAAATCAGATCGGACATGCTGGAAAAATCTTTATATTCGATCTAACGGAATAATCGAACTAAGTTATCTAATCGAAAAAAAAAATGAAAAATTGTACCGTGTATGGCCACCATAAATCTAACCTACCAAGAATGCAGCCTTTGTGTTCACTGGTTCCAGCAGTGTTCCTTCTCTGAGGTCTAACAATCTCATAAAGTGTCCCATACAAGCATATGTGAGGAGCTTACTGAGTGTAGAATGTGAATTAATGGAAGTTCAGAATTTATGCAAGAGAGGTTAGACTTTTTTTACTTTTGACACAACGGCAGTGTTTTCTGGAAAGCATTACTATTGATCATACTTGTTGCACTGCAGTGTTTTTGTGGCAATTACAAGTGCACCAAACAGTACTTACATGTGTATAAATAATGTGTATGTTTCCCTGTTGTAGTTGTCAAAATACAACTTACAAAAGAATGTACAGGAAATGGTAAGTAACATAAAGCTCATTAGAAGGTACAGTATTGTAGAAGTAGTTTTTTAGAAGTTGTTTATGCCAACATAAGAAATTATCAGGTATTTTCTTTTAATGTTTTTTCACCCCCACCCCCTTTCCCTTTACATACAGTGATCCCCGAGTCTCCACTCTCCCTGATAGTCTGGAGCTCAATATTCCTGTCAGTTGGTTAAAATATATAAAAAAATGTTTTCAAACAGCATTGGTATTGTGGTTTTCATTGAGCTAAATTTAAAAAAATTGACTTGTCCATTGGTATAGGGGTCTGAGGGCTGTTTCACACCAAGAGCACTTTTAAAAGATATGCGAAGCGAGCAATTAAATCTATCTTTACTTACCTGGGGCTTCTTCTAGCCCCTAGAAGTCATTTGTGTCTCTCACCGCAGCTCCGGGGTACCGCTGGCAGCCTCTAAGAATCACCAACCCACAATGAGTCAGTGTTATCAGTGCCGCCGTGCCCGTAGGGGGTCAGCGATACTTTAGCGGGACCCGGGAGAAGACCAGAGGTGCAACGAGGGGGATAAATGGCTTCTGGGGCTGGGAAAAGCCCCCAGGTGAGTAAAGATAGAGTTAATTGCTTTCCTCGGATACCCTTTAAAGACCCTTTCTGACCGCCAGCACTTTTTAATCAGTTTTTACATCCGATTCAGATTCTGATTTGCAGTGTGCAGAGAGCAAACTGCAAATCGGAATCTGAATCGGATGTAAAAACTGATTGAAAAGCGGAATCTGAATCGGAATCACTTGCAGTGTGCAAGAGGCCTTACAAGTATAAAAAAGCTAAAGCAGTGTAAGAATCGCTTGTGACAAATTGCTATAAAATTGCTCAAAAATCAATGATGACTAGTGTTCTTTGTTGTGAAATAGCCTTTTGGAAATAGCATATTTTGTTGCCATTCCAGGATTCCCACCTCATATAATTAGCATTCGTATTTGCGATCATTGAATCCTCACTGTGATTGGCCAGTTGCTCTTCACATTTACATGAGAAGTCTCTGGTTGCAATATTCCTATAAATACAACTGCTGATAAGAAGAGACGGGACCTCTGAGGAGGTTTTCAAAGATATGAGGTTTATCTTTTGCAAGTGGCTGGTTAGTGTACTGATTAAAGAGAATCTGTACTCTAAAATTCTTACAATTAAAAGTATACCATTCTATTCATTATGTTCTCCTGGGCCCCTCTGTGCTGTTTCTGCCACTCCCTGCTGCGATCCTGGCTTCTAATTGCCAGTTTTAGGCAGTGTTTACAAACAAAAGACATGGCTGCTAACCAGAGTGTGATAGGCTGTGAGGAGCTCAGTCTGTGACTCACACAAAGCCTGCATGGGGCGCGGAGAGGGTGTGCATAGTTTCTATCCTATCACAAGCAGCGCACATTCCTGCCTGAGTGCCTGAGCCCGACAAAGCCATCAAAGGAAAGAAGATTAGATTATATAACAGAGATAATACAGCCACTGTGCAACTAGGAAAGGCTGCAGTAAGCCAAACCACATTAGAACAGGTATAGGAACTTATAGGATAGAAGAAATAAGGCTGAACATTTTGTTACAGAGTCTCTTTAAGGGTTCTGCCTCTGACACAGATAGACCAGGGTATGAATCTCAGCTGTTTCTGTTCAGTAAGCCCGTACCTATTGGGTAGGAGACCTTGGGCAAGACACACTGCCTACAGAGCACGCCCTAGATTCTGCAGCTCTGGTGCTTTGAGTCTGCCAGGAGAAGAGCCCAATATAAATGTTCTGTGTCTTTTCAAGAAACAAAGCAATGTGCTTTATTTTCAATAAAACTAGGTGAAATAAAACTTATTACATCGTGCAAATACAATAAGGCTGGATTCACCGTGGTCTGTTGCCTATAATGTGTGTGAACTACAATGGACACTGGACAGAGACATTAATATAAAGCCTGCTTTATGTTGAACTTTTATTATAGCTTATATTGTGAACTTTTTTCACTACTGCTAAGTTGTTGCCATACAAGACTTCATTCAGAGTGAAGGGGATGCACCTGTGTGCCCAGCAACCTTTTTATTTTTGTTTGCAGCCATCAGCTGCACTATAATGATCCTAACATCAACACAGAGGGTGTCTTCTAGTTCCCTAGTAAGTGCTGGAAGAAGGTGTTCTTTCAGGGTGTTCTAAATGTTGCTCCCCACTGACTCCAGTGAATTTTGAATCATTAAATAATTTTAAATTTTAGTGCAGACTAGAATGTTTTCATAAAGTGAAGGTACTGTAGTTATTCATTCTTATGTGTATTCTGACTATTGTACAGCAACGTTTTCAAGCCATGCTCTCTGTCAGGAGATTGAAATGCAATTGCCTAATATCTGTGCTGCCTTTGATTTATGTGTAATCAGTGGATTCATTTATCATACAGCACACAACTTAATGAGTATTCTGGAAACTACAGGAACTGTAGTAAACAGAAAAAAGACCTCACCTAGTGTGTCCACAGTATAGGGAGGCCTCACCTACTATGATCATTTCTGGAGGAGGACATTCATAAATTACAAACTTTCACTTCACCCCACGCTGCCTCATTGTTTATTACTGTAAGATAAATCTGAGTCAGGAATGAAAGTTTAACTTACTGGGGATCTAATGGGATGGCTTGTCAACAACCAGCATAGCAGAATGTTAGTAAAGTTTTGTCATGCATGAAGTAAACAAAGGGAGGAGCTAAAGGTAGACAAGAGAAAAAAAACACTTATAATTATGTCATCTGGTCAGTTTAATTGTGCATATGTGTGTTTTATCTCATCTTTTAGGCCTCTTTCATCCAGGAGGCTGAAGGCGGTTGCTGCTACCCCTATGCAGTGGCTGTGCACTAGCACTCAGCGCAGGTAGTAAGAAGGGGTCCATCGCATTCAGTCATATCTGAGCATGGCCACACTCAGACTCGACTTCATGTGTTTTTCTGCTGTCAAGTAACAGCACTGTGGCCCTTATCCAATTAACTTTTTCTCCTAGGAGATAATTTGTCATCTTATCCAAAAACAGCTTTTCAGCACTTAGCAATTGAAAAATTACTAAAAAGTAGAGTAGATTAAAAAGTAATTTTGAGTATTTTCTTGCATGCTTGGTATTCAAACCTTCTATTGGTAAGGTTTGAAAATAACTTTTTGAAGAAAACTCAGGAGGAAAGTTAATAAAATACCACCCTGTGGGCCATATGCAATTCACATTTTTTCCTGAGTTTTCTCCTAGGAGATAATTTTGCATCTTCGATTTATAATTTTTTTAACACTTTGCAATAGAAAAAGTTTGAAAATGTCACCTAGGTGAAAAAATGAATATGGCCTTTTGTGTGAAACACTGACACACAATGGGATTACAAACACTGCCATTGTGCTGCATTAAATTGCAGCCAGAAGGTGAACAGCAAATGGCAGTCTGAACTGCCTGACAAGCAGTTCAGCTTCCAGTATGAGGGCTCAAACCCACTTGCAGCCTTTTCTAAGCGCTAGTGATTTGAAAAAGCTCTTGCTAATGCAATGAAATAGGGTATTTTTATAAAATTACATCCCTCTTGTGGGATCACACTCATAGCATTACATTAGTAAAAGCTTTTCAAATCACAAAGCACTCAGAAAAGCGTTCCTAGTGGTTTCCAGGTCTTAAAGAGAACCAGAGACGAAGCACCCTCATGTATTTTAGCATATATATCAATGGAAACATGACAGTAAACACCTACCCTGCTCTTTGTTTCATTCTTCTCTGCTAAATCTGCCTGTTATCAGCTGTGATGAGAATCCCCGACTGAGCATTCAGTCTAGCTTTCACAGAATGATTATAGCTGAGTCAGTCTTCTGTGATGTCTTTTCAAGCCTAAGTCTGCCCCCTTGTGGCTCTGCTTTCCTGCTATTTATCCTCGAAGCAGCAAAGCAGAGCCACAAGGGGGCAGGCTTGGGCTTGAAAAGACATCACAGAAGACTGACTCAGCTTATAATCATTCCGGTGAAAGCTAGACTGAATGCTCAGTTGGGGATTCTTATCACAGCTGATAATAGGCAGATTTAGCAGAGAATGAAACAAAGAGCAGGGTAGGTATTTACTGTCATGTTCCCATTGATATACTGGTATATGGTAAAATACATGAGGGTGCTTCATCTCTGGTTCTCTTTGAAGAGGCTTATTGTAAACAGCATCACTTTCCTGCTTTGGCAGGGTGCACACTTTTCCTGTGATATCACAGGCAATGTTTAGTTTATCTGTCACTCTCAAACCACATTTTTGTTTGCATTTTTCACGCACGATTTTCAGCTTTTATTTGCGATTTTTAGTTTTTCTGCAAAATACTATAGAAAAACTTGATATAGAGGAGAAAGCAGAACACGGTATGATTTTTTACTGCAGAAAAAAGGATAAAATGGAACACACTAAAAATCTGATTCTTGAGTAGCCCTTTTGGCTTTAGATATATGTGCGTAAATCAAACAAGTATGCACTTTTCTTAAACTCCTACTTCCCGCATTCATTAGCTGTGACATAAATATAGGTGCCCATAGGTTTTGCATTTCGCACATCTTTACTCCTCACCATTGACCTCTTCAGATAAAATCTAAAAAACATACCCCAAAACATTTTTCAGCCTCACTTTCCACTGTGGGACAATATAATCACATAGCAAACGTGATGCAGTTATATTGTAATGGATGCACACATTGGTGCATTAGCAGAGCGGAGCGGCTGAATCCAACTTTTCTATTTAATAAGCTTTAACCACTTGCAGACCACCTTAAGCCAGTGGGCGGCGGCAAGGGCTGGGCCCAAACGACCGCAATACGCCCATCGGCGGCAGCAGGCGTGGCTGTGCGGCGATCGCGTCATTCGTGACGCGATCAGCCGCCGGCGTCAGGCTCCGTCCCCTTGCGCTGTAACCCGCCGGGCGTTCGGAAGCGCCGGCGGGTTACTAGCTCCCAGATCACCGCTACAAAGTGTATAATACATTTTGTAATGTATACAAAGCGTATTATACAGGCTGCCTCCTGCCCTGGTGGTCCCAGTGATCGAGGGACCACCAGGGCAGGCTGCAGCCACGAAGGTAAGCACCCAAGCACACTGATCTCCCCCCCCTTTCCTCTGATCGCCCACAGCACCCCTCAGACCCCCCTGCCCACCCCTCAGACCCCTGTTTGCACCCAATCACCCCCCTAATCACCCATCAATCACTCACTATCTGTCAGTGCTATTTTTTTCTTTAGTCCCTAAACTGCCCCCTGGGGGCTCCTGATCACCCCCCCCCCCACTCTCAGATCCTCCCCAGACTCCCCCAGCCCCCTCCACCCTGTGTACTGTATACATCTATCCTCCCCTGTCATTCACCCGTCAATCACCCGTCAATTACCACCTGTCACTGCCACTTATCAGATCAGACCCTAACCTGCCTCTTACGGGCATCTGATCACCCTCCCACACCATCAGATCGCTCGCAGACCTACCCTCAGATCACCTCCAAAGTGCATTGTTTACATCTGTTCTGCCATCTGGTCACCCCCTGTCACTGCTACCAATCAGATAAGACCCCTATCTGCCCCTAGGGCACCCAATCACCCGCCCACACCCTCAGAACGACCTCAGACCTCCCCCCTGTGTACTGTATACATCTATTCTCCCCTGCAATCACCTGTCATTCACCCATCAATCACCACCTGTCACTGCCACTTATCAGATCAGACCCTAACCTGCCTCTTATGAGCATCTGATGACCCTCCCACACCATCAGATCGCCCGCAGACCTACCCTCAGATCACCTCCAAAGTGCATTGTTTACATCTGTTCTGCCATCTGATCACCCATCAATCACCCCCTGTCACCACCTGTCACTGCTACCCATCAGATTAGACCCCTATCTGCCCCTAGGGCACCCAATCACCCACCCACACCCTCAGATCGCCCTCAGACCCCAGACCTGATCACCTCGCCAGTGCATTGCTTGCATTTTTCCCCCCTCTAATCACACCTTGAGACACCCATCAATCACCTCCTGTCACCCCCTAGCACACCTACCCATCAGATCAGGCCCTAATTTGCCCCGTGTGGGCTCCTGATCACTCGGCCAAATCCTCAGATCCCCCTCAGACCCGCTTCCGATCACCTCCCCAGTGCATTGATTGCATCTATTTCCCCCTCTAACCACCCCCTGAGACACCCATCAATCACCTCCTGTCACCCCCCCTAGCACTCCTATCCATCAGATCAGGCCCAATACACCCTGCTTATGACCGGTTCCACAAAATTCACACCCTCATAGACCACCTGTCATCAAAATTTGCAGATGCTTATACTACTGAACAGTCATTTTGAGACATTTGGTTTCCAGACTACTCACGGTTTGGGCCCGTAAAATGCCAGGGAAGTATAGGAACCCCACAAGTGACCCCATTTTAGAAAAAAGACACCCCAAGGTAT
The DNA here is from genome assembly GCF_040937935.1 of Hyperolius riggenbachi. NCBI lineage: Eukaryota > Metazoa > Chordata > Amphibia > Anura > Hyperoliidae > Hyperolius > Hyperolius riggenbachi. The sequence goes on from NC_090656.1 coordinate 90,406,792, forward strand.
TCTGTTAGGTGTATGACGAGTTCGTAGAAGATTTTATTTTTTGTCAAAAGTTAGCGGAAATAGATTTTTATTGTTTTTTTTCACAAAGTGTCATTTTTCACTAACTTGTGACAAAAAATAAAATCTTCTATGAACTCACCATAAACCTAACGGAATACCTTGAGGTGTCTTCTTTCTAAAATGGGGTCACTTGTGGGGTTCCTATACTTCCCTGGCATTTTAGGGGCCCTACACCGTGAGAAGTAGTCGAGAAAACAAATGCCTCAAAATGACCTGTGAATAGGACGTTGGGCCCCTTAGCGCACCTATGCTGCAAAAAAGTGTCATACATGTGGTACCGCCGTACTCAGAAGTAGTATAATGTGTTTTGGGGTGTATTTTTACACATACCTATGCTGGGTGGAACAAATCTCTCTGTAAATGGACAATTGTATGTAAAAAAAAACCAAAAAATTGTCATTTACAGAGATATTTCTCCCACCCAGCATGGGTATGTGTAAAAATACACCACAAAACACATTATACTACTTCTCCTGAGTATGGCGGTACAACATGTGTGGCACTTTTTTGCACCCTAAGTGCGCTAAGGGGCCCAAAGTCCAATGAGTACCTTTAGGATTTCACAGGTCATTTTGCGATATTTGGTTTCAAGACTACTCCTCACGGTTTAGGGCCCCTAAAATGCCAGGGCAGTATAGGAACCTCACAAATGACCCCATTTTAGAAAGAAGCCACCCCAAGGTATTCCTTTAGGAGTACGGTGAGTTCATAGAAGATTTTATTTTTTGTCACAAGTTAGCGGAAAATGACACTTTGTGAAAAAAAACAATAAAAATCAATTTCCGCTAACTTGTGACAAAAAATAAAATTTTCTATGAACTCACCATACTCCTAACGGAATACCTTGGGGTGTCTTCTTTCTGAAATGGGGTCATTTGTGGGGTTCCTATACTGCCCTGGCATTTTAGGGGCCCTAAACCGTGCGGAGTAATCTTGAAACCAAATGTCGCAAAATGACCTGTGAAATCCTAAAGGTACTCATTGGACTTTGGGCCCCTTAGCGCAGTTAGGGTGCAAAAAAGTACCACACATGTGGTATCGCCGTACTCAAGAGAAGTAGTATAATGTGTTTTGGGGTGTATTTTTACACATACCCATGCTGAGTAGGAGAAATATCTCTGTAAATGGATGTAACGATCGGTGTCAGCACACAGAGAGAATCTGATTATTGGTGATCTGCAGTATTAACAAGAATACAGATATATACCTGATTATTGATGATCTGCAGAATCACCAATAATCCAAGTATAACTAACCTCTGGACACCTATATAGTGTGAGTGTTTGGTGCAACAGTAATGACTTTGAGTGGGACCACCCGAGGAGCAGGTGGTCCTTGGCGGTATGGGAAATACCTCTCTTTGGGAAGTGCAAATACCTTCCAGCTGCCTGAGACATCCAAAGGGGTGGAGCCCCTGGCTGGATAGCAGGAAGGACCTGTGGCTGAGTGACACCTGGAAGGTGGGTGTCACCAGCAGGTCTGGAGACTAATCTCTCAATGGAGAGAGATAGCTCTCAAGGTCGGGCAAGCCGGGTCGGAAACACACGGGCAGACAAGGTACAGAGACAGAAGGCTGATTCGGTAACCAACGGCAGGCATGGTTGGCAACAGGTTATCAGATATGCGTAGGTACCGAATCAGAAAGCAGAGGGATAGTCAGAAATGCAATAGGTCATAACAGATATCAAACAATGCCTAGTCTTGGGTGTGAGGTCTGTGGTCTCAACACCCTGGAACTAGTCTGGAGTATAATATGATGGTACACAGTATCCCTAGTCTTGGGTGTGAGGTCCGTGGTCTCAACACCCTGGAACTAGTCTGAAGTATAACACAAAGATAACACAGAGTCCCTAGTCTTGGGTGTGAGGTCCGTGGTCTCAACACCCTGGAACTAGTCTGAAGTATAACACAATGATAACACAGAATCCCTAGTCTTGGGTGTGAGGTCCGTGGTCTCGACACCCTGGAACTAGTCTGAAGTATAACACAATGATAACACAGGAGTAATCTGGCTCAGTGTGAATTCCCAGGTCCTCCTGGTTCTAACGCACTGTGGGATCTGACTATGGTCTGAGTGCTTTCACGTAAGTGTTCGCAACGGCAGACAACCTGAGACTGAGCCGAAGTAACTATATATAGAGCGGCGCTCTCCGGCGCCACCCATCAGTAATCAACCAATAGTCACTTGCTTTGAGGTCAGCTGACCAACCTGGTCAGCTGATCCCTCCTCGTTTGTCATAAAGGTTCTGCCTCTCAGCGCGCGCGTATTCCTCAACCTGTGTGAACTAACACCCAGCCACACCAGACGCACGCTCCTGCGTGCAAACCGCCGCGCTGGACGCGGAATCAGCCGCCTTGCTGCCAGTACACGCGGCGGCTTTTCCGCGATCTATTACAATGGACAATTGTGTGTAAAAAAAATTGTCATTTATAGAGATATTTCTCCCACCCAGCATGGGTATGTGTAAAAATACACCCCAAAACACATTATACTACTTCTCCTGAGTACGGCAATACCACATGTGTAGCACTTTTTTGCAGCCTAACTGCGCTAAGAGGGCCAAAGTCCAATGAGCACCTTTAGGCTTTACAGGGGTGCTTACAATTAGGCACCCCCCAAAATGCCAGGACACTAAACACACCCCACAAATGACCCCATTTTGGAACGTAGACACTTCAAGGTATTCAGAGAGGAGCATAGTGAGTCCGTGGCAGATTTCATTTTTTTTTTCGCAAGTTAGCAGAAATGGAAACTTTTTTTTTTGTCACAAAGTGTCATTTTCCGCTAACTTGTGACAAAAAAATAAAATCTTCTATGAACTCACCATGCCTCTCAGTGAATACTTTGGGATGTCTTCTTTCCAAAATGGAGTCATTTGGGGGGTATTTATACTATCCTGGAATTTTAGCACCTCATGAAACATGACAGGTGCTCAGAAGTGTCAGAGATGCTTCAAAATGGGAAAATTCACTTTTGGCACCATAGTTTGTAAACGTTATAACTTTTACCCAATCCAACAAATATACACTGAATGTTTTGGTTTTTTTATCAAAGACATGTAGCACAATAAATTTGGACAAAAATGTATATGGAAATTTTACTTTATTTGAAAAATGTAAGCAAAATCATTTTTTTGACAAAATTCATGTCTTTTTTGATGAATATAATAAAAACTAAAACTCGCAGCAGCAATCAAATAGCACCAAAAGAAAGCTATATTAGTGACAAGAAAAGGAGGTAAAATTCATTTAGATAGTAGGTTGTATGACCGAGCAATAAACCGTGAAAGCTGCAGTGGTCTGAATGGAAAAAAATACTCTGGTTAACCAGTTAACTGTCAGGCTGCAAAAGCTAATTTAAACCTCTATTCTCCTGTGTTAAACAGTTTAGAAGGAAGCCAAAAAGGCAATACTGAAGTTAAAAATCTCTCTTTCATTTGATGTGTGCTTATCAGCAAAGCTGTTAGACCCAAGCTCTTAAGAGGCCGAGAACCGCATACCATACTGCAAAGCATTCTGGGGCCCTCCCCTCAGCTGCTAATGAGAAGTTACAGGGTCAAGTTACAATAGCATGTAACTCAGTCCAGCGCACAGCACTGATAAATCTCTGGGCATAGTACACTGCAGGAGTCCACTATTGTTCCTAGCCACATGGCTAATTAATATTCACTGCACAGTAGTGTTATTCAGTACAAGCTTTTCTGTGATCAGGAAGCAGGGAGGACATGACGACAGATTTGGCTTCATAGGAGACAGACAAACATGGAACCTGCCATGAGCTGTCAGGAGCATCAATCTCTGCATATACTATATAAAAATTCTGTGAAATACAAACGTGGACAGTGAAATGCATATGTATTGTAAGTACAGCCAATATTTAGCTACTGATATATGTGTTTATTTTCTCTGAGACCCTATACCTAACAGCTCCTCTTTAAAGGAACAAAAAGACTGTGGTCCTCAAGTGGTTAAGATTTACTTGGAAGTTTGACGTACCTCAATATACCTCAAGTCATACACCTGCAACCACCATGCAGCTAGTTTCGAAAGAGTCCAGCAGAGAGTAGTGAGAACACATGGCATGCTTTACTTGTACTGGTTTATTGAGTCAGAAAGAAGAGGATTACAAAATTAGCAAAGCAAGCAGAATTCTGAGAACAGTGTCAGTAGTGGTAGCTTTTATGATCTCTTTATATTGGACATAAAATTAACCCTTTCCAATCCAATTATTTGGATCACCCCCCCCCCCCCTCCTGGCACTAGAGCAAGAAGGCGACCCAGCATCAGGAAGAGGGTTCGGGGCGACACTAGCTTGTGCTGTGTAGCTCCGCATTCATTGCACTTGCACCAAGTAAGCGGTACAGAATGGTGCCGGAGGGGTCAGACACTTTGACCCATACAGGGTGGCACAATTCCAGACATAATTACGGATTTTACAGCACCCCCTAGCGGCAGCTATGTTTTCCTGTGTCTGAATTGGACCTATTCTGGAAACAGCCAATATCAGACGTAGTCCGAGATAGGATTGGAAATGGTTAAATTGGCTGCTATTTCAACCAAATCCTGCCTCCTTTAAATAGAATTTCTAAAACAAAACTTCTAGCTGCAGAAGTGTAGTCTAAAGCTGGTCACTAACGGTCCAATTTCTAGCGAAAAATATATATTCAGCTGTGTCTGGAGTTGCACCTTATAACCCAGTACCAGACAAAGGTTTTCATATTCCATTCGATGACTTACAAAGCTGTGTGCCTAATATTACCCCTTCTTCTTTCTAAGATGTGTCTGCAGCAACAAATCCTGCTTTACATTTTTTTCACATGACCTACATTTTTTTTCACATGACCTAAAGCATTAAAGTGAACTCGAGGTGAAAATAAACTGATGAGATAAACAATTATATTTATCCTCCTACTCCTAAAAATGACTTTTTAAGACATCCCAGGATTTAATTTTATATTTAAACATTTAGAAAGTAGATTGAATGTTTTGTTGTCTCTGCTCAGTTGCAGTCTATTAACCACCCTGGCGTTCTATTGAGATCGCCAGGGCGGCTGCGGGAGGGTTTTTTTTAAATTAAAAAAAAAACTATTTCATGCAGCCAACTGAAAGTTGGCTGCATGAAAGCCCACTAGAGGGCGCTCCTGGAGCATAATTCCGATCGCCTCCGGCGATCAGAATTAACAAGGAAGGCTGCAATGAGCAGCCTTCCTTGTTTGGCTTTCCTCGTCGCCATGGCGACGAGCGGAGTGACGTCATGGACGTCAGCCGACGTCCTGACGTCAGCCGCCTCCGATCCAGCCCTTAGCGCTGGCCGGAACTATTTGTTCCGGCTGCGCAGGGCTCGGGTGGCTGGGGGGACCCTCTTTCGCCGCTGCTCGCGGCGGATCGCCGCAGAGCGGCGGCGATCGGGCAGCACACGCGGCTGGCAAAGTGCCGGCTGCGTGTGCTGCTTTTTATTTGATTCAAATCGGCCCAGCAGGGCCTGAGCGGCACCCTCTGGCGGTAATGGATGAGCTGAGCTCGTCCATACCGCTAAGGTGGTTAAGTGTCCCTAAATGAAAATACATGAACTATATTGACCCTTTCTCTCTCCATCTGCTCTCAGAAATATGTAGAAAATGTATTTTGCCACAAAAAACTTTTAGGCCTCTTTCACAGTGGGACGTTGCGTTTGATGCGACGTTAAAGTCGCACAATGTGCCCCTAACGCAGTGCATGTAGGTTATGAAACTGGACGTTTATTTGCACTGCGTTATGTGTCTCTTGGTGCACCGTTTTCGTCGCATACTGATGGAATGAAAACGGCGCATGCATTACATTAAAAAAAAAAATTACTGAGCATGTGCAACACACATAACGCAACAAATGTATTGCTAAACGCACAGCATGCAGCACTTTCTAAATATTGCTACACGTTACACACAACGCAACGTGTGCACTGTGAATGTAGCGCAGACTTTGTATTGCTGTGCGTTAGTCTGCCTTATAATTTTTTATAACGTGCGACTTTAACATCCCACTGTGAAAGAGGCCTAATGGTTGTAATTTGCTTATCAGTGATGTTTACTATATTCCTGACAAGGTTCTGACAAGACAGAAGCTGTCATTTCCAGCCTTAAAAATTATCTATTTCAGGCAGCAAAATAAAACAAGTAAAACACCCTGGTTATTAATATGTTTAGTACTATACATACACATGTTTATCTCATCATGTCACATGTCGCCTTGATTACACTTTAAAGCTTAAAGACTTAACGCCCTGATTCACCCTCCCAGAGTTTTCATTGTTAGATGAATGGGGACTATGCCATTACTCACACAAAATCCTGATATTTGATGCAGACGTTGCATAGAAATTCCCTTTGGTAATGTCAGTCATGTGACTCAGAAGAAAGCGATATGTCACAAGTCGATGCTCTCTGTCACTGCCGGAGCAGGAAGCCTATCTCCTTCTTCTGCTGCTAAAGATTAACTCTTATTGGCTAGCACTGCAGCTCACTAGATTAAAACCATTATGGATTAATTAGTTGGTGTTAGTATGGTTGAATTAAGTCTGCTGAGCTTTAATGCAGGTCATAAAAGCGTTGGTCCTTCACCAGCACAGGGATTAGTTGTGAGCTCTGTGCACACAGGGAAAGATTGGCTGCTGTCCCCTCCCAGCTGTGCCCCTACTGCCTCATTTGGGTGATAAGTTTCTGGGAAGGTCCTTGACGGTCGCCACACTATGGAGGAGAACGTCTTAGGCCTAGGGAAAGGATGAGACCGGGAGCCCTTATGGTGTAGTATCGTTAGACAAGTGGGTTATGTAATAATGTGGGTAATAAATACTCACAAAGGTGGGTTGCCCTGGTGCAACCAATGACAATCACATGCGGAAAACAAAAACGTTTCCGCTCGGTGTACTGGAACACTATGGGACTAGGCGGTCGCTCTCCTCCAGTGGTCCTATATACTAGTGAATAGTCTCCCCGGTAATATAGTAGCACCTCAAAGAGGTGAGGGATACGGAGGCAAGTCGGTGGCGGCGCCCTTAATCTTATTAACAAGCCATTAATGGAGAAATGAACTAAAATAAATAAATAAAATTACAAATAAAAAGAGTTATCTTACCTCATCAGAAGACTCATATAGGTGGAAAAGGGAGTCTTTATTAAAATAAAAAGGTTAAACTGTAGACAAGGCGTTTCACGGGACACAGCCCGCTTCATCAGGTCAATAAACAGAAACTATAATTGCCACCCGTGCAGTGCGGGGGCACATATAGAAAAGCGCCCCCGCACTGCACAGCTGGCAATTACGGTTTCTGTTTATTGACCTGATGAAGCAGGCTGTGTCCCGTGAAACGCGTTGTCTACAGTTTAACCCCTTTATTTTAATAAAGACTCCCTTTTCCACCTATATGAGTCTTCTGATGAGGTAAGATAACTCTTTTTATTTGTCATTTTATTTATTTATTTTTTAAGTTCATTTCTCCGTTAATGGCTTGTTAATAAGATTAAGGGCACCTCCACCGACTTGCCTTTATTCGGGTGATGATGGGAGTGAGGGAGGCGCCTAGACAGCTTCCAGTAAAATTGCACTGTCAACAGTAATAAGAACAATAGGACACAACAGAGGTACTTTTAATACATTTCTGAAAAAATACAGGCAATGCTCAAAATATTTGTGTATTGTTAATTAATGCAAACTTATTATCATCTGTAATTTTTTTTTTAAATGAAGGCAAAATAAGTCTTTGAAGCAGGCCTGCCTCTGCATGCCATAGCCAGTCTAAGGCAACAAGACTATCATTTTGCTGTGTGTGTTATCCTACTGCCATTTATAGTCATCAGGAACTCCTTTGTGCTCTCTGTATTTTAATGCTGCATTCACAATTTATTAGTATCATATAAAAATCCCTGAACGACAATAATTGAATGAAAACAAAGCCCTCTGTGCTAATGAAGGATACGGAAGACCTTGGTATAAACACATCGTCAAGCTTGATTGAGTAAAAGCTGCAAAAATTCTTCTGCTCGACTGGAAAGAAAAACGATAATATTGTCGGACTATTACAAAAGAGGATTTTAATTAACCGCCTAAGAAATAAATGTCTGATTTAGCTTTAAGTACTCTGACATTTGGGCCGAAAATCATCTTTAACGCAAGACTGGTTTCACACAGAATATGGTGAAATTGAATAACGTGTCCTTTGACCCGAACTTGAGTTAAACATCAACACCCAATAGAAGATAAACATATCTTACGTGTTAATAATTTCAGGCCAGTGTGCTCTCCAAATCCTCACATAATGTTTACAAAGTGTGAACATGTAAGGCCTTTCCAAAAAGCCTAATGGATGCATCTTTTATGGAAGCATCATCCAGCCTGGTGCTGCTGCCGCTGCTGTAAATGCGTGCCCAGTACTATACTGTATGGTTTAACCACTTTCCAACTAAAGGTTTTTTTCTCCTTAAAAACTAGAGCGATTTCCACATCACGCTCCTCCCATTCATTCGCCAATCACTTTATTGTTACTTATCACATCAAAATGATTGTTTTATTCGCCACAAATTAGACTGTTTTTGGGTTGTAGTTTTTGCTAAGAATTATATTATTTTATATGCATTTTAAAGGGAATAATAATAAAAAAAATTATTATTATTTTCAGTTTCGAGCCATTATAGTTTTAAAATAAAATGGGCTTCGATACATAAAACCCACACGTTTTATTTGCCCATTTTCCCGCTTATTACAAAGTTTCAATTGTGTCCCTAGTACAATGTATGGTGATAATATTTTTCTGGAAACAAGGGCTTGTTCACACTAAGGGCGCTTTCAGGATTTTTTAAGCGCCGGTAATTTTGAAAATCGCCCTAAAAGTGCTTGTGCAATGATTCCCTATGAGAGTGTTCACATATGAGTGGTTCCTTTACCATCCGCTCACCAAAGTGCTGCCTGTACCATTTTTTGGGCGATTTGCCTACAGGTATAGGGAAATCGCAAAATGCTTGAAAAAGTGATTTTTATAGCGATTTCCCGAGCGTTTTTAAGAATAAATGCATTGTATTTATTATTTTCCGGATGAATAAAAACAGAATCGCTCTACAAAAGCACGTAGATAAGAGCTTTATAAAAAATCGCACACAAAATCGCAAAACGCTGGCGTCAGCGATTTCGGTTTTAGATGTGAACAAGGCCTAAAGGTGTACAGTGGCTTGCAAAAGTATTCGGCCCCCTTGAAGTTTTCCACATTTTGTCATATTACTGCCACAAACATGTATCAATGTTATTGCAATTCCACGTGAAAGACCAATACAAAGTTGTGTACACGTGAGAAGTGGAACGAAAATCATACTGTACATGATTCTAAACATTTTTTACAAATCAATAACTGCAAAGTGGGGTGTGCGTAATTATTCAGCCCCCTGAGTCAATACTTTGTAGAACCACCTTTTACTGCAGTTACAGCTGCCAGTCTTTTAGGGTATGTCTCTACCAGCTTTGCACATCTAGAGACTGAAATCCTTGCCCATTCCTCTTTGCAAAACAGCTCCAGCTCAGTCAGATTAGATGGACACCGTTTGTGAACAGCAGTTTTCAGATCTTGCAACAGATTCTCGATTGGATTTAGATCTGGACTTTGACTGGGCCATTCTAACACATGGATATGTTTTGTTTTAAACCATTCCATTGTTGCCCTGGCTTTCTTGTTAGGGACTTTGTCCTGCTGGAAGGTGAACCTCCGCCCCAGTCTAAAGTCTTTTGCAGACTCCAAGAGGTTTTCTTCCAAGATTGCGCTGTATTTGGCTCCATCCATCTTCCCATCAACTCTGACCAGCTTCCCTGTCCCTGCTGAAGAGAAGCACCCCCAGAGCATGATGCTGCCACCACCATATTTGACAGTAGGGATGGTGTGTTCTGAGTGATGTGCAGTGTTAGTTTACCGCCACACACAGCGTTTTGCATTTTGGCCAAAAAGTTCCATTTTGGTCTCATCTGACCAGAGCACCTTCTTCCACATGTTTGCTGTGTCCCCCAGATGGCTTGTGGCAAACTGCAAACAGGACTTATTCTTTTCTGTTAACAATGCCTTTCTTCTTGCCACTCTTCCATAAAGGCCAACTTTGTGCAGTGCACGACTAATAGTTGTCCTATGGACAGATTCCCCCACCTGAGCTGTAGATCTCTGCAGCTCATCCAGAGTCACCACGGGCCTCTTGACTGCATTTCTGATCAGAACTCTCCTTGTTCGGCCTGTGAGTTTAGGTGAATGGCCTTGTCTTGGTAGGTTTACAGTTGTGCCATACTCCTTATATTTCTGAATGATCGCTTGAACAGTGCTCCGTGGGATGTTGAAGGCTTTGGAAATCTTTTTGTAGCCTAAGCTTGCTTTAAATGTCTCAATAACTTTATCCCTGGCCTGTCTGGTGTGTTCTTCGGACTTCATGGTGTTGTTGCTCCCAAGTTTCTCTTAGACAACCTTTGAGGCCGTCACAGAGCAGCTGTATTTGTAGTGACATTAGATTATACACAGGTGCACTCTATTTAGTCATTAGCACTCACCAGGCAATGTCTATGGGCAACTGATTACACTCACACCAAAGGGGGCTGAATAATTACGCACAACCCACTTTGCATTTATTGATTTGTAAAAAATGTTTGGAATCATGTATGATTTTCGTTCCACTTCTCACGTGTACACCACTTTGTATTGGTCTTTCACGTGGAATTCCAATAAAATTGATTCATGTTTGTGGCAGTAATGTGACAAAATGTGGAAACCTTTAAGGGGGCTGAATACTTTTGCAAGCCACTGTATTTTTTCCGTTTTGTGATTTTTAATACTACATCAATAATTACGAGCCTTTATTTTCACAATGATCCGTAATATAACCCCATGACATACATATTACCCACTTTACCTCCAAGGGTTTTTCCCCTTAAAAACCAGTGCGATTTTCACCTGTCAGCGCTCCTTCCATTCATTTGCCTATAACTTTCTTACTACTTATCACAACGAAATGATCCATACCTTGTTTTGTCCTTGCGCATTATTTCCTATTCACATACAATAAGTACGCTAAATAGGAAGTTATGCGTGGCTGTTACATTTTGGAAGTGATGCAGACATATCATTGATGCCTGCGATCACAGGGGCCTGAGGGAAGATGAATGAATGGGAACATCCATTTATTAAACTAACGATCGGCGGCAAGAGCAGCGGAAATGAGCGAGCGGGAGGCACATATTGAGAATGGTCACTGTTTATATTGAGAATGGTCACTGTTTTTGTTCAAAAACAGTGACCATTCTCAATATGTGCCATCACGCTGCCTCCCGCTCGCTCGTTTCCGCTGCTCTCGCCGCGGATCGTTACTTTAATTAATGGTTGTTCCCATTCATTCATCTCCCCTCAGGCCCCTGTGATCGCAGGCATCAATGAGATGCCTGCGTCACTTCCGAAATGTAACAGCCACGCATTACTTCCTATTTAGCGTACTTATCATTCTTGGTGGACATGTACGGATTGGCTCAGAGGACATAGAAGTGGTAAAATAGGTCAGGGATTGGCCAGTCATAATTGAAATTGTGTACCAGGCTTTAGCAAAGCCTTGCTTTTGGTACTCCCCAAAAATAGAAATTAAAATTTTAAAGGATACCAGAAGCGAAAGCCTCTGGTAAAAACTGAAGCTGTACTAGGTAGGGGGGCATAATCAAATACTCACCGTGTCTCTTGTTCCCCTCGGTTCCCCGCCGATCTTCCCCAATACGTCCTATTGTCCTGGGCAACTTCGACGACTCCAAACCCGGGCATACTGCTCCGTGCACTGCGCATACTGTTCCGCTCCCCTGTAGCCACGCCGAGTGATGTTACAGGACAGGAGCGCGCTTGCTCCCCCCGCTTCTCCAACCAGAGCTCACACTGGGAAGCAGGAGAGGGCACGCTCCTGTCCTGTGACATCAGTACGCAGCCACAGGGGAGCAGAACGAACATACTGTGCATGCGTGGCGCAGTATGTCCGGGTTTAGAGTAGCCGAAGTCGCCCAGAACAATGGGACGGACTGGAGAAGAGTGGCAGGGGACGGGAGGGAATGGGAAGCGCGGTGAGTATTTGATTAAAGTAACCCAGAAACACTGTAAATGAAAGATTTTTTTCTTACCTGGGGCTTCCTCCAGCCCCATATGTACAAATGTGTCCGTCACCGTCCTCCCGCGTGCCTCCGTTAAGCCGTGATTAGCTCCCGGTATGCAGCTCAGTTGGGCCCAGTCTGACTCAGTGATGTCAGCCGGGGTCTTCTGCGCTTGCGCAGAAGGTCCGCGCATGCGCAGAAGGCCCCCTGCTGACGTCACTTAGCTGAATACCGGAGCTGATTGCCACTTAACGGAGGCACTCAGGAGGACGGCGAGGTACGCATCCGTACTTATGGGGCTGGAGGAAGCCCCAGGTAAGTAAAAAATCTTTAATAACCGTCGTCTCTGGTACACTACTCAGTACACCGTCAGTTTTTCCTGGAGGCTTTCACATCTGGTATCCTTAAAGCTTATAAACTTGTTACTGATTAAACATTTATTTTTAGGAACAACTATGTACATAAAACCAGTACTATAATGTTTTATCTGACCATGCCAGTTTGTAACAATTATAAACCTTCAATTATGGATTGTAACCGTATTTTTGCTACCTTGTTTAAATGTCCAACTGCCATGCTTTTCAATAAAACGTTATTGAAATAGAATTTATTATATTCAAATGGCCACTGGTTTCACTATATCTTCTCTACGAGACCTCTCCGTTGTAGCCTTAGAATGGATGGTGGTCAGAACTAATACATCCTTCTTATCTTAAAATTTTAGGGCAAGCAGCTCATTGCTCCTATTGATGCAGGTCTCCCCTCTCTTTAGCTTTTTATTCAGAAACTGTGGGGGCAGGCATAGCCTGTTTGCCCTAAAAGGCTGGAGTCTAAGCAGAAAATAAACTTGAAGAGTGAAATAATAGTAATTGTCTGTGTACAAGTGGTACCCTTGGTGGAGAAGAGAGTAGAGAAGTCCAGGACTAACCTCTCACTTGTAACCTATGTAGGGAGGGAATCCAACAGGGTCTATCAATGTGTCCTTTCCTTCATATATCTTAAAAGAGTAGGGGTACCCAGTTCCACTTTCACACAGCTTGTAAAGTTTACCCCATATATTTTACTGGGGATGTACTGCTTGATCCCTAGCCTTTCATGGAGTGGGACTAGGAATTCATTGATGGCAATTTTTTGATCTGGCATATAAGTTTCACTAAATGTTTTATTTAGGTAGTTGATGAGGTTCCACAATTTAAATAATCTGTCATTGCCTGGGTTGTCACCGGGGAGGTGGTCTGCATTATTGCTAAAATGCAAGCAGGTTAGTAACATTTGATAACATGGTGGCTGAATAAATCTGTATACACTTAATTCGATTTTTCAACCAGTACATGTGTTGCTCTGGTTCTATACCAAGGTCCATATTAAAGGCCGAGCCAAAAAAAAAATCTTTATCACAGGGGTAGTTGTAGGGATCCAATTTGAGGTGAGATTGGCCGATAACATTGGTGGGCGTAAATATTTGTGGACAGGTATATTGGAGGAAACTTTCTGGCATGAGCAGACTAAAGAAATAAATTGGCTGCATATTGCTGGTGCCCTCTAGTATTCCACTCCTGACTGTGAAGGGAGGGATTTCAGGGGCCTCCATATTAGATAATGTCATCTTTGGCTGGCTTAGTTCATGTGGTAGCTGGTGCATCTGTGCTACCCTCGCTGGCATGCTCTGCCTTGGCCTGGCAGCCCTCTGACCACTATGGTTGTCATTGCTGATGGTAGCTACAGGCGGTCTCCTTTCAGTTGCAGAGTTGGTATCACTAGTGCCTCTCACCTGAACCTCAATCCTAGCTCGTTGAGCTGTTGGTGGCTCAATAGACACAGTCGGAGTTGCTTTCTGTTAACTCGGAGTCGGGCAGCCAGTAAGAATCTGACTCGTCCAATTCTTCCCCACCGCTGCTTCTGTCCTCCTGCAGAATGGCAGCCGCCTCTTGTGCAGTATAAAGTCTGTTTGACTTCTTTCCCTAAAAATGTATATAGGCTACATATACTTAGGCAATATATGAGGAGTGGCTAGGCAAGTCAGGTAGGGCACATACATTTTTTTTTCTAAAATAGAGGAAAAATATCACATATATATATATATATATATATATATATATATATATATATATATATATATATACAGTGGTGTGAAAAACTATTTCCCCACTTCCTGATTTCTTATTCTTTTGCATGTTTGTCACACTTAAATGTTTCTGCTCATCAAAAACCGTTAACTATTAGTCAAAGATAACATAATTGAACACAAAATGCAGTTTTAAATGATGGTTTTTATTATTTAGTGAGAAAAAAAACTCAAAACCTACATGGCCCTGTGTGAAAAAGAAATTGCCCCCTGAACCTAATAACTGGTTGGGCCACCCTTAGCAGCAATAACTGCAATCAAGCATTTGCGATAACTTGCAACGAGTCTTTTACAGCGCTCTGGAGGAATTTTGGCCCACTCATCTTTGCAGAATTGTTGTAATTCAGCTTTATTTGAGGGTTTTCTAGCATGAACCGCCTTTTTAAGGTCATGCCACAACATCTCAATAGGATTTAGGTCAGGGCTTTGACTAGGCCACTCCAAAGTCTTCATTTTGTTTTTCTTCAGCCATTCAGAGGTGGATTTGCTGGTGTCTTTTGGGTCATTGTCCTGCTGCAGCACCCAAGATCGCTTCAGCTTGAGTTGACGAACAGATGGCCGGACATTCTCCTTCAGGATTTTTTGGTAGACAGTAGAATTCATGGTTCCATCTATCACAGCAAGCCTTCCAGGTCCTGAAGCAGCAAAACAACCCCAGACCATCACACTACCACCACCATATTTTACTGTTGGTATGATGCTCTTTTGCTGAAATGCTGTGTTACTTCTACAACAGATTTAACAGGACACGCACCTTCCAAAAAGTTCAACCTTTGTCTCGGCGGTCCACAAGGTATTTTTAACGGTTTTTGATGAGCAGAAACATTTTAGTGTGACAAACATGCAAAAGAATAAGAAATCAGGAAGGGGGCAAATAGTTTTTCACACCACTGTATACAGTATATATAGAGAGAGAGTGAGAGAGCAAATAAAGTAAATGAAATGCCTAGAAAAATGCCTAGGTTAATGGGCTTTCTGGTGTGATAGCCTAAATATATTTTATTCAAAACTTACTAGATGGCCTCATAGTACACTGATCTCACTATTCCTCTCACAAGTGATCTCAGTAACTGGTTCTGCAAACGAAAAATTGTAACTTTGTTTACAAACTTATGAATGATCACTGCCATTGGCTTTGCCAGTGATCATTCAACCTTGCAGGCACTTTGATTGGCTTTGGGAACACATGTTCCCACTCGCCAATCACGATTGGTGGGACAGCGACAGGAATGCACGAATTAGACACAAACAATCAGATGCGCATATCCAAGCCCTGTATCTGCAAGTTAAGTTTTCAGGGGCGTAGATGTGTGTAGCATAAATCCGGAAGTGGTTACTCGACATGTGACATGATGAGATAGACATGTATGTACAGTGCCAAGCACACAAATATGATGTGTTGCTTTTCTTCTCTCTCTGCCTGAAAGAGTTAATATGCAGCTGACAGTTTTTCTTCAGTCATGACCCAGTCAGACTATAGCATCCCTCACTGATAAGCAATTACAACCATAAAATACTTTCCTGGCATAGAACAAGGCTTCTGAATGCAAAGGATAGATAAAAAAGATCAATAGTTCATATATGTTATCACTCTGAGACAAGGGACAGACTGTTCATTGAGCTGAGACAAAGCAATAAAATCTACTTTTTCAAGTTTTTAAACTTAATATAAAACTGTGGTACAGTATATATAAAAGTCAATTTTCAAGTGTATGAGGATAGATACAACTGTTTATCTAATCTGTTTATTTTCAGTTAAGTTTCACTTTTAGATTCGTGGACACCTGTAATGGCTTCTGCCTGTAGGGATAGGGCTACAGTTCAGGGACCCAGCGCTGTATAAATGCATTGCTGTTGCCTAGCAATGTATCTGTACAGCAAGTGATAAGGAGTAGTCACCACTCAACTTCACTGTGGAAAGCAGTGCTGGACCATAGGCAGCCAGGCCTATGTACTGGAACAAAGGACGAAAAGGAGTGGTCCGCAACAAGGTCTCTCCACAGAAATCAATTGTTTATTTAGGACGTGTCCTCACAGCAGATGAAAGGTACAAAGGCTGACATGTTTTGGGCCATATGGCCCTTAATCATAGCTCTAAATATACAATTGATTTCTGTGGAGAGACCTTGTTGCGGACCACTCCTTTTCGTCCTTTGTATCTGTACAGCACTGGGGTTCCAAACTGTGCATCCTAGTGATCGCATCCAGTCACCACAGACGCACAGGCTGGTGAAAATGATACATTAAATGTTCAGCTAGTGTGAAATATGGCATGTATGGTATCTTTTTTTCATCGGGACGAGACAATATATTTTTAGGTGTTTTATAACTGTGGCACCTGTCAAGTGAAAATTAGGAAGGATGAAATACGAAAAAATGTGTATTTTATGACTTTAAGCCTATTTTTCCTCTGTAAAATGCTTATAAAATTAAACAATTTTTTCGATGGCATAAAAAAGTTAATGCTGTATTAATAACAATATAACTGAATGCCAAAATTGTCAGGAATTTTCTGGTAGTACCTTTTCTGCTGTAAAAAAATATTTTAGAGCAAAGAAGAAATGCTGAGTTTCATACCACTTTAGGGGGAAAAAAATAAATAGGGAATAAATCACTGAATACTGTATACAAGTGTAACTTATAATGTTGGTAGACAACAATCCAAGCCCCATTTATGGCAAAATCATCTTACTGGAGCTAGATCACTAGTCCTGGTTATCTCATGTAAAGCAGATAGCTAGAATTTTCTACTCATAGATATTTTCATGGTCTCCCTCTTTTCAGTAATTCAAAATACACCCTTCCTAAAAAAAACAACTCTGCTCCTGAAGGTGGCCACTACCGGTCCAATTTCTAGCGAAAAATTGTTCGAGAGATCAGAAATTCTGATCAGATTGGTTGTACTTAATCTCCATTGATGGGCTGAATCAATTACAAACAATTATAAAAATAGTCGTCCGTTTGGATTTTGGTCAAACCAAAATTTGGATTTTCTTGTTGGTTGTGATAGGAAGCAAAGATTGATTTGTTGATGGTGTAGTGAACGTTTTTTTCTTCCAATCAGAATTATCTGATCGCTCAAACACATTTTAGTTAGAATTGGATTGTTAGTGGCCACCTTTAGCTAGCAAAGATCTACCTGTAATATAACACAGGCCAGGTCTATAATGTCTTCTGGAGATGGACAGCCTGCATCATTTCAGCAGCCCAGCTTCCTTCATTTCCATCTCATAGAAGGCTTCTTCTGATAGGAAGATGCCACTCACACTCCATCTTTCACCTATTATATAGCAGGATTGGTTGTTATTGCCTCTAAGTTTTTATCCCAATATTGGCTAGGTGAAATTAAGTTCCCAGCCTCTAATGACACCACTGCATTCATGTACAGTACTGTATCTGATAAGCAGAGGCATAACCATGTGATTAACAAAAGGGGACTTCAGTTATTTTTCTTGCCATTAACAATCTCCTGAACACCTAATGCCGATTGGCAGTGGCAGAGTGGCACTCACAGGACCGCCTAACACGCGATTAGCTTCAAAGTCCTGGAGGCGGGGTTAGCAGGGAATGTGCGCTCGGTCGCACACATGTTCCTTGCTAGTAAACAGTGCTGGGAATTGTTATCAGCCTGCCAGCTGCAATCGTAGCTGGTAGGCTGATTTCACAAGAAAAAAGGGAAAATATATACAGCGCTGCGGTCTAGCGCAACGCTGTAAAGAGATCTACCTTGACACTTAACAGTCCTGATGGGCTCACAATCTAATCCCTATCATAGGCATATGCCTATGTATTTCATGTGTAGTGTATGGATTGTAGTGTGGGGGGCACACAAAAAAAACCTTTTTTTTATAAAATACAAACAAACCTGACAATAGCAGCAGCAAAAAGAGGCCTCCAAAAGACAGCTCTGTTACTGGGAAGAAAAAGAGGTAAAATTCATTTGGGTGCTAAGTTGTATGACTGAGCAATAAACTGTTAAATATGCAAAGTGCTGAATTGTCAAAAAAAAAAAAGGAAGAACAAAGCTTAATGGAGCCTCCAGTAAAACCGAAAAAATAGAAAACCTTTATTATAAATCAGTATTCAGCAATCAACTCACAATTAAAATCATTTACAAAACTTGAGGGTTCCCAGGCCCCCCCCCCCTCCCCCATCTTGAGGGCTGTTTTTTTGAATACCATTGAAAAAAAAAATCGCCTGGTCACTGGGGGGTATAAACCTGTGGTCCTCAAGAGGTTAAGGCTGGTTTCACAATGGGACGTTAAAGTCCCACGTTACAGCAGCCAGTAACGCAGCCTAACTCACAGCACTGTAAAATCAATTGTGCTGTTCACAGTGCCCACGTTGTGTTACATAGTAACGCAGCACGTTTAAACAAAGTGCTGCATGCTGTACGTTATACTGGGCTAAGCAGCGTTAGACTGCTTGCACATGCTCAGTAGTGTTGGAGGAGAAGGTCTCCCCTCCTCCTCAGCAGCCAGCCACATGGCTAATTAATATTCACTGCACTGCAGAGACTCGTGCTAGGACTGTAGTGTTGTCCGGATCATGAACGAATCGTTCATTTGATCCGGATCTTTTTTGTGAGTCGAATCATCCAGATCATCACAATGAAAGATTTGGTTCACAGTGGATGTCTGTCTGGAAGAAACAGGAACATACAGAATGTACTGTGCAGGGAAAGTCCTGTCCTGCTAGTCATTTCACCCAGTCTGCTTCCCTAGTAAAATAATTGAAATGATTCGTTAAAAGATCTGGATCTTTTCAATGATCAGATTCAAATTCCTTAAAAAGATCCGGACTCCCTATCACTAACCTGCTGCTTTGAGAGCTGCATAACGCAGCTCAATCTGACGTCCAACTTCAACACCACCATACGTTGCGTTAGGGGCACGTTATGCGACCATAACGTCCCCTAAACCGCAACGTCTTAGTGTGTAATTAGCCTAAAGGTAACAAAATAATAAGAAAAAAAGTTATGCTCCAACTTTGGCTGTTGTCCTCTAATAGTTTATGTATAATTGCACTCATGCTAATTGTTATTATTAATATAACTGTCAATTAGAGTGTTGTTGGGGTTGTCATCTGGTGTCTTTATTTATCTTTTGTACCAGTTGCATCCATATATTTTAATGTCTTCCGACAAGTTTGTTGAAAAGTTTTGTTGTGTATCTCTGTGTTCTATGACTGTTGTACGTTATGAACTAAAAGTTTGTGAGCACAGACACCTTGAGCTGAGTACAGTCACAACTTTATTACTGGCGGTGGGATAGCTCATTTTCTAGAACCTGTAATTGCTGTAAGTATTCTATTACCAATTTTATTATGTAATTAAAACATGCCAGTGAGAAGTGTCTCAGGGCAAAGCCAGCCTGAGCATTGGAAGTAATTTTAAAATAGTTGTTGTTTCTTTGCTTATTACGATATTCCATTTATTGCACTGTGTTTAATTTCATACCTTATAAAACATGAAAAATGAGCATTGTATATTCGGCTCTGCTGATGTTATGTTGCCCATTCCTTTTGATTATAGTCCCCTTTTATTGCCGCATTTTACGAATATATAATACTTTTAAACCTGAAAAAAATGCTGTTCGTGAGAAAAATAAAATATACTTTATTTAATAGACTTAATGGAAATTTGTGAATGGTATTTAACAAGCATTCAGTCGCAGGTAATTACATCCAATCCTGTGTTGTTTTTCAATCTGGGGACATCAAATAAAACAAAGTTGTGTTAGGGCCTGTACACACTGCTGCGCTTGCGTTGCGTTTTTAAAAACGCATGCGTTTTTAAAAACGCAAGGTCTTTTGAAAAAGAATGAAAATCGTGATGACTTGTACACACTGGTGCGATGCGTTTTTAAAAAAACGCAAACGCAGTGCCTGCTGCGCTTTTTTAAGCGCAGCGCATGAAAAACGCATTAAAAACGCATGCGCTTGCGTTTTTGCCTGCGTTTTTCAGAAGTCAGTATCCCAGAAGACTCTGCAATGTCCTGATTCCTGTTGAAATGTAAACTAGAAAAAAAACAAAGGATTCTTTAGCCAATCAGCAATTACAAGAAAAACGCAAATGCACAAAAAACGCAGGCAAAAGCGCATGCGTTTTTAAAACTACAGGAACTTTAAAAACGCATGTGCTTGCGTTTTTGCCTGCGTTTTTCAGTGTGTACAGGCCCTTAGAAGAGGATACGCTTCACTGAGGGAGAGCTTGTCATTTTAACAGCTGAGGGTTTGTTTTTTTCAGGTGTACAATTAATTAGCGATCTGTGTCTGGAAATTTGTATTTTTCTCCTTTTATATGTGTTTCCAAGGTTTCTGACATCTATTTTGCTGCATGGATGTAATGTTTAAAATAAATGAAATATGTTGTTGGTTGTTTTTTTTTTTTTTTTGCATTATGCTATACAATGTAAGCTATAGTGTTTCATATACAAACGAGTGCAGTTTGCCAGCATCAGGTTTTATTTATTTTTGTGTGTTTTTACTACAGAATGGAAGGAGTATTGGCCGAAGTCTAACCTAACCTAAACTTTTAGTTTTCAAAAGTATTTAAAGAAATACAAACTTTTTGGGTTTTTTATTGCTTATTTATTTGGAACAATAAGTTGTCTTAACTCATACGAGGAATGGATGATAAAAGATATTTATTGAACACAAATGATGACGGGTTTCATGGGCACTTCAAGTCTATGGTGTTTCTCTTAACAGACACAGTTATACTGACCTAGAGAAGTGGGTAAGGCCCATGAAATGCATTGTCATTTGTGTAAAATACCTCAACGAATCCATTCCACATCCGAAGTAAGGCCACTGGGGCGCCTCCTCCCACCAATTGTGTTATCTATCCCCTAGCTAGGCATCCTACCATGTGATTTTATCCAGGGTTTTTTTGTTTTGGAGAGCAACTGACCATTTCACAGAGAAAACCCCAGATCTATCTGTGTAGTGACGGACTTCTCCACAGGCTTTTTTTTGTGGTTGCCTCTAGCAACTTACCCATGTAAGTATTTAGTTATTCCAATGTTTATAACTATTACACTGCATTGGCCCTCCTGTGTTTTCTGTTTGTTTTTTCACCTTTTGGTTCTAGAGTTCATCTGCCCAGAGCCACGGCCCTTATCTGTTGATTTATATCTACAGGGCCTCTATTTGATTAGCTTCTTGTAACGATTGGTGTCAGCACACAGAGAGAATCTGATTATTGGTGATCTGCAGTATCACCAAGAATACAGATGTATACCTGATTATTGATGATCTGCAGAATCACCAATAATACAAGTATGACTAACCTCTGGACACATTAATAATGTGTAAGTGTTTGGGTGCAACAGTAGAAGGCTATCTCCCGTGGAGCGGGAGATACAGACACCACTGCAGCCAGTGGACACCTGAGGAGCAGGTGACCTATGGCCGAGCAGGAGCTATCTCTAGAGATGAGATAGAGCAGCAGCCAGTGATTCCCTGATGGAATGGAATCAGACTGTACTGCAGCCAATGGACTCCTAATGGGAAGAGACCACTGACTGTACTGCAGGAAGGCCTCTCTGAGGTACAGGAGGTCCTTGCAGCCAACTGGCACCTGGTAGATAGTGCCAAGGAAGTACAGACAGAGTAATCACTCTGGGAACGAGTGACAGCCAGGAAGGTCAGACAGGCCAGGTCGGCAACACACGAGCATAAAGGTACAAAGACAGAAGACTGTTTTGGTAACCGGATACAAGCAGGGTCAGCAACTGGTCGACAGATGGGCAGAGGTACCGAATCAGAAAGCAAGAGAGAGGTCAGCAAAGCAGAAGGTCATAACAGATATACATAAGCACAATTCTAATCTGAGGTGTGAGGTCCTTGGTCTCGACACCCGGGAACTGGTCTAAAGTATAACAAAGTAATGACACAGCAAACCTAAGCTTGGGTGTGAGGTCCTTGGTCTCAACACCCTGGAACTGGTCTAAAGTATAACAGAGTAATGACACAGCAATCCTAAGCTTGGGTGTGAGGTACTTGGTCTCAACACCCTGGAAGTGGTCTAGAGTATAACAGAGTAATGACACAGCAATCCTAAGCTTGGGTGTGAGGTCCTTGGTCTCAACACCCTGGAACTGGTCTAGAGTATAACAGAGTAATGACACAGCAATCCTAAGCTTGGGTGTGAGGTCCTTGGTCTCAACACCCTGGAACTGGTCTAGAGTATAACAGAGTAATGACACAGCAATTCTAAGCTTGGGTGGGAGGTCCTTGGTCTCAACACCCTGGAACTGGTCTAAAGTATAACAGAGTAATGACAAAGGTAATCTGGCTAAGTGTGAATTCCCAGCTCCTGCTGGTTCTAACACACTGTAAGACTCGACTGAGGTCTGAGTGCTCACACGTAAGTATTCGCAACGGCAGACAACCAGCAACTGACAAGCAAGATCTATATATACTTGCAGTGCTGTGCAGCTCCGCCCGAGCCACTCAGCCAATCCAGAGTCCAGCTGGGATCAGCTGATCGGGTTCCCCTTCTGCTGGTATAAATGTCCTGGCGCGCGCACGCGTAGCTCTCCATCTGTGTGCACTAGAAGGTCCAGACAAACCAGACACATGTCGCCGTGCGGAAACCGCCGCCGGTCTGAACGCGGAGACAGCCGCCCCGCCGCCACACCGCACGGCGGCATCTCCGCTAATCATTACACTTCTCTTTTGAGTTTTCTCTGAGTAGATATTTTCACACCTAGGCCAAATGCCATTTTATTTTTTCCTGAGTTTGACAAGGTGATATTTTCACACCTTATCATAAAATGACTTTTTAAGCAAAGCAAAGCAAGCAAAATACTCAAAATAATTTTGAAAGCACTTTTTCACCAACTTGTAGGTACTATTTCAATTGTAAAATGCTTAAAAGTTATTTTAAAGGGAATATGTAAAGTATCTCCTAGGAGATATCTTAGGAGAAAAAGTTAATTGCACATGGGCCCTTGTCAGTTAAATACAAGTAAACCCGAGGTGAAAATAAACTGATGAGATAAACAATTGTATGCATGCTCCTCATAAAATGACTTTTTTAGATATCCCATGGTGTTATTTTATATTTAAACGTTTACGTAGCGTAAATGGCAGTCTATTAAGAGTCCCAGGGTTAAAATACATGAACTATTGATCTTTTTCTCTCTCTCTCCTGCCCTCAGAAGTTGTATTCTGTGAGGATAACTTTTACAGCTGTAATTTGCTTCAGTGTGGTTTACTATATTCCTGACAAGGTACAGACAAGACAGAAACAGTCACTTGCATGCCTGAAAATTAACTCTTTCAGACAGTAAAAATAGATAAACAGCCTGGTTATTAATATGTTTTTCACTTTACCTACACATGTTTATCTTATGTCACATGTTGCACTGGTACATCTTAAAGAGACACTGAAGCGAGACTAAATCTCGCTTCAGCTCTCATATATAGCAGGGGCACGTGTGCCCCTGCTAAAACGCCGCTATCCCGCGGCTAAACGGGGGTCCCTTCACCCCCAACCCACCCCCCGCAAAAGTTGGTCGGAAAATGGTCGCTGGTAATATTCTTCCTGGAGGCAGGGCTAACGGCTGCATCCCTGCCTCCGGTCACGTCTATCAGACGCGCATCGCCGCTGAGAGGGGCGGGGGAGAGGCGGAGATACGCGCTGACAGACGCGCGTGGGGCAGGGCTGCGGCGGTTAGCCCTACCCCAACCAGGAAGCGCTCCCCCGCATTACGGAGGGGGTTTGGGGGGACAGGGACCCCCGTTAAGCCGCGGGATAGCGGCGTTTTAGCAGGGGCACACGTGCCCCTGCTATATATGAGGTCTGAAGCGAGATCTATTCTCGCTTCAGACTCTTTAAGCCGACAGCAAACAAGAAAATACTCTAAATAAGTTTATTTAATTATATTGATTTTTTTACCTTCTTTTCAATTGCAAAGTACTGAAAAGTTACTTTAGAGAGAAGATGAATAACTATTTTCTGGGAGAAAACTCAGAATAAAAGTTAATTGTCTATGGGCCTATATTTGTCTTAAAGTGTACTTGGTATGAATTCAATCATTTATACTTACCTGGGGCTTCCTCCAGCCCCCATCAGGTTGTGGGCACCCTCGCCATCAACCCGGGCCACCATGATAAACTGCTGGCGGTCCAAGTACATTAGTTAAGTTGCACTTTGTCAAACATGCGAAGGCGCAGAACGCTTCAAGCCATGGAAGTGCGATGGGGTGCACACGGCCAGGCCGCGCATGCGTGATAGACCACAAGTGAGCTAGTGTAACGGAAGTGGCCGGGGAGATGGCAAGAGAGCCCATGGCCTGATGGGCGCTGGAGGAAAGCCCAGGTAAGCATAAAAGCTTCATTAATTCATCTCAGATCGCCTTTAAGAGATTTAAGGCCAAAATGATGGATAAAGCTATTGTTCAGGGTTTATTAGGCCCACCAACTTATCTATTTTCATAGAATACTATCTGAATAAGTGATCAAAAATGCAATTGTTCAGTAAAAAGTGTACCTCCAATTGGCACCTTCAGGTCCTGTAAGTTGTGAAGTGGGGTGTCCATGGATCAGACCAAAGATAATTGGATTTCTGAGCCCTGGACCCAGCAAGCCAAAGCATACTGTGTGTTCTGACACCAAACTCTCATGTCTAGCTTTATGTTTTTCAGCAATTTCTGCTTCAGTAGCTTTTTTTTGGGACACCAGACATGATAGCTTTTGCTCATCATACTTTATCAATGAGCTTAAGGTACCTATGTCTTCAGTCTAGTAAATTAAATAATTTGGACGGTGTATTGTCGATGGTAACCACTTTGTATCTGGAATAATTTGCCAGATACTCTGAAGCTGTCATCGAGACATAACAAATTGGTCCTTGTCAAACTCACTTGCCTATCTGCCCTCTTTCAACAGATCTCCTTATCGGATGTGGTCACTGGCCATCAAATACTGTATATCACACACCTCCACATGTTCTATTGTAATGACACAATCAATATTATTCTCATCATTTGTTTGTGTTTTTAATGTTCTGGCTTTGGAATTAAAGTATTTGACCATAAGTAGAATTACAAAAGTTTTCAACTACAAAGTATGATTGTTTTTTATTTTTTTTCATCATTATTTGGTCATGTAAAATGTAATGGTGATAATTTAATTGCATCTGTCATATTTTTTCTTTGGAAACAGGAGCAGAAATTGCAGCTGCACATATTAGCGAAGGAGGACCACATGAAACAACTTAGCGAATGTGAAAAATGCTTTGGAAATGTGACACAGCAATTTTTAATGATAAAAGAAGTACATGAAAAACTAGAGCAAAATGGTAACTCCCTTTCACAAATAATTATCCTGATCATATTTGCAATGAAGTTGCTATCGTAGTATAAGGATTTTTATGATTTTCTACAGTTATTGATCCGGAGAAGTGTTTAAAAAATTTGGTGTGTGATTCTGGCACTGAATAAGTATAACATTTGTGGGTTTATCCTTTCTTAAATACTATTTTTACCTTCAGAAGTTATAAACTCGCAAAGTTCTTAAAGTATACCAATCACCACCCTGGGCAACTGGAGCAGGTAATATGGTGACAAAATAGATTACCAGACATAGCCTGCAATGACAACTGAATGTAAAAATGGTCAATGGTGGGTCCAGAGATATTGGCTGCTGAAATACTATGCATCAATTAATCAATATATTTTTTAAAGGTCTTTTGCAAGCCAAGTGTGTACTGTTGCATGGAGATGGGAGGAGAAGCAGGAGACCTCCCACAGTGCCCAGATACAAATCAAACATCTGACGAACTCTGTCATTGCCAATTATTCATTGCCCATGTCTTGATGGGTGCATTAAACGGGGAATTGACAGACCATCAGACTGACTGTCAAAAAGATTACAATTATTGCATCTGTCAATAGCCTGCTGTATTTTAGTACATTAACTAATTGCTACTATCTGTAGGGGTAAAGTAAAAGGTGTGATCCAATATGGAAGAGTAAAATGTAAGAGTAATGCAAGAGATATCACTCACTCCTGCATCTATCCATGCCACCAAACTCTGTCAGTTCAGTATATAAGCACATGGAGATGGGTGGACAACCACGAACCAACATAGCTGGCACCATCTGCTACATAGTTCCTAATGCTACTTGCCACCCGCTGTTACATTATTCCCAATGCTACTAGGCACACAGTGCTACATAGAACCCATTCATAGTACCCACTGTAACTTGTCACAAGAATAGCCACATAGCTGAAGCAGATTAGACCACATTGTAGAAGGCAGCCTCTCTTGCAATTTTCTATGCAAAGGCCCTGGAAATACAGGGAGTGCAGAATTATTAGGCAAATGAGTATTTTGACCACATCATCCTCTTTATGCATGTTGTCTTACTCCAAGCTGTATAGGCTCGAAAGCCTACTACTAATTAAGCATATTAGGTGATGTGCATCGCTGTAATGAGAAGGGGTGTGGTCTAATTACATCAACACCCTATATCAGGTGTGCATAATTATTAGGCAACTTCCTTTCCTTTGGCAAAATGGGTCAAAAGAAGGACTTGACAGGCTCAGAAAAGTCAAAAATAGTGAGATATCTTGCAAAGGGATGCAGCACTCTTAAAATTGCAAAGCTTCTGAAGCGTGATCATCGAACAATCAAGCGTTTCATTCAAAATAGTCAACAGGGTCGCAAGAAGCGTGTGGAAAAACCAAGGTGCAAAATAACTGCCCATGAACTGAGAAAAGTCAAGTGTGCAGCTGCCAAGATGCCACTTGCCACCCGTTTGGCCATATTTGGCTGATGGTGTAATGGTTAAGGGCTCTGCCTCTGACACAGGAGACCAGGGTTCGAATCTCGGCTCTGCCTGTTCAGTAAGCCAGCACTAATTCAGTAGGAGACCTTTGGCAAGTCTCCCTTACACTGCTACTGCCAATAGAGCGCGCCCTAGTGGCTGCAGCTCTGGCGCTTTGAGTCCGCAAGGAGAAAAGCGCAATATAAATGTTATTTGTCTTGTCTTGTCTTGTCATATTTCAGAGCTGCATCATCACTGGAGTGTCCAAAAGCACAAGGTATGCAATACTCAGAGACATGGCCAAGGTAAGAAAGGCTGAAAGACGACCACCACTGAACAAGACACACAAGCTGAAACGTCAAGACTGGGCCAAGAAATATCTCAAGACTGATTTTTCTAAGGTTTTATGGACTGATGAAATGAGAGTGAGTCTTGATGGGCCAGATGGATGGGCCCGTGGCTGGATTGGTAAAGGGCAGAGAGCTCCAGTCCGACTCAGACGCATCAAGGTGAAGGTGTAGAACTGGTTTGGGCTGGTATCATCAAAGATGAGCTTGTGGGGCCTTTTCGGGTTGAGGATGGAGTCAAGCTCAACTCCCAGTCCTACTGCCAGTTTCTGGAAGACACCTTCTTCAAGCAGTGGTACAGAAGGAAGTCTGCATCCTTCAAGAAAAACATGATTTTCATGCAGGACAATGCTCCATCACACGTGTCCAAGTACTCCACAGCGTGGCTGGCAAGAAAGGGTATAAAAGAAGAAAAACTAATGACATGGCCTCCTTATTCACCTGATCTGAACCCCATTGAGAACCTGTGGTCCATCATAAAATGTGAGATTTACAAGGAGGGAAAACAGTACACCTCTCTGAACAGTGTCTGAGAGGCTGTGGTTGCTGCTGCACGCAATGTTGATGGTGAACAGATTAAAACACTGACAGAATCCATGGATGGCAGGCTTTTAAGTGTCCTTGAAAAGAAATGTGGCTATATTGTTCACTGAATTTTTTTTGTTTTGTTTTTGAATGTATATTTGTGAATGTTGAGATGTTATATTGGTTTCACTGGTAAAAATAAATAATTGAAATGGGTATATATTTGTTTTTGTTAAGTTGCCTAATAATTATGCACAGTAATAGTCACCTGCACACACAGATATCCCCCTAAAATAGCTAAAACTAAAAACAAACTAAAAACTACTTTCAAAAATATTCAGCTTTGATATTAATGAGTTTTTTTGGGTTCATTGAGAACATGTGAGAAAACGCGGAAAAGCCGCCGCGAGTACTCAGAGTAAGGCGGCTAATTCCGCGTCCAACATGGCAGCTTGCGCGCATGGGCCTGCATCCACTAGCCTGACGGTCGCGGAGAAACCGCCGCACGCCCAGTGAACAAGGCGGCGGATTCCGCGTCCGACGCGGCGGTTTGCACGCATGGGCCCACCTCTAGCAGTATGGCTGAACGCGGGGAAACCGCCGCATGCTCTGACAGCGGTGCGGCTGGTCCCGCGTTCAAACCAGCAGATACATTACAACATATGTCTAGTGTGGCTGGGACTGATAGTCCACACAGGTTCAGAAGGACGCGCGCGCGCTCTGAGAGGCAGAGCCTTTATGACAGTCAGAAGGGTGTCAGCTGATCCAGCCGATCAGCTGACAATTCTATCAGGTTTCATTGGTCCAGCACTTAGGGGAGGCGCCGGAGAGCGCTTGTGTATATATACTGGGTGCTGGTCATTTCTCTGGTGTCTGGCGTTGCGATCACTACGTGGTAGCACTCAGACCTTGTCAGTATCTGTGATATTTTCTGTATTATTACTTCAGACTAGTTCCAGGGTGTTGATGATCAAGGAACTCACACCCAAGACTAGGGAACTGTATTACCATTCTGTTATACTCCAGACTAGTTCCAGGGTGTTGATGATCAAGGAACTCACACCCAAGACTAGGGAACTGTATTATCACTCTGTTATATATCAGACTAGTTCCAGGGTGTTGATGATCACGGAGCTCACACCAAAGACTAGGCATTGTTATTATCTGTTATGACTTTCTGCTTTCCTGACCATTCTCTTGATCTCTGATTTGGTACTTCGCTATATCTGATACTCTGTTGCTGAACCCTGCTTGTCTTTAGATTCCGTATCTGTCTCCTGTCTCTGTACCTGATCTGTCTGTTTGTTGCCGACCTGGCCTGTCCGACCTCGAGAACTATCTTCCCTGTTTGGAGATAGTTCACAGACCTGTCAGTGACACTTCACCATTGGTGTCACTTACTCTCTGGTCCGTCCCACTCTCAGCCTGGCTCCGCATAGCAACGGAGCAGGCACAGGCTGGGTTTATCCAGTACTTTGGGTTGTCAGTCAGAAGTCAGTAACAAAGCAGATTCTTGTACAGGCAAGGGTTCAGCAAAAGAGTTCACAGATGGAAAAAGACCAGCAACAGAGCGGGAAGTCGTACCAAGCCTAGGTCAACCCAGAGCCAGAGCCGGGACAAGGTCCTCCAGCACCCAAGGCTGAGACACCAAAGTGCGCCCCTCCATCCCTCCTACCCCAGCCGTCACACACTGATTGCTATTAGACTAAGAGGCGCCACAGGGCCCACAACCTACCCAACACCTTAATATCTAGTTATATGGCTTGCAGTCACTGCCATGTATCCCCTTTTCTTATTTCTTTCTGCTTCAAACACAATTAGGAATGACAGCTGAATGAATTCTGCGCCCCCTCCTACACTGCGCCCTGAGGCTGGAGCCTCTCCAGCCTATGCCTCGGCCCGGCCCTGCCCAGAGCTCCTTAGTATCATTGATACTTAGCATACGCTGCTACTTGGAACCCTACCTTTCAGTCACTAGAATTCAGTCCATCTTTCACCACCTGTTCATTGCTGGGACAGTTAAAGGACAATATTCTATACTCTGTACAGCGGTGCAGAAGATGTCAGTGCTATATAAATACTAAATAATAATAATTTACCGATCAATAGATGCCTACCTCTGGAATCTACAGATAACTACCTAGATATCACTAGAATCCACCAATCGTTATCTGCCTCTTATTGCCATTTTTTGTCTGTGATTTTTATTACCTGTTTGTCATTGGTAATATCTGTAGTCATTAATATCTGCTTTATTGTTGGTATTATCTGGTTGTCAATGATATCTGCCTATTGTTGGTAAGAACACACGTTACATATGGCAATGCGTGCTGCCCCAGTTTTTATCACTGGTGAAATTGCTGTACTCTGCCTGCACAGGGCAATTTTACCCTTACCTCTTGCATAAGGCCCTTTATATTTTTTATGTTTTTTTTCTCTACTCAGTATACAAGCCTCTGTCTTCATGTGCAACACTGTAACATGCTTGCTTGTGAGCCAATATTTTTTCCTTTCTTTCCTTTCTCTCTCTTACTGCCACATATACTGACTATATATATATATTAGGTTAATAGCCTTGTTTGCTGTTTGCATGAAATAATACATTGTCATATTATAGATTGTTCTCTTTTATGTGCAAACTACTATTTGTAACTTCATCATTTTGCTATTTCATATGCTGTTTCCTAAACTTTATATATAATTATACAGTATATGTAAAAAAAAATGTTTTAAAAGATATACATTTTCCTTCTTCCTATCTTTTTCCTTTCACTAACCTTGTCATAAAGATTGTATGCAACAGTGCAGACTTATTATAGGCTTGTTATTGTAAATTTGATGTTTATATGTTACTGGATGGTGGGATCTATATAAGGTTTTATACTTTTCATGTTGAAAAAAAAACAGATGTTGTAAATTACAAAGAAATTCTTACTTAGCTCTCAGTCCAATATAATGTTACCAGGTGCTCCTTTAACATATACAATATATTACTGCACAAAAAACCTCCTCCTTTATATGTAAAGAATGTCAAACGGAAGGTGGCGGAGCGCAAGGTCTCTAACAAACACCAGCTTCATCAGAGGGAAGTGGAGGAGGATTCCAGGGTCAACCTGTGAAGCAGTGTCGACTTGGAGGTGAAAAAGCTGAGGAAATCCACTTGCTGGCCAAGCAGCAGTAATCAGGTGTTGCTGCTCACAGTAAATACTTGCTGCAGGTTTCTATTGGGAGTGATAACACGGTTTCTGCTGCTTGGCTAACCCTCTCAGTCCGACACTGCTTTGAAGCTCTGGTAAACTCTTTGCCCATGAGCGTTACGGCGGTGCTAGAAAATAATGGTAGGCACACAAAATATTAGCACAGTTTTGACATTCTTCACTTGGGGTGTACTAACTTTTGCTGCCAGTGGTTTAGACAATAATGGCTGTGTGCAGGGATGGTCTTTGCCCTGAGTAGCCCTTTTCTCCCATCCACCCATCAGTAAGCCCCTCTTTCCCCTTTTCTACTCCACCACCCTCACTATGCCCCTCAGTAAGCCCCCTTCTCCCGCCATCCATGTCTCAGCACTCTCACTCACCTCTCTCCCCCGAGCACCCTCCGTAAGCCCCCTCTTCCCCATTCACCCCAGCATCCTCAATAAGCCCTTCTCTCCCTGCAGCACCCTCAGTAAGCCCCCATCTACCCCCTCAGATCCCTTAGTAAGCCTCTCTCTCCCCTCAGCACCCCTGTTAGCCCCTCTCTTCACCCATCCACACCTCAGCACCCTTAGTAAGCCTCTCCTTTCCCCCAAGTACCCTCAGTAAGCTCCCCTCTCCCCTTAGCACCCTTGCTAAGCCCCCTCTCCCCCAGCAACTTTAGTAAGCTGTTTTCCCCATCCATTTATTTAGTAAATGTGCCCCATATTCAATTTTTGCTCGTTTGTGTATGTAATTGAATGACCCAGTGTGAGGGTCATAATATGTGGGACACCAAAGTCTACTTTTACTCAGGGGGCTGTGAAACCTATGGCCGGCCCTGGCTGTACGTTCAGTTATTTTGATGGGACAGCTGTACACTGATTGCTTTACGATGTATCAAAGTTTCATATCTACATATAAAGTTATATAAAAAATATTTACAAAAACATGAGAGGTGTACTTATTTTTGTGGAATACTATATACAGATGTGTGTGTAAGTGTGTGTGTGTAGAGAGAGAGAGAGATTAGCTTTTCAATATGGCTGCAGCCAGTAGTCTGTGACAACAGAAAAGGTGGTAACCTAATAGGTAACCTAATTATATTCAAATTATGTTTACTGGTATTGTAGCCAAGAAGTTGAAATTTTGCTACATATTTAACAATTATAATTAATGGACCTTTTCTATTTTATTGTTTCATAGTACAAGCAGCAATTCAACACAATAAAAAGCTCAAAGCTGAAATTAAAGATAAAAATGAAGAGATTGATCGTCTGAAAGAGGTAAAATTTAATAACACAGGATTG
Organism: Hyperolius riggenbachi; assembly: GCF_040937935.1. NCBI lineage: Eukaryota > Metazoa > Chordata > Amphibia > Anura > Hyperoliidae > Hyperolius > Hyperolius riggenbachi. The sequence continues at coordinate 90,439,228 of NC_090656.1, forward strand.
TATATTTTTATTTGTTATATAAAACAGAGTAGCATGTTGTGATGCTATGAGCTTTAGGGAGCTTGAGCTATAGGAGCCTGAAATGACATTTAGTTAGAGCAAGGTTAGGTTAGGGTTAAGGGTAGGTATAGCTAGTGGTAGGGAGGAGTTAAAAGTCAGGACTAGATTTGTAGGAGGGGTAAAGGTTAGGGCTGGGCATGGCCAGTCAAAAGTTTCATGCAGCAACATAAATGTTTGCACTGAAGAAAGTGCACCTAATGTTCATGTACCTAATTACATTAGATCATATATAACAATCTTGTTGTAGATTAAAGTAGACATTGCATGTATGAGTCTACAATAATGGACTGCTCTGAAACAGAAGGTGGAAGGGGAACACAGTAATGCTTACAATAAAAATAAAGGCTTACCTGGCCAAACCGTCCTTCCTTCGATGCTATCTCCTAACTTCCTTATTTCTGCTGTTCTGGAATAGCCTGTCCATCCCTGTAGCTCTGTCCCGTCTCCACCTTGTTATGTTTGACAGATGCTGGGCCTTTCCCCGAGCCACACAAAATCATTTCCCCAACTTATACTGGCACAGAGGAAAGTCAACAGTGCCACAACAACCCGGCACTCCCAGCTGTTCCCTGCTGCACATGTGTATTGCACAGGGAGCAACTGGGAATAAAGGAGTTCTCCACCAGTGACAACTGTACATGTGTATTGCACAGGGACACACTGGGAATGAATGGGCCCCCCAGCTGTTTCCAGCTGCACACGTGTATTGTACAGGGATGCACTGGGAATGAATGGGCCCCCAGGAGTGACAACTGCACATGTGTATTGCTCAGGGACGCACTGGGAATGAATGGGCTCCCACCAGTGAACTGTAGATGTGTATTGCACAGGGACGCACTGGGAATAAAGGAGTTTTCCACCAGTGACAACTGTACATGTGTATTGCACAGAGATGCACTTGGAATTAATGGGCCCCCCACCAGTGACAACTGTACATGTGTATTGCACAGGGAGCAACTAGGAATGAATGGGCCCCCCAGCAGTGACAACTGTACATGTGTATTGTACATGGACGCACTGGGAATAAATGGACCCCCCCACCAGTGACAAATGTACATGTGTATTGCACAGGGACCAACTGGGAATGAATGGTTCCCCAGCAGTGACAACTGTGCATGTGTATTGTACAGGGATGCGGTGGGAATTAACCACTTAAGGACCACAGTGGTAAACCCCCCTAAAGACCAGGCCAATTTTAGCTAAAATGGCCACTGCAGCTTTAAGGCCAAGCTGCAGGGCCGCACAACACAGCACACGAGTGATTCCCTCCCCCCCCCCCCCCTTTTCCCCCCACCAACAGAGCTCTCTGTTGGTGGGGTCTGATCGCCCCCCCCCCCCCCCCCCCCCAGGTGTTTGTTTTTTTATAAATATTTATTTGTCTTTTTTAAACAAAAATGTACTTTTTTTTTCTTTTACTTATTCCCCTCCCTCCCTGCAGCCGGCCAATCCTGCGATCGGCTGTCATAGGCTTCAGCCTATGAGAGCCGATCGCTCTCTTGTCCCCCAGGGGGACAGCCATGTCACACGGCTGTCCCCAGTACAGCGCTGCTGCTGATTGCAGGGCTGTACTATGTAAATAGACGATGATCACGCCGTCTAACAGTCAGAGACTGAACAGGGGGCGGAGCTCCGCTCCCCCGAGCACGAGATGTGCGTGCATCCTGCGCGCGATCGCCTGCAAATCGGAGCCCCAGGACTCCAATTGGCGTTAGGTGGTCCTGGGGCTTCTGCCGCGTCCACGCCCATTGGCATGGGGCGGTCTTTAGGTAGTTAAGGCCCCGTAACCAGTAACAACTACATGTGCATTGTACAGGGACCAGTAAAGGGGGAAGGGGTGTACCAATGTTGAGCCTTGTCAAAGGTCCCTTTACATTCTTCAGTTTAGCAGTCGTCCAGAAGAACATTACAAAAAAAATAATCTGATTTGATCTGTGTGGATAAAGCCACATGCCCCCTCTGCTCTTTGACCCTTGTTTTTCAGAGTTTGTTTCAAATAAGCTCCTACAGGGCAGAATGCCTTGAGCAGTTTTTCAGAATAGGAGTAAGCCACTGGACTGAATCATGCCAATCCTGCTGTTTTCCACTGTATTAGGAAGAAATCCAGTGGTAGATTATCCTGCAGGTGTGTAGTTCTATAGAATTCCATGATAAGAGCAGTACATTAGTAATCCTTTCCACCGATCACTCAGGCTCAAATGGGAATGAACATTATGTAACTGTAACCCTACTTAACAGAGATCATCTTTTATTGTGTACTGTATATTCTGGCGTATAAGACTACTGTTTAACCCTTGAAAATCTTCTGAAAAGTCAGGGGTCGACTTATACGTCGGGTGTCATTGATGCCGGGTGATATGCCCTATCCTGTTATCGCCTCTCAGATCTCGCTGCTGAGGACTGTAGTGAGAGGCAGAGAAGGAGGTAAATAGGATACAAGGGTGGTTCAGAAGGGTGAAAGTGACATGTTTAGTATATCCCAAACTCTATATTTTAACTGGAAAAGTTGGGAGGTCCTCTTATATGCCCAGTCGTCTTATATGCCGGAATATATGGTATATTTTTCGAGATTTATCCAGAAAAGGCTGCAGACAGCCGGGGACAGAGGCTGGAGCCCAAACGGCATCAGAATAAGGTAATTTCTTACCCCGACCTGAGCTCGGGCTTACCGCTTTTCATTTTTCCTACCCAGAGCTCAGGTCGGGGTTACCGCCAAAGAGGTTAAAAGAGAGTTTGATATAGGAAGAACCTTCATTCTCATGAACACCTTTATAGGAGACCATTCATTCTCATGAATACCTTTTCTAACAATACATTTCTATTGTGAGGGTTTGATAGAGTAGACCCTTCATTCATTCTCATAATTTCCTTCCAAATACATTTCTGTAGTTTGCTATAATAATTACAAGAAGCACAATGTCAGTAACTGGTTCCTGAGTTTTATTTACACAAGGACATGGAGCTCTTGTGATAGGCCACACACTGTGACACTTGCATGAATATCAGTGACACTATTGTTCATACCTACTTGCTCTCTTTAGTGCGGTATACTTTTTTTGTTGTCATACCAAGGTGATGGGGGCAGGGTAATGATGTTGGTACCTTCATCTCTAGAATAGCCCACTTCTCAGAAGGGACGAATTAAGGGCAAGGCAACCAAGGCAGTGGTCTGGGGCCTGATGAAAACATTAGGGACTTGTGTCCCTTGGTCCCTAGTTGTGCGCTGTATAATGTTTTCAGTGTAAGAGTTTGGCAGCAGCAATCTGGCAGTCAGATCTACAGATCATCCAGCCAGAAGAAGCTCTTATCGGCAGCCTTGCAGCAGAAGTCAGTTGGATCCTTCACTGAACGCTGCCCAGACAGACAGATCCCAGCAAGCAGATGAGGCTGGTTTGGTGTCTGCTGGACTAGATATGTCGGTGCAGCATTCAGTGAGGATGCAGTGTCTTTCCCCTGGAGGCTGCTGACAGGACCTTCTGTACTCTGGTATTGGGTGACTGCACGGAGTCTCTCAGGCAGCATTCAGTGGAGCATGCAACTGCAAGTGACTTTTCCCAGGAGGCTGTATTCTGTATTCTGGTGTCGAGTGACCACAGGCATCTGAAAGTCTGCAGGAGAACATCGATATTACGCCGGAAAGTATGTTTTATCTCTGCTCTGCATCCCACTGATGCCAAGGGAATCAACAACTCCACTCCCATCTCATTTTAAAGAGACACTGAAGCGGAAAAAAAATTATGATATTATGATTTGTATGTGTAGTACAGCTAAGAAATAAAACATTAAGATCAGATACATCTGTCTAATTGTTTCCAGTACAGGAAGAGTTGAGAAACTCCAGTTGTTATCTCTATGCAAACAAGCCATTAAGCTCTCTGACTAAGTTAGTCGTGGAGAGGGCTGTTATCTGACTTTTATTATCTCAAGTGTTATTGGACTATTTACTTTTCCTCTGCTAGAGGAGAGGTCATTACTTCACAGACTGCTCTGAAAGACTCATTTTGAATGCTGAGTGTTGTGTAATCTGCACATATTATAGAATGATGCAATGTTAGAAAAAACACTATATACCTGAAAATAAAAGTATGAGAATATTTTCTTTGCTGCTAATCTTCTAGTAATTATTCATAGTACACAACCAATTCACTATATCATATTTTTTTTTTCGCTTCAGTGTCTCTTTAAGTACTGTATTTTTGGAATATAAGTGCTCCCCCCCCCCCCCCCCCCAGTTTCAATACAATAACCTGTATAGAATTAAATATTTAAAAAAGTAAGTACAAAAAAATGCTTGAAAATGATTTGAAATTTATTGGACTCATTTTTGCAAAGAAATCCTGGGGGAAATTGAACTCCAGGGAGGTTAAAGGGAACGGGTGGACTGTAGGAAAATCCAGGAAGGCTTCTCACGCAGATGCTTCTCATTTCTGATTTAAGTATCTAACTTTTATTTTTGAAGAATCTAGCTTTTATTTTGTTTCACACTTTGTTGCTTTAACTGGTGCACTAATAGGTAGCTATTAGGTAGCGTTGCTTCTCTGTCTTTTCTTCCCTGTCTCCCCCAAACAGTTGCCTCACTAAGGCAAAAACAGTGGCAGTGTATGGTTGGGGGGCCCATTTATGTCACTCTGCTTCTCAGCCAGTAACATCTGTGCCATGTGTGCCTTTGTCTTGGTATTTTCACAATGGCTGGTCATAGCTGTTCTCTGGTTCTCAAATCAAAGATAGCTTTATTGGCATGACCAAGATTCATACAGGTATTGCCAAAGCAAGGGGAAATAGGGGACATGGGAGGGGGTGGGGTAGGGGGACAATGGCTAAGCAGTCTGTGGACATTTTTTAGGTTTACAGTGCCGTTATGCTCCTCTCAATCTGTGGCATGCTATGACATAGTTAGTGTGCAGCGATTGTCACTGTGGACTCCTCTTCTCCCAGTAAGATATATGTTGTTCTTTCATCTTCTAATGTGAGAAAGTCTGGGAATAGTTCCATCAATTTCTGAAAGTAAGTGTCCCTGGTTGCAGTATATTTGGGGCAGTGCAGCAGGAAGTGGCTTTCATCCTCAAGGGTCTTCTGCTCACAGTGTTGGCATAGTCTCCCCTCCCTGGGTTTGTACGTCTGTCTGTGTCTCCCAGACTCTATTTCGAGGTTGTGAGCACTCAGTCTGTAGACACTCAGGATTTTCCTCTCTTGAGAGTTTTGGAGATTTTCCAGGTATGGGGACATTTTATATTCTCTCTGTAGAGACTGGTATATAGTTAGCTTTTGTGACTGTTTTATTTTAGTCCTCCATTTTTCCCTTAAGTCAAGCAAGTCTGTCTTAGGCATCTTCCAGAATTGTAATCTGTCCTTCAGGTGGATGATGAGCCACTTTATCGCTGTCATGTCTTCTGTGTCGGTGTAGGCCTTTGTGCAGCCCGGGAAGAAAAGGCTAAAGGAACGTAATTCTGTAAAGTCTGAAATATATGAGCCTGAGATGCTTTCTCCTACTTGGTGGTGGTGTTGCAGTATCTTCTCTCCTGCGTTTAAAGAACCGTCTCCACCAGGAGGACCTCTCAGTTGCCAGGTGATAGATAGTCATGAAGAGTAATGTGCTGCATCGGCGACTGCTCTCCTCTGCCTTGAGAAGTTAGGGGAGAAGATTCTGCTTGTTTGATAATTACCGTATTTTTCGGACTATAAGACGCACTTTTTCTTCCCCAAAACTGGGGGGGGAAAAGTCGGTGCGTCTTATAGTGCGAATATACGGTTTTGGGACCATCAGAGCACCTACCGATCCAGCCGGCAGCGGGCTCCTCTCATCCCCCTCTCTGTCAGTGACCCCCAGAGCAGGCGGTATCGGCGGCGGGGCCAGTTTTCAGCAAGCGGCAGTGTCTGCGTGATCAAGGCATCCCTCCACCCGCGGACACGAGACATCAATGAGCGCCGATGTGTGATCGAAGCTGCCATCCACCCGCGGACATAAGACACTGCATACCAGCCTGCAGCCCATGCGATGCTTTCCTCTGCCTCCCGTGTCCCTCCAGCTGCAGCCGCTTTTACAATCATGCCGGTCAACACAATACCGGCTTCCCCCGCACTTCCTGGTTAGTGATGTAATGTCACTACGTGATCTGGAGCGCACACGTGCGCTTCAAATCACGTAGTGACATTACATCACTAACCAGGAAGTTGCGGAGAAGCCGGTATTGTGTTGACCGGCATGATTGTAAAAGCGGCTGCAGCTGGAGGGACACGGGAGGCAGAGGAAAGCATCGCATGGGCTGCAGGCTGGTATGCAGTGTCTTATGTCCGCGGGTGGATGGCAGCTTCGATCACACATCGGCGCTCATTGATGTCTCATGTCCGCGGGTGGAGGGATGCCTTGATCATGCAGACACTGCTGCTCCCTGATGTCATGCCCCCGGGTGGATGGCTGAGTAAGTAACGCTGCCAGCACTTGGTATATTGGAGGGAGGGAGTCTCTGCAGCACTATCCATATCGGAGGGAGGGGGGCTTGCCAGTGTCATTGCTCAATTTAATTGGGGTGGGGCAGGGGATCACTGTAAATGGTGGTTTTACTGTAATTAGGGTGGGGGCAGGGATCACTGTAAATGGGGGTATTACTGTAATTGGGGTGGGGGCAGGGGATCACTGTAAATGGGGGTATTACTGTAATTGGGGTGGGGGCAGGGGATCACTGTAAATGGTGGTATTACTGTAATTGGGGTGGGGGCAGGGGATCACTGTAAATGGGGGTATTACTGTAATTGGGGTGGGGGCAGGGGATCACTGTACATGGGGGTATTACTGTAATTGGGGTGGGGGCAGGGGATCACTGTACATGGGGGTATTACTGTAATTGGGGTGGGGGCAGGGGATCACTGTACATGGGGGTATTACTGTAATTGGGGTGGGGGCAGGGGATCACTGTACATGGGGGTATTATTGTAATTGGGGTGGGGCAGGGGATTACTGTACATGGGGGTATTATTGTAATTGGGGTGGGGGCAGGGATTACTGTAAATAAGGGGTATTACTGTATTAGGGGATAACAGAAACAGTTTGGGTAGAGAAGCTCCACAAGATGCCACTGCCATGGATGCACCTGGTTTAGTGTAATTTTTTTTTTCTTGTTTTTTGTCCTCTAAACCTAGGTGCGTCTTATGGTCCGGAGCGTCTTATAGTCCGAAAAATACGGTATATAGACATCACAGAAAAGATTTTGTATATACCGGGCGCCACCATCCTATAACAATAATACTGTTATTCTCACAGTATTAAAGCCAGAGCTCCCAAAATTGGCACAGTCAGTAACTGGGTAACTGAAGTTGAAATTCAGAAAAAGTGGGCAGATTTTCAAGGTGCATAATGCGATTGATGCTATTCTTGCACTGTAAATGGCAGGGTACTTTTACTTGACACAGTAAATTAGTGCAACATAAAGATGTCAGTGCAACATAAATACATACGGTAATTTTATGGTAGGACACCGTACTATGACTATCATAGGATTAGATTGTGAGCTCCTCTGAGGTCAGTGACATGACTATGTACTCTGTAAAGTGCTGCAGAAGATTTCAGTACTATATAAACACATAGTAATATATTATGAACGTTTGTCGGTGTTGCCCATTGCCGCTGCATTGTTTTATGCCTGATACACACCATGCTATTTCTCGTCAAATGAACTGGTTGAAACAATTATTTCTGACAGGTCTAATCTGATTTTCTATTGTTTTTTTTTTTTTTTTATCAATTTTGTATAGAAGTGATCAGAAAATTGATCAGAACAATGATCGAAAATCAGATTGGACCTGTCGGAAATAATCAAATTGACCCATCTATCTAATGGAAAGTGCATGGTGGGTAGCAGGCATTTGACTATATCTGGGTTGGCAGACATTAGGAAGGGTGCACATTTGTTCTGAAGGGAGACTGTGTTGCTGGAATTTGTCTGCTGATGACAGACAAAAGTAATCAGTACACCAGGTACACTTGAGCAGGTATGTGAATGACAAGCAGGGGGTACTCTGGATACTCATATAGCAGAGATCACATTTTACAAGTTTCCTGCAGCAGACGGATGGCAGCTGTCATTTAACCTGTGTTGTTTGTGGGGAATTCCATGAAGTGTTCCTGGACGGAGCATTAAAGTGGACCTGAACTCTTGCACAGGACAGGAGGAAAACAGAGAAATGCACCCTGTATGTATTTAGAGAGTTTAGCCTGTCTAATTCCCACTCATCTGTGTCTAATCACAAGTTGTAATTTGTTCCCTCAGCTGTGTCAGCTGACTGCCACAGCAGAAAGGCTAATTGGAAATCAAAGGATGTTGACAATATGTCTGCTTCCATGAAAGCAGCAAGTAAATACACTGCAGATTTGTTGCAGGATTTGTATCAGCTGTAACAAAGAAATATTTTTTCTTTAAAGGTTATTATGCTGTTGCTCATCTCTTAGAGTAGAGAGGAAGTTCTGAGTTCAGGTCTGCTTTAAATAGAGATTTGTCATTTATACTTTTCAGGTTTTTTTTTTTTTTTTACTGTCTTTCACAAGTTAATAACTGCAGAAGTTACAAGGGCTGTTTCTGGTGAATGGCAATGCGCTTTTGCAGTGTCTCCCTATGGGAGTATTCGCAATGCATTTTTGTGTTCAGAAGTACACCACATGCAGCATTCGTAGAGCGATCATGCTGCAATTCTTGTTCCCCAAATGAGAAGCAAAAACAATCACTGAAAAATCACAATCACTAAGCACTTTGTGCTCCGCAGCAAGGTAACCTACTAGGAAAAAGGGACACTAAAACCTGAAACACACATCCAATTTTATGAATGAACGTTGCCTGCACAATCTGCTCATAGTATTAAAAAACGGTTAGCTTTCATATTACGTGGAATATTACAATCTTCGGCAGGGGCATAATTTTGTATCAAGGACGGAAGATGTCCGGCCCCTTCTACCTACTGCGCACATGTGGGTGGGGGAGGGTGTCTGAATGTAGAAAAGTTTTGCAGGGGGGCCCCCTTCCTACATTCAGACACCCTCCCCCACCCACATGTGTGCAGCAGGTAGGAGGGGCCGGACATCTTCCGTCCTCACCCCCAGGGCTTAACTCCCTTGCTCCCCGGCTGTGTCAGACCCACAGATCAGCGGGGCGGCAACGACGGGGCTTTCTTTTAGTCTTCCTTTCTCTCATTCTGATGCACGTCATGTAAACAAGTCATGTGACGTGCAGAGAAACTCAGAGAGGGTGACAGAGACCAGAGAGGACAGTGACACCTAGGGGCTGCAGTGGGAGCACCAAGTGCAATAGACCTGATGGTAGAAGAGGTAAGCCCCTTCACTGACGCTTCCCTGAACTAAGGCCTCGTTCACATCAGGGCCGTTTCTGTGAACTGTAGCTGGTTCACATCTACCGTATATGCTGGCGTATAAGGCGACTGGGCGTATAAGACGACCCCCCAACTTTGCCAGTTAAAATGTAGAGGTTGGGGTATACTCGCCGTATAAGACTACCCCATAGTAGGAGTGAGGGTGCCGGGTATCAGGCAGAGCTGTAATTACCTTATGCTGCAGTCATCCGGTAATAAGAAAGATAGATCGTGTTCTCAGTTTAAAAAATAACTTGTTGTAACAGCTTCTTGCGAGCAGCCGCTCGCACGGGTAGCAGTGCAGCTTCCTGCGTCCCTTGACTGGTGACGTGTGCGCTCCAGTGATGAGGCTCACGCCGGAAGAGATTGCCGGGTTGTATTGTGGAGCGCACACGTCACAAGTCAGGTGATGCCGGAAGCTGCATTGCTACCCGTGCGAGCGGCTGCTCGCAAGAAGCTGTTATAACAAGTTATTTTTTAAATGGAGAACGCGATCTATCTTTCTTATTACCGGATGACTGCAGCATAAGGTAATTACAGTTCTGCCTGACACACGGCACCCTGACCAGACCTGACATTCTGGCACTCGGCGTATAAGACGACCCCCGACTTTTCAGTTGATTTTTCAGGGTTAAAAAGTCGTCTTATACGCCAGTATATACGGTATGCGCTGCGCTGAGCAGCGTTACAAAAACGTAGGGTTACATGCATTTCTGTGTGTTGAGCTGTAAAGCGCAAATCAATGCAAGTGAATGGGTGTGCTTTTTAAGTGCATAGAAGCGTGTACAAGCGCATAGAAGCGCATGCGGTTTTTACCCCTATTTGGAAAAAAAATACATTTACATAGAAAAACAAAGCTTTATTGACAACTACTACTGCTACATTAAGCAAAACGTGCCTTAAAGAAGTGGAACGCAACGCACAGAAACGCGCACTAAAGCGCGCACAAGTGCATGCGGTTCTTACCACGTGCTTTCACACATTTCTTAGCGCAGCAGATGTGAACGAGGCCTGAGTCTGGCAAAGCTAGGGAGCACAGGAAGGGAGCCCTAGTGGAGGTGAAGGAAGTCCAAGCCCCTCCTCCCCACTGGGTTCACCCACAATTGCTAGGGCTGCTACCCGGCAGTTACACCACTGATCAAAATTCTTCCTATAACTGTTATGAGGGGTGTGCAGTCACATTGTTAAAAAATGATACAGTTTATGTTTATGTTCAGCCTGGGTCTTAACAGGTCAGAATATTGTTCTGGAAATCCGGTAAATTAAAGGACCACTTTCGCGGAAATCATCAAATTATACATGTAAACATATATAAATAAGAAGTATATTTCTTGGAGAGTAAAATGAGCCATAATTTACTTACATCCTATGTTCCTGTCACGTACAGTAGGTAGTAGAAATCTGACTTTACCGGTTTTTGACTAACCCATCTCCTAATAGAGGATTCTCAGGATTTTGTTTATTTTCAAAAGCAATTAGTGAATGGCAGATGCTCTGTCCATATGCCAAAAGAGTGTGCTGCTAGCAGGGAAGCTGCCTAGCATATTTGTAGAAATCCTTTTCAGGGAAAGTCTTTATCCTACTAATATAATAAATGGGAAAGTTCGGATGTTTGGATGTTTGTTACTCGATCACGCAAAAATGGCTGAACGGATTTGAATGAAATTTGGCACACACATAGTACACTACATGGAATAAAGTATAGGATACTTTTTATTCCCATAACCAAAAAGGGGGCGGAGACAAATACAAGTTTCACTGAGAAATGTAAACTGCAGCCATTCTTACACTGTTAATGGCAGGGTTCTCAAACTTTGCACAGTTGGTCGTTGGGTGACTGGGATTAATATTCAGAAAGGTGGGTGGAGTCTATAAAAGCCAATCAAAATTAACCTATTGATTTTCAAGCGGAATATTTACATTATTGCCATTCTTGTACTGTTAATGGCACAAGCCTCAAACCTGGTACAGTTGGTCATTGGGTGACTGGCGTTCAATTTCAGAAAGGGGTGGAGCCACAAACAGCCAATTAGATTTGTTTCATTTCAATGCAAATTATTGATGCCAAACACCGCAAATATCACAAAATTGGTAATTGATTAATTGTGGGTTAGAAAAGTAGGCACAGCAAACACCAGCCAAATACATAAGCGGGCAATGCCGGGTCATAAGTGGGCGGAGACAAATACAAATTTTACTGGGAAAATGTAAACAGCAGCCATTCTTACACTGTTAATGGTAGGGTTCTCAAACTTTGCACAGTTGGTTACTGGGTGACTGGGATTAATATTTAGAAAAGTGGGTGGAGTCTATAAAAGCCAATCAAAATTAACCTATTGATTTTCAAGGGGAATATTTACATTGCTGCCATTCTTGCACTGTTAATGGCACAAGCCTCAAATCTGGTACAGTTGGTTATTGAGTGACTAGGGTTCAATTTCAGAAAGGGGTTGGAGCCACAAACAGCCAATTAGATTTGTTTCATTCCAATGCAAATTGTTGATGCCAAACACTGCAAAGCTCACAAACTTGGTAATTGAGTAATTGATTAATTGTGCGTTAGGATTAGAAAAGTGGGCACAGCCAACACCAGCCAAATACATAAGCGGGCAATGCCGGGTCATAAGTGGGCGGAGACAAATACAAATTTTTCTGGGAAAATGTAAACAGCAGCCATTCTTACACTGTTAATGGTAGGGTTCTCAAACTTTGCACAGTTTGTTACTGGGTGACTGGGGTTAATATTCAGAAAAGTGGGTGGAGTCTACAAAAGGTAATCAAAAATTACCTATTGATTTTTCAGGGGAATATTTCATTGCTGCCATTCTTGCACTGTGAATGGCACAAGCCTCAAACCTGGTACAGTTGATCATTGCGTGACAGGTGTTTACATTTATAAAACGGGGTGGAGCCACACACAGCCAATATGATTTGTTTCATTTTAATGCAGGTTATTGATGCCAAAGACCGCAAAGCTCACAACCTTGGTCATTGAATAATTGATTAATTGTGTGTTAGGGTTAGGAAAAATGGGCGCAGCCAACAAGTGCAAAATACACAATCGGGCAATGCTAGGCAGAGACAAATGCAAATTTCACTGAGAAAATGTAAACTCAGCAAATCTTACACTTTTAATGGTAGGGTTCTCAAACTTTGCACAATTGGTCACTGGGTGACTGGGATTAATATTCGGAGAAGTGGGTGGAGCCTACAAAAGCCAATCAAAATTCACCTATTGATTTTCAAGGGGAATATGTAATTGCTACCATTCTTGCACTGTTAATGGCACAAGCCTTAAACCAATCAGATTTGCTTAATCTGCAGTCATTCTTACACTGTTAATGGTAGGGTTTTTAAACTTTACACATTTGGTCACTGGGTGACTGGGATTATTTTTCAGAAAAGTGGGTGGAGCCTATAAAAGCCAATTAAAATCCACCTATTGATTTTTAAGGGGAATATTTAATTGCTGCCATTCTTGCACTGTTAATCACCTGTACCTGGTACAGTTGGCCATTGGGTGATTGGGGTTCAAATTCAGAAAAGGGGTGAAGCCACATCCAATCAGATTAATTTTATTTCATTGCAAATTATTGATGCCAAAGACCGCAAAGTTCACATACTTAGTCATTAAGTAATTGTGTGTTAGGGTTAGGAAAAGTGGGCAGAGCCAACACTAGCCAAATACATACCTGGGCAACGCCGGGCAATTAGCTAGTAAAGAATAAGAGCCTTGCTGAGAATCCCCCATGAAGAGATGGACTAGTCTAAAACCTGTCGGTTCTGTCAGATTTCTACTGCCTACTGTAAGTGACAGCAACATAGGAGAAAAGTAATTGATGGCTCATTTTACTCTGGAAGAAAAATATTTCTTATTTGTACATGTTTACACGTATTTTAAATTTTACAATTTTTCACTATAGTGGTCCTTTAATATCAATCAGTACAGCTCAAGCGTAAATTAATTATAGTTTAATTAGCACATTAATAGCATCTGCCAAATCATTGTTATGCTATTTTAGTTTGCTTTGCTATGCTAATCATCAATGCCATTGATACTGTTCTTAATAGAACTAGCCTTCCATAAAACACAAGTTTAAGTAAGAATAGCTGCCTCGTGCCTCCTCCTCTAGGTGTCACCAGGCATCTGCCTGGTTTGCCTATACCTAAAAATAGCCCATACATGTACTGTAGAGAGTTGAAGAGTCACACTATTAGAAGTGCTTAATTATTTTGTAAAAGGTTGTATATGTTACGGCCAGAACCCGAAGTTTGGCCACTTCTAGTTCTGGCCGGCCACTTCGGGTTCTGGCCGGCCAATGTGAGATGTGGCTGCTGCGCTGCGGCCAATGTGAGAAATGGAATGATTCACATAACATTAATGTATCTTCTGGCCCCATGTATCGCAACTCAGTTAATTTAATGAAATTAAGCCGGCGGCAATGTAACAGATGAAGCTGCCGGCTTTTGCTCTGCCTCCCCCCGCCTCTCTCTCTCCTTCTCTTATTATGGGCAGCACGCGTATCCCCTCCAGAGTCGTTCGTGGCGCCAGGGAAAGCAGAGCGGGGAGGCTGCAGACATTGCTTCTGCCAGCACCCGCTCTGCAAGAATGGCAGGATTCCCCCGCCGCGACGAACGACTCTGGAGGGGACACGCGTGTCCCCGCCGGCTGCCCATAATAAGAGAAGGAGAAAGAGGCGGGGGGGGGGGGGGGGGGGGAAGGAGAGAGAGGCAGAGAAAAAGCCAGCAGCTTCATCTGTTACATTGCCGCCGGTTTATTTTAATTAAATTAACTGAGTTGCGATACATTTGGCCGCTGTGCTGGGGCCAGAAGATACATTAATGTTACGCGAATCATTCCATTTCTCACATTGGCCGCAGCGGCCACTTCGCACATTGGCCGGCCAGAACCCGAAGTGGCCGGCCAGAACTAGAAGTGGCCAAACTTCGGGTTCTGGCCGTAACATATATATATATACAGTATATATATATATACATATATATATATATATATATATATATGTAGTATATAGTTATTATACCTCTTAATTAAAGCCCTTACCAAATACACTAGGGTTTTTTTTAGATAGGGTCATTTTGGGGGATAATCAGGGGTCCTTTTTCACCGCAATAAATGAAGTATGGAACAAAACAATTCTGCTTTGGATTTTCATTCCATAAAAATGCACTCAACTGATTCTGCCCCCCCCCCCAGTTCTCTACCACTGTGACTGAAGTATTAGTATTTGATGCCCCCATGCATGGGAAAGGTTGTTGAATAGGTTTTAGGATGTATAATGTGGCCTGCAAACAGCATGTGCGCATTATGTGCTTTCAAAGTAGCATATCTGGAGAATTTTTTTTTATTCTTACCCAATTCTTCCAATCAAAATGTAAAAAAGACCACAAAACCAAATCCCTAATTATACCCTTTGTCGAATAAGTTGGGGGTCTAGTTGTCTAGATGTGGTCATTTGTGGGGGTATTCAGTAGCCTTGTACATTTTGAAGCATGGTCCAAAAAAATTGCTTTACATTTTTCGTCTTCCTAGACTCAAATACATACAATTTTTCTGGTGACATCCAATAATACCAAATTGGAAATAACTACACAAATTTGGTGTCCTCAAACTCAAGAGACATGGGAAAAAAATTGAAGAAAAAAAAAATACGTTGACTCCTTTTTAATATATCTTTGTTGATGTAAAGTGTAAAAACATATTTTTTCAAAATTTTGCTTCGTTTTTATGCATTTATTTTTTTTTTTTTATATTTATTTTTTTTTTGTAATGTGTGGGATTAAATATTTAACATTAGAAAAAAAGCCCTATCCATCCTTAACAAAAACAATACCAAGATTGTCTGTGTCGGACAAAGTACAACCAAACCATAAGCTGTGAAAGTTTAACACTCCCAAAAGTAAAAAAATGCTCCAGTGCTGAGAGCGACTTCCACTGACCGTAGCGAGGTAGTTAAAGAGGAACTCCAGTGAAAATAATGTAATAAAAAAAGTGCCCTCATTTTACAATAAATATGTATAAATGATTTAGTCAGTGTTTGCCCATTGTAAAATCTTTTAAATCCCTGATTTACATTCTGACATTTACCACATGGTGACATTTTTACTGCTGGCAGGTGATATAGCTGCTGTTGGTTTTTTTGGCAGTTGGACACAGCTGTAAACAGCTATTTCCCACAATGCAGCAAGGTTCACAGACAGGAAACTGCCAGAAGTACATACTCAGAGTTTCTTGTGGGAGAGATTTCACCACAATATCAGTCATACAGCGCCCCCTGATGGTCTGTTTGTGAAAAGGAATAGATTTCTCATGTAAAAGGGGGTATCAGCTACTGATTGGGATAAAGTTCAATTCTTGGTCGGAGTTTCTCTTTAACAATAACTTAAATAATAACAAAAATAGCAAAAGATACACAAAGACGGCCCAAGTTCTCCTAGGTGTGGTCTCTTTAGCAGTCCATAAAATGCAATTTGGAGTGGTCGTAAAAGATGTATGTATATAAACCAAAATGCAGTAGAAATGTATATAGATATCTCCTTGCCGAGATGAAAATTGAGTGTGTTCTTATTTCTAGGCAATTTTAGATGTTCCTAGTTGACAAGAAATAGAGAGATCATTTTGATAACATTAGATAACAATGTCTTCTTTAGTTGTTAATAATATAATAGTAATTTTTGTTTAAATGATGGTGGACTTTATATTGATTCAGGATAAATCACTTATTAAACCGGTTATTTTACAATTTACAAAAGTAACATGAGCGCGCTGTGTACATAACTCAGCACAGTTACAAATAATTTGCTAGGAATGTCAATTCCATAAACATTACACGTCATGTAGAGTTGCTTTTGTTACTCTTAAGATTCCGATTGGATTTATGGTCCCCATGCAACGTTTTATCACTCCGCTGCTTGTTATTTACACATTCATGTAGAAAGGTAATGTTGTATTAAGTATGGTTTAGACAAAGTGTTTATGATTTTTAGCCATCGGACTATCTTCCTCTTTCTCTATATCGTTATTTGATTTTGTCCAGAGCAGTTGAGCCACAGGTCTGCGATAAGATGGAATTCCAGTTTTGTAGAGAAAAGTTAAACAGACCAAACTTTGTGGCTAGATAAAACTATTACTACACGAAATGCTTGGTTACCACTGTGGCATTATGAAGAATTCTTGATACTATCGTCAAACAGCATTCATAACCTCTGCTATTCGTCTGGGTGAATGTCAGAGCACTCAAGGAGAGAGAGATATAAAGCAGACTACCCCGGCAAGGGGAACGAGAGGGGTGAACTAGAGAAGGGCACAATATTTATGGCTGGGGAATCTATAACTTATTTAAAGAGATGAAAGTATCTCCTGTGCTCGAAGCATTTCATTAACTTGTGTTCCAAAGTATGTCATCCGATACACGCTATATATACTGTAGTGCCAAACCCCAATAAATCTATTGTATGAGCATTGATAAAAAGGCTATTGCATAACAGGGCCTATTTAACCTGGTAGTAAATAAAGCTTTGTGTGCTGATTGGAAGACGAGAAGAAGGAATTCAGTTTACTGTCTTTTTTTTATTCAATGACTAATACAATTATGCTTCTTTATGTAAAAGCTACTGTTGAATGCTGTTCAACAAAATGTGGATTTAATATGGGCTATTTAGTAGACAGCTACGGTGCCTCTGACTTCATCTATTACTTCAAGCAGGGGTGCCCATTAGGTAGATCGTGTTCACAGAGGCCCTGTTGCACTTCTAGACAGCGATATTGTTACTCCTTGCACCTTTCCTGAGGAAGCGGGGTAGACCCGTCAAACGCATTGCAGATTATTTGGAGTAGGAAATAAATGATCTGTTTTTTTTGAATATCGTTTTTCTTGTCATCTATGGGGAGGTAGGTCCACCTTCGCCTTCCCCATTTTTTTAGTGGTTTTTAATACATTCTTCACTGGCACTTCTGTTTCCACAAACGTGATCTACCAATAGATTGCAAAGGACTTCTGGGTCGCTCCCACACCCCCTACCTGAGTGACATATACGCAATAGTGGGATATGCTGTCTTGAAGATTTCCACAGCAGTGTAGAGGATTATGATGCTGCAAGGTGGTGAGCTGAGCCATACATTTAGTAGCATTATTTGCTACTGCTGATTACACTTTTGCTGGACACTGAGCATGATATTGTAAGCAAGATATTGTGACTTTATCTAGCCAAGCACTGTTTTATTTGGCTTACTGAGCAGGACTCCATGATATGCATCTAATTGACTTGGGCCTTGTGGTAATCACTGATGGACTGCCGCTGTGCATGTGCTGCAGGTGTGGCTTGTGGTAATCACTGATGGACTGCTGCTGTGCATGTGGTACAGATGTGGCTTGTGGTAATCACTGATGGACTGCCGCTGTGCATGTGCTGCAGGTGTGACTTGTGGTAATCACTGATGGACTGCCGCTGTGCATGTGCTGCAGGTGTGGCTTGTGGTAATCACAGATGGACTGCCGCTGTGCATGTGCTGCAGTTGTGACTTGTGGTAATCACTGATGGACTGCCGCTGTGCATGTGCTGCAGGTGTGGCTTGTGGTAATCACTGATGGACTGCTGCTGTGCATGTGGTACAGATGTGGCTTGTGGTAATCACTGATGGACTGCCGCTGTGCATGTGCTGCAGGTGTGACTTGTGGTAATCACTGATGGACTGCTGCTGTGCTTGTGCTGCAGGTGTGGCTTGTGGTAATTACTGATGGAATGCCGCTGTGCATGTGCTGCAGGTGTGACTTGTGGTAATTACTGATGGACTGCTGCTGTGCATGTGCTGCAGGTGTGGCTTGTGGTAATCACTGATGGACTGCCACTGTGCATGAGCTGCAGTTGTGGCTTGTGGTAATCACTGATGGACTGCTGCTGTGCTTGTGCTGCAGGTGTGGCTTGTGGTAATTACAGATGGAATGCCGCTGTGCATGTGCTGCAGGTGTGGCTTGTGGTAATTACAGATGGACTGCCACTGTGCATGTGCTGCAGTTGTGGCTTGTGGTAATCACTGATGGACTGCTGCTGTGCATGTGCTGCAGGTGTGGCTTGTGGTAATTACAGATGGAATGCCGCTGTGCATGTGCTGCAGGTGTGGCTTGTGATAATCACTGATGGACTGCTGCTGTGCATGAGCTGCAGTTATGGCTTGTGGTAATCACTGATGGAATGCCGCTGTGCATGTGCTGCAGGTATGGCTTGTGGTAATCACTGATGGACTGCTGTTGTGCATGTGCTGCAGTTGTGGCTTGTGGTAATCACTGCTGGACTGCCGCTGTGCATGTGCTGCAGTTGTGGCTTGTGGTAATCACAGATGGACTGCCGCTGTGCATGTGCTGCAGTTGTGGCTTGTGATAATCACTGATGGAATGCCGCTGTGCATGTGCTGCAGTTGTGGCTTATGGTAATCACTGATGGAATGCCGCTGTGCATGTGCTGCAGGTGTGGCTTGTGGTAATCACTGATGGACTGCCACTGTGTATGTGCTGCAGTTGTGGCTTGTGGTAATCACAGATGGACTGCCGCTGTGCATGTGCTGCAGTTGTGGCTTGTGATAATCACTGATGGACTGCCGCTGTGCATGTGCTGCAGGTGTGGCTTGTGGTAATCACTGATGGAATGCTGCTGTGCATGTGCTGCAGGTGTGACTTGTGGTAATCACTGATGGACTGCCGCTGTGCATGTGCTGCAGCTGTGGCTTTTGGTAATCACTGATGGACTGCCGCTGTGCATGTGCTGCAGGTGTGGCTTGTGGTAATTACAGATGGAATGCCGCTGTGCATGTGCTGCAGGTGTGGCTTGTGGTAATCAATGATGGACTGCCGCTGTGCATGTGCTGCAGGTGTGGCTTGTGGTAATCACTGATGGAATGCCGCTGTGCATGTGCTGCAGGTGTGACTTGTGATCATCACAGATGGACTGCCGCTGTGCATGTGCTGCAGGTATGGCTTGTGGTAATCACTGATGGAATGCAGCTGTGCATGTGCTGCAGTTGTGGCTTGTGGTAATCACTGATGGACTGCCGCTGTGCATGTGCTGCAGTTCTGGCTCGTGGTTATTACTGATGGACTGCCGCTGTGCATTTGCTGCAGGTGTGGCTTGTGGTGATCACTGATGGACTGTCGTTGTGCATGTGCTGCAGTTGTGGCTTGTGATAATCACTGATGGACTGCCGCTGTGCATGTGCTGCAGTTGTGGCTTGTGGTAATCACTAATGGACTGCCGCTGTGCATGTGCTGCAGTTGTGGCATGTGGTAATCACTGCTGGACTGCTGCTGTGCATGTGCTGCAGGTGTGGCTTGTGGTAATCACTGATGGAATGCCGCTGTGCATGTGCTGCAGTTGTGGCTTGTGGTAATCACTGATGGAATGCCGCTGTGCATGTGCTGCAGTTGTGGCTTCTGATAATCACTGATGGACTGCCGCTGTGCATGTGCTGCAGTTGTGGCTTGTGGTAATCACTGATGGAATGCCGCTGTGCATGTGCTGCAGGTGTAGCTTGTGGTAATCACTGCTGGACTGCCGCTGTGCATGTGCTGCAGTTGTGGCTTGTGGTAATCACTGATGGACTGCCGCTGTGGCTTGTGGTAGTCACTGATGGACTGCCGCTGTGCATGTGCTGCAGTTGTGGCTTGTGGTAATCACTGATGGACTGCCGCTGTGCATGTGCTGCAGGTGTGACTTGCATATCTGTAGGTAGATTGTACCGGGTAGATCATTTTTAATTCACAATTTTTGAAGTAGCTCACAAAATGAAAAAGTAAGGGCACCTCTGATAAAGAGTGTAGTAACAATATAGAATTGTTCTGTACTGTGCTAGCCATAAGTTAAAGAGTGTTTAAAGCGGAACTGTAAATTGTTATAAAACAAAGAGATTCACTTACTTGGGGCTTCTGCAAGCCCCGTGCAGCCTTCCTGTCCCATGCTGGTCCTCCACAATCCCCTGTTCTCCCACCACCAGCTACTTTCGTTACAGTCAACTTGTAAGTCCACGGAAAGTGCGCCTGCGCGCCCCCGAGCCACAGGTCTCTTTTTACGCATTCCAGCCCACAATAGCGTCCTGCGCTAATAGCACAGAATGCTGTTGCCGATCCACCTCAAACAAAGAATGTTTTAGAAATAGTAAAACACTTCCCAACATCGTATTAGCACTGCATGTGCCTCTGCATACATCCCTCATGAATATACAGTAGCCTGAGACTTCTCATTGGTTCCTTGATGTGTTGCTCACAAATAACCAGTGAATATTTACAAAGAACTGATTTGCACAGAAAGGAGAGTAACCAAGTAAGCATAGCTGGCCTCCTCCCATTTCTGTGTGGCTGCTTCCCTTTCAGCACTTCGTACTTCTGTTTGTTCTTCCTGTCTTAGCAATGCAGTGTCTTCTAATCCTGGTACTAATCTGGGAAACGTAAGGCAAGATGATGTCTAGTAGGCCCAAAATTTCACATGTACCATAAACACCCCTGTGATCTAACATTAGATAAGGACTGCATAGAAAAAAACCATTTGACTCACCTGGCATACACACACAACCAGTTGTACAAAACCATGAATACGCAGACATACAACAGCAAATGTAAGGCACTCCTAAATACCTGAGTATGCTGTTCCTGCAAGTCTTGCCATAAGTGGTAACTCTTTAAGCCATAGACCCTGAACAAACATACAAATCAGATGTTTCTGAGTACATTCTGACTAGATTAGCCATATGCTTGTTTCAGGTGTATGATTCAGACACTACTAATGTCAAAGAGATCAGCAGGACTGCCAGACAACTGGTATGGTTTAAAAGTAAATATGGCAGCTGCCATATGCCTGTCACTTCAGGTTCTCTTTATTCAAACTCGTATACAATATTGTGAAGTGAATATTTGAGAAGCATGTATTTCAAGCAGAAATCAACCTGGCCAGTTTACTATCTGCATAGACTTAATGTACGGTACTAGCTGTAACGGTTGGGTGTTTAGCCTCAGACGTCTGATTATTAGGTGATCTGCAGTATCACCAATAATACAGACACTATACCTGATTATTAGGTGATCTGCAGAATCACCAATAATACTAGTATAGCAGACACTGACTGAGTTAGTAGTGATTGGTGCAACCGTAACTTTATTAGTTTTGCGAGACCTTACCAGAGGGACTGGTAAGGTACTATCAGTACACTGACTGTATAGATTTGATCAAACCTTCCCAGAGGAGCTGGGGAAGGTACTAAGAGAGAGAGTACAGAAATAGTATTGCTGGTCTATACCAGGGGAGCTGGTAAACGACCAATAAATCAGACAAACAATCACACCGACCTTTTCCAGTAAGGCGGGATAGGTCGGACTAGGAGGATACGGTAATAGGCTAGACCTTCCCAGCGGGGCTGGAAAGGTATATCAGGTGACTTAGATAGCTTTGGCTAAACCTTCCCAGAGGGTCTGGGAAGGTACTATCAGTCACAAGCGACACCTCACCAGTGGAGCTGGTGGGTATAGAGCACCTCACCAGTGGCAAGGGCCCACTGGTGAGTAGAATGGTCAGACAGGCAAGGTTCAGCAACAGAGAGGTAATTACAGTACAGAATCGAGAGGCAGAAGGATAATGAGTAATTAGGCAGAGGTTCAGCAACTAGTCAGATAGGCAGAAGTACAGTAACGTTAGACAGGAAGCAAGGTCAGAGGTATAGCCAGAATCATACACAGGTAAGCAAAACAGTAAACAATCTCCTAGTCTTGGTGTGAAGTCCTTGGTTTCAACACCAGGCACTAGTCTAAGGTCTGAGCACTTACACAAAGTATTCATGACAGCAGACTGGGAAACACTGAAGCCTGGAGGCTTAAGAAGTGGAGGAGACCTCACAGGCACGCCCCCTGCAATCAGCCAATCCGGGGCGCC
This sequence comes from Hyperolius riggenbachi, assembly GCF_040937935.1. Lineage (NCBI taxonomy): Eukaryota > Metazoa > Chordata > Amphibia > Anura > Hyperoliidae > Hyperolius > Hyperolius riggenbachi. The sequence continues at coordinate 90,461,566 of NC_090656.1, forward strand.
GTGAGTCTACTCTGACGTCAGCCGACCAGCAGGTCAGCTGACGCGCCTCCTCCCCGCATAAAGGTCCTGTCTGTGCGTGCGCCCGCGCGAGGCAGCGACCCTATGGGGTAATGACAGCCCCGTCCTCGGCGTCCTAGATGCCGGAGGAACGGGCAGGGGCACGGAGGCAGCTGCGGCGGCGGTGCTGTTCGCGCAGCTGCCTCTTTATTCATTACACTAGCCTTTACTACCCATACTGTGGGTAACAGGCCAGTATCTTAAAATGAGGCTAAAATAAATCATGCAAGCATATTTATTGATACTGAGTGTCCTATTTTAAGACATTGCAAATATACTGGCATAATTTAAGTCTATGTATAAAGGGTGGCAAGCTGCAACAAAAGATGTGAAAAGTCACCACTTTTATGATGACAGCTTTATAAAAAAGTAGCAGGTTTTTATTCCTGGTATAGGGAACCAACAGTTCTGTACTTGTGACTTTTAGTCCTTGCTGCAAACTTGAAAACACTTAAACTTCACCACTGACTTTCATTGTGGTCATGTGACTCAACCCACTTGCTCAATAAATGGCAAAAGTGATGAACAGAGTATTTAAAAGAAGCACACCAGGTCTCCACTTATATTTATAGCATTTTGCCATGTTCCTTATAAAGTGGCGAAAAGTTCTGTTTTCCTCTGTATCAGTCGTCACATAACAGTATTTATCACTTTGAAAAATAACACATTTAAACCTTACTGGCAATTTATAAATGAGCCAATAAAAAAATACTTATGATTAAAGGAAATCTGTAGGGAAAAAAGTGCCCAGTTTGGGTACTTACCTAGGTAGAGGTAATCCTCTGGATAGTTCAGAAGCAGGGGCGTAGCAATAGGGGGTGCAGCGGTAGCGACCGCATCGGGGCCCTTGGGCCAGAGGGGCCCCGAATGGCCCTCCCTCAACTACAGTATTAGCTCTATATTGGTCCTGTGCTCATAATAATCATTTATATATATACTTTGAATAGTGACAATCATTAACAAGCTATTCCCCATCCCCTTCTTGCACCTCTGACACTGTAGTTGCCATTGGCAGCTTTTAGTGCGCCGTTTCAATTGCTATGTATAGAGTGCATGGGGGGCCCCATTGTAAAACTTGCATCGGGGCCCACAGCTCCTTAGCTACGCCACTGTTCAGAAGCTTCCCTATCCCACTTTTCCTTGCTGTTCCTTTGCTGTCCCCTCCTCAAAACCGCTCATTGACCCTTGTCACGCATGCGCAGTAGCACAGACCTGTTTGGGCTTTTGACGGAAAAAGCCAAGCATGATTGTGTCCCTGCCACTGTACTGCGCATATGCAAGCTGCCTGGGCAATAACTTGAACCTGATTGGGCTTGGTATTGTACACCGAAGCCTGAGTGGGTCTGTGATACTGCATAGGCGCAGTGCGGCTGTGCATTCAGGCGTCTAAAGGCTTCTCCCTCCTAAAGGCAAGTAACTAAATTGATGTATTGCAAACGTCACAGGTTTGCTTTAAATACATTTTTAGTATTATTTTTTAGGCGAACAGCCTGTTCTTCCCTTTAAAAATAGGCCGCCAATGTATTAATGAACTCCTAAGACAATCTAATCGGAAATGTATCCGGCATTATAATATCCTCTTCTGTAAAGTAAATGTCGGAATGGGAAATGGCCAGCTTTTGTTTTATTAAAATTTGGTTACTCTGTCTATGATCAGCTTTGATCTGCAGCACTGAGATCATGGAATTGCCTTGTGTCTCCTTTGAAGGCGCTACAGAAGTTGTCTTCCGAGTTTATGAACTGCAAAGTGACCTATCAGGAGAGAACAAGCAAGGAAAACGTGGGTCTCCTTGAGAAAGACCAGCAACTGAAGGAGCTGCAAGAAAGACTTCAAACGGTACAACTAGATCTGTACATTCATTATACGGGTATTGCAGAATCTGAGGCATTTGGCAGGATGTGTCCATGCTACATATTTCTAATGATGCTTACAATAAATAGATTGCAGCCTCTCCAGATATGTATCTGCATTTGCGGCTGTAATGTCCACATATGATGTTTGGTAAGTCTGGTAATTGTTCAGTGTTCAAAGAAACCCTTTTATGCTGAAGAAGGAAAAATGATTTTCTCTCTGCGCAAGAAGAGGTTTGCCAAGAAATTCATAGCACTTAGGCTGACTATTATGCATATTTCAGTTAACAAGTAGAGAGATGAGTTGAGTAGTCAGTTCAAAGAGCATCTCTGTCAGATTTGGAATCTCCTTTTACTTTACTGAACATTTCAAGAGGCTTTTCCCTCACAAAATTATGATTTTTACCGAGGTCAGAGTTTATTTCAGCTATGCTGTTTATTCCCTAATTTAACAACCACAACTAAAAAGCGTGCATGTTCGCTACACACATCAAACAGCCAGTTTCCAGTCTGCATGCTTGGCTTTATGTGCCTATAATGGGAACTTACTAAGCACTGTGTCCTTCTTCCCAGGTTGGTGAACCATGAAAGCCAGGGCTGGATTTACCATAAGGCACTGTAGGATTTACCATAAGGCACTGTGGAAAGGAAGCTAACTCCCCTCCCCCAGCGCCTCCCACTTTTCCTATGCAGAGTCCTGATGAGAGTGTAAATGAGAGGTTACTCACCCCGCTCTCGGCATTCCACTGATGAAATCTCCCTTCAGTCAGGGGAACCTCTGGCTATTTAATACTGAGGTTCATCTAGCTACCTAATACTTGGGGACACCTCTAGCTACTTAACACTGAGGGTACTTCTGGCTACCTAATACTAAGGGGCACCTGTAGCTACCTATGATGGGCAAGGGAAGTAAGGGTGAAGTGACATCTTGGACAGCCAGCACACTTGCGAAGTGGTTCATTGGAGGTTTGTAAGTTCATGGAGGGTGAAGTCTAAAGTGCCAGGATATCTGTGCCTATAGGCTCCTGTGAGGTAAATCCGGGCCTGATGAAAGCTCTAGAATCACCCCCAAGGTAGATTACTTGGAGAAGCCAAGCAGCTGCCTGGCGAGTAGGCATTGCTTCCCCATTAGTGACATCCTTTAGGTAGGTGTGTCTTTCTGAAATAGGTGTTGGCCTGGTAGGCATGCTATGAACTTGTGTTACTTGAAATCCTGTGTACTGTGTATCTCTACCACTGTGCATGAGCCTCACAAAGGTAAATCCAGCCCAAGTACCTTATTTCAAACCCAAAAATGCTGGTCTTGTAGGCTTTGTGCATCTTGCAGAGGGACTTAGGTTCAACTCTCTGGGAGTTTCCTTCCTCTAGCCCTGGGTGCTGCTCTTTTACATCACTTAGTATGGTATTCCAGGGTGAGTGCAGGGATGGAAAGTCAGCGTTGGCTCATCCCTCTGCTAAAGGGGCATATTTTAACAAAATCAAATGTATTATGGGTAAATGGGAGAAGAAGACCTATTATCCAAAATGTGCAGTTTGGTGGCATAGAATATAACACAGGACCTGTCAGCTCAGCAGTACTTTTCAGATGACTATTTCAGGATCTGCCTAATACAATTACCTGCAATAACAGGATACCCCTTTTTAATACTGGTCATACAGGCTTTAATTTATGGGACTGGAAGGAAGACCAGAGAGCTATAAGGCTACCATATATTTTTTAACTTGCATTAAATAATTAATAATTGCACTATCACAAGTTTGATTTAATGGAAACCTGAAGTGACATGTGAGGCAAACTTGTGAGGATACCTACACCCTCAGTATAAATATCTAGTATAGTTGCCCCCAGTATAGGTAGTATAGTTGCCCCAGTATAGGTAATATAGTTGCCCCCAATATAGGTAGCTAGTATAGTTGCCCCCAGTATAGGTAGTATAGTTGCCCCCAATATAGGTAGCTAGTATAGTTGTCGCAGTATAGGTAGTATAGTTGCCCCAGTATAGGTATCTAGCATAGCTGCCCCAGTATAGGTATCTAGCATAGCTGCCCCAGTATAGGTAGCTAGTATAGGTGCCCCAGTATAGGTAGCTAGTATAGTTGCCCCAGTATAGGTAGCTAGTATAGTTGCCCCCAGTATACCAGTAGGTAGTATAGTTGCCCCAGTAGAGGTAGTATAGTCGCCCCAGTATAGGTAGGTAGTATAGTTGCCCTCAGTATAGGTAGTATAGTTGCCTCTGTATAGGTAGCTAGAATAGTTGCCCCCAGTATAGGTAGTATAGTTGCCACAGTATAGTTAGCCTGGAAGGGGGAGTAGCGGGCACACAGCAGTGCGGAGGGAGGCTGAACCCCTACCTCACCTGGGTCCTTCCCTTCCATGCTCCCCACTCCAGATATTACAGTAGTGTCAGCGGCAGCAGAAGGGGAATGAATGACTCACCTCTTCCTTCCGCGTCCCAGGCGTCGAGCGCTGCGTGCCACAGATCTTCTCCTTTTTCAATGCCGCCCACTGTACTTGCGGAAGTACAGTGAGCGGCACTGAAAAAGGAGAAAACCTGTGGCATTAGCGCTCTGACGCGGTAAGCCGGGAGGCAGCATGCCAGGCACACTTTCTGTTTCTGCCTGGCACCATCCCCAGACTTCCGCCGCCTGAGGAAGACACCTCACTTGGCGTTGTGGGTGGGCCAAGCCTGGTTACCTTCACCCAAATGAGACAAAACAATAAATCTGCTTTTTTAATTTTTTAACCTCATCCTCTCCCTTGGGACGAGTAACTACGTCCCTGCAAAATCACATATCTCCTTGGAAGGACGTAGCTATTACGTCCCTTCCCGCTTGCTCCCCGTGATTGTTACTGCCACCCCAGTCGTTAGCCGGGAGATCAATGAATAGAAACACGGTTCCCATTCATTGATCTAAGTCCCTGTGTGAATGACCGCAGCCGTCTATGAGACGGCGCCACCATTCACAAAAAAACGATGCTTGCACATGTATGTATTACTTCCTCTTTGCGTAGTAATACTACGCATAGGGAAGTTATGCGCAAGGAAATTTTGTGGCCAAATAGTAAAATTACATCTACACACTTTTTTTTCAATAAAATAATTTTTTTTACATTTAAATGTAACTTCTTACCTCCCACACTCCCCAATAGTTAACCCAATTTTTATTTTTTTTAATAAAATAAAAAAATATATACAATTAAAGAAATATACATAAATAGTTATCTTAGGGACTTTTTTTAATGTTTGTCAAATGGATATATTACTGTTACTTTATAAAGTATGGGCTTGTAATTAGGGATGGACGCATAACTGAAAAAATGCACCTTTATTTCCAGATAACATATTGGCACCATACATTGTACTAGGGGAAAAAAAATGTTAATCATCGGGACAAATGGGCAAATAAAATGTGTGGGTTTTAATTACAGTAGCATGTTTTATTTTAAAACTATAATGGCAGAAAACTGAGAAATAATGATTTTTTTTCCATTTTTTTTATTCTTTTTCCGGTTAAAACACATTTAGAATAAAATAATTCTTAGCAAAAAGTACCCCTCAAAGAAAGCCTAACTGGTGGCAAAAAAAAAAACCAAGATATATGCCTCGATTCACAAAGCGGTGCTAACCCAGTTAGAGACTTTAGGCGTGATAACTATTGCACCACGCTGGTGAAAAGCCAGTTTAGGCGTAATAAGCTTAGGCATGATAAGTTTAGATAAGTTTAGATCGCACACAAAGTCCCGCACGCAAAGCAGCGCCATTAAACTCTATGCGAAGTGCACCAGAATTTGCTATCGCAAAACATTTTGATCAGCTGTGCACTGCGGTGCTAACCCAGTTGGCGCTTATACTTATCACACCTAAACTTATCACACCTAAACTTATCATGCCTAAAGGGCTTTTCACCAGCGTGCTAACTGTTAGCACCGCTTTGTGAATCAAGCCCTAAGAGTGTTTCGTTGTGATTAGTAGTAATAAAGTTATAGGTGAATTAATGGAAGGAGCGTTGTCAGGTGAAAATTGCTCTGTTTTTTTAAGGGGAAAAACTCTTGGAGGTGAAGTGGTTAAACACAACATAAAACTGGGGGATATCTAAAAAAGTTTTTTAGGAGTAGGAGGATAGATACAATCTGTTTACTTTGTTTTCAATCAAGTATCATGTTAACCCTGTTTCTGAATGTAGAAGGTGTATATTGAAAATAACAGATGAACAGAAAGACTAATATATGTGACTTGCTAGAAAAACAATCTTATTTTCAGTAGGAAAATGTTACCATTCCGTATTATTCTTGTTCAATCATAAGCCACAATGCTATGTTTTCTATCTCCATTCAGGAAGTAGAAATAAATAAGAGGCTAATGGAAATAAATTTCACCCTGAAAGAAGAGAAACAGGTAAAATTTAAATACGGAAAATTGTTTTCCTTCCCTATCAACAAAACTTCAGAACTTCTAAATAAAGCTTTGCCATTGAAAGTATAGAGCCTGCTCAGCAAATCCTAGATATACACAGGCTGCTAAAGGACAACTCATCTGGCTACTTTATACTGGGGGGAAGAGAGGGGTAACATCTAACTACTTTATCCAGGGAGAGAGGGGGCTCTGGCTACCTTTTCCTAGGGACGGGGGCAGAGAGGGGTCTCATCTGACTACTTTATACTGGGTAAAGGGGGGGGGGGGGGGAGGCAGCTCATCTGCTACTTTATCCTGGGGATGGGGTTTGTCTGGCTACCTTATGCTGGGTAGAAGGGACTAGCTACCTTATCCTGCGGAGGTGGGAAAGAGGGGGCTCATCTGGGTACTATACTGGGGAGGGGACTGCCTAACACTTATGGTGGCATATCTAGCTATTGTACTGGGGGAAGGTCTGCTACCTATACTGGGGTAGGCACAGTCTTGGGAAGGGGGGCACTTTGGTACCTACACCTCTAGTGCTGGAGAACCTTATCCCTGCCTTGCTCCAGAGGTACTCAGTAGGACGGAGGTCAGGGGAGTATGGGGGCCAAACCATGAGTTCCTCTCCTTTTATGCCAAATGCAGCCAATGATGCAGAGGTATTCCTTGCAGCATGAGATGGCGCATTGTCATGCATGGAGATGATTTTATCATGGAAAGCACAGTTGTTCTTTGCCATGGAAGAAAGTGGTCAGTCAGAAACTCCACACACTTTTCAAAGGTTATTTTCACACTTTTAGGGACCCTAAAGGGGCCGACAGCTCTCTTCCTATGATTCCAACCCAAAACATGACTTCACCACCTCCTGACAGCCTTGTTGGGATGTGGTAGCTGTTAACCAACCATCCACCACTCCATCCATCTGGGCCATGAAGAGTTGCACGGCACTTATCAGTAAACAAGAATGTTTAAAAATGAGTCTTCTTGTAGTTCTGGGCCCACTGCAGCTGTTTCTTTTTGTGAGCTTAGGTTAGGGATGGTTGAATAGAAGGTTTATGCACTGAAATCCTCTGAAGAATCCTGCACTTGGATCTTCGCAGGACTCCGGAGGCACCAGCAGCTTCAAATATGTGTTTGCAGCTTCGTAGTGGCATTTTAGCAGCTGTTCTCTTAATCTGATGTATTTGTTTAACAGAACACTTCCTCGTTTTTCTTTTATCTGCACAACCCCATGTGTGCTCTGAGTCAGCCACAAATCTTTTAACAGTACGATGATCATGCTTACGTTTTCGTGAAATATTATTATTATTATTGATTATTATTATTGATTTATAAAGCGCCAACATATTCTGTGGCGCTGTACAAAGTAAGAAACAAACATGGGGTACATAATAATACAGACAATGGGGTACACCAATATACAAGATACATAATTAGTGACAAAATACAAAATATAGAATTGGTAATGACAGTGATAAAAGTAACATGATGAATAAAATGTATAATGATTTCCAAGACACAAAAGGGGGAGAGAGCCCTGCCCTTGCGAGCTTACAACCTAAAGGGAATGGGGGGAAACAAGAGGAGGGGTAGTATGCAACAAATATATAGAGGCTGTGTGTTGTAGGATACCTAGTAGGAGTGCAATTTGGTCTTAGGACAAAGGGAAGTGGCCTAAGGTAGCACATATGCTTGTCGGAACAATTGTATTTTTAGAGAGCGTTTAAAGGTAACAAAAGTTGTCGAGTGACGGATGTGTTGTGGGAGGGCATTCCAGAGGAGGGGCGAAGCGCGTGCGAAATCTTGTAAACGTGAATGTGCTGTGCTGCGTAATATGTTGGTGCTTTATAAATACAATAAATAATAATAATGTGAGGAGGTGAATCTAGAGGAGGACAACAGAAGATCATGTGCAGATCTGAGATTGCGATTGGGTTTGTATCTGGAAATTAATGAGGATATGTACCGGGTAGAGAGATTGTGGAGCGCTTTGTAGGTTAGGATTAGGAGTTTGAACTGGATCCTCTGGTTAATTGGCAGCCAGTGAAGAGCTTGACAAAGAGGAGCAGCAGAGGAAAATCGAGAAGAAAGATGAATGAGACGAACAGCTTAGTTCAGTACCGACTGTTAGAAGGTAGTCCAGGTTTTCATACATTGTCCAAGGCATTCAACTATTTCACACTTATCGGCAGCATAGAGACCATTTTTCTTTCTCATATTGCTTAAAAATAGTGGTCTAAATGTGGAACACCCTTTTTTTATTAGTTTTTCCTTTAATCTGGCTCACTTGGCAAACTAGTTATCAGAGGTGTCCGAGATTGATTTCAGTGATCAAAAGAGCCCTGAGACAAAATACCATGAATGAGTTTAACTTTAACTCACTGCTCATACAATTCTATGGGCCTTTTCACAGTACTGTGTTGTAGCTGATGACATTATTTTAACTCGCTGACTGCAAGCTTTGTATGAAAGTCCAGTCTCCATTGCAGTTCACACACAATAATTATAACGCAAGCATTATGCAACTGACCACTGTGAATCCAGCCTTATGTTAATTATCTTGGTTTATGCATCAGGAACACTTCTTAAATGTATAAACTGCTGTATATTGGTATGTAGCCCTGCCCTCCTAGTGATGTCACAACCTAGGCTGTTTAGCTATGCAAATTTTCCCAAAGCATTCTGTGAGACCAGGTATTATTTCTATTGGCTTCGGGAAAAGAGAGTACACAAAGACTCCGCAGAGATGTACCTGACAGCAGTCGCCACCTATGATACATTTCAGTATGTAAATCAGGGTGAGGAAATATTTTACAATGGAAAAACACTGACTAAATAATTGATAAAGTATTATTGTAAAAAAATAAGAAATGTTGTTGATTACATCATTTTCAGTGCAGTAGCTTTTTAATGTGTATGTCCACTTTTATGGAAAAAATGGTTTTGTATATTGCATTGGTAATTAAACACTAGTTCACCCTAATACTCTTAGCCATAGAGCATGTCCTTTTCTTTTCCTAGGCCCATTACCTGCAGCATATTTATAGTTAAAGTTACAGTTTTAGTTATTACCACACAAATAACTACACAGTTTCTCAGTGATGATTTCCCAACCAGTAAGAAATCCCACCTCTGGTCGTTCATCAATTTCCTCTGTATCCACCAAATCTCACGTCTATTTCGAATGTAAATACGGTATCACTTCCTATCCTAAAGTGCCGTAAAAACATGATCTTACATAATACTGCTTAACTGAGACTCGAAGTCAAAATGGCTCTAAGCAAGGTTCTCTTCCCTGCGAGAACCCACTTTAACCCTCCGCACCAACCATCTGCCCTGTCAATCAGGAGTTAGGAATGTGTTCGTAACGAGGTTATAAGATAGTCTCAAGAAGTATGACCGTTGTAGATCTATATGTTCCACTTTCGGCACACATTTACAACTGTACCTTGGTATGCTTATTTATACTTTGACTGTTCATACAACTTTATGAATGTTTATCCATCTTTTACATTGTTCAATTTCCATGACATTGTACTTCTGTTTTTGAACTTCATCTAAATATCGGTGTTTACCTACTCTGTATGCAAATTGTTCAAAACTTCAATAAAAAAAAATTATTAAATAAAAAAAAAAAACACTTGTTCACCCTTCAGGGTTTTTTATTGTTATTAAAGCGATATCGTCACCATAAAAATCAAATTTCAACAGCAACTGGTCTGAGTGTATTAAGTGATAAAGATGCTAATCCTGCATTCAAAACTTTCAAAACTTTTTCTGCTGTTATGATTAGGAGTTATCACATACTTAAGGAGCACTGGCTCTTTAGTAGTCGTGCCAAAGAATTGCATGCTGGGGGTTCTTTTTATCTATAATCTATTCCTCCTCTTCCCTTTATTTTCCTGCCAGCTGCTTTTCTGAAACCTAATCCCCTACTCACTTGTGTTTACAAGCAAGGCTGAGGCGACTCAGCGATTGGAGGAGACAAGAAAAAAAGTAAAGGGCAGAAATGACACCACGAGTTAGCCTTAACTGTGGGCAAAAGACATGGCCCCCACCAGGAACAGAATCCTCATAATTTACTATATAACATTCACTGAAATCAAAACGGGGACAGTAAAATACATGTGTTATGTAAGTAGATCAAGAATTTATCTACTTATATATGTGTTTTTTTCCCTGGCATAGTATGGCTGATCCTACTGCTTTAACCTCCCTGGCGGTAAGCCCGAGCTGAGCTCGGGCTATGCCGCGCAGGGGGAGATCTCAGCCCCTGGTGGGGCGATTTTTAATCTGTAAATTGCTGTGCGCGCAGCCAGCACTTTGCTAGCCGCGCGCACAGCTTGATCGCCGCCGCTCTGCGGCGATCGGCCGCACGCAGCGGCGAAAGAGGGCCCCCCCCCCGCCAGAGCCCTGCGCTGCCCGGACCAATGAGTTCCGGGCAGCGCTATGGGCTGGATCGGAGGTGTCTGACGTCAGGACGTCGGCTGACGTCCATGACGTCATCCCGATCGTCGCCATGGCGACAGGAGAAGCCAAACAGGGGAACGCGTTGTATACGCGTTCCCCTGTTTGCTATAGATGCCGGCGACGATCGCACTAGAGGGACACATGCGCCCTCTAGTGGTGTTTCATGTAGCTACCACTCTGGTAGCTTTACATGAAACAAAAAAAAAAAATTTTAAAAAAAAGTTTTTTTTGCCAATTTGGCAAAAAAAATTAACCGCCAGGGAGGTTAAAGGTAAACAAGAGGGACCATGGCCTTACCCACACATTTTTTTTATTTGATGCAGCCAATCCAGAGAAATTATGTTTGAAAAAGTTTGTTATGTGATCCAGAGATCCTGTCAGAAAAGTGAGTGTCCAAGGAGTTTGAAAAAAAAAGATCCACTTACCTGGGGCTTCCTCCAGCACGTGGCAGCCGTCCTGTGCCCTCGCTCCGGAGGCTCCCGGTCTTCTCCACTGCAGAACCCGACCTCGTCAGGTCGGGTTCCGGGTCAGCGTCTCTGCGCTCCACGGCGCGGGTCACGTGGTCTGGCCGACGTTATCAGAACTGTACAGCGCAGGCGCATAACTACTGCGCCTGCGCAGTACCGTCCTGATGACGTCGGCCAGACCACGTAACCCGCATCGTGGAGCGCAGAAGAGGGCAACCCGGAACCGCAGCTGAGAAGACCGGGAGCCTCCGGAGCTGTGGCGAGGGCACAGGACAGCTGCCACGTGCTGGAGGAAGCCCCAGGTAAGTGGATCTTTTTTATTTTTAAACTCCTTGGATGTTTCCTTTAAGTGGGGATGTCTACTTGCCTGGTAGGCATGCAGTGAGCTGAAGTTGCATGGGAGTCCTGTTATCCTATATATGTGCATAAGCCTGGGCAGATTTCACAAGTTCTCCACACAGGACATGTAATTAGAAAAGCATAGCGCCAGTCACCTGACCCCATACACTTTTGTCTGCTTCTGAATCATTAAAGGATACTCGAGGTGACATGATGAGATAAACATGGGTATGTACAGTGCCAACTACACAAATAACTAGGCTGTGTTCCTTTTTTTCTTTCTCTGTCTGAAAGGGTTCAATATCAGGTATGTAAATGGCTGACTCAGTGCTGACTCAGACTCACTCATAAGAAATTCCAACTATAAAACAGTTTCCTAGCAGAAAATGGCTTCTGAGAGCAGGAAAGAGATAAACAGGGTCAATAGTTCATAGATTTTAGCTCTGGCATACTTCAATGAATGTGTCATTGAGCAAAAACAATAAAACAGTTAAAACTTAAAAAGTAGATTTAAACATAAAATAAAACTGTTATATCTTAAAAAGTCATTTTCAGGAGAAGGAAGATAGATGCAGCTGTTGAGTTCATTTGTTTATTTTAGCCTCGGGTGTCCTTTAACTCTTTGTGCTCTGCAGAGTCATATCATTTTCCTATGCACTTCCTCCCTGCTCAGTGTTTCAAAAAGCTTCCACCCCTTTCCACACTCCTAAGGGCCCTTTCACACAGGCAGCTGCCAAGTGGTGACGCTTATCAGTTGCTCTCCCCACCCACCAGCCAGTCGCTTGTTAGCACTCGGTACCGGCGCTGTACAGGCACGCCCCCCCCCCTACAGAGTAAGATCTAAGCGCTGCCGCAGCCAAACTCAGACTCAACATGTTGCGTACTTCTGCCACCCAGTAACGTCACCGCTTGTCAACGCTTGACATGCGTGGTGTTACAACCGATGCAATTCGGCTGCATTTAAATTGCACCTGAATTGCACTGGCGGGTGGCAGATGGGAGGCTGAACTGCTCAGGCAAACGCACAGCTCAGCCCCCTGTAACGATTGGTGTCAGCACACAGAGAACTCTGATTATTGGTGATCTGCAGTATCACCAATAATACAGATGCTATACCTGATTATGTGGTGATCTGCAGAATCACCAATAATACTAGTATAGCCTGACACTGGACAACAGAAGAGGAATAGTGTTTAGTGTAACAGTAATACGGATGAGAGAGTTCACCCGAGGAGCGGGTGACTCAGATTGTACTGCAGCCGGTACTCACCTTATGAGTGGATGAGACAGACCGTGCTACAGCCAATTGGCATATAAATACTACAACAATGAGAAGGAACACAATAATGCTGTACAGCTGACCACCTGTGGAGCAAGTGATTCAGACTGTACTGCAACCAGGTAGTGTTTGGTGCACAGTATAAGGGGGAGCAATCCTAGTGATGCTTGACTAAGGATCCCCTAAAGAACAGGTGGTACAGACTGTGTTGCAGCCTAGGAGTAGTTGATACAGTTGGTGCTGCAACCTAAGTGACACATGTACTGCCGCCTAAGAGCGAGTGATACAGACAGTACTGCAGCCTATGAATACCTGAAGGCAGGTATCACAACTAAGCATCAGTATCCTACACCTGAGAGGTAGGTGTAAGCAACTAATTTCCCTCACCAGTGTCAGGGCCCACTGATGCGGGTAGCGAGGTCAGACAGACAGAGTTTGGCAACGAGCGGACAGATACAGTACAGAAACGGAAGACTGATTCAACGTCAAGGACAAGCAGGGTTGGCAACGTGAATCAGATAGGCTGAGGTACAGATTCGACAAACGGAAGAATAGAGCAAGAAAAAGGTCATAACAGATAAACAATGCAATAGTACTTTAAAGCTATCAACAGAATCTGACTAAGTGTGGATCCCCAGCTCCGGCCGGTTCTAGCACACTTTGGGATCTGACTAGGGTCTGAGCGCTAACACACTATAGCATTCGCAACAGCAAACGCGGAACTACTGACAGACCTGCTCTATATATAGTCAACATGCTCCATAGCGCCGCCCCAGTCACTCAGCCAATCCGGATGCTAGCTGGAATCAGCTGACCGCATGATCAGCTGACTCCCCTCTTAGCTGCATAAAGGTCCTGTCGCTCTGCTCGCGCGCGCGTAGCCCTTAACCTGTGAGCAATGGAAGGACCCTGAGCACATACCCGCGCGGCAGAGGCCGCCGGTTGACACGCGGAGATAGCCGCCGTGCCGCTTGACTCAGCGGCGGCATCTCCACTATTCCTTACACCCCCCTTCTGAAAGTGGCCTTAGACGCTGTGTTAGTAAAGACTACCACTTATAATCCTGATCTACGTGAAACAATATGCCACTACTTACTGCTTTTTATTTAAATGTTTTTAACCACACTGGGGAGGTTATGCCTTGTAATGCTGGGAATACATGGGTCGTTTTTTAGCTGAATAGATGGTTATATAGATCATTTCTGACATGTTCGATCACCTTTCGATCATTTTGCCACTCGATTTGTCATTGAAGTGAATTGAAAAAGATAAGAAAAACGAGCCGAAGATAAGAGAATCAAGTGGAGATCGAGCGGCAAAAACGATCAGGCGCAGAATCGAGCGCCAGAAACGACCCATGTATTCACAGAAGAGGAATTGGACAACAAGATAAGACTTTGCTGAGCTGCAGTGCTGGCAAACAGTTAATCTCTGAGCAGCAGAGAGAGGACCTAGTCAGCTCTCTATACTCACAGGAAAAGAATTGAGCCAGTTTCCACTAGGAGCAGGTTTTCTTTTCGGCCCTGGCTTCTGTTCTGGTGCACAGTCGCAGCCCTAATCACTAAGCCATGCCATGCACAGATATATGAATTTGACTGCTTGCAGCATAAAACTGCAGCATGCCTTCCAGATTTTCACCGTGGTGCGATCTGGGAGGCAAGCCACTAGATAGATGGGCAGTGTTTCCCCGCAACTTTCCTATGTGGGGAAATGCTGCAGTTTCTACTTGGATTTGTGGAAATAGGGCATTATATCATAAACCAGAAACTGCGCCAGCCAAATGTAGAATTATCTAAATGAGTATTCGCTACCACAAGTCCTGTATCAAAAGTCCAACGTTGTTGTGACAGCGCTCCTCTGACGACCTAAACAAACAAACACAGTCGCCTATAGTGCATTAGTGTTATACAAGTCAGCGATATAGCAATACACTCCACCCCACACGTGCATAGGTGACAACAGTGAGTTCCACTCTCAGTGAAATATAGCCCCTTTGGTATAGCAGCTCACCAGATGGACACCACCTCAGATTCCAGGTGGGTCTAATGCGTGGCCTTCAAGCGGCTAACTATAGATCACAGCCTCCACACTTCAATGTAAGCAGCCTCCACACTTTGTTTGGTAGTAGAAAAAGGCTCCAGGTTTAATTGCACATATTGCACATATCCACATGTAAAACAATATAAAATACACATAGCGTAATCCAATTTTAAAAAACAAAAATGGCCCGCGCAATATAGCGCACTCACTCAGGTAGATGTATCATAGGCATATCGGGCATCAGCCCACCAATAACGCTCTCCTTGTTTACAGCGGCACCGGCGTCCCGACTCTCCGCTTTCCTTCAAAGTATGCGTCCGAATTCCCCGCTACCCTAGTGACGTCAGCGCTCCTAGGTCCGCCCTAGGAGCGCTGACGTCACTAGGGTAGCGGGGAATTCGGACGCATACTTTGAAGGAAAGCGGAGAGTCGGGACGCCGGTGCCGCTGTAAACAAGGCTGTAAACGAGAGCGTTATTGGTGGGCTGATGCCCGATATGCCTATGATACATCTACCTGAGTGAGTGCGCTATATTGCGCGGGCCATTTTTGTTTTTTAAAATTGGATTACGCTATGTGTATTTTATATTGTTTTACATGTGGATATGTGCAATATGTGCAATTAAACCTGGAGCCTTTTTCTACTACCAAACAAAGTGTGGAGGCTGCTTACATTGAAGTGTGGAGGCTGTGATCTATAGTTAGCCGCTTGAAGGCCACGCATTAGACCCACCTGGAATCTGAGGTGGTGTCCATCTGGTGAGCTGCTATACCAAAGGGGCTATATTTCACTGAGAGTGGAACTCACTGTTGTCACCTATGCACGTGTGGGGTGGAGTGTATTGCTATATCGCTGACTTGTATAACACTAATGCACTATAGGCGACTGTGTTTGTTTGTTTAGGTCGTCAGAGGAGCGCTGTCACAACAACGTTGGAAATAGGGCATTGCTGGTGTGCCCTGCCACCCCCTCCCTGACCAACCTGACTACTGCATGTGAGTGATGATGAGTGTAAGGCGAGAAATTTGCTTCACTGGTAGACAACTGCTACTTTCTGCTTTATATATGTGAGATTGTAGTTTACCTTTATTTGCAAATTGCTTTGAGAAGTACTGCATAATTCATTCTGTTTCTCTTTACCAGGAGGGTGAAAAATCTCAGAGCACTATGATAACGTTAATCCACCGACACACTCAGACTATCACTAATCTGGAAAAACAGCTGTCTGTGCTCAAAGAGGAGTATAAGGTGACATGTTTCATTTACATTTCATGTTTTAAACACTTGATGAACAAGTTTAGTAACTGCAAGCAGTCTTAAGCTTTCTCATTGGGAAGTTGCGGTATGTTCCCTGTAAAAAAACAGGATTGCAAAGGAAGGAAAAAGTCACATTGCAACGCAAACAGTGAAGCATGCAGCAAATAGAAAGTATGCTTTACTGCAAATGTTAACACATGCCTTATGCGGCACTGCACTGCATGCATAGTGTTATGCAAATAGCAGTTTCTTCACACCGCACTGCTAATGTGCCAATGTGAACCTGTCATTAGCAATGCGATTATATTGTTTGCTGCAACATACCGTTGTCTAAGTAGCCTTAAGGTGGCCATACATGATAAAAATGAAATGGTTGATTTCCCTTTTTTTCGATTAATACGATTGATTGTATAGAAGAATAATGTGCACCACCTACCACTACTATCTACTGCTGCTATCTTGACTTACTGCTGCTACCTAGCAAAACTCCTCCACTGGTAACTGCTAACCCCAGCGCAAATCATTACCGCTAAACGGAAATCACTGCTGATACCACTCTGCCCCTGGATTCATTGATGCTGTCGCTAACTGTAGTAACTGGAGTTCAGCTATCCTATTGCTGAACTCCTGCGGATAAATTACCCAGCTGGCACCGCCATAGTCACAATTTAAATTGTGGTCTTTGGAGGCATACAAACTAGCAGACATGCACCATGCACCCAATTTAACTGTTCAATTTTTCTCTGTAGAGCTATTTTTAATGCATTGCAGTAAATAAAAGTACAAAGCTGTCTGATAGAAGTTCTCCATTACTGTGTCTGTGGTAAGTAAATTGGCACGTCTTTCCAATAGGGATACAGACAACAACAAGTAAAACCGTGGAACAAGCTGCAATAATTTGTACTACATCAAAAACGAAATTAACTTTTTGGATGGAGTTTGCCTTTAATTAGAGCTATTTTAACCTCCTTGAGACCGCCTAACGCCAATTGGTGGTCGCAAGGTGGCAGCCTCAGGACCGCTCATTGCCAATTGGCATGAACTGCTAGGAGAGTGTTTTGCTGGGGATCGCGCGCGCGAAACCGCTTTTTACATTGTACAGTGTAGTGCTGCGATCTACAGCAGCGCTGTACTGGGGAAAGCCGTGTCACTCAGCTGTCCCCTAGAGAGGCTCAGGAGCAATCGGCTCTCATAGGCTGATGCCTGTGACAGCCGATCGCTGTTGTTGTCTGGTGGGGGGGAGGGAGGGAGGGGGAAAAATATATTAAAAAAACAGACATTTATTTAATAAAAATAAGCAAATACACAAATAAAAAAACATCGCAGGAGCAATCAGAGCCCACCAACAGAAATCTCTGTTAGTGGGCAGAAAAGAAGGGGAGGAATCACTTGTGTACTGAATTGTATGGCCCTGCAGCGAGCCCTTAAAGCTGCAGTGGCCTAAATTGTAAAAAAAAATAGCCTGGTCACTAGGGGGTGTAAGCCTATGGTTCTGAAGTGGTTAAGAGTCGAGGTTAGTGCTAAAATTACTGAAATGATTAGGGTCCTTTTAATTAGAGATAATTTTAAATGTGCCCTGTTTTTAAATTGTTCTTTAACCACTTTATTCACCACTACAGTATATCTACGTCCTCTATGACTTTATCTAAGCCACGGAGACGTAGATATAAGTCGTGCAGCTGCAGCACAGCTGTGCACTATCTGCTGCAGCACTAATTGGTGAAAGGGAATATATGTTCCCTGAGCCAATAAGATTGACTTTTACCATTAAAAATACTTTTATTTCATCAGTTCATAGTGAAAAATACATGCTGTAACATTATTTCAGAATCAAATATCTTTACCATAAATTGTGACAGGAACGTAATTTAAGTTTTGTGATAAACAGTAGAAATAACCAATCAAAATTTCTGTTTTTATTTACAATAGCACTTTTTATTTTTAAACTGGAATTGGTAAATCTGAGAATAATGTGTTTTCTTTATTTTTCTCCTTTTTTTCCTATTAAAATGCATAGAAAACAAAATTGTTCAAGGGAAAAAATGAAATACAATGAAAGCCTAGTTAGTCTTGAAAAAAACAATATATACAGTGGGTTGCAAAAGTATTCGGCCCCCTTGAAGTTTTCCACATTTTGTCACATTACTGCCACAAACATGCATCAATTTTGTTGGAATTCCAAGTGAAAGACCAATACAAAGTGGTGTACATGTGAGAAGTGGATCGAAAATCATACATCATTCCAAACATTTTTTACAAATCAATAACTGCAAAGTGGGATGTGCGGAATTATTCGGCCCCCTGAGTCAATACTTTGTAGAACCACCTTTTGCTGCAATTACAGCTGCCAGTCTTTTAGGGTATGTCTCTACCAGCTTTGCACATCTAGAGACTGAAATCCTTGCCCATTCTTCTTTGCAAAACAGCTCCAGCTCAGTCAGATTAGATGGGCATCGTTTGTGAACAGCAGTTTTCAGATCTTGCCACAGATTCTCGATTGGATTTAGATCTGGACTTTGACTGGGCCATTCTAACACATAGATATGTTTTGTTTTAAACCATTCCATTGTTGCCCTGGCTTTATGTTTAGGGTCATTGTCCTGCTGGAAGGTGAACATCCGCCCCAGTCTCCAGTTTTTTGCAGTCTCCAAGAGGTTTTCTTCCAAGTTTGCCCTGTATTTGGCTCCATCCATCTTCCCATCAACTCTGACCAGCTTCCCTGTCCCTGCTGAAGAGATGCACCCCCCGAGCATGATGCTGCCACCACCATATTTGACAGTGGGGATGGTGTGTTCAGAGTGATGTGCAGTGTTAGTTTTCCGCCACACATAGCGTTTTGCATTTTAGCCAAAAAGTTCCATTTTGGTCTCATCTAACCAGAGCACCTTCTTCCACATGGTTGCTGTGTCCCCCACATGGCTTGTGGCAAACTGCAAACGGGACTTCTTATGCTTTCTGTTAACAATGCCTTTCTTCTTGCCACTCTTCCATAAAGGCGAACTTTGTACAGTGCATGACTAATAGTTGTCCTATGGACAGAGTCTCCCACCTGAGCTGTAGATCTCTGCAGCTCGTCCAGAGTCACCATGGGCCTCTTGACTGCATTTCTGATCAGCTTTTTCCTTGTTCGGCCTGTGAGTTAAGGTGGATGGCCTTGTCTTGGTAGGTTTACAGTTGTGCCATACTCCTTCCATTTCTGAATGATCGCTTGAACAGTGCTCCGTGGGATGTTCAAGGCTTTGGAAATCTTTTAGTAGCCTAAGCCTGCTTTACATTTCTCAATAACTTGATCCCTGACCTGTCTGGTGTGTTCTTTGGACTTCACAATGTTTTTGCTCCCAATATTCTCTTAGACAACCTCTGAGGCCCTCACAGAGCACCTGTATTTGTACTGACATTAGATTACACACAGGTGCACTCTATTTAGTCATTAGCACTCATCAGGCAATGTCTATAGGCAACTGACTGCACTTAGATCAAAGGGGGCCGAATAATTATGCATACACCACTTTGCAGTTATTTATTTGTAAAAAAAAATGTTTGTAATGATGTATGATTTTCGATCCACTTCTCACATGTACACCACTTTGTATTGGTCTTTCACGTGGAATTCCAATAAAATTGATGCATGTTTGTGGCAGTAATATGAAAAAATGTGGAAAACTTCAAGGGGGCCGAAAACTTTTGCAACCCACTGTATTTCATTTACATGTGGGTAAATATTCATGGTGGAAATAAAAGTTGCCAATTGCTTATTGGGGTATGCTACAGACCACCTCTTATTAATGAAGCTGCAGAACTGCGATTACTACAGCAGATTGAAAAAGCTGCAAGTAAAAATGAGGTCATAATTATGGGCGACTTCAACTTTCCAGACATTGACTGGGGTATTGAGGCTACCCATTCTGGTAAAAGCAGCAGATTTCTGGCAGCACTACAGGACAATTACTTGACTCAAATGGTAACGGAACCAACTAGGGGGAATGCGTTACTGGATCTGATCATTTCTAATAGACCAGATAATGTATCAAATGTGCAGGTTCAAGAACATTTGGGAAATAGTGATCACAACATGATAACGTTTGATCTGGTGACTGATAGGCCACGGGGCAGCGGGACCACTAAAACTATGAATTTTAGAAAATCAAAGTTCAATCAAATTAGGCAGGCACTAAGTTTGGTGAACTGGGATAATGTACTACAAGGGAAGGACACTGAAGGGAAATGGCAAGCTTTTAAACGTATTCTCAATCAATATTGTAGTATGTATATCCCATATGGAAACAAAATGTCTAGGAATAAAAAAAGGCCTCTATGGATGAATAGAAAGGTTAGGGATAAAATGAAGAGGAAAAAGAATGCCTATAAGGTCCTAAAACAAGAGGGGACTGAGGCTGCACTAAGCAAATATAAGGAGTGCAATAAAAATTGTAAAAAAGAAATTAGGCTGGCAAAGATCGAAGCTGAAAATCAAATCGCTAGGGATATCAAATCTAACCCAAAAAAGTTTTACAAGTACATCAACTCTAAAAAAAGAAAGGTTGACTGTATAGGAATCCTAAAGGATGAGGGTGGGAACTCAATGGTGGATAACCAAGGTAAGGCAGAGTTATTAAATGCTTTCTTTGCTTCTGTCTTCACAAAGGAAACAGCACTGTTGCAAATTACAGAGGCAGAAGAGTCTCAATCTTCTAACTGTAATATTAAATACTTAACGCAGAAAGAAGTAAAGGCAAGACTAAATAAATTAAAAATAGACAAGGCACCTGGCCCGGATGGCATGCATCCTCGGGTCCTAAGAGAATTAAGTTCAGTTATAGCTAAGCCCCTTTATCTTATCTTTTGTGACTCTCTTGCAACTAGCAGAGTCCCAGTGGATTGGCGTACAGCCCACGTTTTCCCATTATTTAAGAAGGGCAAAAAATCTGATCCAGGAAATTATAGACCTGTAAGCTTAACATCAGTTGTATGCAAACTATTTGAGGGGTTACTAAGAGGTACTATACATGACTTCATAGTAGAAAATAATCTTATTTCTCAGCATCAACATGGGTTTACTAAAGACAGGTCCTGTTTGACTAACATGCTCAGCTTTTATGAGGTAGTGAATGCTAATATGGATATTGGGAATGCTGTAGATGTGATATACTTGGACTTTGCAAAGGCCTTCGACACTGTTCCCCACAGAAGTCTGGTGCAAAAGTTGAGGATGCAAGGACTGGGGAAGAGTTTGTGTGCATGGATAGGGAACTGGCTAATGGACAGAAAACAAAGAGTTGTGGTCAATGGATCGTACTCAAAATGGGAGACTGTTAGCAGTGGGGTCCCACAGGGGTCTGTACTGGGTCCAGTGCTCTTCAATTTATTTATTAATGACCTAGTAGATGCAGTAGTGAGTAATGTTGCTATTTTTGCAGATGATACAAAATTGTGCAGAATCATCAACTCTCAGGAAGATAGTGTCATATTGCAACAGGATCTGGATAGGATGGCTATATGGGCACATACATGGCAGATGAAATTCAATGTTGACAAAT
The DNA here is from genome assembly GCF_040937935.1 of Hyperolius riggenbachi. Classification (NCBI taxonomy): domain Eukaryota; kingdom Metazoa; phylum Chordata; class Amphibia; order Anura; family Hyperoliidae; genus Hyperolius; species Hyperolius riggenbachi. The sequence continues at coordinate 90,483,260 of NC_090656.1, forward strand.
GTAAAGTCATGCATTTTGGTCGTACCAATGGTCTAGCACCATACAAAATAAATGGGATACAGTTGGGAACATCAAACTTGGAGAAGGACTTAGGAGTACTCATCGACAACAAGTTAAATAATCGTACTCAATGCCAAGCCGCTGCAGCTAAAGCGAACAAAATTTTGGGATGCATTAAAAGGGAAATAAAACTCGAGATGCTAGCATAATATTGCCCCTGTTTAACTCTCTAGTAAGGCCACATCTGGAATATGGAATTCAGTTCTGGGCACCACATTACAAAAAAGATATTGCAGTTTTAGAGCAGGTGCAGAGACGAGCTACAAAATTGATACGTGGGATGGAAGGTCTCGCTTACCAAGAAAGGTTAGATAAACTGGGTTTATTTAGTCTAGAGAAAAGACGCCTTAGAGGAGATCTAATTAACATGTATAAATACATCAGAGGGCAATATAATAGCTTGGCGGATGAGCTTTTTGTCCCTAGGCCTTCTCAAAGGACTAGAGGACATGAGCTGCGCATGGAGGAAAAACGTTTTAGCCATTTATTTAGGAAAGGGTTCTTTACAGTAAGAGTGATTAAGATGTGGAATGCATTGCCACAGGAAGTCGTTATGGCAAACTCTATACCTGCATTTAAAGGGGGCTTAGATGCTTTCCTTGCGTTGAAAGACATCCATGGCTACAATTACTAGGTTATGCCTAATGATGTTGATCCAGGGATTTTATCTGATTGCCATCTGGAGTCAGGAAGGAATTTTTCCCTTTTGGGGCTAATTGGACCATGCCTTGTGGGGTTTTTTTCGCCTTCCTCTGGATCAACAGGGGTATGTGGGGGACGGGCTGGAGTTGTACTTTGTACTGGTTGAACTCGATGGACGTATGTCTTTTTTCAACCAAAATAACTATATGTAACTATGTAACTACTATGTCATAAGTAGGGATAATGTTACTGCTGATTAAATAGGGACATAGCTAAAATGTCAAAACTGCTCTGGTCTACAGGGGAAACAAAAGTCTGGATGCGAAGTGGTTAATGAATTAGGCACTAAGTGTAATGCTGGGCATACACGAGTCGACCCGGCGGCTCGATTAGCCGCCGGATGGACCCCCGCTGCGTCCCCGCTCGTCCCCGCGGGCGGCCGGATCGATTCCTGCTCGTCCCCGCGGGCGCTCCTTATCTTCCGCTCGATTCCCTGCTATTGTCCGCCCGCGTGGATCGAGCGGGGTATCGATCCGGCGGGTCATCGGACCTGTCGGAAATGATCAATCGAGCCATCAGCAGCTCGATTGATAAGGGCCCAGCATTAGGGGTAAAGTGAACTTGTGTCCCACTCTTTATGGGATGAGACTCAGGCCTGAGCTGTAAATTGCTTCCACCCTTTACTCCCTTAGCAGGTTGCTTCCATTCGCCAAATATCCAATTGCATAGCGGGCAGCCCCATCTTCCGCACATTACCAGTATTTATATGGGCACCCATGGTGGCGCCCAAACTTCTGCTGTGCTTTGGCACCCTCTTTTCCTGCTTCCCTTCTAGCTGCCTCTACCTTGTAGGCCTCCCAGTCTAGGTCAACTATAGCCCCTCCCATATCCGCATTGCGAATAACTATATTCTTGTTATCTTGGAGAGAAATAAGGGCAATTCGCTACACATGGGACAAATTTGAGCCAATTATCCCAGAGAAATTTGATTCCAAATTTACCAAGTCTACCTCCACCGTCACCATCTCTTATCATGTATATTGGTGACAGGATTAGTGGGCAACAGTCTAGTGACAGCTGGCCAGTAGGAGTAACTTAGAAAGGGAGGAAGGGGCGGACACAACTTGGAACTCAAGCCTGGGTCACACCTAACAGCTGGACACAGGTTCAGTTTAATGTTAGGATTAGGGTCAGTGTAAAGGTTGAGGCTACTGTCAAATCTTTTTTTAACAGTTTAAGTTAGGGTTAGGCTTGAGTCTTTATTAAGCACTCTTTTCACTTTTTCTGTAGTGATATCCATGCAGCAAAAACTATCAGCATTCAGCAATAAGATGCTGCACCGACTTAGGCAGCAAGGTGTATAACCAGTCCGACTGTGCTGAAGTAATGTGTGTAACCAGTCAGACTGTGCTGAAGTAATGTGTATAACCAGTCAGACTGTGCTGAAGTAATGTGTATAACCAGTCAGACTGTGCTGAAGTAATGTGTATAACCAGTCAGACTGTGCTGAAGTAATGTGTATAACCAGTCAGACTGTGCTGAAGTAATGTGTGTAACCAGTCAGACTGTGCTGAAGTAATGTGTATAACCAGTCAGACTGTGCTGAAGTAATGTGTATAACCAGTCAGACTGTGCTGAAGTAATGTGTGTAACCAGTCAGACTGTGCTGAAGTAATGTGTATAACCAGTCAGACTGTGCTGAAGTAATGTGTATAACCAGTCAGACTATGCTGAAGTAATGTGTATAACCAGTCAGACTGTGCTGAAGTAATGTGTGTAACCAGTCAGAATGTGCTGAAGTAATGTGTATAACCAGTCAGACTGTGCTGAAGTATTGTGTATAACCAGTCAGAGTGTGCTGAAGTAATGTGTATAACCAGTCAGACTGTGCTGAAGTAATGTGTGTAGCCAGTCAGACTGTGCCGAAGTAATGTGTATAACCAGCCAGACTGTGCTGAAGTAATGTGTATAACCAGTCAGACTGTGCTGAAGTAATGTGTATAACCAGTCAGACTGTGCTGAAGTAATGTGTGTAACCAGTCAGACTGTGCTGAAGTAATGTGTATAACCAGTCAGACTGTGCTGAAGTAATGTGTATAACCAGTCAGACTGTGCTGAAGTAATGTGTATAACCAGTCAGACTGTGCTGAAGTAATGTGTGTAACCAGTCAGACTGTGCTGAAGTAATGTGTATAACCAGTCAGACTGTGCTGAAGTAATGTGTATAACCAGTCAGACTGTGCTGAAGTAATTAATGTGTGTAACCAGTCAGACTGTGCTGAAGTAATGTCTATAACCAGTCAGACTGTGCTGAAGAAATGTGTGTAACCAGTCAGACGGTGCTGAAATAATGTGTATAACCAGTCAGACTGTGCTGAAGCAATATGTGTAACCAGTCAGACTGTGCTGAAGTAATGTGTATAACCAGTCAGACTGTGCTGAAGCAATATGTATAACCAGTCAGACTGTGCTGAAGTAATGTGTATAACCAGTCAGACTGTGCTGAAGTAATGTGTATAACCAGTCAGACTGTGCTGAAGTAATGTGTATAACCAGTCAGACTGTGCTGAAGCAATATGTATAACCAGTCAGACTGTGCTGAAGTAATGTGTATAACCAGTCAGACTGTGCTGAAGTAATGTGTATAACCAGTCAGACTGTGCTGAAGTAATGTGTATAACCAGTCAGACTGTGCTGAAGTAATGTGTATAACCAGTCAGACTGTGCTGTAGTAATGTGTATAACCAGTCAGACTGTGCTGAAGCAATATGTATAACCAGTCAGACTGTGCTGAAGTAATGTGTATAACCAGTCAGACTGTGCTGAAGTAATGTGTATAACCAGTCAGACTGTGCTGAAGTAATGTGTATAACCAGTCAGACGGTGCTGAAGTAATTAATGTGTGTAACCAGTCAGACTGTGCTGAAGCAATATGTGTAACCAGTCAGACTGTGCTGAAGTAATGTGTATAACCAGTCAGACTGTGCTGAAGCAATATGTATAACCAGTCAGACTGTGCTGAGGTTTAATGATTTTTATCAAGCTGTTTTTTGTCTCGTAAATCAGCCTTGAGAGCAAAATACGAACTTTACTAAACCAGTTTTATTCTTCTCAGGAAAAAGCCTCTTCATAATTTGCAGTCAAAAGTTGAAGTCGAGAGGAATTCTGTTACATTTTATAATTTCATCCTTGACTAGGCGCTCTGATGTGATTCCAAAAAAATAAAAGCAAAGGCTCATAAATAAAACTGATCCAATGCTTTGCCCATTGACAGCCATTGTCTGCAGAAGCTTGTGTTTACATCTCGCTGAGGCTGGAATGGCTTCATTGTCATGGAGGCAAGGCTGAGACTTAAAAAAAAGAAACTATGATTAAACTAAGAATTCCAGAAGAACTTGAATTGTGTGTGAACTGTTACTGTTGATTCATGCGGAATCACCTCAATTTATCAATATGACAGAGGCACTAGCGTTGAGTTAAGGCAGATAGAGTGTTCATCTTGGGTAATGGTAAAGCTTGAGGTACACTGATCTAAAAGCACCCTTGAATTGTGTTTTTTCGCATTCCATGTGCTTTGGAATGCAAATGTAAAACAGTATATTATTATAATTATTGATTTATGAAGCACCAACATCTTCTGCAGCACTGTATGAACAATTACACTCACCTAAAGGATTATTAGGAACACCTGTTCAATTTCTCATTAATGCAATTATCTAATCAACCAATCACATGGCAGTTGCTTCAATGCATTTAGGGGTGTGGTCCTGGTCAAGACAATGTCCTGAACTCCAAACTGAATGTCAGAATGGGAAAGAAAGGTGATTTAAGCAATTTTGAGCGTGGCATGGTTGTTGGTGCCAGACGGGCATTTCACAATCTGCTCAGTTACTGGGATTTTCACGCACAACCATTTCTAGGGTTTACAAAGAATGGTGTGAAAAGGGAAAAACATCCAGTATGCAGCAGTCCTGTGGGCGAAAATGTCTTGTTGATGCTAGAGGTCAGAGGAGAATGGGCTGACTGATTCAAGCTGATAGAAGAGCAAGGTTGGCTGAAATAACCACTTGTTACAACTGAGGTATGCAGCAAAGCATTTGTGAAGCCACAACACGCACAACCTTGAGGCGGATGGGCTACAACAGCAGAACACCCTACCAGGTACCACTCATCTGCACTACAAATAAGAAAAAGAGGCTACAATTTGCACGAGCTGACCAAAATTGGACAGTTGAAGACTGGAAAAATGTAGCCTGGTCTGATGAGTCTCGATAGAGTCAGAATTTGGCGTAAACAGAATGAGAACATGGATCCATCATGCCTTGTTACCACTGTGCAGGCTCGTGGTGGTGTAATGGTGTGGGGGATTTTTTCTTGCCACACTTTAGGCCCCTTAGTGCCAATTGGGCATCGTTTAAATGCCACGGGCTACCTGAGCATTGTTTCTGACCATGTCCATCCCTTCATGACCACCACGTACCCATTCTCTGATGGCTACTTCCAGCAGGATAATGCACCATGTCACAAAGCTTGAATCATTTCAAATTGGTTTCTTGAAAATGACAAGGAGTTCACTGTACTAAAATTGCCCCCCACAGTCACCAGATCTCAACCCAATAGAGCATCTTTGGGATGTGATGGAACGGGAGCTTCATGCCCTGGATGTGCATCCCACAAATCTCCATAAACTGCAAGATACTATCCTATCAATATGGGCCAACATTTCTAAAGAATGCTTTCAGCACCTTGTTGAATCAATGCCACATAGAATTAAGGCAGTTCTGAAGGCGAAAGGGGTTCAAACACCGTATTAGTATGGTGTTCCTAATAATCCTTTAGGTGAGTGTATATCACCAACAAGATACATGGGCAAACAAGAGCAGCATAAGTAAAGGCCCATACCCACCAGAAGATTTTCTTGTTGAATAGTTATCAACGAACAACCTTTTGGACAATATCGCATAACATTGTTTAACCAAAGTTTGTTAAACGATGTTCACCAACGGCCAATTACATGTGTTAATCGCTCACTTTGAACAACTGTCATGATGGATCCAATCATGGACAGTCATTTATTCGCACTCCATTGCCCCCCGTGCTAAATACCGCGATTGTTCAACATCACGTTCGTGCATGTCGTTTGTTCCCATGGTGCGCAGCATCTTTCGTGCATCGTTCCATGGGTCGTTCAATCCATCTTCCATGGTCTTTATGGTCGGTATTTAGGTTAATATGGAGTTTTACACCTCATAACGGTATACACAGTTCCAAATTATTATGCAAAAGATACAGTAGCAAGAAAAAGTATGTGAACCCATTGGAATTATATGGATTTTTGCACAAATGGGTCATAAAATGCAATCTGATCTTCATCTAAGTCACAACAATAGACAATCACAGTCTGCTTAAACTAATACCACACAAATACTTAAATGTTTGCATGTTTTTATTGAACACACCATGTAAACATTGTACTGTAGTTGCAGATCAGATTTGCACAACGGTCAGGAGTAACTCTTGACTATTTCTCTTTACAGAACCGTTTCAGTTCAGCAATATTCTCGGGATGTCTGGTGTAAATCGCTTTATTGAGTGCATGCCACAGCATCTCAATCTGGTTGAGGTCAGGACTCTGGCTGGGCCACTCCAGAAGGCATATTTCCTTCTGTTTAAGACATTCTGCTGTTGATTTATTTCTATGCTTTGGGTCATTCTCATGTTGTGTATAGTTTTAGAATAAAAATAACCATTGAATCCTTTAAGTCTTGCACCTGGTTTCTGCTTATCTGATCAATGCTTAGAACTCTACCCCAGGAGAGACATGCTACCAAAATGTCTAATCTTTTATAAATTGTTAATTTACTAGTTAGGTTGTATAATGACCATTTTTTTCCATTTAGGAGTAGCTAGGTGAAGTTTGTCTGCTCCCCATTTCATTTCGGACAGTGGTGGCAGCATTATCATCGATTTCCAGTGCAAAATCAATCATTTTATTTTACAGACTGTACATACAATCAAGATTGTATCATGTATGGGCCCAGCAACCAATCTTAATTGTTTACTACGCTCACAGTGAAATTGCCTCCAGGAGTCTCCAGTGAATGAGACCTGTATGGCAACTGTGGCCTAGTAAGACGAAATTGGCAGGTGGCTGTCACAATGATGTTTCAAATTACACATCAGCTATGTATGTATTTGTACTTGTGTTTTCTGGATGTCCTATTTGCACTGTGCGCCATACTACTCATGTATCTACGCTCCACTTTATTATCTGCACTGTGTACCATGTTATGGAAGATGTTGGCACTATACAAAAATAATAATAATTGTAGAGATGGCAGCTTGTTTTTTGGTACATCATAGTGGAGGGCTTTCAACAGTCTATATACACCAGTGTTTCACTGCATAGATAGGTCATATGACTATTATGCTTTGTATTCCTTTAATAGGCATTCTGCTATCATTTCTATTATTACTCATTGTTTTATATGATGTGCTGTTATTACGGTATTGCACGCTGATACACTTCAGCTATGCCAGCTCAGTGCCTCTTCTTATTTTATTTTTCCTCTCTTGGAACACATTAAAACTCATGCGGTGAATCTGAGTAATGGCAAGTGTTTTTATATCCTTTTATTGCCATTTCTTCCCTTGAAACTCCCACCGTTTTCCTGTTAGCTAAACTATAAGTACCTTTCCGTTAATTTATGAAAATGATTGTTGATGGCGCATTACCGCTGATCTGTGTGGCACTACTAGCATGTTCGAAACAAAGGTCCAAGCTACATAAAACACATCCAAATTCATTAATGTGGTATTGATTATTTTTTGGATAATTAATTTTATTGCAGACCCTTGAGAGAGATAATGAGCTTCAAAGGGCAAATGCAACAGAAAATGAGGAAAAGTTCCTCGCTCTTCAAAGTGAGCACAAGGAAGCGTTGAGATGCTGGAGGGAAGAGGTAAATAAACACTTTTCATGCAAGCATATTCTTTTTAATTACCTTGTGTTTATTGTGGAATAAAACACTGCATTTCATTGATGGCATTAATGGCTAAGCTGCTTTTGAAACACACTGAAGCTATCCAAGGATGGTAAAATGAACCTAAAGTGAATTATATCACAGTGAGATAAACACCTACTACCAGCCTTCACTAGCATTTCCCTGGGAACGGTACAGCTAATTTCAGCACAGTGCTACACGGATGAACTGGGCGCTGTCATTGACCATAATGTGAACTACGACTATATCGGCGCTCAGTGATTACTTTGGGCACCGGCCATTTCCAGCACTCGATTTAGAAAAAAAGGTAATTTAGTGCCAAATTATGTCACTTTCCCCCAGAGTTGCAACCACTCGGAGGGGGAATAGCATTATTGCCACCTCAGACTTTCAGCAGGCACAGGGGGAACCTCCTTTCTCCCTGCACCGAAATTTGGCCACAGCCCTTTTACATGTATGCCCTGAGAACCCATATTCTTTGCTTTTAAGATAGAGCTAAATTAAAAAAAAAGTGTCCATTCCATTCCATTGTTATCTTTGATCATATAAATAATTGTAGAATTTACCTGCCAACCCATTTTATGATATATGTCACCAGTGATCTTTAATAGTCTATAAAGCTACCCAAGTACTAAACTCTTTATAAAATAATCTCTCACATTTATAATGTTAAAAACAATATGTTTGCTCCATTTACTATTCATACATACACTCAAAAGAAACAAACTAAGTCACTCTGTCTCATATATACTTCAAACCCAATAATCCAGGGAATAAATAAAGTTTCTGCTCTTGTTATTATTGTTTTTGTTTTTTCCTAATTTCGTTAAAATTGGGTAATACTTTAACTATTTTATTTTATAGAAATAAAAAATGGTAGTATTACTATATCTAACTATGAAAAATCTCAAATCGTTTATATATAGGATGCAACTTTGGAGCCTTAGTAGGGTGTCTCCTAGGCCCCAGACTCCAGAGGACCTGCTCCTAGTTAAAATCAAAGTATATGCATATTTTATTCAATACGCTACCATGATTAATGTATAGATGTGAAAGTTCAAGTTCTTATAAAAGTCTGTCAAACATCATATGTATATGCACTCTTGGTCCAATATTTTGGAAAACATAATCTAAATGTATATGATCATTTCATGCATAAAACGACCATTGTTAATTTTCTTTATTGAAAAAACCCAATAAAAATTATTTGAAGATAATGGTCTATAAAGCAATACTTAAAATATGAGTATATGTAAAGAGAAGAACCGAGAGCCAGATATAGTGTAGTAGGTTATAACAATTGGTTATGTGAAAAGAGTATAATGATATACTCACAAACCAGGGTTACCTCCAGGCAACCACTGTATAGGCAGGTGAGGAGATTATCCTGTCCTCACTCAGGATTAAGAAGTCGCTCTCTGTAGATAGGAAGAAGATGGGGTATCCCCCTCCACCAAGGGTGGATATTAAGTATAACGTAAAAGAGAACATTATTTTGTTTTGAATACACAGCTTGTTGTGTCTGCTTGCAGGAGGTAAGTCCACCACTGCCTCCTAAGCATTTTTAAACCTTTTAATTATTGTTTTTACTCTTTTGGCGCCTCTGTTCTCTTTTACGTTATACTTAAAATATGAGGGTCATCCAGAAAGTAACAGCCGTTTGCTTCTATCTGTATGCAAGTTATTCTTTCTGTGTAATTTACCTTGCATTTGTCAGGTTCTTCTCTCCCTGCACCACTTGTCACATGACTGCAGAATGCCGGTAGCGGTTTGTTCAGCAGCACTAACATAAAACAAAAGAAGGGAAATCTTGCACTGCTACCGCTCAAGGATTAGGCAGATCTCACTGGACCTTATGAACACACTTTAGCAACTCCTCAACACTCGATAGCAAGTGGACTGAAAAGAAAGAAACAAAAGCAGGAGAAACGCTCCGTAGTGTGTTAACTTTTAATATATTAAAAAAGCGCAAAAACAAATGCACTTACTAGATACATAGATAAACAGGCGTTGAGTTTGGCGTGAAGCCTTGAAGAAAACATCCCATCAAAGGAGCAACCTAGGAAATGCAGTGGCCAGCAGCAGTGGGGTCCAGATGGCGTGGTGCCCTCCCGGGGTGAACGTGTGCAGTAGACGTCAAGACGCGTTTCGGCATATCCACGCCTTCCTCAGTAAACGTCCACCTGCTGCTGCCCACTGCAGTTCGTAGGTTGCTCCTTTGTTGGAATGTTTTCTTCAAGGCTTCACGCCAAACTCAACGCCTGTTTTTCTATGTATCTAGTAAGTGCATTTGTTTTTGCGCTTTTTTAATCTATTAAAAGTTAACACACTACGGAGTGCTCTTCCTGCTTTTATCACTAACATAAAACAACCCACCTCGTCAAATCATCCTATCCATAAGTGATGAGTGTGGTGCTACTACATCATAGAGATTGAAAGCTAAAACAAAGAGATTATGCGGAGCTATAACCAGAAAGTAAAGGGTGTCTAAATTAAATAAAATGTTCCCTTAATTGATTAATTGAAAACTGTTACTTTCTGGAGGACCCCTAATGTAAATATATGTATATACAGTTAGGTCCATACATTTTTGGACAGAGACAACTTTTTTGTAATGTTGTTTCTGTACATTACCACAATGAATTTTAAATGAAACAACTCGTACGCAGTTGAAGTGCAGACTTTCAGCTTTAATTCAGTGGGTGAGCAAAACGATTGCATAAAAATGTAAGGCAACTAAAGCACAATTGACTCAAAGGCTATTGTATGAGCAGTTGTGGGCAAGTCTATCATTATATCATTATCAATTAAGCAGAGAAAAAAGGCATGGAGTGGATTTAAGGTTTGGTGCTTGCATGTACAGGATTTTACTCTGATGATGAAAGAAGCCATCCTTAAGCTGTGAAAACAGAAAAAAAAAACATCCAAGAAATTGCTACAATATGACGAGTGGCATAATCTACAGTTTGGTCTTGAGAAGGAAAGCAAGCACTGGTGAACTCAACAATGCAAAAAGACAAGGATATCCAAGTCTGCCATAAAGAGAAGACTGCACAAAAGTAAACACAGAGGGTTTACTGCAAGGTGCAGGCCACTCATAGGCCTCAATAATAAAAAAACGAAATGGGAGTTTGATAAAGAACATCTAAAAAAGCCAGCACAGTTCTGGAAAAACATTCATTGGACAGATAAAAGCAAGATTAATCTCTAGCAGGATGATGCCAAGAAAAAGTATGGCGAGTATGGCGAAAGAACAGCTTATTATCCAAAACATGCCACATCATCTGTAAAACACAGTGGAGGCAGTGTGATAGCTTGGGCGTGCATGGCTGCCGGTGGCACTGGGACACCAGTGTTTACTGATGATGTGACAAGGGACACAAGCAATTAAATGAATTGTTAAATGAATGAGGTGTTCAGAGACATACTGTCTGCTCAAATCCAGCTAAATGCAGTCCAATTGATTGGTTGGACAATGACCCAAATCATATACAGCCAAAGCTACCCAGGAGTTTATTAAAGCAAAGAAGTGGAAAATTCTTGAATGGCCAAGTCAGTCACCTGATCTTACCCCAATTGAGCACACATTTCACTTGTTGATGACTAAACATCTGACAGAAAGGCCTACAAACAAACAGCAACTGAAAGCTGCTGCAGTAAAGGCCTGGCAGAGCATTAAAAAGGAGAAAACCCAGCATCCGGTGATGTCCACGAGTTTTAGACTTCAGGCTGTCATTGCTAGCAAAGGGTTTTCAACCAAGTATTAGAAATCAACATTTTATTTACTGTTATTTAATTTGGCAAGTTACTTTTGAACCCCTGAACTGAAGGGATTATGTTAAAAACGCTTTAGTTGCCTCACATTTTTATGCAATCATTTTGTTCACCCCACTGAATTAAAGTTGAAAGTCTAAACTTCAACTGCATCTGAGCTGTTTCATTTAAAATTGATTGTGGTATTGCACAGAACCGAACTTATTTTTTATTTATTGCAGTAAGCACAGAGCTTGCACGATTTTACTCCCCAAAAAATTATATTCAGTTTCTGCTCAGGGAGAAAGGGGGAAATTTGAGAGAAAAGGAGAAGATTTGGGCTCACAGGTCTTCAGCTATCTCATGCCTGATAACACCAGTGTTGCAGCCGGGAATGTATCTGACATCACTTCAACTTCATTCATTTAGTATGTCACATTATCCTTGAGTCAATATTTATTAATTTAATATTTCCACTAACAATACATGAAAATCATGGCTGGTATTTAAAAAAAAAAAAAAAAATACTCCCATATTAAATATAAAACACAAAATAATGTTTAGTTAAAGGGGCACAGTAGGTAGTAGAAATCTGACAGAAGTGACAGGTTTTGGACTAGTCCATCTCCTTATAGGGGATTCTCAGGGATATATTTCTTTTCAAAAGCACTTAGTGAATGGCAGGTGCTCTGTCCAACTGCCAAAAAACTGTGTAGCGAGCAGGGAAGCTGACCAGCATCATTGTTTAAATCCTTTTTCGGGAATATCTTTATAAGGAATAAAAGCCTTGCTGAGAATCCCCTATGATGAGCTAGACTAGTCCAAAACCTGTCACTTCTGTCAGATTGCTACTGCCTACTGTAAGTGACAGCATTATAGGAGAAAAGTAATTTATGGCTCATTTTACTCTGGAAAAAATGTACCGTACTTCTTATTTGTCTATGTTTGCACATATTTTCAATTTTACAGTTTTAGCTGTAGTGCTCTATTATAGATCGGTTATGTAAAGTAGATAAGAGAATGAAAATGCTGTACTCACAGGAACAGAGGATATGCACCAAGAAGGAGTCAATTCAGAAAGAATTAGAATCAGTGAAAGAGATAAATAAGCAGCTACAACGCAAAAGTGCAGAATTATATGAGATGGCAGAAACCTCAACACAGGTAAGAATATTTTTCTTAGTGTATGTCTAGTACCCAATTAAATTGTGTTCAGCAACAAGAAGTGTATGTCACCTTATTCTGAATTGCTAAGATCTCATATAAAAGAATCCTATATAATAAAATCCCAGAGGGCTCTTTCACACCAGAGCCCATTTGCTGCATTTTTAACGCAAAGTTGATACTTTGTGTTACCAAGGTAAAATGAAAGTCCATAGACTTTCATTTTACCTTTCAGACACTGCGTTTTGATGCGTTGCGGTACAGCGCACCCGGGAGCTTTTAATCGTAGGGAGTCGGCGTCTTTCCATCGGGTTCAATTAATAGCTGCCGCCACTGATTGTGTTGCACTGCAGCAACCCGACGATACGCCGCAGGCGTTCTCCTGCAGGCGGTGTCTGGTGTGAAAGAAGCCTCAGTAGCTGTATCGGTCTGCGTCCACTGCAAGGGGCTGCTGTGTGCGCAGGTCACTAGACTGAGGTCACCAGCATTAGGGAAGATGGTGGCTACGGTGTCCCCGGACTGAAGTGTTGCCAGGCAACAGTGAGGCGAGGCAGTGGGGAAGGTTGTATTGAAATAAAATATCAGTAGTGCACCCATTTATAAAGTAAGAGGTACACTGCCTAGTTTGCTAGTTTCTATCAGTCAATACATTTTTAGACAGTGCAGTATACATGGAATCAATGAGTGCCCTTTGTAGTTTTCCTCCTTACCTCGTGCTTTGTTATAATTGTAAAATGGGAAAAATAATAATTAGTGGATTTATGTATTCAGTGTCATACCCTTATACAGGTTTATATGTATTCTGGAATACCTATACCTGGCTGCTCTTTCATTTGGTATTGCACCTTAGTATAGGTCATGCTTATGTCAGTTCTATAATCATGCAGAGTTCCCCAACCCTGTCCTCAAGGTCCACCAAGAGTCCATGTTTTGCAGAAAACCACAAACTTGCACATGTGAGGTAATTAGTGTCTCAGGAGAGCTGATTAAGAGCGGGTTTCCACTTGTAAATGATGCGAATGCGGCTACATAGCCGCATCGCATCACTTCCGCCGCCGGCCGCATCACTTCCGCATCTCCCGATGCGGAGGTCCATGGGGGAGATAGGACGCGGCTGCGGGCGGATGCGGCCGTGCGATAATCTGCAGCATACTGTGGTAACTCTTCCACTGGCGTGCATGTGTTTCAGGACACCTGCGGTGCGATGCGGCTATGTAGCCGCATCGCACCGCTCCTAGTGGAAACGGGCCCTAAGGCCTCTTTCACAGTGGGACGTTAAAGTCGCACGTTATAAAAATGTATAACACAAACTAAAGCACAGCAATACAAAGTCTGTGCGACATTCACAGTGCACACGTTGCGTTGTGTGTAACGTGTAGCAATATTTAGAAAGTGCTGCATTGCGTTTAGCAATAAATTTGCTGCGTTATGTGTGTTGCACATGCTCAGTAATGTTTGTATGTTTTTTTTTAAATGTAACGCATGCGCCGTTTTCGTTACATGAATATGCGATGAAAACGGCGCACCAAGAGACACATAACGCGGTGCAAAATAACGTCCAATTTCATAACCTACATGCACTGCGTTAGGGGCACGTTGTGCGACTTTAACGTTGCATCAAACTCAACGTTCCACTGTGGAAAAGGCCTAATAACCTTCGTGGATTTCCACAAAACATGCACAGTTGGTGGGCCTTGAGGACAGGGCTGGGGAACACATAATGGATGACCTGTATCTGTGTGATACTAATCTCCATATGGGGATAGTTTTGTACTAGCAAAACATATTCTCTGTGTTTATAATATTAAAAAAACTAAATATGTTTTTAGCACCTTTCGGCTTTAACAAAGCAGCAATATATAAAAAAATATATTTCATCTTGACATTAGCGTTAAGTATACATTTATGATAAAGGACCCTGTGTGGACTGAAAAAGCATGCAGCTGCTGCTTGTATGCCATCTGGCTTTTTTTCTAGCATTTAACACCACTGTAAATGTTTAGGAACTGGGTAGACTAGTTGCAGTAGTCTTGAAAGTTAAATTTTGTTCCATTCATTTAGAATTTCATCCGCTTCACAGCTTTTAGATAAATAGTGCAATAAAGGTCTCCAGCAGGTGACAGGTATGGAATTGGTTCCATAAATCTGAGTGGGACAATATTTGGATCACCAATTGCAGCCCCTGCATAAGATGCGGCCAAGGGTATTATGGGATACAAAACATGCCATCCAGATCCTGCAAAATGGGAATTTGACAGAGAACACTATCATGGCATCTGTCGAGGTCTCTTTCGCTATATACTAATATACCCCATGAAGAGGCAGCTTGCCATTATTTAGCACTGGATGCCACTGTGCCAGAGAAACAAATAGAGTTTATTTTGAAGTTATTGAACTTCAGTTTAAAGGGAACCTAAACTGAGAGGGATATGGATGTTTCCTTTTAAACAATACCAGTTGCTTGGCAGTCCTGCTGATCTTTTTGGCTGCAGTAGTGGCTGAATCACACACCTGAAACAAGCATGCAGCTAATCCAGTCTGACTTCAGTCAGAGCACCTGATCTGCATGCTTGTTGAGGGGCTGTGACTAAAAGTATTAGAGACACAGGATAAGCAGGAGAGTCGGGCAACGGTCTTATTTGAAAAGGAGCAATCCATATCCTTCTCAGGTAAGGTTCCCTTTAAGACACAAATATTTCTGGTATAAAAGGGATTTTTTTAGCTAAAGGTACAGCTGTGCCATGGGAGTGTCATATGCTGCATCCCTGGAAAACCTACACTGCATATTGCCGGGCGGGAGGAGGAAGGGATATTGAAAAGGGAGAGTAAGGTTACCCTGTGGAGGCGTTATATAGACAATCTCTTAATTATTTGGCAGGGGGACCTTGACTCTCTCAATTCATTTGTTGGAGAAATTAACCATTCTTGAGGTGGCCACACATGATACAATAAAATAATCAGATTTGCTAAAAACAGTTGTACAGAAAAAGTCAAAGCTTTTTTTTTTCAGTGGGAAATCCAATCAGAATTCCATTTTTTTGACAACATAAGTCAGAGAGTGGTTGATTTTTTTGATCAGTATTTTTGAAAAATGAATGGTGTATCAATTTCTTAATGTATACACCCAAGGATTTTTTTCTGAGTTTTCAATTATTTTTATTTCATTATTGGGAAAAAAATTGAACACGTGTGTGGTACATTGATCATGTTTTTCAAATGTTTCAATAAATCAGAAATATAGATTACATTTCTATTCAATTTAAGAATTACAAAATTGTATGGTGTGGCCACCTTTAAAATGAGCTAAAGCATCATTTTATCATGTAAAAATTAAAAATGATATTTAAAAAATGATCCTGTACTATCAACAGTTTTTTTTTCCTGTTTTATAAAAGGTTCAAGAGGCCCTGCCAGTACATGTGCCCTCTGCCAAGGATGATTCAGAAACTGGTGTATGTGGAACTATCATTCACATTGACTCAAATGATGCGATAAATCCAAATTCAGACTCTTCTAGTTCTGATAATGCGACAGAACTGAACAAAGAAATACAAGGATGGAAGTCAGATATTGTGCATCATGGTAATGTGTGATCAACCTCTTCACATTTAGAGGTTGTTTTCTCTATATGGGGTCCAGTTTTTACATTTTTGTTATCTCCCTATTGATTCACCCATAGTTATATCAGTATTTTTATTTATTTATTTTTGGTGGGGATCACATATTTCTCTATGCACTATGAAACATTTTAAAATTTAAAATACATGTTACCATATACAAATAAGAAGTATTTTTCTTCCAGAGTAAAATGAGCCATAAATTACTTTTCCCCTATGTTGCTATCACTTGCAGTACGTAGTAGAAATCTGACAGAACCGACAGGTTTTGTCTAGCCCATCTCCTCATGGGGGATTCTCAGGGTTTTGTTTAGTTTAAAAAGCAGTTAGTAAATGGCAGATGCTCCGTCCAAGTGCCAAAAAACTGTGTAGACAGCAGGGAGGCTGGCCAGCATAATTGTATAAATCCTTTCCAGGGAATGTCTTTATAAAGAATAAAAGCTTTGCTAAGAATCTCCCATGAGGAGATGGGCTAGTCCAAAAACTGTCGGTTCTGTCAGATTTCTACTACCTATATGACAGCAACATAGGAGAAAAGTAATTTATTGCTCATTTTACTCTGGAAAAAACGTACTTATTTGTATTTGTTTACTTGTATTTAAAATTTTACAATTTTCGCCATAGTGATCCCTTAATGTTAAAAAGAAAAAAAAATGCTGCTGCTAATATACAAAACTTTGTGCAATATGCATTAAAAAAAAAAAAAAAAAAAAAACACACACCAACCTCTCATCCAAACGTATCCCAAACACTGACATTCACAAAATAACTTGCACATGCTACAGTAGCACATTCTTACTGATCTTCTTCTCACTGGCTAATCTCTAAAAATCAGCAAGAAGTAAAACCTCTTACCCACTTACCACGATTCTGGCTGCATTTTTGGGAATGCGATGCAACACTAGCCTCAGGGACATCAGAAGTGCATAGACTGCATTGTCTGATGTCCCCATCCATGCTTTGCGATTCACCACGGAATTCCCACAAATGCTTTGCAATTTCCATTAATGGTGTGAATGGAAATCACTAGTGCATCAGGAAGAACTGCATCAAAATGCAATGCGCGTAAGTGGGGAAGGGACCTAAGTCCTGAAGAATACCCCTTTCTGACCTGCACACACCATTGCAGAGGTATGCAGTCACATATGTGCAAACTGCCACTACACCAATGCTACGTACACACATGCGACAACGATCGTTCGTTAAGAACGACGAACGAACTTTTAATTGATGAAAGAACGACCTAAGTAAAGGTAGTTTTAAAATGTGTGTAACGATCTGATCGTTAGAACGAACGTTACATCACAGAAAGCAACTATTGCGCCTGCGCATAAAAATGAGAAGTTCCATGGAGAAATAGTGAAATGCGCATGTCAAGCCTAGTACGAACGATCGTTTCCAACGATGTAATACTTTTGCAAACGATCGTCGTTGGTTAAAATCCGCCGAGACAGAACTTTCTTTTGTAGCGATTTGGCTCGTTCGTCGTTTGCCATAATAGTCGGTGGTTCGTTTTTTGTAACGATCGTCGTTGGTAAAGATCGGGGAACGATCGTTACAAACGACTATAGTCGCATGTGTGTACGCACCTTTACTCTCCATGAAACTGGAACTCACCAGTCTCATAGCAGGCCAATTTTATTACCGGTAATAGGTTTTGTATACGGGGATCAGTTAGGCTACACTAAAGGTGGCCATACACTGGTCGATTTGCCATCAGATTCGACCAACAGATAGATCCCTCTCTGATCGAATCTGATCAGAGAGGGATCGTATGGCCACCTTTACAGCAAACAGATTGTGAACCGATTTCAGCCTGAAACCGTTCACAATCTGTTGTGGTGGTGCTGCTGCTGCTGCCCCCGCCCGCCCGCATACATTACCTGCTCCGCCGGCGCGACTCCAGTCCCCCGGTCACCGCTGCTCTGTCTGCGCTCTGGTCTCCAGGTCCGGCATGCCTCACTTCTTCTAGCTCGGCAGGAAGTTTAAACAGTAGAGGGCGCTCTACTGTTTAAACTTCCTGCCGGGCTAGAAGAAGTGAGGCATGCCGGACCTGGAGACCAGAGCGCAGACAGAGCAGCGGTGACCGGGAGACTGCAGTCGCGCCGGCGGAGCAGGTAATGTATGCGGGCTCTATTGCGTCGGTCGTCGGGCACTCGAACGCCGCTAGCGATGCGCTCTTTACCCGCGGGCGATCGACGGTTATTTTCCGCACGGCACGATCGACGGGATCGGACGAAATGGATCGAAATTCGGCGTGTAGCGTGAACGATTGGCAGCAGATTCGATCCCAGTGATCGAATCTGCTGTCGAAACGGGCGCAAATCGGGCCAGTGTATGGCCTGCTTTAGAGTCTGTTTCCACTGCATGCAGATTGGATGCAGAAAAACTGACTCCAATGAATGTCTATGGGCCTGTTTCCACTAAACGCAATTTTTCTGATTCAGATTTTCCCATAGGCATTCATTGGAGTCAGTTTTTCTGCATCCATTCTGCATCTAATCTGCGTGTAGTGGAAATAGGCCCTAACCCTTACCACTCTCCTGATCATTACTAAGTAACTTACCACAAACTGGTACAAAGCACTAACCTCAACCCTTAAACCCAGCCATCATTTTACCCTTCAATAAGTAACTTACTTGTGCAATAAAGTACACAGGGGAACCAAAAGTGAGAGGCATGTGGTAGCTGCCATATTTAAAGGGGTTCTGTAGCCCAATATAAAAACAAAAAGTGTCACTTACCTGGGGCGTCTAACAGCCACCTGCAGATATCCTGTGCCGCGCCGTCCTCTACGATCCTCCATTCACCGTCGCTGGTCACCATCGTTGGTCACCGTCCAATTATTTGTCTAACTGGACGAATGTCATTGCGGCTGCGTTCCCGCTCGAGTCTCCGGGAGCTTACTGTGCAGACGCAGTATGAGAAAACTTCGCACTGCACCTGCGCAGTAAGCTCCTGGAGACTCGAGCGGGAGCGAGGACGCACGTGGCCCAGGACACGCAGCTGCAGTGCTATTCGTCTAGTTAGATGGATAATTGGACGGTGACCCGCGGTAGGGAACAGAGGATTTTGGAGTGACGGCGTGGGACAGGATATCTGCAGGGGGCCATTAGAAGTCCCAGATAAGTAACACTTTTTGTTTTTATATAGGGCTACAGAACCCCTTTAATTCCTTTTAAACAATACCAGATCCCTGGCATCCTTTCTGATCTCTTTGGCTGCAGTATCGTCTGAATCACAGACCTGAAACAAGCATGCATCTAATCTAGTCAGACTTCAGTCCGGGGTCTAAGACTAAAATAGTTAGAGGCAGAGGATCAACGGAACAGCCAGGAAATTTGCATTTTATAAAAGGAAATAAATATGTCAGTCTCCAATTGTCTCTCATTTCAGGTGTGCTTTAAGTTAAAATACCCATTGTTCAGCCTCTGTGCTGAGCAGACCTGCGCCAAGTTGGTGCGAAAGCTTCTGTGCCTAGACCAGGCATGGGCAAACTCGGCCCTCCAGCTGTTAATAAACTACAAGTCCCACAATGCATTTGCCTTTATGATTCATGACTGTGGCTATCAGACTCCTGCAATGCATTGTGGGACTTGTAGTTCCTTAACAGCTGGAGGGCCAAGTTTTCCCATGCCTGGCCTATAACATACATCCACGTGAATACTCAATTGGGCCATTTCACCATAGCTTAATTTAAATGCTTCAGGCATCCCATTCATACCTACAGAGCACTGGAGGCTCTCTGCAGAGATCAATTTCGAGGCCAAATTTATTTCGTCCCAGTTTTCCTCTTTTCAGATATGGAAAGATGACTTCTGTAGGATCTACCACTTATTTTCCTTAGGTCAAACATAAGCACCATACTCCAAACCTGCACAGTAGTATCTACAGTATGTAGAAGTAGTACAGAAATCAGAAGGACAAAGTTCTAGTGTACGTGAGCAGTAGGTACGCTTTTTCCTGCATAGAATTGAGATTTAAATGTAGGCCTCTTTCAAACGAAATGCTAAATGTTGTGTTAAATGCGCCATTTAGCCACCAATTGTCAGGGTCAGGCACAGGGTTAAGCACCCTCTGGTTGCAAAATAATGCAACCAAATGGGAGCGTAAGTAACCACAAGTGTGTCAGCGGTTACTGCCCGGTGAAAAAGCTGCATGTCGTGTTCAGGGCAGGATGCGAATGCAGCTTGAATGCGAATGCAGCGATTGCCACAAGTGCTGGACGATAGAAGCTGGCTGCAGTCGCCCTTCACATAAACAGACAATTGCATTCACAACTGTGCAAAGTGCTAGCTGCTTGTAACAAAAAAAAAATTATGCAAATCGGCCCAGCGGGGCCTGAGATATCCTCCTGCGCAGGTTACCCCGAGCTGAGCTCGGGATAACCGGCAAGGAGGTTAATGTCCTAACTAGAGGCGATGTGCCTGGATATATGTATGTTTATTCTTATCATTGACCCCTGTGGCTAGGGTCCAATTCGGTGCACTCCCCCCTTCCCCTGTATGTTTGTCAGCATGCAGACAGCTTATGCTGGTGTATGCGCATTGTGCACATGGACACATAACATTAGCTCCCTTGTGCGATTGGTAAGATGCACTGTCTTTCCCAGGAGAGGAAGTTGGGATGTGTGCTCCTAATCCATTGATAGGTTTGATGCAATGAATGTGTTTGCATGTCTGCACTATGCATGTTACAGGGCCAGAGTTAGGACACCTATGTTTACCTGGGTACTTCTGCGCAGTATAGGTGATTAAGCATAAGAATGCATTCTTCTGTGAACTAAAACCCTGGCTTTTAATTTAGCTGTAGGGATAACAGTTGTGCCTGGATGAGTGAATCTGTGAATGCAATTGTTTGGACATTTGCATGTGAGTGTGCGAAGGGTTAATAGATTTTTGCTGTTTTCTAGCCACACCCCCTTCAGCACCTCCCTTTCCCTAATAATTTATTTAATGTCCTAACTAGAGGCGATGTGCCTGGATATATGTATGTTTATTCTTATCATTGACCCCTGTGGCTAGGGTCCAATTCGGTGCACTCCCCCCTTCCCCTGTATGTTTGTCAGCATGCAGACAGCTTATGCTGGTGTATGCGCATTGTGCACATGGACACATAACATTAGCTCCCTTGTGCGATTGGTAAGATGCACTGTCTTTCCCAGGAGAGGAAGTTGGGATGTGTGCTCCTAATCCATTGATAGGTTTGATGCAATGAATGTGTTTGCATGTCTGCACTATGCATGTTACAGGGCCAGAGTTAGGACACCTATGTTTACCTGGGTACTTCTGCGCAGTATAGGTGATTAAGCATAAGAATGCATTCTTCTGTGAACTAAAACCCTGGCTTTTAATTTAGCTGTAGGGATAACAGTTGTGCCTGGATGAGTGAATCTGTGAATGCATGAATGCAATTGTTTGGACATTTGCATGTGAGTGTGCGAAGGGTTAATAGATTTTTGCTGTTTTCTAGCCACACCCCCTTCAGCACCTCCCTTTCCCTAATAATTTATTTAATGTCCTAACTAGAGGCGATGTGCCTGGATATATGTATGTTTATTCTTATCATTGACCCCTGTGGCTAGGGTCCAATTCGGTGCACTCCCCCCTTCCCCTGTATGTTTGTCAGCATGCAGACAGCTTATGCTGGTGTATGCGCATTGTGCACATGGACACATAACATTAGCTCCCTTGTGCGATTGGTAAGATGCACTGTCTTTCCCAGGAGAGGAAGTTGGGATGTGTGCTCCTAATCCATTGATAGGTTTGATGCAATGAATGTGTTTGCATGTCTGCACTATGCATGTTACAGGGCCAGAGTTAGGACACCTATGTTTACCTGGGTACTTCTGCGCAGTATAGGTGATTAAGCATAAGAATGCATTCTTCTGTGAACTAAAACCCTGGCTTTTAATTTAGCTGTAGGGATAACAGTTGTGCCTGGATGAGTGAATCTGTGAATGCAATTGTTTGGACATTTGCATGTGAGTGTGCGAAGGGTTAATAGATTTTTGCTGTTTTCTAGCCACACCCCCTTCAGCACCTCCCTTTCCCTAATATGTCCTAACTAGAGGCGATGTGCCTGGATATATGTATGTTTATTCTTATCATTGACCCCTGTGGCTAGGGTCCAATTCGGTGCACTCCCCCCTTCCCCTGTATGTTTGTCAGCATGCAGACAGCTTATGCTGGTGTATGCGCATTGTGCACATGGACACATAACATTAGCTCCCTTGTGCGATTGGTAAGATGCACTGTCTTTCCCAGGAGAGGAAGTTGGGATGTGTGCTCCTAATCCATTGATAGGTTTGATGCAATGAATGTGTTTGCATGTCTGCACTATGCATGTTACAGGGCCAGAGTTAGGACACCTATGTTTACCTGGGTACTTCTGCGCAGTATAGGTGATTAAGCATAAGAATGCATTCTTCTGTGAACTAAAACCCTGGCTTTTAATTTAGCTGTAGGGATAACAGTTGTGCCTGGATGAGTGAATCTGTGAATGCAATTGTTTGGACATTTGCATGTGATTGTGCGAAGGGTTAATAGATTTTTGCTGTTTTCTAGCCACACCCCCTTCAGCACCTCCCTTTCCCTAATAATTTATTTAATGTCCTAACTAGAGGCGATGTGCCTGGATATATGTATGTTTATTCTTATCATTGACCCCTGTGGCTAGGGTCCAATTCGGTGCACTCCCCCCTTCCCCTGTATGTTTGTCAGCATGCAGACAGCTTATGCTGGTGTATGCGCATTGTGCACATGGACACATAACATTAGCTCCCTTGTGCGATTGGTAAGATGCACTGTCTTTCCCAGGAGAGGAAATTGGGATGTGTGCTCCTAATCCATTGATAGGTTTGATGCAATGAATGTGTTTGCATGTCTGCACTATGCATGTTACAGGGCTAGAGTTAGGACACCTATGTTTACCTGGGTACTTCTGCGCAGTATAGGTGATTAAGCATAAGAATGCATTCTTCTGTGAACTAAAACCCTGGCTTTTAATTTAGCTGTAGGGATAACAGTTGTGCCTGGATGAGTGAATCTGTGAATGCAATTGTTTGGACATTTGCATGTGAGTGTGCGAAGGGTTAATAGATTTTTGCTGTTTTCTAGCCACACCCCCTTCAGCACCTCCCTTTCCCTAATAATTTATTTAATGTCCTAACTAGAGGCGATGTGCCTGGATATATGTATGTTTATTCTTCACATAAACAGAAGGGGCCGACAAGCAGTAAAGTGCACTGCTGTCAGCCGTTTGTGTGAATGAGACCTTAATGTGGCACTTCTCTTAAGTAAAATAGCTGCTGCTGCTGCCTCAGTTGGGGCTTTAACCACTTCACTATTGAGGGATTTTTCCCCTTATGGACCTCAGTAATTTTCACCTTACAGCGTTCCTCCATTCATTCACTAATAACTTTATCATTGGTTTGCCATTATTTAGCACTGGATGCCACTGTGCCAGAGAAACAAATAGAGTATATTTATAAGTTATTGGACTTCAGTTTAAGACACAAATATTTCTGGTATAAAAGGGATTTTTTTAGCTATAGGTACAGCTGTGCCATGGGAGTGTCATATGCTGCATCCCTGGCAAATCTATACTGCATATGGCCAGGCAGGAGGAGGAAGGGATATTCTACTGTATCGCACTTGATTGGGTCAATTCCAAGGTGCGCTAATTTGCATAAAGTTACATAAGCCTTGCATCAACTTAAACTGATTAACATCTCATTGACCATCTCTAAAGAGGTTTTTGTGTGACTTCCTACACAACTAAAGGTAGCCATACACTGGTCGATTTGCTATTAGATCGACCAGCTGACAGATCCCTATCTGATCGAATCTGATCAGAGAGGGATCGTATGGCTGCCTTTACTGCAAACAGATTGTGAATCGATTTCAGCCTAAAACCGATCACAATTTGTAGAGCCGCCGCCCGCCCCCCCGCGCATACATTACATGACGCTGGCTCCCGCCGGGATGGAGCGGGTGCAGCGCGGAGAAGATGCGGATAAGATGCGGAGAAGACGCCTGGGAGCCAGCGTCAGGTAATGTATACCTGATCGGATCGGCCGCCGCTAGCGATGCGCTCCCTACCCGCGGGCGATCGAGGGTAATTTCCCGCACGGCGCGATCGATGGACCGATCCGATTTCGGGAGGAAATCGGATCAGCGGGTGCGTTTAGCGCGAACGATTGGCAGCAGATTCGATCCCAGGATCGAATCTGCTGTTGAAACGGCCGTGAATCGGGCCAGTGTATGGCCACCTTAAAACTAGTTTATAAACCATATAGCAGCTGTAAAATCCAATCCTTACCCCAACGTCTTCCCTTGGTTAGAAGAAAATGCTTTTAACAGCTTCAAGAACATTTGCTGCAAGCATTAAAAAAATGGAGCAACTCAAGCTAAACACGGATTGAGACAGGCAGATCTTCTAAACAGTACTTTTACCAGCAGTAAAAAAAAAAGTTATCACACACCCTCACAAATGGTTAGTGTCTTCTACCAGAAGAGCGTGACATATATCATAGTTCAAGCACTGCTTTAAAGTTTCTGAAATACATTTTGTGTTTTTAACACAGATATACGTGGCCTTCCAAATGTTTATATCATAACAGATAAGGAACATCTTTGTGCAGAGCAGACAAGTGACAGCAACCTTGCTGAGAACAAAGCCAAGCTTGTAGTGGCTCAACCTAACCTTAAAGAGCGTAGCAAGAAAGAACCCACTGAGGAGATCCCAGCTGAAAGCACAGGCCTGCAAGACCCTGATGAAGATGAAGAGAGTGCAGCCAAATGCAGCTCCACTGTGCAGACACAAGCCATAATGGAATCTGTCAACTTCCTCCTAGACAATAATAAACCATCCACTGTCTGCATCCAAGATGCAAGCCAGCAGACAGACTGCAGCCATCGTCAATCTGGAGATGGTACAAGCGAAGTAGTTTATATTGGAATTGATAAGGCAGACACTACAGAGAACAACCAAGGTGTCTTAATAAATGAGGCTCGTGGAAGAGAATCCCAACTGCTTCCTCAAAGTACAGAGCAGTTAATAAATGAGCAGAGTGCAGACAGAGAGGGCTGTGAGGCTGAAACCAACACATCCTGTACTACCTGGGATGGAAATCACTATCTGTCATGTGTCATAAACTGTAGCACAACATATCTAGACACAGGCTCTTCTCTTCGTGATGAAAATAAGAATTTCAAGACTGGACCAATTGAAATCACAGAAAAGAACAAAGATAAACTTAATATAGATTCTCTTCTTTGCAGCCAGACAAAGAAAGAGCTTTTAAAGGCAGTCATATCAGAAGCAATTGACAAAACCTATGATAGTTCTGTAAACTGTAAGGCCCTGGAAAGGTCCAGTTGTGAGACCTCAGTAGAGAAGAGACATGTAGGCCAAGAGCAGACCTCTGGTTCACTGCTAACACTTGTTGCCGACAGTTGTGAAGGACAAGTAATGTGTGTACATTTGCAGCCAACTTCGGATCATAAGCTGGAGAGCCAGGAGGATTCCAAAAACTCGCCTCCTGAGAACACAAGTCTTACAAACGTTAGCAATATACAGGCAGGTCGAAGAGAAAGCTGTCCCCTGGGGATAAAGGATGATGCAAACCTTCATGGGTCAAACAATGTAAATGTTAGAGACTTGTCCACCAATGGGAACAGTGGCAGCATTTGTCTGACTGATCCAGGTGATGAACCATTATGTGTAGATAATGAAGATATTAAAAGGGAAAATAATCTGCCAGTGAGTTACACACAAGAAAGTGAACAATTACCTACACTGGAGTCCTTGACGGAAAACATTGAGCTTTCTAAGGAAAATGCCAGCACAGAACCACAGAGTGAAAAGACATCCGATAAGCTGAGCAACTCCAAGTCACTAGTGTGTTTACCAGGAGATACTTCATGGAATAGTCTGGCTGGACACAACTCACTCAGCAAACAAAGCAGCTATCCGCTGTCTAATCCATCAGGTCATGGTATGTATGCCAAAGCTGAGGAGGGTAAGAGACTGCAGGTATTTATAACATAGTAGTGTGACTATCCCATGAAAGAATACAACTTCGTATTTGTGATTTCTGATATTTATCAGTAGAATACTAATGCACTGTATGCCACACTGGAGGTTTTCTGAGTAAGCTACTGTATTTCAGTTATTTGACACACAAACTTGACTTCACTACTTTTTAAAATTGGAGCTGTGGTGAGCTTGAGCAGGCCGCTAAGATCACTGGATGTCTGGGGTTGGATATCCAGCAGTGCCCCCCACCCAGCGCAAAGGCAGGAGTAGAATCACAAGTAGAAGACAAGTAGGAAAACAGTCATAGTTTTACTTCCACTATAAAAAATGCCCAGCCAGCCCAACTTTCAGGTGGGAAGTTCAGCTTTGTCTCAGAAGCTGAGGCAGTGCAGTCAGGTCATTAGTTCTGCAGACACATACAGTATTTAGCCATTTAGTGAGGCAAGTAGCATTACAAAAAAAAGGAATAAAGACAGCATCCTCAGTGTTCACCTGTTCATGTACTTATAAGTGTGTTAAAATGTGGTTCTGATTATTAAAGGAGTACTGTAACGCCTAAAAAAAAAATTAAAAAGTTGAACCTACCTGGGGCTTCTACTAGTCCCTTGCAGACGTCCTTTGCCCACGCCCAGACAAAATGATCCCCCGGTCCCCGCCGTCAGCTGACTTCTGCTTTTTGCGACTTTAATGTTGCAAATTACTGCGCCTGCTGCACTCGTGAAAGTGAGCCTGCGGCGGGGACCAGGGGATCATTTTGTCCCGGTGTGGGCAAAGGACGTCTGCTGGGGACTAGTAGAAACCCCAGGTAAGTTCAACTCTTTTTAGGGGTTACAGTACTCCTTTAATGCACCATTAAGTACCTGCATTACTGAATTTAGCTCCATTTAAAAATATTGACAAGTGACTCTCACCATTCAAACTAAGAGATAAGCACATTACTGCTCAGAACCGGGTGCTGAAGTGCTGGCATGAAGTGCACAGAGATGATAAGACACCAGCACCTAACTACTCAGTACTGTGTACCAAACTTCTTACAAGGACTGCACAGAGATGATCATAAAGCTAAGTACCGACAGAAGGATAGATTGTGGAATGATCGTTCATCTTTAGATATTCACAATCGGTCCTTTGAGATCTTAAACTATGTGATGTGAAGGACGTGAAAACACAGAATGTTACACTGACAATCGGACCATCAAACGATGTGGGCAGTTCCGTAGAGCTTAATGGAAACATTAACGATCTGTACATACAGAAGTTGTTGAGCAATCTTTTCGGTTTAGATCCGCCATGACAGTCTTTCAAAAAAAACGAGCGTCGTTCATCTTTAACAGACCTTTGCCACTATTCCGCATGTCGACTTGAACATTCCTCTGTCAAGATGAGAGACTAAATCTTTTATCTATGGGAAACATTATGCTGGTCATTATGCTGGAAACACACGATGCAATTTATAGTCCAATCGATGTGAATCGGGCAATTATTTCCAAAATGTCCAATCTCTATCTGATCGAGAAAGGAATCGATTTTGCAAAGTTATCGATAAATTAATTCCTTTCTCGACTGGGAGCACTTTGGACATTTACACACAGTACTTCCTGTCCGATCACCCATCGAACGGATGGGAAATTGCATTGTGTGTTCCCAGCATTAAACATTACTGCTCAGTACTGTGTGACAAAAACAGGGATGATAAGCAGTGCAAACTATAAGGGCTGGTGCACACCACAAGAGCTTTTTACACGCTAGAGATTTTAAAAGCTCTTGCTAATGCAATGCTATGGGGGATTTTTACAAAATCACATCGCTCTAGTGTGAGCACTCACATAGGATAACAGTAGCAGGAGCTTTTAAAATCACAAAGCACTCAGAAAAGCTCTTCTGGTGTGCACCAGCCCTAAAAGAGAAAGACACTAGAAGCTGTTAGGAAGGGGAGTATCCAGCAGATTTTAAGCAGGGAGCAGCACATGCTGTAACTAGCTTGCAGTTTCCAAGTATATGACAGTATCGGGACATTTTGAGCACGCTAAAGTAGAAGTACTGACTGTGGATAACTGTCACCTGACAATGAACTAGTGAGATTGCTTTAGGTGACAGCATACACACAATCACTGTATGGACATGCAGCTTAGTTCTATGCATAGTCTAACCTATTGGGTGCAAGCTGCAGCACCAGTGGTGTAGCTAGGAAACTATGGGCCCCGGTGCAAGTTTCATATCCTCCCCCCCCCCCCCCCCCCCAGGACTCTATACATAATTTGTATGGTGCACCAAAACCTGCCGAAGACAATCACAGTATCGGAGGTGCATGCAAGGTGCAAGAAGTGGATAGGGGACAATTTGTTAATGATTACTACTATTCAAAGCATCTATAGAAGTGATTATTATGAACTCAGGAGGACCAATAGAGAGCTAATACTGTGGTTGAGGGAGAGTACAATATTTAAAAGAAATCGTTTGAGAGTTTTCTAACGTGGATCACTAACGAAAGCAGCTTGAAATTGCAGTAGATTGTCACCTAAAAATCAAGAACGATTGTTATAGGTGACGAGGAACTGGGTGTACATATTTTGTTGAACATCATTTGTCAGACCCTAGCAATAATTTTTTTTTTTTTTTTTAAATCCAATGTTCTATTTTTAGCTAAGAAAAAAAAGTTGTTACAGGTCCTAGCTGGAATCCAAATCGTATTCTTGTTGAGTATTACATTAGTGAAAATGAATGAAGGTGATCAGTCACATAGCATGTGCCCTCATGTATGTCTGGTACCACACAGTCTAATTTCTCCAGCCCATTACTCATCAGGTTCGGCAATTAAGAGGTTGGCGTTTGACAACTTGTCTACCGACATCCATCCAGTTCCCAGGAAGGATCACAGTGCAGAATGGAATGCAGTGGCTCAGATGTTTCACAATCCCTCTTTTCCCACAGAACACGTAAGTACATTACAAACTATCACTCACTGCACCTTGCCTGATGTAACCTCTTAGCTATGCACAGCTGGATGCTTCAGGCTGTCCGATTCCCAAATATAAGACTGGTCAGGGCAACGTGGATGGGGCAATCTGCGTAACAGGCAGGGGAATTACATGGCAGTATCTAGATCAGGCTGGTAAGGAAATGGATACATCCTGATCTCACCTTTTACACAGTGTTAATTCTCCCAAACGAATGTAACCCATATTAGTTCCAGGGCCGGAGAGCTCAGACTGAGCGCTGAGTCACAGTACTGGATCTGGAATGGAAACAAAGGTCCGCCAGCTGTGTTTCTGCACTGATCCAGGCTTCACAGGTTTACCTACAATCTGTGTCAAACGGGAAATAACTTGCAAATCGTGTAAACCGTCTATTTTACTGGAAATCGTAAAGAGACAATACGGGAAATGCTGAAGTTGAGTAACATTTTAGTTTTTTTTTAAAAAAAATATAATTCCCAAATATATCCTCCAATAACCCTTCCAGGTCCACAACATACAGCCATTAAAGGTTCCCATACATCAGACGATGATGGGCAGATTGACAGATCTCTCTCTGATTGAATCTGATCGGAGAGAGATCTGTTGCCTGCCCATACACCACAGGCCGATTCCCAATCAATTTCATCATAAACTCTCTCAGGAATTGGCCTTGTGACAGTGCATCTGCTGCCTCGCCACCCTGTGTAAAATGTGAGATCAATTTCAGCCTGAAATTGGTCACATCATCGATCGGGCATGCTCTTAGTACCGATTTTCATCCAATCCACTTATTACCGAATAGGATGGCAGCCTCCATATTCCTCTCTCTTCAGTTCCCCTTTAAAGAGAAACTCGAGTGAAAATGATGTAATTAAAAAAGTGCTTCATTTTTGCAATAAATTATGTATAAATGATTGAGTCAGTGTTGGCCCATGGTAAAATATTTCCTGATTTACATTCTGCCATTTATCACATGGTGACATTTTTACTGCTGGCAGCTGATGTCTGTGGAAGATGCTGCTTGCTTTTTTGGCAGTTGGAAACAGCTGTTATTTTTTCCCACAATACAACAAGGCTCCCACACTGTGATGTCAGAACCATTGTCTTGACATCACACTAGGAGGGGTTTCACCACAATATCAGCCATACAGAGCCAAACCGATGATCAGTTTGAGAAAAGGTAAAGCTTTCTCATGGGAAAGGGGGTATCAGCTACTGATTGGGATGCAGTTCAATCAGAGGCGGCCTTTGGGGGGGGGGGGCAAGTGGGGCGACCGCCCCAGGCCCTGCACTTGAAGAGGGCCCCGCATGTCATGCCCACCATATAGGGTTGCCACGCAGCCGGTAAATCTTACACAAAGTCGGCACCAGTATTATATATTTTTACCAACACAGAAAATTTCCATGCTCAGCTGCCGACTCAGAGACCCCCACCTCACTACCTAGATTGGCTTGCCTCTGGGTCAATTTCATCCATTCAGGAGAGAGTGTTGCCCCGCCCCCTGGCTGTTTGGGTATGCACGCAGGCTAGTGAGGACTGGGGTAGGAGGAGGATTTGAAAGGCTGCATTGCCCATCAGCAGCGTGTGCGGTTGCTGTACACGTCCCTGCAGGCTAGATAGCCAGGAAGGGAGAATGCAGAGATGCGCCATCAGCACTAGAGATGGGAAGTTCGGATCTTTTCAATGATCCGGATGATTCGAATCGGATCATTGAAAAGATCCGGATCTTTGATCCGAATCTCGGATCATTTTGCTATGGAAGCATTCGGGGGTAAAATGACTAGCAGGACAGGAGAAGGGGAGGGGGGTGGACACACAGATAGAAGGGACAGAGGGCAGGGAGTGGACAGAGGAGGGACGAGCAGAGAGCAGAAATGTTTGCACACAATACCCACATGCTGCAATCATGCTTTACATATATTTCACCTATATGTTCATCTGTATACTTAGAATGCAAACGTCACACAGTGAAAGAAAGCATTCGCCGAAGCATTCCCAGAAGTGAAGTGCAGCTGTTTAGAGCGAGTGCAGGAGGATCATATTGCCCTGCAATCACAGTGCCTGCAAAGTTACTGAGCTGTGCTGAGCCAAAAGCTTCCAATTTGTTCACTGTGCAGCACTACGGAACAGACAGCCTATAATGAGCAGCACGTTATAGCCAGTATGTGTGCTCTACACATACCTGGCAGTGGCACCCATGTCCCCTCTCTCTCATCTACCTGTCCCTGGCTCCCCTGCAACAGAGCGATCCATCTCTGCTCTGCTTCCAGGACCCCTGCCCCGCCCCTTTTGCGATCCGAATCACTCATTTTGATGATTCGGATGATTCGACTCACAAAATAGATTCGGATCAAAGATCCGAATCGTTCATGATCCGGACAACACTAATCAGCATAGCCAGAACGTTATTAATGTGCTGCTTCTGTGTGAGCTGGAATGTGTAGGAGAGGACCGGTGTGCCATTGTTTCTGCCTACATTGTGTGAATGACAGCGCTGAGCCAGCTCAGCCCCCCCAGGCAGCAGCCACCAGCAGTGTCATGTGTCAAGACAGGAGAGAGGTCCTTCAGACAACTTGTCACAGGTAGCAGAGTGGACACAGTGTGTGTGGGTGTCTCCCACCATCTCTCTCCTCCCCTCCACCCTCTCTCTCTCTTCTCTCCCTCCTCCTTTCTCTCGCCCCCCTTCTCTCTCCTTGTCTCTCTTCTCTTCTTTCTCTCCCCCTCTCTGTCTCACCCCCTCTCTCCACTCTTCCCCTCTCTCTCTCTCTCTCTCTCGCTCTCTACCCCTTTCCCCCCAACCCTACATCAGCCGATCGTTTCTGTGGAAATCAGATAGAAACGATCGGTCACATCCATTAATGGCAGAATTACCACCAGCCAATTTGATGGGATCAATCCGAAACCTTTGATTCATTCAGCCTAGCACCCATCCCAGGCCAGCCTAGAACCCATCAGTTGGTTAAAGGCCACTAAACCAATATCAGAATTACAATACCTAATGTAATCAAATGGCAAATGGTAGTGCTATTGGCCATTTGATTACATTTTGAATTGTAATTGTTCCTATATTGGTTGGCTTAGTGTCCTTTAACACGTTTTAAAACAATAATAAGGCATACTGCATTAGAGGTGGACAAGCCCATGAGTGTGGTGGTATAGTATATAGCCTACACTTATGGCTCTAGGCCCCGCATATGACACATGCCCCAGGCCCCGCGTACTCTAAGGCCGCCTCTGAGTTCAATCCTTGCTTATATGGTTTCTCTTTAATATTCCATATCCCTAGTGCACCCTCCCATACTTTTCCATAGTCTCTAAAGCTAAATAGTGTACTTTACCATTACTCACTAAATTTTCATATACGATGCAGCCATTTCAGAGAAATACCCTTTGGAAAAACCAATCCTGTGGTCCAGAGATCCATCCAGCATGCTGGAGCTGGCAGCACAAGTGGCTGTTCCCAGCTAGAGAGCACCTCCCTGTGCTACTGAGAGATCAGCTTTGTTGTTTGCACTGCAGTTCATCTGATTTTTAGAATTAGAGACAGGAATTGGACCAAATTCAGCAGGAAGTGCATCTGACTTAGTTCCTAACTGCATACAATTTGCATGCAAGTCTAAATTATTTATGTCTCATCAGGGCTGGATTTACCTCACAGGAGCCTATAGGCACAGAGGTCCTGGCATCCTAGACTTCGCCCTCCGTGAACCTACAAACACTCACCAAACTGCACCACTGGTATTCTGGCCAACCCAGCTGTCACTTCTCCCTTACTTCCCTTGCCCGTCATAGGTAGCTACAGGTGCCCCTTAGTATTAGCCAGAAGTACCCTCGATATTAATTAGCTGGAGGTGCACCCAAGTATTAGGTAGCTAGAGGAACCTCAGTATTAAGTAGCTAGAGGTGCCCCTGACTGAAGGGAGATCTC
Organism: Hyperolius riggenbachi; assembly: GCF_040937935.1. NCBI lineage: Eukaryota > Metazoa > Chordata > Amphibia > Anura > Hyperoliidae > Hyperolius > Hyperolius riggenbachi. The sequence goes on from NC_090656.1 coordinate 90,516,427, forward strand.
ATCAGTAGAATGCAGAGAGCAGGGTGAGCAACCTCTCATTTACGCTCTTATCAGGGCTCTGCATAGAGAAGGAGAGAGAGAGACACTAGGAAAGGGGAGTGAGCCGCTTTCCCTCAACAGGCGCCTGTAGGCAAGTGTCTACAGTGCCTTATGGTAAATCCGGCCGTGTCTCATTGACATATCTACTTATTATAATACTGAGTGTAGCAGCAGTGCTGGCCACCAAGACAATCGCTATCATTCATAAAAGTGTGTTCAGTAAAAAAAAAAAAAAAAAAAAAAATCCAGGCGGGAAAATACCGCATTCGGTATTTTAGACTTCTGTGTGCTCATTCATAAAAATGTTTAAGTTGCTATAGCACTGCAGTATTTTCCCGAACTAGGCTGGCTGTAGGCTTGTGGAAACACGAGAAGCTGCCTGAGTTGATACATTTTCTCCTCTAGAGACAGCGTTACAATAGAAGAGGCAGCCCCAGCATTCCTTTAGATGTGCATTTTTTTTTTTTAAACTGCCTCTGTTTGCCATGAATCTGCGCTGAATCTGTCTATTACTCTTTCTAAACAATCTAATTGTCACAGCTTAGAAGAACTTCAAGAAATGTTACACATGCAGGATTTCTGATGTGAAATATATCTGAAAACAGGTACCCAAGGGGTTAAAAACACAGCCTGGGTATTCTGGGATACCTTTTTTTGTTCTGTTCTCACTGCTGCTGCCTGGGAGGTCTGTCTCCATTAACTTAGCTGTTATCTGCATGCTTATCGCCGCATCCAAGGAAGCGGTATTCTCCTTACTGATTCCGTCTGCTCTAATCTTTATGAATTGACATATGGAGACATATGTTGAGATAATCACCGCACAAGGTGGTAATTTATCGATCTGCTCGGGAATGTCAGCTTTTCACGCGGAAACAGCTTTTATGAATAGACATTTTGCTAAGTGCTCGGTAAAGTCAGCTGTTTTCAGCATTTCCGCATGCGGGAATGCTTTATGAATGATAGCCAATCGCTCCACAGAGGAAGAAGGTGGAGGAGAGGTGATCTGTGCTCACGGGGAGAGACTGGCTGCTGACGCCTCCCAGTTCCTGTCTGACTACTGCATGCGTGGGTGGGTGATGCTGAGTAAGGTGGAGTGTGAACAATTTTCTCTCCAGTAAACTGCATAATCATTTCAATTTCATCATTGGAAAGATAGCTGCCAGACCCAGCCAGCCATATACGGTATTTAGTGTAAAATGCATTCATATGAAAGTTGTTTTTTTTTCTTTACCACCGCTAATTAAAATCAATGGGAATTTGTATGGGTTGTGTGACTTACGCTGCAAGTTGTATTTTTTTTTCATGCATGCAAAAACACAAAAGCAATTTCATGAACTTTAGCAGACGTGTTTCTCTATTGACTTTCATTAGAGGTGTGGCGAATGGGGTTTCGCAAGAAAACTTAAATAATTGTGAATTCTGCCTGAGGCTAGGTTCACAGTAGGACATTGCGTTGTGACGTTTAAGTTGCAGCGCAACAAAAATGTGGTAACATTCATTAATGCTGTGTTACCGTTGCATAAAGTAGTACGTAAAGCATGCAGGCAAAGTATGCTTTCTAGTACCTGGTAAAGTGAGCATTTAGTGGTAATGCACTGCAGCAGTGCGTTACCATAACGCAACATATTACCATGCAATGCCAACGTCGCACTGTGACCGTTGATGAAAAAAATGATTTGCATGTCATGGATCATGCCTAGTGGTGTGCAAAGAATACACCAGCAATCCTGACCCTCTGCTGAGGCAACTGTGATAACAGCCACCTCTGCTGAGAATCCAGCATATGCACATTGACCTTCAATTCCTTAGTCAACCTCATTCTCCTCACTCACCCTACCTGCACGCGCCTTCACTCACACCACGCCGCTGCAGGACTACTATTGTTCTCCAGTAGAGATAATTTAAAGGACACCTAAACAGAGAGAAACAGAGGCTGCCATATTCATTTCTTTTTAAACAATGCCTGTTGCCTGGCTATCCTATTGGTCCTCTGCCTCTAATACTTTTAGCCAGTCCCAGAGCAGGCATGCAGCAGATCAGCCGTGTTTCTGACATTGTCGGATGTTTTAAGATTAGCTGCATGCTTGTTTCTGGTGTTATTCAGACACTACTGCAGCCAAATAGACCAGCAAAACAACCGAAATGGTCTAAAAGGAAATAAAATATGGCAGCCTTAATATACCTCTTGCTTCAGGTACCCTTTAGACACTGAAGCGAAAAAAAAAAATTATGATATTATGATTTGTATGTGTAGTACAGCTAAGAATTAAAACATTAAGATCCGATACATCAGTCTAATTGTTTCCAGTACAGGAAGAGTTAAAGGGGAACTTCAGCCTAAACAAACATACTGTCATTAAAGGGAACCTTAACTGAACGGGGGGTATAGAGTTTTACTTACCTGGGGCTATTACCAGCCCCCTGCAGCAGTCCTGTGCCCTCGGCGCCGCTCTGGAATCCTCTGGTCCCCCACTGTCAGTTTCGTTTTTGACGACTCACCAGTCGCCGGCCGCCATGCGTATTATTGGACGCATTCACCAATGCAATTAGCGCTATTGCGGACCACAACGCGCGTTGCCGCATATCTACGCGTGCGGAATGCTGCAACGCGTATTTTTGTACGCGTTGCGGTCCGCAATAGCGCTAATTGCATTGGTGAATGCGTCCAATAATACGCATGGCGGCCGGCGACTGGTGAGTCGTCAAAAACGAAACTAAGTGACAGTGGGGGACCAGAGGATTCCAGAGCGGCGCCGAGGGCACAGGACTGCTGCAGGGGGCTGGTAATAGCCCCAGGTAAGTAAAACTCTATACCCCCCGTTCAGTTAAGGTTCCCTTTAAGTTACATTAGTTATGTTAATTAGAATAGATAGGTAATATAATTTTTTACCCACCCTGTTTTAAAAGAACAGGCAAATGTTTGTGATTCATGGGGGCAGCCATCTTTTTGGTTGAAAGGAGGTGACAAGGAGCAGGAGACACAGTTCCAACTGTCCTGTGTCCTGATAACTCCTCCCAGCTGCATGCGCTAGACTTCAAATGTCAAATTCAAAATGTAACAAAAAAAATTTGCACCAAAACAGCAGAATGAGAGCAACAACATCAGAAATCCCATCATGCTTTGCACAGCATCAGGGGAAAAAAGCCCGGGCAGTTTTCTTCTGTGCAGCTAAAAATGAGGCTTGGATAAGAGAAACAAAGTTCTGATGCTGTGAAACTGTTAAAGAAACACCAGGCCTTTTCAGTGCTGCTGAGTCGATTTTTAGTCCGGAGGTTCACTTTAAGAAACTCCAGTTATCTCTATGCAAAAAAGCAATTAAGCTCTGCGACTTTGGTCATGGAGAGGGCTGTTATCTGATTTTTATTATCTGAACTGTAAGTAAACAAATGTCTTTTTCTCTGCCAGAGGAGAGGTCATTAGTTCACAGACTGCTCTGAAAGAATCATTTTGAATGCTGAGTGTTGTGTAATCTGGACATATTATAGAATGATGCAATGTTAGAAAAAACACTATACCTGAAAATAAAAAATATGAGAATATTTTCTTTGCTGCTAAACTTCTAGTAATTATTCATAGTACACAACCAATTCATTATATCATATTTTTTTCACTTCAGTGTCTCTAAGCAATCACAATTTTGGCATGCATGCACATTTAATGCAAAAATGATATACAGCTTGGAATTAGTTTAGGGCAATCAAAATTTGCAGTTATTTCCATTACCAAGTAAACCAGAATTATTAGCAGGCCACCGACCATCTCGATCCTCCAGTCCTGGTGATTGTTATGCAATAGGCCTTATGTACAAACTGACACTTCAAAAAGCTTCATTCCTATGAAATGTGCCCTAATTGATGGGAAAATAAATATTGCTGCTGTTTTTTTTTTTTTTGCTTTTTTTTTTTTTTTTAAATGTCAGCTTGGCATGTACAGCCATGTAAATGTCAATTGAGCATTTACTACGAAACAGAAAGAACCCAACCTCTATACTTTGACATACTAAATGAGCTACTGTACATTAAGCCTTAAATGGAACAGTCTAACCACTATATCCATCACAGAATCAATGGCTCATAGCTTTATTTTTTGCATATAGGACTAGAATGATAAAATGGCAGCTATCCTAAACTTACTCTCCATAGCCAATGTTTATAGAATGTTAAATGCCAGTTGTCTCCACAGGCTGACATGAAGGAAAAGCCACACCACTGCTCAGTCACGCCTGCTGCAGCCAGTGCGATAGACATGAATGCCACTCAGACTACAGGGCAAGGCAACATGAATATACAACACCAGATAAATGCTATTGAGAGGTTTCTACTGTTCCACAAACTGAGTGGGCCGAAGAGAAGGAAGCTGGAAGAATCAAATGAAGCCAAAGGATCGAAAGAAGAAAATATCATCTAAATGTATAAAACCTCAAGGAGATTTAAAGCATGCCTGAAGCGAGAGGTATATGGAGGCTGCCATATTTATTTCCTTTTAAACAATGCAAATTGCCTGACTGCCATACTGATCCTCTGCCTCCAATACCTTTACCAATAGCCCCTGAACAAGCATGTAGATCATGTGTTTCTGACTGACAGCTCACTGGATTAGCCGCTGACATGACGTATTTGGGGGTGTGGATTCAGACACATAAGGTCCGTACACACGCCGGACTGGAGGCAACGATGGGTCCGTCGTCACCTCCCGCTGAGTGGGCGTTCCAGCAACAGTCCGGCGTGTGTACAGTCTGTCGGCGGACTGATACAGCTGCTTCTGAGCGATCCGCCGGATCACTCAGAAACAGCCGTATCAGTCTGCAGACAGACTGTACACACGCCGGACTGTTGCTGGAACGCCCACTCAGCGGGAGGTGACGACGGACCCATCGTTGCCTCCAGTCCGGCGTGTGTACGGACCTTAATGCAGCTAAAGAGATCAGCAATACTGCCCAACAACTGGAATTGTAAAAGCAAACACGGCAGCCTCCACAGACCTCTCCGTTGTCCTTTTTGTTAAGTTACTACATTAAACTGTCTGCTGCTGTTGCTTTTAGAAAATAGCTTATTTGTATGGACAGCTGGCAAATTAGCAACTCCACTGTAAATACTACAAGTTACACTATTCAATGCATTATCTGTTAAGTATTACACAGAACCACAGGAAATACTGGTGCTTTATAAAAAACAAGGGCAACATTGATAACCCAAAACAGAGACGCAGGAGGTCAGTTTGAGCCTTGAAGACCATCTATGCCCCAAAACAAAATCTACCTGGTTTGACTAGTGCTAACAAGACATGATCAGAAATTCTGGAGAAAAAAAAAAAAAAAAGTGTGCACACATAAGCAGAACTTTTAAACCTTTGGCACTGCAATAAAATAATTTGTTAGTCATCAGCTTTGCCCATTTTAATCAGAACCATCACCACCACCACCACAAGCACGCAAAAAGTAAAAACACAAGGGGAGTTTATAGAATCCAGATTTTAATATTCGGTTTCATACAAACAATGTTGTCAAAAGAAAGCATAGTCTGGATTTTGAAAAGCAGAAAACATGCACCCAAATCCCCTTTATTGCAAGTACTGTGAAATAACTAAAGGGCTCAGTGTTCCCTGCCCAGTCACTGACAAGAGGCTGCATATTAGGCTTCCTGAAAGTAGCAGAGCAGGACACAGGATGAGACTCACAGCAATGCAGAGTGATCACTGATAGAACCCAGTGTTCTACTGCATATACCTGCAGGGATTACAGATGGAGGTTCTCTCTTTACAGCCCATCTAAACCCTGGCAGGATAAGAGTAACACATATAGGCAGCCAGGCATCTTATGCGGAGATAACAAATTTAACACTTTTCCAAAACAGTGGGTTATACTCACTACCTGAGAACCACCAGCAACTCTGCGGTTTCTGGTCCCACAGGCCTAGTAGATATGAGTGGATCTGCAGTCAACTCTGAATGCAGTGTATTATTTGGAGTTATTTTCCCATTGGTTGAAAACACAAAATCAACGTAGACACGCGTATGATGGCTCTTCCAACTGATCCTTTGCTCCAAACAAGTTCCCATGGTTTCCAGTTCGTCACACTTTATACATGGATCTGTACACATGGACATGGTGTGAAAGGATCACATCAGAGCATCATTTCCCAGCATGATCCGGTACTGAATGGCCCATAGAGCAATCATTTATTGGTCATTTTAGATTTGTATGCAAAATAATTTACCTAAAAACAATTGGTAACTGAATAGTTTGATCAGAAGGGACTACTTATTAGAGTGTGTGTATAAGAGCAAGAACTGCTGGTGAAACCAGTAGGGGCGCTGGTGATTCTGAGCTGGTTAGATTGACTGTACCTATTACAGAGCTATGATAATCACACAGGACCCCCACCTACAGGTAAATCCTGCAGATCTGCAATAGCTTAGTATTTAAAGCCAGGTACACACCATGCAATTTCCCATCAGATAGATGGGTCGAATAGATAGTTTCCGACAGGTCTGTTCTGATTTCTGACCGATTAGCATAGAAGTGATCAGAAAATAGATTGGAAATCCAATCGACCTGTCAGAAATTATCTATGAACCCATCTATCTGATGGGAAATTGCATGGTGTGTACCAGGGCATACTCTGCCAAGGTTTAGATTGGCTTTAAAACCTAGGGACAGCCAATGGAATAACGGCTGAAAAATAAATCAAAGGCCAACGCTACCCAAGAGTGATATACAGCGGATGGGTTATATATTATATTACACGGTCTGCCTGAAGGAGTGGTGGAGATGGACTACTGTGGGGGCAGCTTCACTGCAGTTCAAGGTCACCTACAAGTTATTTTACAATTTGCACATTATGGAGAAGCAAAGGGCAGGTTATTATTCCATCTGGATCAAGGCAGTGTGGTGGTAAAACCCATATTCCAAAAGGCACAAGGAATGTGCCTCATTATGTTAGAAATAAATCATAGAACTGGACTTTAAATAGCACTCAAATGTTAACTCTGAAGCTTTTTGTATTTTACTGTTCCTAGCGTCTCCTTTCTGATGTCTTTCACTTCCTGTGTCAGTAAGAGGGGTCAGCAAAGCGCAGAAGCATAGAGTGGAGGGGAAAGGGACACTATCTACAACAAAATAGATATTGCATTGTATTTGACATTATACTGGCTGGACTTACCAGCAGGGTTGCTATGTTGCACACATGGAGTCAGCTATGTTTTACCAAGCAACAGAATGTCATTCCCTTCACTAGAGAGCTTGGCCACAATGGTAACACAGCCAGACCAATTCCCACTAACCATTGCGATGTTTAACAACTAATCACCCATAGACTGGAAGGGGGGGGGGGGGTGCGCATTTTAAAAAGGTATGATCAGTTTTACTCATTTATTTCAAATCTGGCTAGTTCACCTCCAGACGCCCTTTAAAATGTGGTTTTCCCACATAAAGTTGCATTACCAACTGATCACACTTGCCAAGTGACCAGATCACATTTGTGTAGGTGTTTGTGCTTGTTTTGTCAGGTAGAAGTGCTTGATAAGTTGAACATGTGTTTATCTTTGCTATTCTAGTATGTGCACAGGGCTTTACATACGTCACAGGTAGTAAGGCTGGATACTACTGCATTATGGAGGCGTCACTTACAGGGCTCTGACCCTGGTCATTCCTCAGTCTGATAATCAGACTACTAGCCTGTCTACTTAAGGTCTCCCTGCTCACCAGTGAGCTGCCCAGTTTCTGCACTGGAGCAAAGACCAAACTACAACATGAACAGGGATCAAGAAGGGGTGTGGTTAGCACAGGAATATGTCATGGAGAGGAGTAGGCATAACTGGACTTCTGATTCATGAAGTACAGCAAAGCACCAGGACTTGTTGGGGCACGAGGCAGCAGACAGGTTGGTGGCTATGTGATCATCTGCAGGTTCACTTTAAACACAAACTCTCCAATACAAATGTGCATTATAAACTAAAATTTCCATTGTACACGTGTAACTGGGCCCAAGTTGCAGTTTTGGGTAGGGTTGGCCTTTGAAGTCCATCACTGCTGCAATACTAAACATGCTTAGAAGAGAAAAATGGGTCAAGCTTCGGAGATGCTTTGAAGACTGTTTTTCACTTTAGTCAAGTTCATTTTCCAGGAGTTGAGAATGTCGTATAACTGTTGCCATTGCTGCTTCCCAAAGGTCCTGTGTGTGCTGTGACTACAAAGACAGGAAAGAAAAATCCCATTACAACTTGTCCAGCATTACTCGCATGGATTAGAACAATGTTATTCTACACTGCAGTTTCTCAGCACAGTCCCCATTTTATGAAGCCGCTATAGCGAGGTGCGTAGTTAATTAGCATTCAGGCCACTGTCACGGTCATTAAGTGAAATGTGCTGGAAAATAGGACACTTTCATTAAATAAGCTAATCACATTCGGTCTGGGCTTTAATAAAATTATGATAAATAGCCGGCATTTAACTACGAGCACATGATGGGAACAATCTAAAATATTAAACAGATATATTATGGGAAATAATTAAAAACACACTAGGCTGAAAACTATAGGGGTGAAATTAATACATTACATCACAACAACTTTCTTCTGTGTCTGGTCAATCTTGCAGTAGACCATCTTGGTTTTCACGGCTAAGGGGTAAACAGAAAGCAGTCATTTTACACACAGTGCGAATAAAGCATTAATTCAATCAGTAAATAGAAAATAAATCAGCTTTTTTGTACCAGAACTTTGCATCTAATCTTGGTCATGATTTTAGAATATCAGCCATTGGCAGTTCTGCCTCAGAAACCTGTTTATCCGGTTCTCAGTCTTGGCTTAGCATGGGAGAATAGAGAAATATCTTTGGCTACTAATAACATTTCTGTAATATTTCAATATAAAGCCCAGCTCCATAAATTACCAGTAGCGAGAAACGCCCAAACTCCTCTACACAGAAAGGCTTCCTCATGCCCAGAGTCATCCTCCATCTAGCAATGTCTGCCTGTCCAGTTCCTGTCAATTTAAGACACCCCATAACCTGCAGCAAGGGGAAGTAGTATTTAATAACTTGACGATTTTGCTCATTTGCCCTCTGATCAATAAATGACCAGTCTATAATTGTAATGGTAGGTTTATTGAACCTTAAAAAGACAGACACAACAAAAACCTTAACCCAATGCTGCAAAGTCAGAGCTTATGCGCATTGTAGTGAGTGAACTATGCATTGGATTCCCTATCAACAAGCAAAATTACAGACTGTCTGCAGGTAAAACTGAGAACAAGGGCACCCACTGTGTGGGCAGCACAGTGGCATAGCTATTAGCACTCTCGCCTTGCGCTGCTGGGTACCCGGTTTGAATCCCAGCCAGGACACTGTCTGCACGGGGTTTGTATGTTCTCTCAGTGTATGCATGGGTTTCCTCTGAGCACTCCAGTTTACTACAACATCCCAAAGACATACGGATAAGTTAATTGGCTTCTCCCTAAATTGGCCCTAGAGTCAGACTATGATACATACACTACACAATATAGACATATGACTTTGGTAGGTAATAGATTATGAGCCCCTCTGAGGGAGAGTTAAGAGACAAGACAATATACAGCGTTTACTCTTGTGCAGCGCTGAAGATGACAGCACTATATAAACAAATCTAATGCCAGCGTGTAACAGAACCGGTATTAAAAAAAAAAAAAAAAGTACCTGTCCAAAGAAGCAATTAATCATATTCCAAACTAGCCACCATGGCCAAGACCAAAGAGCTGCCCAAACATGTCAAGGACAAGATCTTGCACCTGCACAAAACCGGACTGGGCTACAAGACTATCGCCAACGAGCTTTGTTAGAAGGTGAAAACAGTTGGTGCGATAGTTTGCAAGTAGAAGAAAAACAAAATAATGGTCAATCTCCCTCGGTCTGGGACTCCATGCAAGGCATCACCTCGTGGAGTTGCAATCAGGGCTGTGGAGTCGGTACAAAAATCAACCGACTCCTCAGTTTATGAAACCACTGACTTCGACTCCAGGTACCCAACATTACTCCAACTCCTTAGTCTAATTTTTACAAAGGCTATGGATTTGGATCAAAAATTATAGACTCCTCCATTTATTGAAAGTTCCGACTCCCGGTACTCCGACTACTCGACTCAGACTTCACAGCCCTGGTTGAAATGATCATGGGAACAATGACAAAGCAACCTAGAAGTTTGTTTGTTTGTTTTTTTGAGGGAGAAGGGGGAGCAGAGGGCGGTGATTTGTCAATGAACTCAGGGCCCATGATCCCCAAGAGCAACTTCCCCAACGGCAGACATGGTGGTGGACACATTATGCTTAAAAAAGTGTACCAGAGATCATTAAAGGGGATCAAAACCAAACATTTTTTTTTAATTCAAAATATTTAGTTGCACCACTCTGACACATACAAAGATAAATAAACACTCCTTCAAGCCTAGGAGCATTTCAGTGCATGCTTTTACCCTTCTCTTTTCATAACTAGGGTTATACAGGTGGCAGCCATTAGCAATTCCTCCTTTGCCGGACACCATTTACTCCACCAGTCTGCCGGATTCTCTCCTGGCAGTATTAAAGGAAGGGAGGGGTTCCTCCAGTAAATTTAAAATATTTTATATTTGTCATCATGCAGCTGAAAAACTGCTGCTATTATTATAATTTAGAAAATAGATGTTATTTCTGAAATCTTGTATTTTTAATTTGGGTCTACTTTAAATACAAAAAGATTCGATACTTACCCAGGGCTTCCTCCAGCCCCATAAACACACGAGTCCCTTGCCGTCATCCTTCCTTTCAGAAAACCCACACACAAGCTGAATGTAAAATTTGCCAAACATCAGCCTTGAAACCTTACTGCCTTAGAAAGGATGTGTAAAGAGGAGTAGGCCAATATCCCTCGAGAGGTGTCCAAACCTGGTGGCCAACTACAAAAAAGTCTGACCTCTAATTGCCAACAAGAGTTTTGCCACCAAGTACAAAGTCATCTTTTGATAGGGAATCAAAATTTTCTTTTTTCACTCATTACAATGTGCATCAAGCGTTGACTTTGGGGCACTGATTTTTTGATAGTTCTTTTGTTGTTTTTGTCTCTCTCAGCTACAATAAATCTATTATTGCAATTATACACTGGTCAATTCTTGGTCAGAGGGCAAAAAAGCAAAATCAGTCTGGGATCAAATACTTCTCTTCCTCACTATATATAGCCAAGTGTTGGGTGGAGTGGAACTGGCTCCATCTTGGAAAGGAGGAGAAGTGTGGGATAGTAACCACTGACAGCAATGCAAGGGATGAGTGGGGAATCTAGATACTGGTTGGAAGGTAGAGACCATAAAGAGGTGGTCCCCATAGAGGTGGTGGTTAGGGCCCATTTCCACTACACGGATTCTAAATGAAGAAAACTGACTCCAATGAATGCCTATGGGAAATCTGCATCAGAAAAATCGCATTTAGTGGAAATAGGCCCATAGGCATTCATTGAAATCCGTATATGTAAAAGAGAAACCGAGAGCCCAATATAGTGTAGCAAGTATAAATAATGGGTATAAAGGAAGAGTACAAAGATATACTCACAAACCAGGGTCACCTAAAGGCAACCACTGTGTAGGCAGGGGAGGAGATTTTCCTGTCCTCACTCAGATATTAAGAAGTCGCTCTCTGTAGACAGGGGAAAAAAAAAAAAGGGGGGGGGGGCATCCCCCTCAACCAGGGGTGGATATAGATATAACGTACGACAGACCAGAGGCGCCAAAAGTATAAAATCAGTTATTAAAAGGTTAAAAAATGCTCAGGAGGCAGTGGTGGACTTACCTCCTGCAAGCAGACTCGAAAGACTGTCTTATTCAAAAAATACAATGTTTATTGGTACACTCAAGGGGGTTCGCAACATGTTTCACAGGCTTATTCCTGCTTCCTCAGGCAATAAATTATTGGAGCACACAACAGCAAATGGTCTGGGTCACACCTGTGAAACATGTTGCGAACCCCCTGGCGTATACCAATAAACATTGTATTTTTTGAATAAGAGTCTTTCGAGTCTGCTTGCAGGAGGCAAGTCCACCACTGCCTCCTGAGCATTTTTTAACCTTTTAATAACTGATTTTATACTTTTGGCGCCTCTGGTCTGTCCTACGTTATATTCATTGGAATCAGTTTTTCTGCATCCAGAATTTGCGTGCAGTGGAAACAGGCCATAAGACATCACCTTTTCTACCCGTAGCCACATTTTGGAAGATGGGCTGATCTACCTTACGACCAGCTAACGCCAATTGGCGGCCGCAAGGTGTCTCCCTCAGGACTGCCCAATGCTAACTGGCGTCAAGTCCTAGGGGAGGAGATTAGCGGAGATCATGCGCGCTTCCCCAGTTGAGTGACGGAGCAGAACTCCGTCAACAGTCTGCCAGCCGCGAATGTTGCTGGCAGACAAACAAAAGCAAACAGCCATTTGTTTTCGTTGTACAGTGCTGCAATGTAACAGCACCGTACTGGGGACAGACCAGTCACTTGGCTGTCCCCTGGAGCGGCTCAGCACACGATCCCCTCAGTGGCTGATGCCTATAAGTTTGATTTATTAAAATAAATAAAAAGCAGTGATTAGAGTGGTGCAACAGAAATCTCTGTTGGTGGGCAGAAGGGGGGGGGGGGGGGGAAGATTTGTGTGAAGTTGTATGGCCGTGCAGCACACTGTTAAAGCTGTAGTGTGCCAAATCGTAAAAAACAGCCTGATCACTAGGGGGTATAAGCCTGTGGTCCTTAAGTGGTTAATAATGGAACCAGGCTGTACTACATTTCAGAGAAAAAAAAAAGTGCGCTTAAAGAAAAAAAAAAAAACCTGTGTGCTATGACCAATTCACAAATTCTTCAACAACCCTCACTGCATTTTACTACGACTAAGATGAGGATTGCAAGCCATTATCACCTAATAGCAGACCATTTCAGAAACTAGTAAGTAAATCCGGCCTCCAAGGTGCCACTATGTATCAAGGCAATGCCTAAAGCATTATGTGGACACCCAGGGTTGCAGACCATGATTAAAAGGACAACTGAAGTGAGAAGAAATGTGTGGGGGGGGGGGGGGGGGGGGCTGCCATATTTACTTCCCTTTAAAACAATACCAGTTGCCTAGCAGCCCTGCTGATCTATTGGGCTTCAGTAGACAAATAACATTTATATCGCGCTTTTCTCCTGGCGGACTCAAAGCGCCAGAGCTGCGCACTCTATAGGCAGTAGCAGTGCTAGGGAAACTTGCCTAAGGTCTCCTACTGAACAAGCAGAGCTGAGATTCGAACCCTGGTCTCCTGTGTCAAAGGCAGAGCCCTTAACCATTACACCATCCAGCAACTGTAGTGTCTGAATAACACCAGAAACAAGCATGCAGCTAATCTTGTCAGATCGGACCATGATGTCAGCAACACCTGATATGCTGTATGCTTGTTCAGGGTCTGCAGCTAGCCAATCAACTGGTATTGCTTAAAAGGAAATAAACATGGCAGCGTCCATATCCCTCTCACTTCAGTGTATTAATAAACCTTGTGTTATACTGTAGCACGCTTGTTCTGTCGAGTCCTTTAGAGTGGGTGAGAGTCCACCACCACTTCCATGTTGTAACATTTTTAGTCCATTTTTATACTTTTGGCGCCTCTCTTTACTCTTACATTACATGTTGAGCTGTTTCATGAGCTCTGTGTGAAGCCTGCAAATATGTGTAACAAGGAAGACAACCAACCATCAATGACAAAGGCTTCCACATCATCAGCTCCGATCTGCAGCTCCTGCTGCATGGTATCAAAGGAGATCTCCTTGTTGTCCACAGCCATTCCCATGAATGTCAGAAGACGCATCTTTTCCATGTTCTGCTCATGCGACAGACCTTAAAGACAGGGATTATGTCTTGAATATTCAATATGTACATGCAATTTAAATAAGGGAAAGAAATTAAACTAAGAACAGTCACACTGATTAACCATGGTTGTTTAACCAGCTGAGCGGTCTGGACGAGCTCAGCTCGTCCAACACCGCCAGCGGCTGCCGCTCAGGCCCTGCTGGGCCGATTTTAACGAAATAAAAAGCAGCACACGCAGCCGGCACTTTGCCAGCCGCGTGTGCTGCCTGATCGCCGCCGCTCTGCGGCGATTCGCCGCGAGCAGCGGCGAAAGAGGGCCCCCCTAGCCGCCTGAGCCCAGCGTAGCCGGAACAAAAAGTTCCGGCCAGCGCTAAGGGCTGGATCGGAGGCGGCTGACGTCAGGACGTCGGCTGACGTCGATGACGTCACTCCGCTCGTCGCTATGGCGACGATATAAGCGAAACAAGGAAGGCCGCTCATTGCGGCCTTCCTTGTTTATTCTGGGCGCCGGAGGCGATCGGAAGATCGCCTCCGGAGCGCCCTCTAGTGGGCTTTCATGCAGCCAACTTTCAGTTGGCTGCATGAAATAGTTTTTTTTTTATTTAAAAAAAACCCTCCCGCAGCCACCCTGGCGATTTAATCAGAACGCCAGGGTGGTTAAAACATGAGTTGGGCGGGTGTGTTGCCTTCAGCCTCAATGGTTTCAATTGACAAAGCTGTTCGATAAAAAAAAAAAAAAAAAAAAGGTTGGCAAGATATCACATTGGTACTTTAGACTTTTCTCCCCCAAATTCATAAAGATTTTCATAGGTGCGGTAGAAGTTTGGTAATTTACCAAAAAAACATGGCTTCTAATTACAAAGTCCTGTGCAGTAAACCATAACACAACTGTGGAGTAGATCTCTGCTCTGATACAGATACCACATGCTCTAATCCAGTGGTCCTCAAACTAAGGCCACGGGCCGAATGTGGCCCCGAGGCTTTTTTACCAGTCCCCCTCACACAAATTGTATTTATAGATGCAGTCAGATACATCTTTAAATATTGTTGGTCCACATTTAGAATAGCAGTGCTGGCACCACCCATCCACATGGAAGCCAGAAAGTAGTAATTCGCTGGTTTCCAATCAAATTCCACTTCAGGTGACACTGTTGTCCACTGCAGGTTGTCATCTGGGTATACTTCACTCTCTGGGCTGCAAAGACTTCTACATCAGTTTATGTATGTTCCGGCCCCCCAGCAGTCTGAAGTATGTTGACCCGGCCCTCAACCCAAAACGTTTGGGGACCCCTGCTCTAATCTTTGTGAATTGACATTTACTGACATACGCTGAGGTATTGATGCCACAAATCTGCAATTTACCTCACTGGTTGGAAATTTCAGCTTGCCATGCGTTAAAAGCCTTAAAGAGGAACTGAACTCAGAATACGAAAACAGAGCATTGCAATCAATGTTAAAAATTGTAGGCAAAAACAGTAGAATATATGTACAAAAATATGTGAATAAACTATAATATACAATTAATAAGCCACACCCCCTGTGACTTAGTCTGCCATGACAAGTCACATGGTAACTGCTCAGGCTTGCAGAGATCAATGGGAGACTTTCCCCTGCTTATGCAAATCCCCTGCAGCTTTGTTTGTTGACACTGAGTCATCAGGAGGTGCCTGTGAAGCAGAGAATCCTGACAGAGCCTGAGGGCCCATTCACACTAGAAATCGCTAAACGTTTTTTCCTAGCGATTTTTCACTGTATAGAGAGCGTTTTTCCAGCGATTAGCGTTTTGCGATTTCTAGTTCAATTCAAATACTTTTATTGAAATGCTAATCGCTCCAGAATCGCTCAGAAAACGCTGCATGCAACGCGTTTGCGTTTCAGCAAATCGCTAAACACATAGATGAGAACACTTCCATACACTTTCATTGTGCACACATTTTTCAACACGCTAGCGATTTTCAGCAAAGCTGAAATCGCTCTGAAAACGCACAAGTGTGAATGGGCCCGAGGGACTGGAGAAACTTAACTTTGTTGTAAGGCAATGGGAAACACTGGGCTAGCTGATAAAAGTGCAATTAGAGGGCAGCATGATGCAGAGCTGTGCATGGAGGGTCCGTGGGCAAAAATCTGACCGGTCTCTCCCCATTGTTATGACTGCATGTTTAGATAAGAAACATTTGAAACGTTTTTGACAGTCCCTAGACTCCAGGAGGGCTGCTTTCTGACTTGTGTGAGAGACTAGCAGGGATAGGAGTCACTTTACAGGCAAGTAGCCTCTGTGTAATGTGGGACTGCAATACAGATAAGCTCTCTGCTCCATCTCAGGCTATTCTCAATTTCGCTCTATAGCTCTTCTTTCTGGATTAGTGCACGCCAAAAATCACAATAGCAAATCGCTAGCAATTTGTGAGTGCGATTTTTAGAGCGATTTTTGAATGAATCGCTCCAAAAAATGCTACATGCAGTGCGTTTGCGTTTTTGAATAAAATAATAACGCTGCTGTGAGAACACAGTCATAGGGTAACATTAGCCAAGCGCTTTTCAAATCACTGTCGAATTTTTTGGGGGAAAAACCAGTTCAGTCTTTTTTACACTGTGAAGTGCCAAACCTCTCTTACTTAGTGTGTATGAGAGCTGGGATAATAAGAGGGGGATTCCCTCTGTCAAGCTACCTACAGGGGAGGACAAGGGCGGCTGGATGATGTAAGAGGGGATTCCGCCTGCGTAACACCTACAAGGAGGAGAAGGGGGGGGGCAGGGGTGTTTGACATAAGAGCGGATTCACTCTGCAGTGTTACCCCCCTACCTCTGCCAGACAGGATATGAAAGGGAAGACAGGACATGATACGGGATCTGGCACAAAACGAATGGTGAGAGCTACAGGATGACAAGCAAATGATCTCGCACTGCAGGAGGCATAGAGAAAAAATAATACCTTATCAAGGCGTGTGCCAGTACAGTGCAGGGCAGCAGCAGAAGCCACAGCTGTCACTTTCCTGTAACAGGGTGACTGATAATGACCTCATGACACTGGGCTGCAAATCTCATTCTGTGGGTGTGAATGGGCATGTCTAACTCCAACTGTAACACCGCCCACAGAATCAGACTCTGCACCTCCCATGGAGTGAGAGCTGCAAAATGGAGGGAGAGAGTTGCAAGATGGAGCCTGCCATTCTCTTTTATTCATAGTTGTATTGCACAAATAGAATCTACTTTTATATTGCCCTTCACAAGTGTTTTGTGTCTAATCATTAATTTCAAAGGGATAAGGAGGTTCAATTTAATGACTTTTTTTGGTTCAGTTCCTTTTTAATGAATGGACATTGGGAGCTGAAGCCGATATGGGGAAAAGCAAGAACTCATGCTGATTATCTTTTCATATGACTGGGAGCTTTATTCTGTATGTGAAGGTTCCTGGCACCATCTTTGTCATGGGGGGGGGGGGGGGGGGGGTGGAAGAGAAATATTTAATTTAGGCATCATAAGTAGGGTTAAAGTTATTGCGGATTAACCATGTCGGGACCAGCCGCTTAACACCCCCCCCCCCTTAAAGGGGAACTTCAGCCTAAACAAACATACTGTCATCAAGTTACATTAGTTATGTTAATTAGAATAGATAGGTAATATAATCTCTTACCGGCCCTGTTTTAAAAGAACAGGCAAATGTTTGTGATTCATGGGGGCTGCCATCTTTGTCATGGGGCAGCCATCCATTTGGTTGAAAGCAGGTGACAAGGAGCAGGAGACACTTCCAACTGTCCTGTGTCCTGATTACCCCTCCCAGCTGAACACGCTAGGCTTCAAATGTCACATTCAAAATGTAAAAAAAAAAAAAAAAAAATTCCACCAAAACAGCAGAATGAGAACTACAAAATCAGAAATCACATCATGCTTTGCACAGCATCAGGGGAAAAAAGCCCAGGCAGTTTTCTTCTGTGCAGCTAAAAATGAGGCTTGTATAAGAAAAACAAAGTTGTGATGCCGTGAAACTGTTAAAGAAGCACCAAGCCTTTTCAGTGCTGCCGAGTCAATTTTTAGTCCGGAGGTTCACTTTAAGGACCAGACATTTTGCGTGGTGGGGTGCGCGCGTTTGGGGAGGGGTCAGGCGGCTGGATCCCCTCTATGGCTGGCTGGGCAGTGACCCCCATGGTGGCAGGTGTCCAGGCAGGTGCCAGCAACCATCACTTTCTTCCAGGCTCCAGCGATGAGCCGATAAGCCGTAGTAGCCCCCTCTTCTCCGGCCGGCATCTCCTCTCCTAATGCCGATCAGTTCCGGGTCGCGACTTGATGACATCATCAAGCCGGGACCTGGCGTTGACGTCAGAAGGAGCAGAGATGCCGGCCAGAGCAGATGGGGGCGCCGATCGTTGCTGGAACAGCAGGGAGGTGAAGTGGAACCTATTCTTTTCCCCCCTGCCGCCGCCAAAGTGACCACTACGATCTGCCGGCGATCGTAATGATCACGTGATCAGCAGCCATACGCGATGGCTGCTGATCACTCGGGGGAGAAGACAGCTGTCATGACAGCTTAATCTCCCCCTCCGGGAGCGGAAACGGTGTGCCGGCGTAGATTCTACGACGCATCAGGCTAGAACAGCCCTCAAGTGCGGCGTACAATCTAATGCAGGCGGTCCGGAAAAGGTTAGAGTCATCGCCAAAATGTCAAAACTGCTCTGGTCTAAGGTGGAAACAAAGTCTGGATGCGAAGTGGTTAAGAAGCCAAACTACACTAAGCTTTGCTTTGTTTTTTTTTGTTTTTTCAGTAGGAAGGCTTTTTGGTCCCCTATAGTTTCCTAGTGGTTTTGGGTCACCCCAAGCTGCTTGGGTATTCTATTATTTACATGTGGAGTTTAATGAGACATTACCACAAGTTTTAGTATACTTTTTGATAAACGTCTCAAAATCTGAATTACATGGCTGTTTACTAGATTAAGGCTGTTATTTTTATTAATGAGCCCACAATGTACTGATAACTCTGCAGAGAGGTTTTTCCTTTCATAAACTCTTTATATGCACTTTTTTTTTATGTTTTATATGAGGATGGTCTACATTTTACCATGGAATGTCTGAATCATCTTCTGGTACTAAGGCTACTTCTGGCTCAATAAATGTGAAATCATTTGTCTAATAAGGAAATCATTTCTACATACTGAAATGCCTTGTTATTTATACCATTACATGACATTTTACTAATTGTTAATGCTAATTACCAGTAACTGCAACAAGAATGCAGACGACTAATAAAAACAAGGTTATAACTCAGAGCGGCAGAGGGTGCTTCTATGGTTAACAGTGTACAAAATACAAATATATTAAAAAGTCAATTAGCAGTAATCAGTGTAATTAACTAAGGCAGGGTGGATAAAGAGCCCGGGTAAGCAGAGTGCTTTAATAGCTGTAGTAGTGAGGGCGATGCGGATGACAAATCATGCTGCTCAGGTCCAATTAGTAATCAAGGAATCAGCACATTCTTGTTGCAGAAGTAAAACAAATCAAATTAGATGTCTTCTAAAGAAAACTTCCCAGTACATCTCTCCCTCTGCAGAAGCACAAGACGGCTTTCACATGTATGTGTATCCACAGCTGTCACATGCACAACATTAAAGCAAATATTTCAGTAAATATGCAATTTATGTAAAAATAAAATAATCCTGTATAAAAAACAAAAGTATATTAACCACTTCGCATCCAGACCTTTTTTCCCCACTTATTGACCAGAGCAGTTTTGACAGTTTAGCTATGTCCTTATTTAATCAGAAATAAGTTTATCCCTACTTAGGACACAGAAATGAAATATATATTGTTTTTTTCAAGACAAACTAGGCTTTCAATGTATGCCATTTTTCCCCGCAAACAATTTTGTTTTCTATGAATTTTAATGGGAAAACAAAAACAAAAATAGAAAAAAAACATCTCAGTTCTACCAATTCCAGTTTAAAAATAAAAAGTGCTACTGTAGATAAAAAAACCACAAATTTTGTTTGGCTATTCTTACTGCTTATCACAAAACTTAGATTATGTTCCGGTCACAATTTATGGTGAAGATATTTGATTCTGAAATAATGATAGAGTATTTTTCACTGTGAAATGAGAAAATAAAAGTATTTTTAATAGTAAAAATCAATCTCATTAGCTCAGGAAACATATTCCCATTCACCAATTAGTGCTGCATCAGATAGTGCCAGAAATGTGCACAGGAGCAAGCCCAATCCTGCACAGCACTGCTTCTGTACAAGTCAGTAGATCTACTGACTTGTGGCTTAGATGAAGTCACAGAGGACATATATCTACTGACTTGTGGATAAAGTGGTTAAAAATTCAACACTTCAGCATAAACATTACCTAAATGTGATATGTTTGAGAACCAAATTCCATAAGCAAGTCCAAACCATACTTGCTCATTATTTTGTTGAAGAAAGTCACCCAAAATGAATAACTTGCGCGAGTCCTAAGCAGGAGAGCCTCTAGGACTAGTCTAGGATTAGCCATTCATTTGATTTGGACACTAGAGTCAGGTTAATCAGGGGGATAAGGAGTGAACAAGGCTCTGGGTTTTCTATCCATGATCCGTCAGATTTTTATACAAATTGAGGCAACTCCATACAACTGGCCAACCAACACAGATCACACCAAGAGCAAGGCATGAAACTATTAATACTTCATGAGCCCAGTGTTTTCTCCCCAGAAAATTTTCTCCAGCCGGGTGTCATGAAAAAGTAGCAGGGTGGGGCGCAATGGTGAAATGCAGGGCCAGCGCTTCTCTGCTTAAAGCATAGGAGAAAGATGAGGAGGTGGGCCGATGATAGCTAGGTGTTTCCCAACCTGGGGAGAACACTCGAGCACCATACCAAGGTCTAAGGCCCCTTTCACACTAAAGCAATGGACAAAATTAACAACTCCATGATATTCTTATAGGGCGTTCACTCAGAGAGCAGTGTAGCGGGTTACTCCGGTACCGTGTGTTTACAGTGGCAGTAAAGTATACTTTTAGTGTACTGTATGCTTCACTATATAGTCACATCATACACTTAAAGGGATACTGTAGGGGGGTCAGGGGAAAAGGAGTTGAACTTACCCGGGGCTTCTAACGGTCCCCCGCAGACATCCTGTGTTGGCGCAGCCACTCACCGATGCTCCGGCCCCGCCTCCGGTTCACTTCTGGAATTTCAGACTTTAAAGTCTGAAAACCACTGTGCCTGCGTTGCCTTGTCCTTGATCCCGCTGATGTCAAGAGCGCACAGCGCAGGCCCAGTATGGTCTGTGTCTGCGCAGTACACTTCTGGTGACATCAGCAGGAGCGAGGACACGGGCGTGCAGGCGCAGTGGTTTTCTGACTTTAAAGTCAGAAATTCCAGAAGTGAACTGGAGGTGGGGCCGGAGCATCGGTGAGTGGCTGCACAAACACAGGATGTCTGCGGGGAACCATTAGAAGCCCGGGGTAAGTTCAGCTCATTTTCCCCCGGCCCCCTACAGTATCCCTTTAATGTGCAGTGTAACTTTTCAGCAGTGCTGCAATTGTATCAACACAACCTGCACAGTGTAAAAAGGACCCTATGGATATAAACCCCTTGAGATTTGGAGTCCACAGAATAGTGTGCAGTGCATGGCATGGCTGCAGCTAGTTAGTGTTAACAAAAAAAAAAAAACCAAAAAAAAAAAAGTAAAATGCTATATCTATAGTTTGCTAGAGAAGTGAGTAAGCTAGTAAGATACTGGCAGAATAAAGTAGTGCCGTAAGTTACCACACTGAACAGGAGAGGCAGCTTAAAAGGACTAATGTGGGGGTGGGGGGAAAAAAGAAAAAAGTTGAACTTACCTGGGGCTTCTAAAGGTTTCCTGCAGATGTCTTGTGCCTGCGCAGTCACTCACTGATGCTCCAGTCCCGCCTCCTGTTCACCTCTGGAATTTCCGACTTTAAAGATGGAAAACCACTGCGCCTGCACGGCCATGTCCTCGCTCCAGCTGACTGTACTAGGCATGCGCAATACACTCCTGCCGACATCAGCGGGAGCGAGGGTGCGGCAGTGCAGGCGCAGTGATTTTCCGACTTTAAAGTAAAAAATTCCAGAGGCGGGACTGGAGCATCAGTGAGTGGCTGCGCAAGCACAGGACGTCTGCGGGAGACCATTAGAAGCCCCAGGCAAGTTCAACTCTTTCCCCCTACAGTAGTCCTTTAAGAACTATCTCACAATCCCAACCAACTTTTCTCCTGTCAGACCTGCAGTAAGTCTGACTGTGCCAAGGCCTAAGATGCTACAAGCTGTGTGCCTATAGCAAGGCTATCCCAAATCCTTTTCATACACTAGTTCAGACCACCAATGGCATTCCTTGCCCATGGTGTAGGCAGACATGTCCCATAGTTCTATAAATAATCATTACTGTAGGAAACTGGAGATCTGCTTAAATTCCGCTTTGGAATCTGATAAGAGGAAGCAAGATCCTTTCTCCCGACAATTCCTGCCCATAGTAGCTGTCAGGACGTCAGTGCATCATTTCTGCAATGCATCATTTAACATGGCTGGCATTGTATCTGACCCCTGGCCAAAGAAGTGGGGAAAAAAAAAAATAGAAAAAAATTGATATGGGAAATGTAATTGTAATGCATGCAATAGCTTATGGACCTGTGCTCCTTTGAAACAGTCAATTACACATGAATGGGGGAGTGTCACAGTGTTAATGACTACTCCCTTTTCCCTTGGTGTGTAAATAAAAGAGCTGCTGACATTAACATTCCATCACACAGATGCTGCATGCTATGAAACAAATTAACAGCAGGCACATTGGGCCAACAGCGTTGGAGCGCCACCCGCTTTTGCCTTACTGTCTGCTGACATTTTATTTAATTTCCCACCACGCTATATGAAGTGTACGAGAGTGCACCATCCCACCCTCAGAGGTCTGCCCAAATCTACTCCTTAGCAGGGATTTTTATACAACTACCGTGTCATCATGTTATTTTCTGATAGAGATTGCTGGAGGAGGTTACTTTTTGCAGATACAGAGTGTGTAACAGCAAGGAAAAAATTCAATTCAAGACAAAAATTAGAAGGACGTGTGAAGGCAGCATTAGCATCATTAGCAGTAGCCAACACAAGGGCTAAAGCTGTAGATAAACACGTGATTTAAGATTAGAGTGGACTTGAACTTTTTTTTTTTTTTTTTAAACCACTTAACGACCGCCCATTGCACAGGGGCGGCCGCAAAGTGGATCCCGCAAGGACTGCCGCATGCACAGAGGCGGCGGTCCTTGTACGGGCATGGGTGGAGCGATCACGTCATCCGTGACGCGATCTTCCGCTGGGGATCGATGGCCGGGGACTTAGACTCCAGTCCCCGGCCAATTAGCAGCGCCGGCGGGCAGAGGAAATCCGCAATCGAGTTAAATTAAGTGTATAAAAGCATTTTTCTAGGTAAACAAAGTGCTTTATACACGCTTCCTCCTCGCCTCGTGGTCTCATTGTTCCAGAGACCACCAGCGAGGAGGAAGCAGTAGTAAGTATACACCACACTTTTTTTTTTTTTTTTTACCCACAGCCCCCCTGATCTCCCACACCAGCCTTCAGACCCCCCCCTCCCCCTGCCCACCCCCCAGAACACTGTTTGCACCCAATCACCCATCAATTACTCCCTGTCACTATCTGTAAACACTATTCTTTTTTTTATGCCCTAAACTGCCCCCTGCTCCCTCCTGATCACCCCCACCCCTCAGATTCTCCACAGACCCCCCCCCCCCCTGTGTACTGTATGCCTCTATCCCACCTGTAATAACCCACTGATCACCTGTCAATCACCCCCTGTCACTGCCACCCATCAATCAGCCCCTAACCTGCCCCTTGCGGGCAATCTGATCACCCACCCACACCAATAGATCGCCCGCAGATCCGACGTCACCTCCCAAGTGCATTGTTTACATCTGTTCTCTACCCTAAACACCCACTAATTACCCATCAATCACCCCCTGTCACTGCTACCCATCAGATTAGACCCCTATCTGCCCCTAGGGCACTCAATCACCCGCCCACACCCTCAGAACGCCCTCAGACCCCAGCCCTGATCACCTCGCCAGTGCATTGCTTGCATCTATTCCCCCCTCTAATCACACCTTGAGACACCCATAAAATCACCTCCTGTCACCACCTGTCACCCCCTAGCACACCTACCCATCAGACCAAACCCTCAGATCCCCCTCAGACCCCCTTCTGATCACCTCCCCAGTGCATTGATTGCATCTATTTTCCCCTCTAACCACCCCCTGAGACACCCATCAATCACCTCCTGTCACCCCCCTAGCACTCCTATCCATCAGATCAGGCCCAATACAACCTGTCATAAGCAGGGTGGCCTTTTAGATGACTGGTTCCACAAAATTCACCCCCTCATAGACCACCTGTCATCAAAATTTGCAGATGCTTATACCCCTGAACAGTCATTTTGAGACATTTGGTTTCCAGACTACTCACGGTTTTGGGCCCGTAAAATGCCAGGGCGGTATAGGAACCCCACAAGTGACCCCATTTTAGAAAAAAGACACCCCAAGGTATTCTGTTAGGTGTATGACTAGTTCATAGAAGATTTTATTTTTTGTCAAAAGTTAGCGGAAATTGATTATTGTTTTTTTTCACAAAGTGTCATTTTTCACTAACTTGTGACAAAAAATAAAATCTTCTATGAACTCGCCATACACCTAACGGAATACCTTGGGGTGTCTTCTTTTTAAAATGGGGTCACTTGTGGGGTTCCTATACTGCCCTGGCATTTTAGGGGCCCTGAACCGTGAGGAGTAGTCTTGAAACCAAATGTCGCAAAATGACCTGTGAAATCCTAAAGGTACTCATTGGACTTTGGGCCCCTTAGCGCACTTAGGGTGTAAAAAAAAAGTGCCACACGTGGTACCGCCGTACTCAGGAGAAGTAGTATAATGCGTTTTGTGGTGTATTTTTACACATACAGATGCTGGGTGGGAGAAATCTCTGTAAATGACAATGTGTGTGTAAAAAAAAAAAAAAAAAAAAAAAAATGTCATTTACAGAGATTTCTCCCACCCAGCATCTGTATGTGTAAAAATACACCCCAAAACACATACTACTTCTCCTGAGTACGGCAATACCACATGTGTGGCACTTTTTTTGCAGCCTAACTGCGCTAAGGGGCCCAAAGTCCAATGAGCACCTTTAGGCTTTACAATTGTTTACAATTAGGCACCCCCCAAAATGCCAGGACAGTAAACACACCCCACAAATGACCCCACTTTGGAAAGTAGACACTTCAAGGTATTCAGAGAGGAGCATAGCGAGTCCGTGGCAGATTTCATTTATTTTTTTTTGTCGCAAGTTAGCAGAAATTTTTTTTTTCTTTTTTGTCACAAAGTGTCATTTTCTGCTAACTTGTGACAAAAAAAAACTCACCATGCCTCTCAGTAAATACTTTGGGATGTCTGCTTTCCAAAAAGGGGTCATTTGGGGGGTACTTATACTATCCTGGAATTCTAGCCCCTCATGAAACATGACAGGGGGTCAGAAAAGTCATAGATGCTGGAAAATGTGAAAATTCACTTTTTGCACCATAGTTTGTAAACGCTATAACTTTTACCCAAACAAATCAATATAGGCTGAATGGGTTTTTTTTTTTTATTAAAAACGTTTGTCCACATTTTTCGTACTGCATGTACCGTATATACTCACAAGCAAGCCGAATTTTTGACCCCCCAAAAGTGGGCCAAAAGTTGGGGGGGTCGGCTTGCTTGCGAGTCATGGGTGGGTGGATAGGTGCTGTCCCTCCCCGCTCCCCCCGCGGCCACCGCTGCCATTACCTTAGGCGGCGCCGCTTCCTCTATCCCCGTCCTCCTCCGGTAACTCATTCACAGCAGCGCGCCCCCCGCTGCTGTGATGACGCAGGAAACCATAGAGAGCGGTTCCCATAGTAACGGCATCGCCGCTACAGGAAGCCGCTCTCTATGGTTTCCTCGTCATCACAGCAGCGAGAGGCGCGCTGCTGTGAATGAGTTACCGGAGGAGGACGGGGATAGAGGAAGCGGCGCCGCCTAAGGTAATAGCAGCGGTGGCCGCGGGGGGAGCGGGGAGGGACGGCACCTACCCACCCGCCCATACTGGGGCACTATGCTAGCTATTTGGGGCACTATACAAGCTATACTGGGGCACTATACAAGCTATACTGGGGGCACTATACTAGCTATAATGGGGCACTATACTGAGCACTATACTAGCTATACTGAGCACTATACTAGCTATACTGAGCACTATACTAGCTATACTGAGCACTATACTAGCTATACTGGGGCATTTTACTAGCTATACTGAGCACTACCTACCTATACTGAGCACTATACTAGCTAAACTGGGGCACTTTACTAGCTATACTGAGCACTATACTAGCTATACTGAGCACTATACTAGCTATACTGAGCACTATACTAGCTATACTGAGCACTATACTAGCTATACTGAGCACTATACTAGCTATACTGAGCACTATACTAGCTATACTGAGCACTATACTAGCTATACTGGGGCATTTTACTAGCTATACTGAGCACTACCTACCTATACTGAGCACTATACTAGCTAAACTGGGGCACTTTACTAGCTATACTGAGCACTATACTAGCTATACTGAGCACTATACTAGCTATACTGAGCACTATACTAGCTATACTGAGCACTATACTAGCTATACTGAGCACTATACTAGCTATACTGAGCACTATACTAGCTATACTGAGCACTATACTAGCTATACTGAGCACTATACTAGCTATACTGAGCACTATACTAGCTATACTGAGCACTATACTAGCTATACTGAGCACTATACTAGCTATACTGAGCACTATACTAGCTATACTGAGCACTATACTAGCTATACTGAGCACTATACTAGCTATACTGAGCACTATACTAGCTATACTGAGCACTATACTAGCTATACTGAGCACTATACTAGCTATACTGAGCACTATACTAGCTATACTGAGCACTATACTAGCTATACTGAGCACTATACTAGCTATACTGAGCACTATACTAGCTATACTGGGGCATTTTACTAGCTATACTGAGCACTACCTACCTATACTGGGCACTATACTAGCTATACTGGGACATACTGGGGGGGATCACGCGGCCAGCGTTTCCTACCCCCGGCTTACATGAGGGTCAATCATTTTTTCCTGTTTTTTGGGGTAAAAGTGGGGGGGGGTCGGCTTACATGCGGGTCGGCTTGCTTGCGAGTATATACGGTATACAGAAATTTTACTTTATTTGAAAAATGTCAGCACAGAAAGTAAAAAAAAAAAAATAAAAAAAAATTTGACAAAATTCATGTCTTTTTTGATGAATATAATAAAAAGTAAGAATCGCAGCAGCAATCAAATCGCACCAAAGGAAAGCTTTAATAGTGACAAGAAAAGAAGCCAAAATTCATTTAGGTGGTAGGTTGTATGAGTGAGCAATAAACCGTGAAAGCTGCAGTGGTCTGAATGGAAAAAAAGGGTCTGGTCTTTAAGGGGGGCCTACGGTCCTCAAGTGGTTAACCACTTGAGGACCCACCCTTTACCCCCCCTTAAGGACCAGCGCTTTGTTGAGTGATCTGTGCTGGGTGGGCTCTGCAGCCCCCAGCACAGATCATGTAGCAGGCAGAGAGATCAGATCACCCCCCTTTTTTCCCCACTAGGGGGATGATGTGCTGGGGGGGTCCGATCTCTCCTGCCTGCATGTGGCTGGCGGGGGGGGGGGGCACCTCAAAGCCCCCCTCCGCGGCGAAATCCCCCCCTCCCTCTCCTACCTGCTCCCCCCCGGAGATCAGGGCTGCACAGGACGCTATCCGTCCTGTGCAGCCAGTGACAGGACGTCCCCTGTCACATGGCGGCGATACCCGGCCGCTGATTGGCCGGGGATCGCCGATCTGCCTTACGGCGCTGCTGCGCAGCAGCGCCATACAATGTAAACAAAGCGGATTATTTCCGCTTGTGTTTACATTTAGCCTGCGAGCCGCCATCGGCGGCCCGCAGGCTATTCACGGAGCCCCCCCGCCGTGAATTGACAGGAAGCAGCCGCTCGCACGAGCGGCTGCTTCCTGATTAATCAGCCTGCAGCTGGCGACTCAATACTGCGTCGCTGGTCCTGCAGCTGCCACTTTGCCGACGCGCGGTATGAGTGCGCGGTCGGCAAGTGGTTAAAGAGGTGCTGTTAGGTATAGGGTCTCAGAGGAAAAAAAACCAAAAAAAATATCAGTCGTATCGGCTGTACTTACATTACATATGAATTTCACTGTCCACGTTTGGATTTCACAGAATTTTTATATAGTATTTGCAGAGAATGATGCTCCTGACAGCTCATGGCAGTTTCCATGTGTGTCTGTCTTGTATGAAGCCAATTGTGATGTCATCCCTTATCCTGCTTCGACTCACAAAAAAGATCAGGATCAAAGATCCTAATGGTTCATGTTCCGGACAACACTACTGTGCGGTGAATATTAGCTAGCCATGTGGCTAGGAACAATAGCGGACTCCTGCAATATACTCTAAAAGAACATGTGCTGTGAGTAACAAGCTGCTGTAACATGAGCCTGTAACTTCTCACTGTGAAAGCAGCCTTAGGACAGGCTAGGGAAATGAAGGGGAGGACCAAGGAAGTGCAGTGGGGAGAAGAAGCAGCCCCAGAATGCTTTACAGTATCTGTTATGCGGCCTCCTTAGGAGCTTGGGAATAACTAGCCTTGCTATTCAGCAAACATCAAAGTAAGAGATTTTAAACTTCAGTATTGCCTTTTTGGCTTCCTTCTAAACTGTTAGCACAGGAGAATAGAGGTCTAAATTAGCTTTTGCAGCCTGACAGTTACTCTTTAAGAGAATTTTTATTGCGTTTTATAACAGAAAGATAATACAAAAATAAACAGACGAGCAAAAAATAACAATAAAACAAAATCCAGCAAGAGTGAGTACAATAATTGTATAGTAATGACTGGTATAAAATCATAAGTCAGATGCATCTCATGCATATGGATATACTCTAACAGCAATAACACGGATCAGAATTACTGTTGGAGTTTACTCTCCAAGATATTTATAAGCATTTATCCAAAATGGTTAGACTCACTGTAAATCTTGAACAGCTACTTTAATGTCGGGAAGATCAGGAATTGTGGTTTCTAAAGAATTAACCCATCTATGCCATACTTTATTGAATTACTTGAATTGGTTACGTGATTGGTATGTAAGTTTATATAACGGGAGGGTCGTATTGACCAGTTACTTTTAGTCAGGGCCAGCCTTAGGTTTCACAACGCCCTGAGCATAACCAGATTTTTGGTGCCCCCCCAATCACCCTTTTTGTGCGCTCACGCATGCGCGCACACACACGCCCATGTGATTGATCCCCTTTATTGTATATAGGCAGAGCCCTCCCTTTTAGTACATATAAACAGATTCCCTCTTTTAGTATACAGTATATAGCTAGGCAGAGAAATAGTGTATAGTATACAAGAAGATCCCCTTTAGCATATATAGGACACACATCTCTCTTCAAGTGGTGCACGCTAGTCAGTTCAATAGGTGGTTTTATGGAGCTATAGCAATCTCACTGTGGTGTGATCAGCTGGGCTATATTTTGTCACAGTATCAAGGAAGGTGATACAAAGGGGGGCCATTTTGTTTAAGGTTTCACACTTGTGCAAGTAATAAAAACCACAAAGCCATGACATGAAGAAATGTAAAGATTACAGTTCTTAGAGATCCATTTCCTCATTCAGCTGCTGCCTAAACAAGGTAACAGACAGTGATGACACTTTTCACACTACAGTGGTAATCTCTGACCATTCCTGAAGAAGCCTCATGCAGGCTGAGTGTGATAGGAATGGACAGAGCTATTTCACAGACAAACCATTTACACTGTTATGTGAAAGAGGCATAAGGAGGACACTTGTCACTGCTATGGTGGGACTTAAAGGGACTCTAACAAAAATATTGTGTTTTCTACCATCCTACAAATTCCTAAACCTATTATAATGTGCTCTGGCTTACTGCAGCACTTTCTACTATCACCATCTCTGTAATAAATCAGCTTATCTTTCCCGTTGGACTTGTCGTCCTGTGTCTGGAAGGCTGCTAACTCTTCAGTGTGATCTGCTATGCATGCCCCCTCTATGCACACTCCCCTGTGTGTGTGTTATTTACATTAGCCAGCTTTTCTCTGCTCTCTTATCTTTTACAAGCTGGATAAATCCTCTGTTCACATACTGATGAGTCACATACTGCAGAATTACAGACAACTGGGCAGAGCTGTCTGCAAGAAAAAACAATCAGCTTGTAACTCTTCAGTGAGCTGCAGGGGGAAAGAAACACACAAATGATCTCTTGAGATTCAAAAGGAAGGCTGTATACAGCCTGATTTTGTATGGATGTATTTTCTATGTGTGGACATACTGTACATCAACCTACTTCCTGTTTTGGTGGCCATTTTGTTTGTTTACAAACAAACTTTTTAAAACTGTTTTTGACTACTTTTAATGCGGCGGGGAGCGGCGAAATTGTGACAGAGGGGAATAGGAGATGTCCAACACACTGGTATGTTTACTTTTGTGTGATTTTAACAATACAGATTCTCTTTAAGGTGGGTACACACGAGCTATAAATGTAGCTGGTCGCTAGCACACGGGAGCGTGTGCGCGACAGATCAGCGACAGCTCGTCGCCAGGTCCCTCTGCATACACACGGCGGAAGAGGGATTAGTGAAGCTGTCGCTGACGTTCCTCCCCCCCCCCCCCCCCCCCCCCCCGCCGGAAGCTCTGTGTATTGCCTATGGGTTGCTGTCGCTAGTCCGCATACACACGGCGGAAGAGGGATTAGTGAAGCTATCGCCGACGTTCCTCCCCCCCCCCCCCGCCGGAAGCTCTGTGTATTGCCTATGGGTTGCTGTCGCTAGTCCACATACACACGGCGGAAGAGGGATTAGTGAAGCTGTCGCCGACGTTCCTCCCCCCCGCCGGAAGCTCTGTGTATTGCCTATGGGTTGCTGTCGCTAGTCCGCATACACACGGCGGAAGAGGGATTAGTGAAGCTGTCGCCGACGTTCCTCCCCCCCCCCCCCCCCCCCCGCCGGAAGCTCCGTGTATTGCCTATGGGTTGCTGTCGCTAGTCCGCATACACACGGCCGAAGAGGGATCAGTGAAGCCGTCGCCGACGTTCCTCCCCCCCGCCGGAAGCTCTGTGTATTGCCTATGGGTTGCTGTCGCTAGTCCGCATACACACGGCGGAAGAGGGATTAGTGAAGCTATCGCCGACGTTCCCCCCCCCCCCCTGCCGGAAGCTCTGTGTATTGCCTATGGGTTGCTGTCGCTTGTCCGCATACACACGGCGGAAAAGGGATTAGTGAAGCTGCCGCCGACGTTCCTCCCCCCCGCCGGAAGCTCTGTGTATTGCCTATGGGTTGCTGTCGCTAGTCCGCATACACACGGCGGAAGAGGGATTAGTGAAGCTGTCGCCGACGTTCCTCCCTAGTCCGCATACACACACACGGGACTAGCGACAGTTGCGGCGAAGTTGCGGTGGCAACTGTCGCCAGGCGACAGCTCTGAGTAGTGACGGTTCGGGGCGCGCACACCATACACACGGGCGACAGTTGTAGCCCGTGTGTATGTAGCTTAACAGTCCGATTGTTCTATTGTGCCCCGGTAGTGGCATGCATTATTATCATTATTATTGGCCTCGTGGAGTGCAGCTTCACTCCTGCTATATTTGCTTTTGATCCATCAGGCAACATTTCGGGGCTGAGACTGTACAGATGCATAGCTAGCCTGCAGGCTAGTGACATTCTGTTTCTAAGCAGGGGAAAGGTGGGCCAGTCGCATAGACGATGTTGTAGGCGGGGTAAATAGTAGAACATGCCCTTGGGCTGAGTTAACTAAATTATCAAGGGGATCAGGTGCTGCTGTACACGGTTAGCATGAGTACATGGATTAAAGTTGACCTGAACTCTTGCACAGAAGGAAAACAGAGACATGCACCCTGTATGTATTTAGAGAGTTCAGCCTGTCTAATTCCCCCTCATCTGTGACTAATCTCAAGTTGTAATTTTATCTCTCTCCATGTCATCTGACTGCCATGACAGATAAGCTCATTTGAAAGCACAGGATGTTAATGTCTGCTTCCATTAAAAGCAAGAAGTAGACAGACTGCAGATTTATAGTAGGTTTTGAATCAGCTGTAACAAAGAAATGTTTTTCTTTAAAGGGATAGCAAGGTGAGAGGTACATGGGGGCTGACATGTTTATTTCCTTTTAAATACTGCACATTGCCTGACTGTCCTGCTGATCCTCTGCCTCTAATACCGTGAACAAGCATGCAGATCAGGTGCTCTGACTGAAGTGTGACAAGATTAGCTGCATGATTGTTTCGAGTGTGTGATGTAAACCCCACAGATCAGAAAGACCAGCAGGACTGCCAGGCAACGGATATTGATTAACCTTCCTGGCAGTAAGCCCGAGCTGAGCTCGGGCTATGCCGCCGGAAGGCACCGCTTTTTTTTTTTTTTTTTTTTTTTTTTTTTAAACTGCTTTGCTGCCCCCTGGCGGATTTTCATAAACCGCCAGGAGGGTTAAAAGAAAATAAATATGGCAGCTTCCATAGGTCTCACACCTCAGGTTCTTTAAAGGGAACCTAAACTGAGAAGGATATGGATTTTTCCTTTTAAAATAATACCAGTTGCCTGAATCGCCTGCTGATCCTGTGTCTCTAATACTTTTAGCCACTGCCCCCCTGAACAAGCATGCAGATCAGGTGCTCTGACTGAAGTCAGACTGGATTAGCTGCATGCTTGTTTCAGGGTGTGATTCAGCCACTATTGCAGTCACAGAGATCAGCTGGACTGCCAGGCAACTGGTATTGTTTAACAGGAAACATCCATATCACTCTCAGTTAAGGTTCCCTTTAAAGATTATTATGCTGTTGCGCATCTTTTAGAGCGGAGAGGAAGTTCTGAGTTTAGGTCTGCATTAACCTCCCTAACGTTCTGGACGAGCTGAGCTCGTCCAGGGACGCTGGAGGTCACCGCTCAGGCCCCGCTGGGCCAATTTGAATATTTTGCTTGCTGCGTGTTCTACCCAATCGCCGCCGCCGCCGATCCACCGCGACACAGGCCCCCTCCCCCCCCCCCCGGGACCCAGTGCACTGCCTGGCCAATCAGTGCCAGGCAGCGCTGAGGGGTGGACCGGGACTCCCTACGACGTCGACGCAGTCACTCCGATCGTCACCATGGCGACGGGGGAAGCTCTGAAGGAAATCCCGTTCAGAACGGGATTTCCGGATGGGTCTTTGCGCTGGCAGCGATCGGAGGGGTGGGAGGGATGCCGCAGGGAGGGGCCTAGCGCTAGCTACATGAAAAAAATGCACAAGAAACCATTCCCGCCAAGCAGGTTAAATTGTATCTGACTCCAGATCACTGAAGTACATAACCTGCAGGCCTCGGTCAAAACACCTCTTATGCTGGGAGTCACAGATCGGAAAGAGGGTCCATCCAACCTCAAGTATCAAGTCCAATCATGCAGAACCAATCTAGACTCAACCAGTCGGCAAACAGGAAATTCTCCACAAGTTTCACATTTATTTGCAGCGGTTATATAGCACATACAAATAAGCACGACGTTTCAGGCGTAGAGCCCTTTATCAAGTGCTTCATTGATAAAGGGCTCTACGCCTGAAACGTCGTGCTTATTTGTATGTGCTATATAACCGCTGCAAATAAATGTGAAACTTGTGGAGAATTTCCTGTTTGCCGACTGGTTGAGTCTAGATTGGTTCTGCATGATTGGATCTGACTCCAGATAACAGGAAAAAGCCATCTAAGTATCTGTTACCATTAGATTAGAACTAGATTTTATATACAGGATTAATCACAGTCACTGGTGTAAATGTAAAGTGTCTCTTAGTTCAGCAGGTCTACAATCATACTGCGCTCAATCAGGCTGTATCACTTTAGAAATTAAGCAATGATCCTAAAAAACATCGTACTTACCCAACGAGTCAATAAAGTCCTTGTTATTCTGGTAAAATTTGACGTATGAAGACAGCTTGGCACTGACAAATATTGTGAGAAGCTAGAGGACACAGGTGAAAATGCATGGTTAGCTTTCCACATATGGACTGCAGGAAGTGAAATTAACAGTGTACTTGTGTAGGCAGAAACTTTCACCAGGGTTCGTCTCTAAAACACAGCATTTGCATAGCTGATTTTAGCCCTTTTAAATAAGGACAACCATGGAACCCCCCCCCCCCCCCTCCCCCCCCCAAAAAAAATGTAAAATGCGTGTAAATGCATGCACATAAGTAGTATTTTTCTGCCAGAGTAAAATGAGCCATACATTACTTTTCTCCTAGGTTGCTGTCACTTACAGTAGGTAGTAGAAATCTGACTAACAATAGGGTCTCTTCATGGGGGATTCTCGGCAAGGCTCTTTTTCTTTATAAAAGACATTCCCTGAAAAAGATGTATGCAGTGATGCTGGCCGGCTTCCCTGTTTGCTGCACACTATTCTGGAAGTTGGACAGAGCAACTGCAATACATCAAGTGCTTTTGAAAATACCAATAACACCCTGAAAATCCCCTATGAGGAGATGGGCTAGTCAGTTCTGTCAGATTTCTACTACCTACTGTAAGGGACAGCAACACAGGAGAAAAGTAATTTATGGCTCATTTTCTCTGCAATAAATGCACATCTTATTTGTATATGTTTACATGTATGTTAAATTTTACGATTTTCATGAGAATGATCCTTTAAAGTGAACCTAAAGCCAAGTAAAAAAAATGCAGGGGGCTGAGGGAAGCCCTAGGTGAGTTAATCTATTTTTTACTTGGCTTTAGGTTCACTTTAAAATAGGAGCATGTTAGTTCAATTGACTACATTAGAAAATAATTCATAACTAATCCACTGTGTTTTACTAATATGCTGAGATCATCTGCCCATCCCCACCCCCTCTTATTACCCATGGACATTTCATAACAAGGTATGGGAGGTACAGTACTTATAAAACAGTCATTTCAAATCAGGGATCACGTGCTGTGGTTTGTTTACCATCAGTAGAAGCAGTTTCCAGACATGATACTGGGCTTTAAGCATTTTTTACTCATCTATGAATGGATAGGAGTATGCCCTACCTGTATTACTGAAACACACACATACCGGTATATATATATGCTGACTAGACCGTTATGGATAACATGCAAAATACTTACATCATGAATAAGTTCTCCCTCCAAAAACTTCACTGGTTTTAATGCAAGGAGATGATCAAGCAAGAAGGCTTTGGGATCCTTCAGTGCCCTCACAATGCATCTAAAGAAACAGAAGAAAACATCCCGCATTAATGTTAGGACTTCATGAACTTGCAAACCTGGTATTTACAGCATTGTATTTTTACATGCTGCATAACCTAGATTACATGCACTACTGCTATAGGGATCATTAACCTAACTAATCAATAAGGCAATTAACTCACTGAAAACTAGAGTTCTCTATTCAAATACAGTACCATGGCCTAGACCAGTGTTTCCCAACCTTTTCCGGCCCGGGGAACACTGTCTGACCAAATTTTTCTCCGGGGAACGGCGCGCGCGCGCGCGGTGGGGGGGATGCGGCCCCCGGTTGTTTGCGCGACCTAGTGGACAGTGCCGCTATGGGGGGGGGGGGGGGGCTGGGGTGCGGCTGCATAGCTGGCATAGTTGCCCCAGTGTAGGGAGTTTAGTTGCCTCAGTATAGTGCCCCAGTATAGCCAGTATAGTGCCCCAGTATAGCCAGTATAGTACCCCAGTATAGCCCCCCAGTATAGCCAGTATTGTGCCCCAGTATAGCTAGTATAGTGCCCCAGAATAGTGCCCCAGTATAGCCAGTTTAGTGCCCCAGTATAGTGCCCCAGTATAGCCAGTATAGTGCCCCAGTATAGCCCCCCAGTATAGCTAGTATAGTGCCCCAGTATAGCCAGTATAGTGCCCCAGTATAGCCAGTATAGTACCCCAGTATAGCCCCCCAGTATAGCCAGTATTGTGCCCCAGTATAGCTAGTATAGTGCCCCAGTATAGCTAGTATAGTGCCCCAGAATAGTGCCCCAGTATAGCCAGTTTAGTGCCCCAGTATAGCCAGTATAGTGCCCCAGTATAGCCCCCCAGTATAGCCAGTATAGTGCCCCAGTATAGCCAGTATAGTGCCCCAGTATAGCCAGTATAGTACCCCAGTATAGCCCCCCAGTATAGCCAGTATTGTGCCCCAGTATAGCTAGTATAGTGCCCCAGAATAGTGCCCCAGTATAGCAAGTTTAGTGCCCCAGTATAGTGCCCCAGTATAGCCAGTATAGTGCCCCAGTATAGCTAGTATAGTGCCCCAGTATAGCCAGAATAGTGCCCCAGTATAGCTAGAATAGTGCCCCAGTATAGCCAGTTTAGTTCCCCAGGATAGCCAGTATAGTACCCCAGAATAGTGCCCCAGTATAGCCAGTTTAGTGCCTCCCGCCCGTCCCCGCGGCCGCCGCTGTTATTACCTTGTTAACAGCGGCCGCTCTCCCCTCTCCGGCGCGTGTATATTCAAGCAGCGTATCTCCGGCTGCTCTGTGTGATGCACTGATGCGGAAGAAAGGAGGGCAGCGGCTTCCTGTAACGGCGATATGTATCGCCGTTACTATGGTAACCGAGCCCTGCCTCCTTCCGCATCAGTGCATCACACAGAGCAGCCGGAGATACGCTGCTAGCATATACATGGTCTGGAGAGGGGAGAGCGGCCGCTGCTAAGGTAATAACAGCGGCGGCCGCAGGGACGGGCGGGAGGGGGGATAAGAGCACGGCACACCAGGCAACGTTCCGCGGCACACTAGTGTGCCGCGGAACTGCGGTTGGGAAACACTGGCCTAGACAATGGCCAGACTAGGAGGGCAAGCACTCTGCAGAGCGGGAAGTGTGGAAGCACAGAAGAATATGGAGGTTTACAGCAGAACACACTCAACTGGTAATTACCCTCCAGTAACCACATTGCTAGGGAGTGATGGGGGGGGGGGGGGGGGGTTTATGGGACATAAAGGAGACTCTATGATGAATAGAGTACAATAAAGTGGCCAATCTCTTTGGGGCAGTATAATACAGGGAACACCGAGATGATACTATAACAAGAAAGGGGAAAAGTGGTCACCGCCTTAGCAAGCCCACCCGAGTTTAACATGGCTGCCCAGACAGTGTAACATAAAAAGTAATGCCTATCAAGTTACCTGTGCAGAGACCAAAAGGGCAATGCTAATCTCTACCACAGAAAGAATGGTAAATGGGGGAGCCTCATAACCTAAAGTGAACCTGAACACAGTACATTGATCATGATGTACCGTATGTACTAGGAGCATAAGCCGAGTTTTTTTTGGGGGGGTCAAAAAGTGGGGGTCTCGGCTTATACTCGTCACTAACTCGAGTAGTGCTGGCTGTGCCCCCTGGAGCTGTGTGCGGTGTGTTACCCTGTGCTCTGTGTTAACTTTTGCCGCCTCCCCTCCCCCTGGAACTGTTCTGTCTTAGGCTGTGCGGTCTATCCCTGTGCTAGCTGCAAGGAGGTTAAAAATGTTGTTCTTACCACTTTGACCTATAGTTTGGCTTTTCTGTGACCACACTCAGGGCACCTCTAGGATTGTTACCCATAACTGCACTCCGAAAATCTATAGTATGGCTGCCATGGAGCAGTGGACATATGATCTCCTATGACCTCATATAGTATAGAACACCTGTGGTATGGACTCCTATGACCATGCTTGGAGTAGCAGTATTGTGACCTCCCCTGACCTCACTCAGAACACCTGTTGAATGGCCTCCTATGAACTCCCTCATAACACCTGTAGTATAGCCTCCTCAGTCCTCACTCAAGAAACTAAGCGGATTGGGTTCAGGGTCCAGAAGACAGACAGTATCCACATTTTAAAGGACATGCCTAAAAGGACAACTAAAGCGAGAAGAATATGGAGGCTGCCATATTTCTTTTTTCCTTTTAAACAATACCAGTTGCCTGGCAGGCCTGTTGGTCTATTTGGCTGCAGTAGTGTCTTAATTACACTAGAAACAAGCATGCAGCTAATCTTGTCAGATCTGACAAAAATGTCAGAAACTCCTGATCTGCTGCATGCTTGTTCGGGGTCTATGGCTAAAAATATTAGAGGCAGTGGATTAGCAGGATAGTGCTTGAAAGGAAATACATATGGCAACCTCCATATCCCTCTCACTTCAGCTGTCCTTTAACCACTTGAGGACCACAGTCTTTCTACCCCTTAAGGACCAGGCACTTTTTTTCCATTCAGACCACTGCAGCTTTCACGGTTTATTGCTCGCTCATACAACCTACCACCTAAATGAATTTTGGCTCCTTTTCTTGTCACTAATAAAGCTTTCTTTTGGTGCTATTTGATTGCTCCTGCGATTTTTACTTTTTATTATATTCAGCAAAAAAGACATGAATTTTGGCAAAAAAATGATTTTTTTAACTTTCTGTGCTGACATTTTTCAAATAAAGTAAAATTTCTGTATACATGCAGCGCGAAAAATGTGGACAAACATGTTTTTGATTTAAAAAAACCCATTCAGTGTATATTTATTGGTTTGGGTAAAAGTTATAGCGTTTACAAACTATGGTGCAAAAAGTGAATTTTCCCATTTTCAAGCATCTATGACTTTTCTGACCCCCTGTCATGTTTCATGAGGGGCTAGAATTCCAGGATAGTATAAATACCCCCCAAATGACCCCATTTTGGAAAGAAGACATCCCAAAGTATTCACTGAGAGGCATAGTGAGTTCATAGAAGATATTATTTTTTGTCACAAGTAAGCGGAAAATGACACTTTGTGACCAAAAAAAAAAAAAAAAAAAAAAAAAAAAAAAAAAAAGTTTCCATTTCTGCTAACTTGCGACAAAAAAAAATGAAATCTGCCACGGACTCACCATGCCCCTCTCTGAATACCTTGAAGTGTCTACTTTTCTAAAATGGGGTCATTTGTGGGGTTCACTGTCCTGGCATTTTGGGGGGTGCTAAATTGTAAGCACCCCTGTAAAGCCTAAAGGTGCTCATTGGACTTTGGACCCCTTAGCGCAGTTAGGCTGCAAAAAAGTGCCACACATGTGGTATTGCCGTACTCGGGAGAAGTAGTATAATGTGTTTTGGGGTGTATTTTTACACATACCCATGCTGGGTGGGAGAAATATCTGTCAATGACAATGTTTTCATTTTTTTTTTTTTTTTTTTTTTTTACACACAATTGTCCATTTACAGAGTTATTTCTCCCACCCAGCATGGGTATGTGTAAAAATACACCACAAAACACATTATACTACTTCTCCTGAGTACGGCGATACCACATGTGTGGCACTTTTTTGCACCCTAACTGCGCTAAAGGGCCCAAAGTCCAATGAGTACCTTTAGGATTTCACAGGTCATTTTGCGACATTTGGTTTCAAGACTACTCCTCATGGTTTAGGGCCCCTAAAATGCCAGGGCAGTATAGGAACCCCACAAATGACCCCATTTTAGAAAGAAGACACCCCAAGGTATTCCGTTAGGTGTATGGCGAGTTCATAGAAGATTTTATTTTTTGTCACAAGTTAGCGGAACATGACACTTTGTGAAAAAAAACAATTCAAATCAATTTCCGCTAACTTGTGGCAAAAAATAAAATCTTCTATGAACTCACCATACTCCTAACGGAATACCTTTGGGTGTCTTCTTTCTAAAATGGGGTCATTTGTGGGGTTCCTATACTGCCCTGGCATTTTAGGGGCCCTAAACCATGAGGAGTAGTCTGGAAATCAAATTCCGCAAAATGACCTGTGAAATCCTAAAGGTACTCATTGGACTTTGGGCCCTTTAGCGCAGCTAGGGTGCAAAAAAGTGCCACACATGTGGTATCGCCGTACTCTGGAGAAGTAGTACAATGTGTTTTGGGGTGTATTTTTACACATACCCATGCTGGGTGGGAGAAATAACTCTGTAAATGGACAATTGTGTGTAAAAAAATCAAAAGATTGTCATTTACAGAAGTATTTCTCCCACCCAGCATGGGTATGTGTAAAAATACACCCCAAAACACATTATACTACTTCTCCCGAGTACGGCAATACCACATGTGTGGCACTTTTTTGCACCCTAACTGCGCTAAAGGGCCCAAAGTCCAATGAGTACCTTTAGGATTTCACAGGTCATTTTTGTTTCAAGACTACTCCTCACGGTTTAGGGCCCCTAAAATGCCAGGGCAGTATAGGAACCCCACTAATGACCCTATTTTACAAAGAAGACACCCAAAGGTATTCCGTTAGGAGTATGGTGAGTTCATAGAAGATTTTATTTTTTGCCACAAGTTAGCGGAAATTGATTTGAATTGTTTTTCTTCACAAAGTGTCATATTCCGCTAACTTGTGACAAAAAATAAAATCTTCTATGACCTCGCCATACACCTAATGGAATACCTTTGGTTGTCTCCTTTCTAGAATGGGGTCATTTGTGGGGTTCCTATACTGCCCTGGCATTTTAGGGGCCCTGAACCGTGAGGAGTAGTCTTGAAACCAAATGTCGCAAAATGACCTGTGAAATCCTAAAGGTACTCATTGGACTTTGGGCCCCTTAGCGCACTTAGGGTGTAAAAAAGTGCCACACATGTGGTACCGCCGTACTCAGGAGAAGAAGTATAATGTGTTTTGGGGTGTATTTTTACACATACCCATGCTGGGTGGTAGAAATATCTCTGTACATGACAATTGTTTGATTTTTTTTACACACAATTGTCCATTTACAGAGAGATTTCTCCCACCCAGCATGGGTATGTGTAAAAATACACCCCAAAACACATTATACTACTTCTCCTGAGTACGGCGATACCACGTGTGACACTTTTTGCAGCCTAGGTGCGCTAAGGGGCCCAACGTCCTATTCACAGGTCATTTTGAGGCATTTGTTTTCTAGACTACTCCTCACGGTTTAGGGCCCCTAAAATGCCAGGGCAGTATAGGAACCCCACAAGTGACCCCATTTTAGAAAGAAGACACCCCAAGGTATTCCATTAGGTGTATGGCGAGGTCATAGAAGATTTTACTTTTAGTCACAAGTTAGTGAAAAATGACACTTTGTGAAAAAAACCCAATAAAAATCAATTTCCGCTAACTTTTGACAAAAAATAAAATATTCTATGAACTCGTCATACACCTAACAGAATACCTTTGGGTGTCTTTTTTCTAAAATGGGGTCACTTGTGGGGTTCCTATACCACCCTGGCATTTTACGGGCCCAAAACCGTGAGGAGTCTGGAAACCAAATGTCTCAAAATGACTGTTCAGGGGTATAAGCATCTGCAAATTTTGATGACAGGTGGTCTATGAGGGGCCGAATTTTGTGGAACCGGTCATAAGCAGGGTGGCCTTTTAGATGACAGGTTGTATTGGGCCTGATCTGATGGATAGGAGTGCTAGGGGGGTGACAGGAGGTGATTGATGGGTGTCTCAGTGGGTGATTAGAGGGGAAAATAGATGCACTCAATGCACTGGGGAGGGGATCGGAAGGGGGTCTAAAGGGGGATCTGAGGGTTTGGCCGAGTGATCAGGAGCCCACACGGGGCAAATTAGGGCCTGATCTGATGGGTAGGTGTGCTAGGGGGTGACAGGTAGTGACAGGAGGTGATTGATGGGTGTCTCAAGGTGTGATTAGTGGGGGGAATAGATGCAAGTAATGCAATGGCGAGGTGATCAGGGCTGGGGTCTGAGGGTGTGGGCGGGTGATTGGGTGCCCTAGGGGCAGATGGGGGTCTAATCTGATGGGTAGCAGTGACAGGGGGTGATTGATGGGTAATTAGTGGGTGTTTAGAGGAGAGAACAGATGCAATGCACTTGGGAGGTGATCTGACTGCGGGTCTGCAGGCGATCGGATGGTGTGGGTGGGTGATCAGATTGCCCGCAAGGGGCAGGTTAGGGACTGATTAATGGGTGGCAGTGACAGGGGGTGATTGATGGGTGGCAATGACAGGGGCTGATTGATGGGTGGCAGTGACAGGGGCTGATTGATGGGTGATAGGTGATTGGCAGGTGATTGACAGGTGATCAGTGGGTTATTACAGGGAAGAACAGATGTAATTAATGCACTGGCGAATTGATAAGG
The DNA here is from genome assembly GCF_040937935.1 of Hyperolius riggenbachi. Classification (NCBI taxonomy): domain Eukaryota; kingdom Metazoa; phylum Chordata; class Amphibia; order Anura; family Hyperoliidae; genus Hyperolius; species Hyperolius riggenbachi. The sequence goes on from NC_090656.1 coordinate 90,558,435, forward strand.
GGGGGTCAGAGGGCAATCTGAGCGTGTTGGCGGGTGATTGGGTGCCCACAAGGGGCAGATTAGGGTCTGATCTGATAGGTAAAAGTGACAGGTGGTGATAGGGGGTGATTGATGGGTAATTAGTGGGTGTTTAGAGGAGAGAATAGATGTAAACAATGGATTTGGGAGGTGATCTGATATCGGATCTGCGGGCGATCTATTGGTGTGGGTGGGTGATCAGATTGCCCGCAAGGGGCAGGTTAGGGGCTGATTGTTGGGTGGCAGTGACAGGGGGTGATTGATGGGTGATTGACGGGTGATTGACAGGTTATCAGGGGGGATAGATGCATACAGTACACAGGGGGGGGGGTCTGGGGGGGGTCCTGGGGAGAATCTGAGGGGTGGGGGGGGGGAATAAAAAAAAATAGCGTTGACAGATAGTGACAGGGAGTGATTGATGGGTTATTAGGGGGGTGATTGGGTGCAAACAGGGGTCTGGGGGGTGGGCAGGGGGGGGTCTGAGGGGTGCTGTGGGCGATCAGTGGGCGGGGGGGGGGGGCAGATCAGTGTGTTTGGGTGCAGACTAGGGTGGCTGCAGCCTGCCCTGGTGGTCCCTCGGACACTGGGACCACCAGGGCAGGAGGCAGCCTGTATAATACACTTTGTATACATTACAAAGTGTATTATACACTTTGTAGCGGCGATCGCGGGGTTAACATTCCACCGGCGCTTCCGTATGGCCGGCGGGATGTTACGGCGGGTGGGCGGAGCCAGTTGCCGGGGGAAGCGCGCGTCATCAATGACGCGATCGCTCCCCCGGCATAGGAAAAGGACGCAACGCCCTAAGGCGTATTGCAGTCCTTAAGGCATCCACTTTGCCGCCGCCCATGGGCTGTGGGCGGTCGGCAAGTGGTTAAAAGTTGCAAAAGAGTGGCCAGAGCTCTTAGCTTAACGACGTTGCTAGTTGAACTATATGCCCCATTTTAATGCCGATGAGGCTGCCAGGGCGTACATTTCAACTCGCCACCGCGCTCTCCCGCCGATCGCCACTTTCTTCCCACCGCAGCTCACTCGCACTGCCGTGTCTATGACGGCAGAGCCCTGTGAGCAGGTCAGGAGGGGATTTCATTGGCTCCTGACCAGTCTATCAATGTAAGCATCTCCCATTGGTAGGCCTGAAAGATAAATCGAATTTAAACCAAAATCGTGATCACTAAGATCACAATTTCGGAATCGTCAAAGCGGCAATTATCATGATCACATCATTTTCACATGGGGAGGTTTGAAGAAGTGGCTTCAAACTTCCCCAAAGTCCCAGCGTGTGCGGCCCGCAGCATCAGCAGCGAGTCCAACGCTGTCTGCCCTCTATCTACCTCTGCCGGCTCTTGTGCTTGGCAAAACTCCAGTTTCCTGTACGTCACATGACATACAGGGAAAATTCCATGCATTAGAGCCTGCAGGAGGCGAAGTGGATAGACTGGCATCGCTGGACTCGTGCAGGAAGCTATATCCAGAACTGATGCAGCTTGGGGGTCATAGGAAGCACAGAGAGAGACAGAGTGGGCACAAAAAGAGACACAGAGGGGGCACAGAGAGAAACAGAACGTAAACAGAGACACAAAGGGGGCAAGAGAGAGACCCACAAGAGGCATAAAGAGGCAAAGGGGGCACAGAGAAAGACAAGGGGACAGAGGGGGAACAGACAGGCACGGGGGGGGGGGGGGGGGAACATAACTTGATTTGAAGGAAATCGTGAATTGAATCGAAATTTCAGACAGAAATTGCTCAATTCAATTTTTTCCTAAAATCGTTCAGGCCTACGCATTGGCTTACGTTGATAGACCGGGTCAGGAGCCAATGAAAGCTGCTCCTGACCGGCTCATAGAGCTCTGCTGTCAGAGACGGCAGAGTGGGTGGCCCGAGGTTCCTGGCGTGTGTCGGGTATTGCGGCAATTTGTTGTTATTAGTCGGTGTTCCGCCATTTCTGGTACCAGCAGTACCTGGTCCTTACGGGGGCAGAGACCGCAGGTACTTAAGTGGTTAAAGGGTACCCGAGGTTAGAATGATATGGAGGCTGTCATATGCTTGGCAGTCCTGTTGATCGTCTGGCATACATAGTGTATGAGTCAAAACCCTGGAACAAGCACATGGATAATCCAGAAAAACCTGAGCCAGTCAGAGTACTTGATCTGCATATGCTATGCTTGTTAAGGGTATATGGATAAAAGTATTAGACATCAGGAGGACTGCCATTCAACAGGAAATATGGCAGGCTCCAGATCACTCTCACCTCGGGTTCCCTCTAATATTCTCTCCTGGGCTCCCTCAAAGCAATATGCAGCACAAAAGGTCCTTCAGTACCTCAAAGTCAAGCAGTCAGATGAAGCTTTCATGGCAGGTTTAACAGATTTCAGCAGAAATACAAGCTGAACACAAATGCCTATTTCCATTCACAGCTCCCCAAACGTCACAATGAATATCAGACGCTTTATACAGGAAACCTACTTCACTCTGTTAAATCCACCGGTGTGCAATTTCCATTACATTATACAATATGGAGACAGATTTGGTAAACATACTTGTGAGCATCCACACGGGCCTGAGATGCATTGTCATCTGTGTAGCTTCCCAAGAGCTCAACCATCACCTTGGCAGCATCGTCACTGTAAAGAGAAAGATTTAGCAATTATGAGAAGGTGGTAGTTCAGCTATTAGGCCCGGTTCACATTAGCGGTTGTTTGCCAAACGGACCGGATGACCTGACCGGATCCGGATCGGAACCGTACGGTTCTGATCCGGATCCGATCCGGATCCGGTCAGGTTGCATCAGGTGGTAATCAGGATGCGATCCGGATCCGTTTGGCAAAGTTAACGTAAAAAAAAAAAAAAAAAAAATAAATGTTGGGGTCTGGGAGGTCAGCAGAAGGGGGACCTGTGGAATCAGGCCCTCTGCTGTTTAGCACTCACCTCCACCTCCGACATGCTGCCAACACCTCCAGCTCGTGCTGCTCCACTCCAAAATGCTTGCCCATGTGTCCCCAGCCAATATCGCCACAAAAATCCGCATAGGAAGTGGGGTAGAACATCCGGATTTCTCAGCCAGTGTGTTGTGCGGCCTCCGGTTCCCATTTGTTTGTATTGGCCGGATGGTGCAGTCCGGCTCCGCCCCGGATACGGCTGCCGGAGGGGCCGGATGAAAAAATAGCGCATGTTGGAACGGAGGCCGGAGTCCGGATCCGGCCCGGATCCGGTCCGGCTCCGGTTCTGCAGAACGGACCCATGTGAACGGACGCATAGGCTTTAATTGCTATGCCGTGCGTCCGTTCCGTCCGTTCTGCAGGCGGTGCGGCTCCGGCACGGCGATTCCGGAGGGCCACCGCAAGTGTGAACCGGGCCTTAAACGGTTGGTTATATATGAAGAGTGTCTAAAGGGACGTGCAGCACTGTAACTGAAGAGCTCATTCACTTGCCAACAGTAGGATTGAAGAAAAAGCACAGTACTAAACGGCACAGCAGGAAGCTTTAAATGAACTAAAAATTCCGAAGGGCCTATACGGCTGCTTTCTACACAACATTACTAGATTGCCACAGACGCCCGATAATAAAATTGGCACCCTGCTGTGCAGACTCATGTCTCACTTGAGTCAGTTTAGCCCCCACCTCAAGTGACTGCTGCATGGCCTCTGCATGACCAGTTATTCGCATGACCAGTCAGAAAGGATAGATTCCCTACTAAACAATTGCAATTGCCCGGCTGTCCATGCCGATTCACTAGCATTAGGAATTGCCAGCGGGATGCTAATTCTGAGTCGATGCAAGCTTTTGCAACTTAGAATGTCATCAATAAAATGCAGTAGGTGCTTAATATGACTGGTCCATTTTCAAGCTGCATAAACTTAAACTGGTGGATTAAGCAGGGCTGTGGAGTCGGTACAAAAATCTTCAGACTCCAACTCCGACTCCTCGGTTTATGAAACCCACGACTCAGACTCCAACTCCGGGTACCCAAAATGGCTCTGACTCCTCAACTCCAACTCCTTAGTCTAATACTTAACAGGGCTGTGGATTTTGTACAAAAATCATCCGACTCCCGACTCCTCAGTTTACGAAACCACGACTCCGAGTGCCCAAAATTGCCCCGACTCCGACTCCACAGCCCTGGGATTAAGTCCAAGAAAGCACACATCTTAAGACAACAGGATGAGCAGGTTCTGCTTGGAACACATTTAGAATTACTTATATAACAAACATGTAATAAAAAAAAAATAAAAAATTAAAATGGACATATGTGACCTCTACATACACATGCCTATCTCACATGTCACCTCGGTTGTCCTTTAACAGCATGCCCGATTGCTCAACACCACAATAATCAATTGTTTCCAATTAGTTTGAAGCAGAATTCACTTCTCATTCTCAAACAAACAATCTGATCAGATCAGCATTGAATATCTGCATGGGGGGCTGAATACTGACAGAAAAATATTACCGTCTAGTTAGTTAAAACTGAGCTTTAGCACAATGCCCACTGAAGGAACAGTTTGCAGTTTGTGTAAACATCCAAGCAAGTGTTTAATGAGATCTGCAGGCAGTGTCGTTCTTGACCTGTGATTCATGCTGAAAAATGCTGCTATATGGGGAATGTGCCATTTCCCAGAGTCCTGCAGCAAGCGCACAATGATGTGGGAGACTGAACACAGGCCAAAAGGTCCAAACTTTTCCTCCAGACTCGCCTCTAACTTGCTTCAAGTTTATTTATTCTGCCAATTCAATCATCCAAAAGCCAATAACGTGAAGAAAACATATTAACCAGCTGAAATGAGCAACACTCACTGTGTTCTGCAGGGATATTTATGGTGCTTTAAAAAAAAAAAAAAATTAAAATGTTGTTACCTAATGTTAGGCAATCACCCATTTAATCACTTTGCATCTAGACCTTGGGACTGATGCACTAATGCCCAGTAATATTGTTGTGCGCAGGGATTACTACAGGCGTTACTTTAGTAAAGTGTGTTATGCAGAGTTCTGTATGGCGTAACAGAATAGTATTGTTTGCTTTAATCATGTACCCTAGGTCTCGCTAATAGCTTAACGTGTGGTACGTAGTATAGAGGAAAAAGAAAGAAAAAAGGTTACATTTTATTACATAGAATGCATGGTATTAAAAGTGTGTGGCGTTTAAACAGTATACGTTATTGTAATAATTAGCTGTCAGGTGGTATAAGAATTGGTAGCCAAATCCAAAGTGAAATTCTCCCCTGACTGACTGAGTCAGTAACAGGGCTCAGCAGATCCCAGGTCTTCCAAGAAAGAAAAGCTGGGTTCACACTAGACTGCAGTCAGAATGTGGATGGTCACAGTGAATCTGTGTCTGTCCATTTCTATACTGGCCACTTCTGGTCTCCGTTACTCCAGAGCCCCCTCTGCTGCCCAGAGTGTCTAAAATACTCTTATTTAGGAAACCACTCCAGTGTTCTCCCCAGAATTTTTTTCCAATCACCAAAGGTCCGCACCATCCAATCTTCAAGTTTCTTTATTTATAGCTCATAGTACAAAAAAAAAAAACTATGTTTTTTGCACTATGAGCTATAAATAAAGAAACTTGAAGATTGGATGGTGCGGACCTTTGGTGATTGCTGAAGTTTCCCTGTGACTCCAGGGGTGGTCCCTGCACATCAAGTCCGTTGGTGCAACAACATTGGTTAATCAGAATTTTTTTCCAGACGGGTGGAATGAAAAAAATAGCCGGGTTGGGCGAGAAGAGAGAATGCAGGGCTGGCGCTTCTCTACTTACAGCAGGAGGAGGAGGAAAGCAGATGACAGCCGGGTGCTCACCAAAACTAGCCAGGTGGAGCCACCAGCTAAAAAGAGCCTGGGGAGAACACTGCCACTCAGTTTCTGTTAGTGGTTTTGAACATTCTCGACCTATTGAACGGGAGTCCCAAACTGCAATAAAACCACCAAATTTCAGCCAGCCAAAATTGCGATTCACTATTTACGCTCCCAGTGTGAACTAGTACTTACAATTTCTTAGAAAAGCACTGCTAGTGAGCCTTATACTGCATGTTGGGTGGCCTTAGGCTTACAGAATCACAATGCAATTACCCCTAAAATGCTGCATTAAGCGAATTTGCAGTTAATGCAAATCGCAGACACTACAGTGAGAATAATCCCACTGGAAAAAAAAAAAAAAAAAAAAAAAATTAGTCCCAGCGCTTTGCTGATCGCCAGTTGAAAAGCACCTGAGTGTGAAAAGCTCTTGCTAAAGTAATGTTAAGGGGGATCTAAAAATAAATAAAATCTCTCAAGTGGGATCACACCCATAGCATTAAATCGGCAAGAGCTTTTCTAATCACAAAAGCTTAGACATTATATATACACACACACACACCTTCGTTTGCAATCAACAAGGGCTTCATAAAGGAGCCTTAGAAGAATGTGCTTCTTCTCTGTGTTAAGATTCCAGTCCACGATCCATTTCCGAACCTGAAGAAAAGAAACAACCGTGAGTCAGATTATGTAACATTACATAAATATCTCCATGGTAACTGATATACAATAGAGGAGAGGTGCTGACCTGGTCGAGATCTGTTGGAATGTACATGATGGCCCCACAGCTGGCTGCTACTTTGATGAGGGCACAATATACAGTGTACCGGACAGGGGTGCTCTTATCCATTCCATGGAAGAGATTGCTAAGTCTGAAAGAGTTCACACAGCATTAGGTCACCCTCTTACTAGCCACCAGTGCCTACACCTACATACACATTCGTTGACTTTCTGACCCATGCGACTGACCAGTCACTGCAAATCACTGTAAAGACATGCGTGTTGGACTCCCTGCACAGCAGAAGGCTCTGTTCTATGGAGTGGGACTCTGAGGCTGGTTTCACACTGTAAACCAGTGTTAGCTATGCAGTGCGCTGCTTAGCATCCCTACACCAGAAACAGGCCTTCAGGGATCACACCGCGCTAGTACGCGGTGTTCCCTATCTGGCCACCAACCAAGCAGGAAGTGATGTGTGCTTGTGGTCACTTCTTGCTTTGGAGTATGCGGAGGTACACAGAAGTGTATTGTAAAAATACGCTGCCGCGACGTTGCGTCGGCAATTGTTTTCAAATCCACGTGTCGCCATAGACTAACGAATTTTGGGCCGACGCAGATCGCCGCAGAGTAATATAGTTTTGGACCAGTGTTGGGGACGCGTCGAAAACGTCACCTCCGTCGCGTCATACCGGGGAAGTATGAAAGTCTCCATAGACTTTCATTGCCCAGCGGTGGGGTGTGGTAAAAATACCACACTGCTTCTGTGTGAAATGGCCCTGAGGATGCTGATAGGTACGCACAGCAGGTTCTGCACACAGACTGTCACCAATAATGTCTGGTACACACCATGCAATTTCCAATCAGATGTTGGGTTGAAAAGAATTTCCAACAGGACCAATTGTTCTTCCAATCACTTCTGTACAAAATCAATCAGAAAAAAAAATGATCGGAAATCAGCTTAGACTGGTGCGAAATTATCGATTCGACCCAAAATCTGATGGGAAATTGCATGATGTGAACCAAGCATAAGGATCACAGAAGAAGCTTGTGTTCTATGTGACAAAGGTCTGTGTGTACATAGATGTATGAACTGCCATCATGAAAGGGATCTATAGCTGCACCAGAAAATATACAGCAATAAGCTAAAATGCATACTTGCAACACAGAAAGGATTACACCAATTACAATATACAAGATAATGGAGATCGGAATCACTGTAATAGAGTTGGTGGAATACTATCTACTTAAAGCTGTGTATAGGTGTCAAACTCAATCATGTAAGGGGCCAAAATATAAAACCTATTCTAAGTCACGCCCCAATTTGATTATAAAGAAAACCTGAGACAATTGATATAAAAGAATTTATACTTACCTGGGGTGTACTCCATTCCCATGAACGCCACAGGTTCCCTTGCCGTCCTCTTGGGCGGCTTCATTAGTCTGCAATCCTTCCTGTTAGTAAGGCTTCTTTCACATCCCTTGGGGTGCGCGGGCGGCCCAGCTACGGGCACTCCCGCTGCTGGGATCATTCTGCGCAGTACTAACTGTGCAGGCGCAGAATGCTCATGGCAACAGTAGCGCCATGAGCGGGGCACACACGGCCGGGCCATGCATGCACTGTTCCATGGAGTTCATGGGGCTGGAGAAAGCCACAGTTCAGTATAAATTCTTCTGTATCCATTGTCTCAGTGAGTGTGCCAGACTGACCGATCTTATCCAAGTATGTCGTTCCCCCCTTCTCACCACACCTGCACAACTCGTGTGCCATGCCATCACCCTCATAGCAACAGAATGCACTGCTAGCCTATAACTCAAGCATCTACCAGGCCACGCCGTTCTCCCACAGCGTAGCCTGGTAAATTCCCCAGTCACACTCCACTAAGCATGTGCGTTCCCAGCCATGCATGCTCCCATGGGCGGGAGCATTCTGTGCAGGCGCAGTTACAGTGTCAGCTAACTGTATATGTGCAGAATGCTCCAGACCGATAAAATGCAATTAAGAGGCGCGTGCATGCACAGTGGAACACGACTGGGGAATCCACCGGCCACATTGTGGGAGAACAGCGATCAAGCACATTGTCTACAGGTGGCTGGAGGAAGCCCCAGGTAAGTATCATCTATACCATGATGATCTCCGGTTCATATGCATGCTAGATGAAACTTGGCCGAGACGGCCGCTAAAGATCACCTCTGTACAGTGTTAGCCCTGGGGCCCACTTGGGAATCACTATTGCTAGCGTTTTTTTGCAACCTTTAAGTGATTTTACGAGCAATTTCCTGTGATTTTTGAAGAGTTTTTATGAAAAAGGTACTGCCAATTTGGAAGCATTTGCAATTTACAATCTCACATTTGCAAAGGATTCTGAGTAATGCGATTCTAGTGGGTTCCACTCCACTGACTTTCATTGGCAATGCATTTTGGGAATCCCAAGAGATTAACTGCAATCCCAAACCGCAGCCAAAAGCGCTCTCGTGGGTCCCAGCGCTTACAGTAAAGACTGTGAGGTAACCTGACAATACAGAAGATGTGTTAGTCAATCACATACTTACAGCTGCAACCTTAGAGACGGACGCTCTCCTTCCCGGTGCTTCACCAGCTTCTCACACAGACTTTCAATTAGAGCTTCCTGCTTGTCTGGTTCCAGGATAAGCAACAGCGATACCACGCTGTTCATAACACTCTCCACATCTGTGAAGATTAAGGCAAGATCAGAATAGAACACTGGAAACCAATGGTGAATGGCACAGCTTCTGCATGTGAAGTTACAAGTGCAGGAAAACAATTGGGTCCCGAACATATGTGAATGTCACCACCATCATTTAAATAGAAGAATATGACTGCACATCAAGTGATGTATTTACTGGTTATGGCCTTGACAAAGGGAACATTTACAACTGTTACATAAACAATGAGGATGGCTCAAGAATTACTTAATCCAAGTATGGATGTATACATGAAATTCATGAAATGTCACTAAAAGCAGTGACAGTCTATCGAAGAGGAAGAGACTAGCAACTGGCTCCTAAGCTAATAAAGGAGTTTCTACACACTTAACTTTAAGTTACGTTATTTAAAGTGTACCCAAGGCAACATGATGAGATAAACATATATATAACATGACCAGGCTGTATTTACTTTTTCAATTTGCAGCCTGAAACCAATGTTAGTTACCTGGTAACATCCTTTTTAGTAACCTCCAGGACAGGTCCACCACGAGAACGACAGGGCTCCTCCCAGGAACAGGAAACGTCCAGATAGAGTACTCTATAAATCTTTGTCCAACCCCTTAAACCTCAGTCAATTCCAAGTACTGTTCCTAAAAACAAAGGGGTTTTAATATTCATACTGCATATACATATACTTTTCTTGTACTTATATACACATATAAATCCTTTACTCGGGTGGGTTACGGACCTGTCCTGGAGGTTACTAAAAAGGATGTTACCAGGTAACTAACATTGGTTTTTCCATTAACCTCCAGGACAGGTCCACCACGAGAAGATGAGCAAGAATCTTACCAATTTTGGGTGGGCTGACTGCCTGCAGGATTTTCCTTCTAAATGATTGCTGCCTTGCAGACATCAGGTTCATTCTGTAGTGTCTAGAGAAGGTGCTTAGACTTAAACATGTAGCCGCTCTGCAGATTTCTTCAGCGTAGCACCCGCTCTGTAAGCCCATGAAGTGGCTGCTGCTCTGGCTGAATGGGCTCTAACTGTATTTAACACAGTATTTCCTGTAATCCTATAGGCTTTCTCTATGCATAGTTTTACCCATTTAGCTATAGATCCTTTTGACATCTTTCCGCCTCTTGTAGCACCTGAAGTGTTGACTAGCAAGGCTCTAGAACTCCTAAACTCCGCTACCCTCTCTAAGTAGCATATAAGACATCTTCTGACATCTAACCCCGGCTCTTCTTCAAATAACGGTAATAGATCCTTAAATATTATACAAAAAGGTTCGTCGCAACATAGGGCCTCTAACTTATTCACCCGTCTAGCCGAGGTAATAGCTATGAGAAATACAATCTTCATTGTTAGGAGTCTGAAGGGAATTCATGATATGGAAAAGGAGGCACAGTACCTGGCACCAAATGCAGCAGGGCAGACGCACCGGAGATGGGAACCAATCTGCCTCTGAAGAAGCTGGTTTAAGCCAGCGAAACAGCTGTCAGGCATCTGTTGCCCCCACTGCCATGTACCTGCATCTTCCCCCACCGGATTAAAGGGATTTTGCAAAAGAAGCGGTGCCTCCTTCCTTGTTTTCTACTTCATTGAATTCATGATATGGGTTCAATGGGCTCTATTTTCAATACCTTCAAAACTAAGGATACATCCCAACTTTCCTATTTACCATAGGTTTCCTTTCTACTGATCTAAAATATTGGATGATAAGGGGGTCCTTTGCTAACCCTACCCCCGAAAGGTAGATATTCCCACTACCTGTACCTTTAAGGTACTTAATGACATATTCTTTGCTACACCATCCTGTAGAAACCCTAAAACAGTCGGTACTTATTCACCCTTGAACCCTGACTCTTCCTGCCACATATTGAAGGCTTTCCAATATCTTAAGTATATTTTCCTTGTCCCTTCTTCCTACAGTCTAACAAGGTACTGATGACCCTCTCTTAAACTCCCTTTATCCTTTAGAGGGGACTTCTCAGAAGCCAGGCTGACAGGTTTAGATTTGTAAAATCCGTGGAATCAGTTGGATTGGTGGAAACGCATAACCTTTGTCGAATATTCCCTCATTTGGATTCAAGGAGTAAAGCCTCCTGCACCTTGCTGTGTTAATCAATGCCGAGGTTTTTGCGTTTACCTTGATGTTCTCGGCTGCTGCGTCAATTATATAGTCTGTGGCCTTGGAAACTACTTCTAATGATTCTAGAATCTCCTGCTTAGAAGCTCCTCACCTGCAGCACCTGGGGTTCACAGCCGGTCTCCCATGCAGCTACTAACCAGGCCTGAAGCCGCTTAGCCTCCATGATCTGACGAGAGCGGCGCTTTCGGCTTAGTGTGGCCGCAGGCCTTATATACCATAGCTGGGATCTGAACCCAGTATGCAGTGTGTAGTAGCTAGTAGGTAACTGTCTTAACCTCTAGACCATGAACCACACTACCTTTTTAATTACTCAAAGGACCAGAGCTGCAGCCACTAGGGCATGCTCCATAGGCAGTAGCAGTGTTAGGAAGACTTGCCTAAGGTCTCCTACTGAATAGGTGCTGGCCTACTGAACAGACAGAGCTGAGATCCGAACTCTGGTCTCCTTTGTCAGAGGCAGCACCCTTATCCATTACACCATGCAGCCACTGCTTCCCATAGAGATATAACTCTTGCTACACATGTTGTAGCTGCTGCTGGTCTAAAATTTGCACCTGCTGCTGTCCAGGCCTTTTTAAGGCAATTCTACTTCCTTATCTTGTGGATCTTTCAGATACCCCAGATCCTCAAAGGCTAATTTGTTGTCTTTATTAACCTGTGAGAATGCTGCATCAAGCTTGGGACATCTATCCCAAGTCTTAACATCTTTTTACTTTTATGTTTAATAGGCTGAGACTCAGCATTTGGTATCTCCACGGTCGGCATGGATGTACTCGTACCTGTAATTACTGCCTCTGTTGCTGGGGGGGGATAGCAGAGGCAATACTTCTCTTAATGATTTAATTGTGTCAGCCATTTCTCTTTTAACAGCTGACATTAATTCTCCTTTAAACCCCCTGATTGTTCCTGTATTAGTTTTACTAAACAAGGTTGGCAAAACTACTTATTATAATTATGGGCCATTTTTGCATCACAGAGCGGGCACCGCCTTCTTGGCCTTGTCGGCTCAGTAGACTCCGGGCCCTATAATAACAAACAACAAAAATAATGTCATCCCTCTTTCTCAAACAAAAAGGGAAAACACACCCTGGTGCACAAATATCAAGAGTGATAGCAACCCTGAGACCAGGAAAAGAAGGAACATGTATAGAGATATCATACACATATAATCCATCTGAAATCTATAATATATATACTTTCTTTGCATATAGTAGTCAAGGGAATATATCATAAAGGCCAATCATATAACTGTTATGTTGCCCCTACCCTAATGGTTTACACATATATCTATGAGGTCTTAATATCCAAACATATATATATACACACACACACATCTCCGTATATCTCCCCGAATAATCTGTACCAGCATTCTATTCCATGCATAGTTATACAGACCTCAGATCAGACGCTAAGCAGGCTGTTATGTTATACTGCATAGTCTCACTTTAATAACAGACCTCAGTACAGACGCGGCATAGGGCGTACAGCTCATACCATATAGGTCACCAAGCCTCCGCCACGCTTACCTTTCCTGGCTCCTGCTTAGCGTCCATCCCGCTCCGTTCAGCACACGAACTGCCGAACCATGCAGGCTTCCGGCGTCTCTTCCCCCACGCGACCGGAAGTGACGCCGCGTAAGGGCGGAAGTACGTCACGCGTACAACGCCATTGAGGGCAATCAGCTGCCTACCCTCTGGAGGCCCGCATGACTATCCACGTCACCTCCGGCGCGCCATTAGCCTCCGCTCCAGGGGAATCATGGACGCCGCGCGTGTCCTCCGGATCCACCGCAACTCGGGCAGCCAGGACAGCCATGGGAGAAGGTAACTCTCGCTTTCTCCCCACCAGACCCCAACACCTCTCTAGGCAGGTCCACCATCCGCCGCCAACCGGGTCCCAAACACACCTGGTCTGACGGACCGGCGAGCGACCAGAGCACTCCTTGTTCCCTGGAACAGGAAACGTCAACTGAGGATCAAGGGGTTGGACAAAGATTTATAGAGTACTCTATCTGGACGTTTCCTGTTCCTGGGAGGAGCCTGTCGTTCTCGTGGTGGACCTGTCCTGGAGGTTAATGGAAAAAGAGGTAATGTTCAGGCATGCAAGTGACAGCTGTCTTGTGGATACCTTGTCAGTAATATACAGGAAACCTCCCTAATAAGCAAATTACAGCCATAAAAGTTTTCCATGCAGAGTACAACTTCTGAGGGCAGGGGATAGAGATAAAAAAAGGTCAATAGTTCATTTGTAGGAGTAGGAAGATAAATACAATTGTTTATCATTGGTTTATTTTCAACTCTAGGTCACTGAAGAAAATATATAAAACTCATGCAAGAAAGCCCCTATTCATTATCCTAAACAAGACACTTAATCAAAGGTAAAACGAAGACTTGTCTTTTCTTTCACATATACATGGAATACAAAGCTATGTGAAACACAGACAACTGTTGGAATATGTTGCTGAAACCACATTGCAATTTATACATGAGTTTGTTTGCCAGAAGCCAGTTTAACGCATTTATTTATCATTATATGGACAGGTGACAAACCTTTATCGTCATCTTTTAAGCAGACGTCACATGCTTCGATGATCTGAGCGAGGTCAATGTGTAGGCCACCCTCCGAATTCTCCTCTGATATCTCTGCATTTTTAGATTTCAAATATGCCCGAAGTTCTGCAGCCTAGGCAAAGACAAGAAAGGAGCATTAGAGTTTCAGGGGGGTGATCTCTGTAGCATGTTTTCTTATCTCTGCTGAGCAGCTTCCAAACAACAGATTAGCATTAGGCAGAAAAAGCACTAGAAAAAGCAGCCGACATTAAAATTATGCACATTATGGCCTGGTGCACACCAAAAACCGCTAGCAGATCCGCAAAATGCTAGCAGATTTTGAAACGCTTTTTCTTATTTTTATGTAGCGTTTCAGCTAGCATTTTGCGGTTTTTGGAAGCGTTTTTAGTGTAGTAGATTTCATGTATTGTTACAGTAAAGCTGTTACTGAACAGCTACTGTAACAAAAAACGCCTGGCAAACCGCTCTGAAGTGCCGTTTTTCAGAGCGGTTTGCGTTTTTCCTATACTTAACATTGAGGCAGAAACGCCTTCGCAATCCAAAATCTGCAGCAGCCCGGGAGTATGCGTTTCTGCAAAACGCCTCCCGCTCTGGTGTGCACCAGCCCATTGAAATACATTACCCAAGCGGATCCGCACCCGCATGCGGATCGCAAACCGCAGCCGAAATGCTCTGGTGTGCACTAGGCCTATTTTAACCAATATAAGTTGATGATGCTAGGCACAATATAAACTACTTGCTAAAGATGACTTGTGTTAAAGGACAACTGTACTTGCAAGGTACAGCTAAGGCTCATACACAGGAGGCATGTTGCCTGTTGGTGAGCGGCACTCAATCGCTCGAGTGACATTGCAAGGCTGAGGGTGTACAGAATGCAAGCTAGCAGTGTGTTCTGTTACTATAGCAAACACTGTACTAAGCAGGGCTGTGGAGTCGGTACAAAAATCTTCCGACTCCAACTCCTCAGTTTATGAAACCACGACTCAGACTCCGTTTGCCCAAAATTGCTCCGACTCCAACTCCACAGCCCTGGTACTAAGAGAACTAGGATTGGGTAAATGACAGCAAAACACTGGGAGTGAACCTCAGTCCCTGATACAAAGCCCCTCCTAACCAGTAACTATAATATCTAAAATATAACTTGTATTAATGTTAATTAAAAGAATCAAAGTATGAGTGGGCTGGCACACCCACCACCAACATAACAATGGGGGTAGAGTATAATCTTTGCAAATGAACAGCGGTCTAAAGCCCAATCTACACGATACGATTCTTTGTGCAATTCGATTACGATTCTATTTACGATCCGATTAAATCAGACATGTCCGATCGGGATTTGATTCAATTCGATTTGCCATTGCAAAACAATGCCGAATCGAATCCCGATCGGACATGTCGGATTTAATCGGATCGTAAATAGAATCGTATCGTGTAGATTGACCTTAATTTAGACACCCATATATTGAAGTGTCAAGTGCATATGAAAGACAATAGCTCCAGTATTTGTATGCTCACTGGATTAGGAAGAGCCAAGGTTTAAACCCAGGTCTCTAATGTCAGAGACAGGGCCCCTAACCACCACACTATCCAGCCACTGTATCAAATAAGAGTGGGTATATAAACTACACTCAATTCGTCTATAAGTTCATATGGAAAACATACACAGATTGGACAGTAGTTCCAAAGAAGGGGTATGCATTTCCAATGTACTGGAATAGTGATATCATCCCGAATGGTTAAAGACCAATCCAAATGTGCAGAGATTCATATCCCCATAAACATACACAACCACCCCTTAAAAACATTATAATTATAGTCATCAGGAAAACAAATTAACGGCCCGGTGCACACCAAAAACCGCTAACAGATCGGCAAAATGCTAGCAGATTTTGAAACGCTTTTTCTTATTTTTCTATGGCGTTTTGCTGCAGCGGATTTCAGTATAGTAGATTCCATATATTGTTACAGTAAAGCTGTTACTGAACAGCTTCTGTAACAAAAACGCCGGCAAAACCGCTCTGAACAGACGTTTTTCAGAGCGGTTTGCGTTTTTCCTATACTTAACATTAAAGAGAACCCGAGGTGTGTTTAAAGAATGTTATCTGCATACAGAGGCTGGATCTGCCTATACAGCCCAGCCTCTGTTGCTATCCCAAACCTCACTAAGGTCCCCCTGCACTCTGCAATCCCTCATAAATCACAGCCATGCTGTGAGGCTGTGTTTACATCTGTAGTGTCAGTCTCAGCTACTCCCCCACCTCCTGCATAGCTCTGGTCCCTGCCCCCGTCTCTTCCCTCCAATCAGCAGGGAGGGAAGGGATGCAGGCGGGGACTGGAGTTCTGCAGGAGGCGGGGAGAGCAGCAGACTGACACTATAGAGATAAACACAGCCAGCTCTGACAAGCTGTTTGTCAGCAGCGTGGCTGTGATTTATGAGGGATTGCAGAGTGCAGGGGGACCTTAGGGGGGTTTGGGATAGCAACAGAGGCTGGGCTGTATAGGCAGATCCAGCCTCTGTATGCAGATAATAATCTTCAAACCCACCTCGGGTTCTCTTTAAGGCAGAAACGCACCCGCAATCCAAAAAATGCCTCACCCCGGCATTTTTCATTTCTGCAAAACGCCTCCTGCTCTGGTGTGCACCACCCCATTGAGATACATTGACCAAGCGGATCCGCAGCCGCAAGCGGCTGCAGAAACGCTGAAAAAGCCGCTCGGTGTGCACCAGCCCTAAAAAAAGTGCTCAATAGTGCATTATAACAGTGACATAATGTGCAGCCCAAGTCAATGCACTATTGAGCACCTTTTTTATTTTTATTTTCCTGATGAAGACTATAATTATAATGTTGTCGCAACATGTAGATTTTTAAGGGGCGATAAGTGCAGGAATGACGGGATGTATCCAAGAGTGGGAAGGATCTACAGCATCCAGAGCCTTCCCTCTATATAGGTCAGTATCAAACCCGAAGAGTTTCCTCACTTCAGGTTTCCATTAAAGGGATTATCTGCAAGCTTGTTTCTGGTCTGATTCAGACACCACTGCAGCCAAATCAACCAGCAGGGTTGCCAGGCAACTGGCATTGTTTAAGAAGAAATAACTATGGCAGCCTTCATATACTTCTTGCTTCAGGTTCCCTTAAAAGAAGTCTTCTTACTAAAAAAAATTTAAAGAGACTCTGAAGCGAGAATAAATCTCGCTTCAGAGCTCATAAATAGCAGGGGCACGTGTGCCCCTGCTAAAACGCCGCTATCCCGCGGCTAAACGGGGGTCCCTTCACCCCCAACCCACCCCCCGCAAAAGAGTGTCGTAGAAAGGTCGCAGATTTATTGCTTCCTGGAGGCAGGGCTAACGGCTGCAGCCCTGCCTCCAGTCGCGTCTGTCAGCGGCGCATCGCCGCCTCTCCCCCGCCCCTCTCAGTGAAGGAAGACTGAGAGGGGCGGGGGAGAGGCGGATATACGCGCTGACAGACGCGCGTGGGGCAGGGCTGCGGCGGTTAGCCCTGCCCCAACCAGGAAGCGCTCCCCCGCTGCACCGAGGGGGATTTAGGGGTGAAGGGACCCCCGTTAAGCCGCGCTATAGCGGCGTTTTAGCAGGGGCACACGTGCCCCTGCTATTTATGAGGTCTGAAGCGAGATTTATTCTCGCTTCAGACTCTCTTTAAAGGGCAAAAGGGTATTAAGTCACAAATGTTATTCCTGTTTGGTTCCTATCCCAAGGACACTTCATGGAATTCTCTTTTAGCCACTTAACGACCGCCTAACGCCGATAGGCGTCGGCAGGTCGTTAGTGGTTTATCATGGAAACGGCCGTCTCGTTCGAGCAGCCCTTTCATGTCAGTTCACAGAGGGTGTCTCCGTGAACAGCCTGCGAGGCGCGAGAAGAAATCCCTGCTGTTTACATCATACGGCGCAAAGCCGTAAAGGAGATCGGCGATCCCCGGCCTCTGATTGGCCGGGGATCGCTGCAGTCTGATAGGCTGAAGCCTGTCAGAGGCGGCGCAGGACGGATTTCCGTCCTGCGCCGCCCAGGGGAAGGAGGGGAGGGACCGGAAGAGAGAGAGGGCGGAAAACGCTGCAGAGGGGGGCTTTGAGGAGCACCATACCCCCCCCCCGCGCGCCACATAGTGCCGGCGGCGATCAGACCCCCCCCCCCCCCCCCCCATCATGACATCCCCCTAGTGGGGAAAAGAGGGGGAAGTCTGGTCGCCCTGGCTGCCTGCTTATCTGTGCTGTGGGCTGCGCGGGCACAGGAAGGATGTCTGCAGGGGACCATTAGAAGCCCCGGGTAAGTTCAACTCATTTTCCCCCGACCCCCTACAGTATACCTTAAATAAGAAGCAGAAATTAGGCATGAGGAATGATTGTGAACCATCATAGAACATAAAAAGAAGCACGGGTCGGGTTCTGGCCGGCCAATGTGCGAAGTGGCCAATGTTAGAAATGTAATGATTACACTAAGCTCAATGTATTTTACGGCCATCTCGCTGCGGCCAAATGTATTACAACTTGGTTAACTGAATTAAATATAGCCGGCGGCAATGTAATAGATGAAGCCACCGGATTTCGCACTGCCACCTCTCCTCCTCCCCCAGATCCGCCCCCCCGGCCTCTCTCCTCTCCCTGCCTTCTATACAATACGGAGCAGCCGGGGACATGCGTGTCCGAGTCGTTCGTCGCGGCAGGGAATCCTGCTGTTCGTTCCTGCAGAGCGGGTGCTGGCAGAAGCAATGTCTGCAGCCTCCCCGCTCTGCTTCCCCTGCCGCGACGAACGACTCTCCAGGACACGCATGTCCCCGGCTGCTCCGTATTGTATAGGAGGCAGGGAGAAGAGAGGCTATATTTAATTAAATTAACCAAGTTGTAATACATTTGGCCGCAGCGAGACGGCTGTAAAATACATTGAACTTAGTGTAATCATTACATTTCTAACATTGGCGGCTGCGCTGCGGCCACTTCACACATTGGCCGGCCAGAAGCCGAAGTGGCCACACTTCGGGTTCTGGCCGTAACATATACAAGTGTGCTCCTAAAATTGTACATAGGTAGGTCATTTTGACTTGCTAATTTTTTAAAGTAGCTCACAAGCCAAAAAGTGTGGGCACCTCTGCTGTAGAGGGTGCTGCGATTGGAGAAGTGTTCCCCAGGTGGTTTCCTTCTGGGTCCCCTTAACTAGACTAGCACTGCCACATGTGTACAATGTTATTTAAACAACATTGTTCTGCCTAATGTGTGCATGTCATGTGTAATGTCGCTTCCGCATGCAGTGTTTAAACAAGTTGTTCGTTTATCATATACATTAGAAAGACGTGTTTGTCTTTGTCACCGGTAAAGTCATTTCAGCAACATTGGTCACTTGTTTGCAGTGGCTTTCATATAACATGTGACATAATAATCGTTGGTTTCTAAATCTGATTAGCTCATTACTATGTTTCAGTTCTGCTCAAGATAGTTCTGGTTCCCACAAAATAAAAATCCAGTAAAATAATTTTCCCATCTCACTCTCATACATCTTTTTATTTTTCTAGAAATAAATTCACATCACAAACCCTGCCCCCCCCCCCCCAAAAAAAATAATAATAATTATAATTAAGGAAAATCTATAAAGCATTCTAGAAAAGAAGTGTGTGTGTGGGGGGAGAGCTTTCGGTGCAACTTGTAGAGCCCTATACATATCAGTCAGCATGCTGTATGCAGCAAGGGTGGAAAGGGCTACCGATGTGCTTTGCAGATGACATATGGCAGTGGACCACTAGCATCTCTATACACAACTGCATCAGACACGTCTGAGTAACTCTCGGGACACTGAGGCCTGTGCTGCTAACGTCTCTACACTCAAGCACTATGGCTCCCTCCATTGTATGCGGAACTACAAGTCCCAGTCATCGCACAATAGCTGGGACTGCGCCGCTCCTCTCCTCTACCCATTCATGCCACCTCCCAGGCCGCGGGCGCCTCACCTGATCCTCTTCGGTCACATCGATAAAAGCCGGGACACTCATGGCTGCACAGCCCTGCACAACACGCTGCAGCCGCTGCGGAAAAGGGAGCAGAACCGGCCAACGCTTCCGGGTCACAGCGCGGAGACATGACGTCCTGTCAAATATAGGAAGCAAGTGTTCGTGAAAGGAGCATGCGCGGTGTGCCACTCTGTAATGTCTCTGGCTGAAGGCCGGGGCGCCATTTTTCTGGTTGGAATAACTATTAGGGAAGTATAACACAGTTCCCAACTGTCCAATTTTGGGACAGGCCCTCTTTGGGAACTAGGGTTGCCAGGTCGGCTGATGGAGAAAACCGGACAGGGGGTGGAGTTAGGGGCGGAGTCAGAAGCGCACTTTTATGTAGAGTGGGGCTAAGCAATGGGCTTTTTAAAAAATGTTTTTTACAGTATTTATATCGCACTGACATCTTCTGCAGCACATTACAGAGTACATAGCCATGTCACTAACTGTCCTCACCAGTACATGCACATAAGAGACCACTTTTCACCAGTAAATGCACATAATAAGAGACCGCTTTTCACCAGTAAACGCACATAATAAGAGACAGAGCAGAAAACTATTACAAAACTGGAAAACTATGCAAATAATGCAATAGTTGCCCCCAGCATAGGTTAGATAGGTAGGTGCCCCCAGTATAGGTCATTTAGGTAGGTGTCTCCAATATAGGTAGCCAGTATAGTTGTCACCTGTATAGGCTAGCTAGGTAGGTAGGTGCCCCCAATACAGGTTAGATAAGTGCCCCCAGTATAGGTTAGATAAATAGATGCCCCCCCCCCCCCCCCCAGTATAGGTTAGATAGGTAGCTGCACCCCAGTATAGGTTAGATAGGTAGGTGCCCCTCAGTATACGTTAGATAGGTAGGTGCCCCCCCTTCCAGTATAGGCTAGATTAGACAGGTGCCCCCCAGTATAGGTTAGATAGGTAGCTGCCCCCCCCCCCGCATAGGTTAGATTAGGTAGGTGCCCTCCAGTATAGGCGAGATAGGTAGCTGCCCCCCAGTGTAAGTTAGATAGGTAGCTGCCCCCCAGTGTAGGTTAGATTAGGTAGGTGCCCCCCAGCGTAGGTTAGATTAGGTAGATGCCCCCCAGGATAGGTTAGATAGGTAGCTGCCCCCCAGCGTAGGTTAGATTAGGTAGGTGCCCCCCAGGATAGGTTAGATAGGTAGCTGCCCCCCAGCGTAGGTTAGATTAGGTAGGTGCCCCCCAGGATAGGTTAGATAGGTAGCTGCCCCCCAGCGTAGGTTAGATTAGGTAGGTGCCCCCCAGGATAGGTTAGATAGGTAGCTGCCCCCCAGCGTAGGTTAGATTAGGTAGCTGCCCCCCAGTATAGGTTAGATTAGGTTGGTGCCCCCCAGGGTAGGTTACATTAGGTAGGTGCCCCTCAGGGTAGGTTAGATTAGGTAGGTGCCCCCCAGTATAGGATAGATAGGTAGGTGCCCCCCAGCGTAGGTTAGATTAGGTAGGTGCCCCCCAGGGTAGGTTAGATAGGTAGCTGTCCCCCATAATGGAGGGGGGAGCCGGAGCCGCGGGGAGGGCAACCCGACCTCTCCCTCCCTCTCCCGGGCCGCCCTCCGTGCTCCCCCCTCAGATGTATAGTGAGCAGCAGCAGCCAGGGAGGGAGCGCTGTATACAACATACCTCCCTGGCTCCAAGCGCTGCTCTCTCGTCGCCGGTCTTCTCCCATCTGCCTACACGCATATACATACGCTGCTTCCGGCTAAACAGGAAGCAGCGTGTGTATAAGCGTGTATGCAGAGAGGAGAAGACCGGCGGCGAGAGAGCAGCTCTTGGAGCCAGGGAGGTATGTTGTATACAGCGCTCCCTCCCTGGCTGCTGGGGCTAGAAACGGGCATGGGCAAAAGGCATAAAACCGGACATCTTAATTGTCCGGTTTAACATGTCTTTTTGGACAGGGCACAGCGGCCAAAAACCGGACTGTACGGTCTAAAACCGGACACCTGGCAACCCTATTGGGAACCAAATCCCTCTGTCCCTCTTTCTTCCACATTTGTCCCCTTTTCAGGACTGATGTACAGATCTGTGTAAATATATATATATTTTTATTCTGAAAAATGTTTTAAATTGACTAAACTTTATTATTCTTATGAGTGTCCGAAATCTACCCCCAGTCCCTGTCAACCGCCCTATGCCCTCGCTGTACCTCCGCTTTCCGCTGGTGGCCCGGGTTTCCCCATGTGCAAGATGCCAACCTCTGCAGGTCGGCATTTACTGCGTCTGCGTGGCACTTGTCGAGGTTGACATCTTGCACCGGAGGGACCCTGGGCCAGCGGCGGGAAGCAGAGGTGCAGTGAGGGCACAGGGCGCCTGACGGGCTGGGGGAAGCCCCAGGTAAATAGATTTATTTTTTTTTAACTCCTTTTAAAGTGAACCTGTAAGATTAAAAAAATAAAATAAAACCTAATACCTTGGCAGGGGGAAGGCTCTGGATCCTAATGAGGCTTCTCCAGTTCTTCTCAGCCAATTGTTCCTGCGCTGGTACCCAATATAAAAAAAACACAAACAATTGTCATTGTCTGCAGGTGCACTAGCAGTGTTCCGCTTGGGCTTTTCCGTTCTCAGATGCGTAGGGACTCGCCAAAAAGTCTGCTTGTCAACGCTGTGCACAGGAGTACTAGTAGCTTTCCCCTTGTGCTTTGGTGGAAATAGCCGAGCTCGATCGGGTCTGCTCTACCGCAGAGGTGCAGACTGCCTGCGCAGTAAAGCGGACCAGATCTGGCTCAGCTATTTCCACCAAAGCACAAGGGGAAAGCTACTAGTGTGCCTCTGCACAGCGCTGACAAGCAGACTTTTGGGGGTCCCTCCTCATCTGAGGAGAACGGGAAAAGCCCTTTAGGAACCATAGGCTTACCCTAAGGTAAGTACCCCCTAGGGGCACTTTTTTCCCTTCAGGTTCACTTTATATTAATATATTTCTTACTTTCAAATGTTATTATAGAATAAAACTAATGATGATAGAAAAGACCAGTGTGGTTTGAATGATACAATGACATCTTTTGCTTATAAATTACTTATGATATGTGTGACTAGGGTTGTGGCTGGGCATGGCTAGAGGTGTGGCAGGGATATGTCCTAAAGTGAACATAGAGTGACCAGACGTCCCGGATTGCCCGGGACACGTCCCGGATTCGGGGTCCGCTGTCCCAGGCTGCATGAGATCCCGGGAAACGTCCCGCTTTCAGCAGCGGGACGTCCCGGCCTCGGGACTCTGGCCACTCTATCCTTATGAACTGGCAGCGGCGGAGACTTCAGGAGGAAGGTGGTCCCGGGAGCAGCGCGCCAGAGGCCGGAGACTTCTGCCAGGTGAGTAAATGCTTTCTTTTCCAGGTGAAATGTTTGTCCGCATTGCGTTTCTTTTCCAGGTGAAATGTTTGCCCGCATTGCGTTTCTTTTTCAGGTGAAATGTTTGCCCACATTGCGTTTTTTTTCCAGGTGAAATGTTTGCCCGCATTGCGTTTCTTTTCCATGTGAAATGTTTGCCCGCATTGCGTTTCTTTTCTGGTGAAATGTTTGCCCGCATTGCGTTTTTTTTTCCAGGTGAACTGTTTGCCCGCATTGCGTTTCTTTTCTGGTGAAATGTTTGCCCGCATTGCGTTTCTTTTCTGGTGAAATGTTTGCCCGCATTGCGTTTCTTTTCTGGTGAAATGTTTGCCCGCATTGCGTTTATTTTCTGGTGAAATGTTTGCCCGCATTGCGTTTATTTTCTGGTGAAATGTTTGCCCGCATTGCGTTTCTTTTCTGGTGAAATGTTTGCCCGCATTGCGTTTCTTTTCTGGTGAAATGTTTGCCCGCATTGCGTTTCTTTTCTGGTGAAATGTTTGCCTGCATTGCGTTTCTTTTCTGGTGAAATGTTTGCCCGCATTGCGTTTCTTTTCTGGTGAAATGTTTGCCCGCAATGCATTTCTTTTCTGGTGGAATGTTTGCCCGCATTGCGGTTTTTTTTTCTGGTGAAATGTTTGCCCGCATTGCGTTTCTTTTCTGGTGAAATGTTTGCCCGCAATGCGTTTCTTTTCTGGTGAAATGTTTGCCCGCATTGCGTTTTTTTTCTGGTGAAATGTTTGCCCGCAGTGCGTTAATTTTCTGGTGAAATGTTTGCCCGCATTGCATTTATTTTGTACTGACATGTTTGCCCGCATTGTGTTTATTTTGTACTGACATGTTGCCCATTGCGTTTATTTTCTGGTGTCGGGGGTAACTGTTACTGCATTTATTATTTAATGGTCATAGGTGGCTATGTTTGCTGCTTTGTGGTTACGGTATACTATTAGCATCACACAGTTTCTGCACACCCATGATGCAAAGTCTCGTTTGTCCACATCATGGCGTAAACACTGCTTTCTTAAAGGGAAGGTTCGGGGAGGGCTGTAAAAAAATAAAAATCAAAATCCACTTACCTGGGGCTTCCTCCAGCCCGTGGCAGGCAGGAGGTGCCCTCGCCGCCGCTCCGCAGGCTCCCGGTGGCCGACCCGACCTGGCCAGGCCGGCTGCCAGGTCGGGCTCTTCTGCGCTCCAAATGCCGGCACTTCTGCGTCCCACGCGGACGCGCTGACGTCATCGGACGTCCGCCGGGCTGTACTGCGCAGGCGCAGTAGTTCTGCGCCTGCGCAGTACAGCCCGGCGGACGTCCGATGACGTCAGTGCGTCCGCGTGGGACGCAGAAGTGCCGGCATTTGGAGTGCAGAAGAGCCCGACCTGGCAGCCGGCCTGGCCAGGTCGGGTCGGCCACCGGAGGCCACCGGGAGCCTGCGGAGCGGCGGCGAGGGCACCTCCTGCCTGCCACGGGCTGGAGGAAGCCCCAGGTAAGTGGATTTTGATTTTTATTTTTTTACAGCCCTCCCCGAACCTTCCCTTTAAAGAAAACCTGAACTGAAATTAAAAGTCAAAATAAGCATACACAAGTCATACTTACCTCCTGTGTAGTCTACTCCTCAGATTCTTTCTCCTCTCCTGCGTCCTGTTTGTCCACTGTGATCAAGGGAATTTTCCGTCCTCCATTTTGAAAATGACCATTACCCCATAACAGCTTTCTGGTCAGCACACAGTTAAACTGTAACATCGCCCACTTGAGCCATAGGGAAACATGGACATTTACCTGGTACATCAGTTTTCCTCTCAGCTATAACTGACAGCAACTGATATTTTACTGACAGCAACTGATATATTTCAGATCTGACAAAATATTGTCAGAACTGGAAGGGATTATTGTCAGAAGAAAATGGTGAGCTTCTGATAGGAACTGATAGCAAGGTAACTATGTAATGTTCATTTCAAGTTACCTCATGTGTTTATTTTAAATATTTTTACTCAGTACATGTTCTCTTTAAGCCTCGATGTTACATCATTACGTTAGCTCCGCCCATACAATGGCATGACCACACCCATTTTTCATCGTGGCGCGCAGCCCCCTCCCCAGTCTTCGTCGCTGCGCGCTCCTCAGTCCTCCCCACTCTTCGCTGCGGCGCGCTAAGCTCAGATCAAAGGGGGCCGAATAATTATGCACACACCACTTTGCAGTTATTTATTTGTAAAAAAATGTTGGAATCATGTATGATTTTCGTTCCACTTCTCATGTGTACACTACTTTGTGTTGGTCTTTCATGTAGAATTCCAATAAAATTGATTCATGTTTGTGGCAGTAATATGACAAAATGTGGAAAACTTCAAGGGGGCCGAATACTTTTGCAACCCACTGTAACTGACAGCAACTGATATATTTCAGTTCAGGTTTGCTTTAAAGCGGATCTGAGATGAAAAACTAATTATAACAAGTAACTTGTCTATATATCTTATCCTAAGTTTAGATAGTTTACACAGCAAATCTAGCTGCAAACAGCTTTAATAGAATATGAATATTTAATCCTGTGATACAATGACAGCAGCCATGTTGTTTGTAAACATTACACAGAGGCAGGCTTATCTGCATCTTGAGCAAAAAAAAAAACAATCCCCCTTCCTCCTTCCTCCTCCCCTCTGCCTCTGAAATCTCTGGCTATTAATACCTCCCCCTCCTCCTGCCCAGACTGAGCTCCCATGAGCCCTTGCTACTGTCTGAAAGTGCCTTGGCTCTCTGAAAACCTGTGGGCGTGCCTTGTTAAGTTTATAGGGAATTAGAGTATTAAAACAAAAACAAGGCATGAGGAATGCCCTATAAACAATAGAAAAGGAACATAATTATGCAATGTGTAAAAAAGTTCATCTCGGATCCACTTTAACTCCCAAAAATGAGCAAGTATTAAAATAACAAAAAATAAATTCTGGATAACTGCTTTAGATCCCAGAACTGAGCAAAACTGCCAATGTCTAATTAGGGTGCAAGTCTCGTTGAGGTGACCCAGTGGGAAACCTCATAGAAATACAGCAGTCTCTGCTCACGGCAATTTTGGTCACGTCCATTGATTTGTGGAAATAGGGGATCCAGCAGTAACGCTAATGTTAAAATTGCACAAAATAACCTACAGTCTTCGAGCATGGAGCTCCATCTGCGCAACTCTATTTGTGCAACGTTACTAAGCCTATTCGGTTGTTGGCGTAGATAGTGTTTCCTGTCGGGTCCCCTATTTCTTACAAGCTAAGGAAGTTACCGTGGGTCCACTCAACTAGACCAGCACCCTGATTAGTGTGGCAATTCCATTCATACTACCAGACATATGTATCTACAAATATTTGTTTTCTTGCGAATCAGCTGATTTCGGTGAGTGGCTCTGAAAGCCGAGCGCCGAAACTGGGCGCCGTCATACCAGCAATGCTATGATGCGCACCCCGCATAGTGGTAATTCGGGGCTCTGGTGTTGCGACAACTCGGAGGGGGAATAGTATTTAACGCTGCCTCAGAGTTTAGCGGCAGCAGGGAGAGCCGTCATTCGGCTCTCCCCGCGCCGAACTGAGCGGCGCCGATATGACATGCACCCGGTTTCTTGGACCATATGAACGTGTACCAACTTTATTGATATCTCAATCCACACAATAACTATGTATGTATATATATTTTTACTTGTATTATTAGATATCATGACTGTACAGTGTCCTGAACTTCTCATGTATTTATATTCCACACTATTAGTTTTGTACTCTGTACAGCGCTACGAAAAGTGTTGACACTATATAAATAAAAAATAATAATACTATCCCTTGGGCAACAGTGCAGGGCTGAGGCTGTACAGCTTCTAGAGTTCTCAGGGCCGGCCCGTCACTTTTTGCCGCCTGAGGCAAATTTAGCAGAGCTGCTGACAACGCCCCCCCCCCCGCCCGTCCGTGGGTGCGGGGGGGGGGGGGGGCGCCGAGCCGGAGGGGTAGCGGGCAGGTCGGGGGTATTGGGCCTAGCGGTGGGGAGGGGGGTCGGACCCCCCCCTCCCTCGCCTGGGTCCCCCGATCTGCGCTCCCCTCCAGCCTGTAATTAGGAAGCTGCTGCCAGATCGTAAGAGGCACGGGCGGGGAGGACTCACCTTTTCCACGTTCCATCGTGCGCTCCATTGACGTCACTTCCTGCATCGCCGTCCACTTACAATACAGTGGGCGGCGATGCAGGAAGTGACGTCAGTGGAGCGCTCACTGGAACGCAGAAAAGGTGAGTCCTCCCCGCCTGTGCCTCTTACGATCTGGCAGCAGCTTCCTAATTACAGGCTGGAGGGGAGCGCAGATCGGGGGACCCAGGCGAGGGAGGGGGGGTCAGACCCCCCTCCCCACCGCTAGGCCCAATACCCCCGACCTTCCCGCTACCCCTCCAGCTCGGCGGCCGGCCCCCCCGGGCGGGTGCCGCCCTTTGAAGTTTGCCGCCTGAGGCAAATGTTTCACCCCGCCTCATGAGCGGGCCGTCCCTGCCCGTTCTTCTATGCGGAGGAGGGCTGATGTAGCAGTGCAAAAGGAGAGTAATAGAGCGGGCGTGGTGTGTGGAGAAAACAATGCCCTCAGCCCACCTACAGCCGAGTTGATCCACCAGATGGATCAGGGCTACTCTACACACTCTAGATTCTTGGCAGAGACTGTTGTTATATTATTACAATGTCTATAAAAATCCCTTTCTAGGATAAAAAATGTATAATTTTGAATATTATGGAAATAATTTAGAAACATTTAACCAGCTGAGCGGTCTGGACGAGCTCAGCTCGTCCAACACCGCCAGCGGCTGCCGCTCAGGCCCTGCTGGGCCGATTTTAACGAAATAAAAAGCAGCACACGCAGCCGGCACTTTGCCAGCCGCGTGTGCTGCCTGATCGCCGCCGCTCTGCGGCGATTCGCCGCGAGCAGCGGCGAAAGAGGGCCCCCCTAGCCGCCTGAGCCCAGCGTAGCCGGAACAAAAAGTTCCGGCCAGCGCTAAGGGCTGGATCGGAGGCGGCTGACGTCAGGACGTCGGCTGACGTCGATGACGTCACTCCGCTCGTCGCTATGGCGACGATATAAGCAAAACAAGGAAGGCCGTTCATTGCGGCCTTCCTTGTTTATTCTGGGCGCCGGAGGCGATCGGAAGATCGCCTCCGGAGCGCCCTCTAGTGGGCTTTCATGCAGCCAACTTTCAGTTGGCTGCATGAAATAGTTTTTTTTTTATTTAAAAAAAACCCTCCCGCAGCCACCCTGGCGATTTAATCAGAACGCCAGGGTGGTTAAAGGAAACCTGAGACGCGAAGAGATAAATAATTTATACGTACCCGGGGCTTCTTCCAGCCCCTTGCAGGCCGTTGGCTCTCTCGCTCCTGGGCTCACCTTGATCCTCCGGTAGCCTGCTGGGTAATTCCAGTAGTCGCCGGCGCATACAGCACATGCTGCAGGCGCCCCAAACTCGCTCCTGTCACCCGGAAGCATACTGCACAGGCACAGAATGCTCTGGGCAATGGGAGTGCAATGGGGGTGCACGCAGCGGGAATGAGCATGTGTCGACTGAAGCCGACTGAAGGATTGGCTCCCCCTGCAAAACTTTGGATGAGCCCATACCTTCCTCACCCCCTCTCCCCCCCCCCCTGCTTTCTGCACAGGTAAACTGAGAACCAACATTGTTCAATTGGCTAGACACTTGATTCACAAAGCGGTGCTAACTGTTAGCACGCCTGTGAAAACCCCCTTAGCACGTCTAAACAAGCTTTTCGCGCATAAAACTTTACGCGCGTACTGCACAGAGCGCAGGGCGCTCTGCGCGAAGTGCCCATTAAAGCCTATGAGACTAAAAGGCAATGTTAGCGCGCGATTTGATTGAGAAATCCGGTGCTAACCTACTTAGCACCCTAGTTAGCGCGTCTAAAGACTTTAGACGTGCTAAGTAGGTTAGCACCGCTTTGTGAATCAAGCCCTTAAAGTTTTCTCCCCATGCAGTTAAAAACAGACAGTAGTGAAGCACTGCACATTTTTTCTCTAACAATTACATTAGCGCCTGTGATAAAATGTACATGTTTTCACACATATAGACAAATATGGTTTGCAGAAAACGAATACAGAAAACTGACAGACAAGTGTGCTCCCAGCTGCACTCACTCTGTCCACCTCTGATGGAGCAGAACTGGCTCTGCGGACCTCTCCAGCATCACTAAAGTACACAGCACTTGGGGAGGAGTACAGAGGTTGGGGGTGGCTGCTATACACAAGAGCCTGCTGCACACTAAATAGAGACTGTCTACAAATCTTTATCTGCAAAACTTTGTATCATTCCTCATTAGTGATAAACCAGATGCAGTCATTAGAACAATTGTACAGAGAGTAGAAAGATTTTTTGCTCTCTGTGCCCTTAGTTGTAAGTCTCTCAGGACAGGGAAAAGAAACTTCTCCCCCCCACACAGGGCCCCCTGTGGCTTCTGGGCCCCCCTGCAGATGCATTCCTGCAGGGTCTATAGTTACGCCCCTGGACTGAATAATTCACCAAACCGGCTAGCGAAGGATGGAAGTGGCCTGGGAGGACGGCGAGAGAGCCAACGGTAGCTAATGGCCTTGAGTGGGCTGGAGGAAGCCCCATGTACTTTACGTATATATTTTTTTCTCTTCTCAGGTACACTTTAAGGGGTGTGAACATTCCTTGATTCCTGTTCTTAGCATTTCCATGAATTTTTTTTTCTGCTATGGAAAGCTGGTAGACCTGGGCAGGGCTGGGGCTTCCATAGGGGCAAACTGCACAGGGCCCCGAAGTCGGCTGGTGGGCCCTCTCAAGTCTCTCCCTTAGTGTATAGGGCCCCCACCCCATCCCCTGCAAACTCACCTGTCTGGCCGGTGTGCTCATCTTTCAGTCTGTGTGCCTCTGTCTTCATCCCCACTGGCTGCCTCTTCCTAGTAACTTGGTACCCCCCCTTTCTTCCCCAGGTAGGGAGGAGAGGGGTTGGCTGGTCAAGTCAGGGGGTCCCCATGTAATTCTTGCCCAGGGTCCCATTTTATCTAGAACTGGCCCTGGTCCTGGGAAATAGGAAAAGATGAAGAAAAACAACAATACTAATTGCAGAGTCTATCTTTTCCCCTCACTTGACAGGCACCCTATTGAGCCAAGGTGCGGGATCATGTCCTATAAAGCCGCTGGACCTGACGGGTCTCAGGGTGGGTTCAGTGCAGCTGCCGTTACTTAGAAGAAGCACGAGTAAGTTAGCAGCGCACGCTACGCTGCACTACCGTGCGTAGTGTGTGCATAACTCGCGCTCCTCTCATTAAGCTGCGCTGCTTTAGCAGCACAGCTTAACGAATCAAGCCCAAAAGATGGTAGTTGCACCGGACAATCCAACTTTTGACTTAATTAAGTTATGCACTGCTATGCATGCTTGGTTTGACCATCAAAAGGAAAAATAGAGAGGAGTGGGGCAACTCCTATGGCAGGGGACTACAAAACCAAAAAGCTGATAAGGTTCTATACAGCTATTTGGCTTTTCCTCCTGTAAGGTTAGCAGAAGGAAATGGCTGCCCAGTCGCAATATTTATGACGAGGTCAGTACAGTGATGGTCATGTTAGAATACGTTAGCATACTGCGCATGCAAGCGAATGACGGATTGCACAATATGGCTGCATTCAAAACAAGCACAAGTTGTCTTGTACACACATGGCGAACTGCACGATATCACCCCAACAGTCATGTGAGTTAAACTGCCTGTTGGATCAGGCAAACCATCTGTTATCAGTCGCTCATCTAGTCGTTTGTCACACTTTCACACAACAGACCAAGTTTGGACGGTAGTTGGGCTGAAATGTTGCACGTGTATATGAGCCTTAAAGAAAACCTGAAATGAAAATTAAAAGTCAAAATAAACATACACAAGTCATACCTACCTCCCATGTAGTCTACTCCTAAATCTCTTTCTCCTCTCCCGAGTCCTGTTTGTCCACTATGATCAATAGAATTCTCTGTCCTCCGTCTTGAAAATGGCCATTACCCCATAACAGCTTTCTGGTCAGCACACTGTTAAACTGTAACATCGCCCACTTGAGCCATAGGGAAACATGGACATTACCTGGCACATCAGTTCTCTCAGCTATAACTGACAACAACTGATATATAACTGACAGCTGTGATAAAACGCGAAAAAGCCACCGCGTGTACTGGTGGCAAGGCGGCTGATTCCGCGTCCAGCGCGGCGGTTTGCACACAGCAGCGTGCGTCTGGTGTGGCTGGGCCTGTTAGTTCACACAGGCTGAGGAATACGCGCGCGCGTGCTGAGAGGCAGAACCTTTATGACAAACAAGGAGGGATCAGCTGACCAGGTTGGTCAGCTGACCTCAAAGCAAGTGGCTATTGGTTGATCACTGATGGGTGGCGCCGGAGAGCGCCGCACTATATATAGTCACTGCTGGTCAGTCTCAAGTTGTCTGCCGTTGCGAACACTACGTGGAAGCACTCAGACCTTAGTCAGATCCTACAGTGTGTTAGAACCAGGAGGACCTGGGAATTCACACTGAGCCAGATTACTTCTGTGTATTATTGTGTTATACTTCAGACTAGTTCCAGGGTGTTGAGACTACGGACCTCACACCCAAGATTAGGGACTCTGTGTTATCATTCTGTTATACTTCAGACTAGTTCCAGGGTGTTGAGACCACGGACCTCACACCCAAGATTAGGGACTTTGTGTTATCATTCTGTTATACTTCAGACTAGTTCCAGGGTGTTGAGACCACGGACCTCACACCCAAGATTAGGGACTTTGTGTTATCATTCTGTTATACTTTAGACTAGTTCCAGGGTGTCGAGACCACGGACCTCACACCCAAGATTAGGGACTCTGTGTTATCACTCTGTTATACTCCAGACTAGTTCCAGGGTGTCGAGACCACGGACCTCACACCCAAGTCTAGGAATACTCTGTACCATCATATTATACTCCAGACTAGTTCCAGGGTGTAGAGACCACGGACCTCACACCCAAGACTAGGCATTGTTGATATCTGTTATGACCTATTGCATTCCTGACTACCCCTCTGCTTTCTGAATCGGTACCTACGCATTTCTGATTATCTGTTGCCAAACCCTGCCGAATCAGCCTTCTGTCTATGTACCTTGTCTGTCTGTGTGTTGCCGACCTGGCTTGCTCATGTAACGATCGGTGTAACACAGAGAGGATCTGATTACCGGTGATCTGCAGTATCACCGAGAATACAGATATATACCCGATTATTGATGATCTGCAGTATCACCGATAATCAGATATATCTCTAACCTCTGGACACCTGAGTAATGAGAGTGTTTGGTGTAACAGGAATACTTTGAGTAATGCACCTGAGGAGCAGGTGCCCAAACAGTAAGGAGTACTGTACAGTAACACGTTCCTTCCGCAAGCTTGAGCCTCTCCCGAGGGAGGGGTCAGACCAAGAGGAGGAAGGACAGGGTGTGAGTGACACCAAGGAAGGATGTCACTCGCAGGTCTGTGAGCTATCTCTAAACTGGAGAGATAGCTATCGAGGTCAGACAAGCCGGGTCGGCAACAGACAGACAGATCAGGGACAGAGACAGGAAACAGATGCGGAATCCTAAGACAAGCAGAGTTCAGTAACAGAGTATCAGATATATTGAAGTACCTAATCAGAGATCAGAAGAGTAGTCAGGAAAGCAGAAGGTCATAACAAATAATCAACAATGCCTAGTCTTGGGTGTGAACTCCGTGATCATCAGCACCCTGGAACTAGTCTGATATATAACAGAGTGATAATACAGTTCCCTAGTCTTGGGTGTGAGTTCCTTGATCATCAACACCCTGGAACTAGTCTGAAGTATAACAGAATGGTAATACAGTTCCCTAATCTTGGGTGTGAGTTCCTTGTTCATCAACACCCTGGAACTAGTCTGAAGTATAACAGAATGGTAATACAGTTCCCTAATCTTGGGTGTGAGTTCCTTGATCATCAACACCCTGGAACTAGTCTGAAGTATAACACAGAAAATATCACAGATACTGACAAGGTCTGAGTGCTACCACGTAGTGATTGCAACGCCAGACACCAGAGAAATGACCAGCACCCAGTATATATACACCAGCGCTCTCCAGCGCCTCCCCTAAGTGCTGAACCAATGAAACCTGATAGAATTGTCAGCTGATCGGCTGGATCAGCTGACACCCTTCTGACTGTTATAAAGGCTCAGCCTCTCAGCGCGCGCGTGTCATTCTGAACCTATGTGGACTATCAGTCCCAGCCACACCAGACATGTGTTGCAATGTATCTGTGGGTTTGAACGCGGAGCCAGCCGCACTGCTGTCAGAGCATGCGGCGGTTTCTCCGCGCTCCGTCAGGCTTGTGGATGCAGGCTCATGCGCGCAAACAGTCATGTTGAACGCGGAATCAGCCACCTTACTCTAAATACTAGCGACGGCTTTTCCGCGTTTTCTCACAGCCCGACCTAGAGAGCTATCTCTCTACTTAGAGATAGTCTTCAGACCTGCTAGTGACATCCACCTTCAGGTGTCACTCACTCACAGGTTCTTCCTACCTTCAGCCTGGGACTCCACCCCTTTGGAGGCCTCAGGCTGTTGGACGGTTTTTGTACTTCCCAAAGGCGGTATCGCCCATACTGCCAGAGACCACCTGCTCCTCGGGTGGTCTTACTCAAAGTCATTACTGTTGCACCAAACACTCACATTATAAAGGTTTCCAGAGGTTAGTTGTACTTAGATTATTGGTGATTCTGCAGATCATCAATAATCAGGTATAATCTGTATTCTTGGTGATACTGCAGATCACCAATAATCAGATTCTCTCTGTGTGCTGACACTGATCGTTACAATAGCTACTGATGTATTTCAGTTCTGACAAAATGTTGTCAGAACTGGAAGGAATCGTTGTCAGAAGAAAATGGTGAGCTTCTGAGAGGAACTGATGGCAAGGTAACTATGCAATGTTCATTTGAAGTTACCTCATCTGTTTATTTTAAATAATTTTTCTCAGTTCAAGTTCCATTTAAGTCTCTGATTTCTAGTCATTATCTTGTGCTAAAAGATGTGATCACAACAAATCAAAACTTTGCAAATCTATCAGCTGATCAAACAAATCACATGCTTCCGTATGAGTTCTCCTTGACATTTATTTATTGTATTTATAAAGCGCCAACATATTACACAGCGTTGGACATTAGTTTAGGTTACAGACAATATTTAGGGGTGACATACAGCAAAATGACAATTCAGGAATACAGGAAAGGCCAGATCACGCAGCACAGTATGAGTACCAGGTAATGCTTAGTCAGTCACTGGATGGGAGCATGGAGATTAGGCAAGTTAGGTTCACTCAGATGCATAGCATGGGTTCACAGTAATGGAGGCGAATGATCAGATAGGACACAAAATGACTTTAACTGCAGATCAATTAACAATTACAGACAGTCCCCTACTTACAAACGACTCAACGTTTCAGGGATAGAAAGTTGTCTTCATGCACAAATTTTACAATTCAATTTTTTTATGGCATGACTGTTATTAAATGTTACAGCACTGTATAATCTGTTATAAGTAGTGTAAAACATGTTAAAAGCACAGTGAAAACAACCAAAAAACATAGTTTATACTACATGTCCAAATCCAGAGATGTATGAAAGTAAATCAATCATTTATCCACGTTTCACTACCCAAGAATCGACTTACAAAGACATTTAGCTTACAATCTCCTGGAATGGAACCTGTTTGTACATAGGGGGCCGGCAGTATTAGATGTCTATACCATGGGTCAGAACTCGGAGAGATGAGAGTGCAGTGGATTCATGCAGCCAGGAAAGTTGCTCGGCTTGTTCCTGCTCATATGAAGTAATTGACAAGTCGGAGTTTGGCTGGAATGTGAGTGAACTCGGTGCCAGTGAAGCAGCAGCTGGATGAATGCTTATTAAATGAGGCATCTTGAGGCTGGTACTGCTACCCTGTTAGAGATGTGTTTACACAAACCATGAATCATACCTCCATGTGCAAAAAAAAAGGAAAAAAGAAACCATGGAAATACTTCTAAACAAATGTGGAAACAGAGGAGAAATGAGTTTTCAAAGATCGTAATTTACTTCCCATGACTTAGTGAGGACGTCTTACATGGAAGCAAGCATGTACTGTGTGTAGGTGAACATAACGTATATCACTGACATAAAGAGTTTATAGGGCACACAATAAAAAATCCTGCCTTATTACTAAAGATGGTTAGTTTATTACACAGAAATTAATCCTAAAGTGGTTTAAAACTCAGCATTTCTTCTTTGCTCTAAAAGATTCCTTACAGCAAAAAAAGGTACTACCAGAAAAAAACACTGGAAGCAGAATAGCATTCTAGCAGTTAAACACAGCCCTTTCTTCTTCTGTGGAAAGCTTAGCACTGTTGTAGAACTTTGGGAAGTGATTATAATAGTAGCTGATAAGAAAACAAACAAGATGATATAAATACTGCTTGCAGTGTCTCAACTGAATCCAAACCCAAAAGTGTACACAGGATAAGACACATTCTTGCTGGATACATTGTAATATAGAAATAAAGCTGCTATGCAATATATTACAATGGCAGCTTTCAGTGCAGATGAACTGTACTTTGGGAACATGTAATTTGCAAAGAGACAATATTACTTGTGCACAAAAGCAAATATGATAACTGTATGGGTAATAAATAGTAGGAAAACATGTTTTTACTGAATGTTATGTCAGAGTTTGATCACTGTTTAAGGAGAATTCACGAAGAAGCAGTTTAGTAGGTTGAACTTAAATAAGTGTCTCCAGAAATGTGACAACCAGCATATCCACAAGTGAGGAGCAATCTCCCCAGTAAGGTACCAGACAGAAGTAAAAACGACAGTGACTGTACTTCCCCACACTATCTAAAACTTAAAAACTTTGCCTGAAGTTCAATTTTTATATTTAAGCGAGGTAAACAAATTTGTATTAAAACATAGCTCTGCGTAATGCTATACACATATTTTAATGATTTTGGATCAGATTTGCTGGTAAAATATTGACATGTAACTCACACAGTTCAGATTTAAAAAAAATGACTTATCACACCCCAATACTTTGTGCTCATTGTATACTGGTCTATGGATAAAAGCAGCATGGATATGATGTGCAAAGGGGAAAAATGGGTGTGATCGCTATGGATTGGGAGTAGGGCAGAATTGTGGACACAAGTACTCAAGGTTGCATGATGCAGCCACTGTTTTAATGTGCCACACTTGCTGCACCCATACAACATACTTGTATTAATGTCCCGGCCACATGCAAGCATCTGGACCCGATCTCTCAGGCGATATCGCTGGGACGAGGCTGCATAGACACATAGCCTGCAGGTTGACAACGCATTCTGTTGCAATGTGGGAGGGTGTAAAGTCGATGGATCAGCACAGTTGTGATGTCACGTGGCAGGTGGGGAAAACGGTGAGAACAAACTGTTAGCCGTTGCTCGGCTGAGTTGATCTGCCTGGAGGATCGCTGGCAAGTCAGGCGTCTGGCAAGTGTGAACAATGGGAGCGAGGTGCAACATAGCGTACATGCGCGGCCAGGTTGGAATCCTAGTAATGTGCTTCCTGCCCAGCAGGGAGTACGTCAATAGCCGGGGCTGGGCCTATGCATATGACCCTACCACCACACGGTGGCACATGGTCATATAAAGACTGATTTGCATTGCACTGCTACTAATTACTAACTTAGTTTTGAAACTGGCCTAAAAGTGAACCTGTGTCCAGCTGATTAGGGATCGAGACTCAAGCTTGAGTTGTAATTGTGACCACCCCTTCCTCCTTCACTATGCTGCACCGATTGGCCAACTGTTACTACACTGGTGCTTGGTAATCAGGGGCGTAGCAATAGCCATAGCAGCCATAGCATCTGCTATGGGACCCTGGAGGGGCATAGTGGATGCTTACTGTATTCACCATTAAAGGACACCAGAGCCAAAAAGAGCTAGAGAAATGGGGGGAGCAGGCATATACTATCACCTGTCCTAATGCCCACTGCTCTCCCTGTTCTCCTCTCTGCCCTCCCCCCCCCCCATATCTCATCTAAAAGCCCCCTGGGATACTCTTCCGGGTCGCTGGAGTCTGGCTTTACTGTGCAGGCACTGCTCAGGCTGCGTGCGTCCTACGGCGCTTGCCCGTGTCCGGGAGCGCACTGAGCATGACATCACTATTACGTCATGCGCATGCGCAATGCTCTCCCAGCCACGGGCGAGTGCAGTAAGACACTTGCAGCCCGGCCAGCTCATGCACAGTAAAGCCCGACTCCAGCGACCCAGAAGAAGATCACGGGAGTGGTGGGGGGGGGTGGAGAGAGGAGAACGGGGGGAGCAGTGGGCATCAGGACAGATGACAGTAAATGCCTGCTCCCCCCGTATCTTCATCTTTATTCAGCTCTGGTATCCTTTAACTTTCTTGTGTTTCTCCACCCTCTGACTTTGTCTCAGTGCCCATGAACTATGCAGTGTTAATTGCATGAGCATGTAAATTGCCCAATTAACTTATATTCATAGGGTAGGGGCAGGTGGCATTAAGAGTGCCTACATCTAAGGGCCCCATGAAGGTTTTGCTGTGGGGCCCGATGATCTCTAGCTACGCCACTGCTGGTAATCCTGTCATATGACTACAGATATTGGAAGCTAGCCAATGGGAGCATCGTAGCAACACAGGGGGCAGGTATAATGTATGATTCTGGGTTTGAGCCTCATTCACCTGATTTTCATTTCAGCAGTTTCTGATTCCTATAAGACATTGCTATTCCCAGCAGTTATAAAAACAGTTCCCTCTGCAAAGTGGAACTGTCACATTTAGCTGAGGAAGATGAATATATTACCACTTATAAAACAGTAACATCTATAACGGGAGACTGGGTTATTTATATGAGCCGTATACACGAAGCTGCGTAATGAGGGCCACAGGAAGGTTATTACATTTAAATAGAACCGGATATGTGCTGGATTCATGGAAAGGTCCTTTCAAGAGAGATTCTATCAATTCCCATTAAACATACCATTTGATCATAATAAACTTTTCTCTTCTATAACTTATGGGATATACTTAGCCTGTTTCTTCAAAGGGCCTCAGTCATTCGTATTATCGGCTTAAAAAAAGGATTCTAGAAATGAATTCTAGCCTTGATGAAAATAGGGAATGTATAAAACTGAGAAGAAAAATCTGTAGCCAGATGGAATTTGGCAGCTTTCCGCATACATTTTCTACATGCAAATGCGGATTTTTTTTATTGCCCTTGTAATGTTACAACTATTTTTATGATCATAGATTTCAGACTGCATATAGCCCCTAACCAACAGTCACATGCAACAGCATTTCTTATAGTGTATGGGCCTCATAAGCAACTGTGGTCAGTAAAGCAGTTCACTTTGGGCACAGTAACCCTGAAAGGAATGCAGAGGTCAGAAGAGAAATATAGGATATCTGTCATAGTTACTGGGCCTCTTCTCTCGCTATGTGTTGAGTGACATCATTTAACACACATTAAGAGCAGCAGATAGACACAAGTAAGGAGATGAATGGAGGTAGTCCAATACTCCATGCTTTAACTCTGCATCGGAATGAGGGCCTTACCTCTCCACCTCAACACTTGGGGTATTATGGCTACACTTGTTATATGAGGGATATGATGCCTGCACTTGCTATAATGGCCACACTTGGGGTAGGGGACTATATGAATCACATAATTCACTTTTTAAAGGACATCCGAGGTGAAAATAAACTAATGAGAAAAACAATTGTATCTATCCTCCTTCTCCTAAAAATGGCTTTTTAGATATCGCACAGTTTTATTTTATATTTAAATCTAGTTTTTACGTTTTTACGGTTTTATTGTCTCTGCACAATGACACATTTATTGAAGTATGCCAGAGCTCAAATCTATGAATTATTGACCCTTTCTATCTCTTTCCTGCTACAGAATTATCCACTGCTCCCATCATTCCACCACGGCGGATCCCCTCCTTGAATTCCTCCACTGGCTTCCTATCCAGTCCAGAATCAGATTCAAGATACTGTGTCTGACCTACAAATCTGTCCACAAAACCTGTCCAACCTACATTTCCGATCTTACTCAGAGGTACACACCTAGCCGCTCACTCCGCTCTTCCAATGAACTTCGCCTAACCGCCCCCCGCATCACCCAGTCCCATGCACGCCTCCAGGACTTCTCAAGAGCTGCTCCAACACTATGGAACTCCCTACCTCCACCAATTAGGGCAGCCCCCTCCTTCAACATCTTCAAGAAAGCCCTCAAAACTCACCTTTTCACTCTGGCCTACTACCCCTCACAAGTGCTCTAAACCCACAGCTGAACTCTGGTCTCCTACCTCTCGTGTCCCTACCTCTCCCTTTAGATTGTAAGCCTTTGGGCAGGGTCCTCCTCCTTTTGTGTCCAACCTGATCATGCACCTCCATTACTGTACACCCATGCTATGCATTTGAGTGAACCTAACTTGCCTAATCTCCATGCTCCCCTCCAGTGACTGACTAAACATTACCTTGTACTCATACTGTGCTGCGTGATCTGATCTTTCTTGTATTCAGGTATTGTCATTTTGCTGTATGTCACCCCTAAATATTGTCTGTAACCTAAATCAGGCGCGGAGCTAGGGGGGGTCGGGGTAGGACAAGTGCCCCGGGGCGCCTGATCCCCAAGGGCGCCCAGCTGAGCTTCGTTTTTGTTTTGTTTTGTTTTTTGCGACGGGTGAGGGGAGCAGCGCAGAGAGGAGGGAAAGCTGTGCGGACGGTGGGGAAGGGGGGCCATCTCCCCCCTCCTTCCCTCACCTTAGGTGCTCTCCCTCCCTCGCTGTCCCCTCCAATGTCCGGGTGGCTGGCAGCGGCGGGCGGAACTCACCTCCGTCTCGCTCCAGCGCCGGCCGGAAGTTCGGGTGCGCAGCCGCTGCTCTGGTCTGGACCAGACCAGAGTAGTGGCAGATCCATCCGGCGCTGCGACGAGACGGAGGTAAGTTCCGCCCGCCGCTGCCAGCCACCCGGACATTGGAGGGGAGAGCGAGGGAGGGAGAACAGCTCTTCCTCTTCTCTGCGCTGCTCCCCTCCTGCTGGGGAGGGGGACACCTGACCTGGCTACCTACTCTGGGCACATATACCCCTGCCTACATATATTGGGCACATATACCCCTAACTACATATACTGGGCATATACCCCTGGCTACCTACTCTGGGCACATATACCCCTAGCTATCTACTCTGGGCACATATACCCCTAACTACATATACTGGGCATATACCCCTGGCTACCTACTCTGGGCACATATACCCCTGGCTACCTACTCTGGGCACATATAC
This sequence comes from Hyperolius riggenbachi, assembly GCF_040937935.1. Classification (NCBI taxonomy): domain Eukaryota; kingdom Metazoa; phylum Chordata; class Amphibia; order Anura; family Hyperoliidae; genus Hyperolius; species Hyperolius riggenbachi. Next base: position 90,599,041 of record NC_090656.1, read on the forward strand.
CCCTGGCTACCTACTCTGGGCACATATACCACTGCCTACATATATTGGGCACATATACCCCTAACTACATATACTGGGCATATACCCCTGGCTACCTACTCTGGGCACATATACCCCTGGCTACCTACTCTGGGCACATATACCCCTGGCTACCTACTCTGGGCACATATACCCCTGCCTACATATATTGGGCACATATACCCCTAACTACATATACTGGGCATATTCCCCTGTCTACCTACTCTGGGCACATATACCCCTGGCTACCTACTCTGGGCACATATACCCCTGGCTACCTACTCTGGGCACATATACCCCTGCCTACATATATTGGGCACATATACCCCTAACTACATATACTGGGCATATACCCCTGGCTACCTACTCTGGGCACATATACACCTGGCTACCTACTCTGGGCACATATACCCCTGCCTACATATACTGGGCACATATACTCCTAACTACATATACTGGGCATATACCCCTCGCTACCTACTCTGGGCACCTATACTCCTGCCTACATATATTGGGCACATATACCCCTAACTACATATACTGGGCATATACCCCTGGCTACCTACTCTGGGCACATATACCCCTGGCTACCTACTCTGGGCACATATACCCCTGCCTACATATATTGGGCACATTTACCCCTAACTACATATACTGGGCATATACCCCTGGCTGCCTACTCTAGGCACATATACCCCTGGCTACCTACTCTGGGCACATATACCCCTGCCTACATATATTGGGCACATATACCCCTAACTACATATACTGGGCATATACCCCTGGCTACCTACTCTGGGCACATATACCCCTGCCTACATATACTGGGCACATATACCCCTGACTATATATACTGGGCACATATTATACCCCTGGCTACATATACTGGGCACATATAACCCTGACTCCATATACTGGGCACATATACCCCTGGCTACATATACTGGGCACATATACCCCTGGCTATATATACTCTGCACATATACCCCTGACTATATATACTGGGCACATATACCCCTGGCTACATATACTGGGCACATATACCTCTGACTACATATACTGGGGACACATACCCCTGCCTACATATACTGGGCACATATACCCCTGGCTACCTGTTCTGTGCACATCTCTACCCCTGGCTACCTGTTCTGGGGACATCTATACTGCTGGCCACCTATTCTGGGGACACCTATAGACCTGGGGCTACCTATTTTTGGGGAAGCACTGCTGCCAGATTGAGTGTATTTTGGGGAACTGCTGCCAGGTGAGAGGTGTCTACCATATTAAGGGGGCATTCTGCCTATTTATGTGAAATGCTGTCTATTTATGTGCCTCATGACTGCTGAATTTGTCTTGTTGGGGGCCTCATGGTTACTGAATTTGTCTTGTTGGGGGCCTAATGATTTGTTGGGGGCCTCAAGATCGCTGAATTTGTCTTGTTAGGGGCCTCATGATTGCTGAATTTGTATTGTTAGGGGCCTCATGATTGCTGAATTTGTCTTGTTGGGGGCCTCAGGATTGCTAAATTTGTCTTGTTGGGGGCCTCATGATTGCTGAGTTGGTCATGTTGGGGGCCTCATGTTTGCTCATGATTGCGGAATTTGTCTTGATGGGGGGGGGGGGCTCATGATTGCTGAATTTGTCTTGGAACATGCTGGAAGGTACATACTGAGGGAGGGTGGGTGAGCGCGAGCCTGCTAACCTCCATGTACATTTGAAGGGGCGTGACCAAATGTGGAGCACCCATAACCACGCCCACATTTGGTCACGACCCTTCACCGTAGGGGGCACATTAATAGTCTTTGTCCCCGGGCGCTGAAAACCCTAGCTACGCCTCTGACCTAAATTAATGTACAGCGCTGCATAATATGTTGGCGCTTTATAAATACAATAAATAATAATAATACAGGAAGCCATTTACTGACAGGAAATGATTTTATGGCTGTAATTACTAATCAGTGAGGGTTATGCTATAGTCTGACCCAGTCCTGACTCGGATAAAGACTGTCACTTGCATACCTGATGTTTAACTCTTTCAGGCAGAGAAAGAAAAAAAAGGAACACAGCCTAGTTATTTGTGTGGTTGGCACTGTACATACACATGTCTACCTCATCATGTCACAAGTCACCTCGTTGTCCTTTAAAGGGAACCTGAGACGTTGGGGGGGGGGGGGGAGCTTTTATACATACCTGGGGCTTCCTCCAGCCCTTACGCACGGATCTCTCCCACACCGCCGTCCTCTGCTGCCTGGATCCACCGGTACCGGGTCCCGTCATTGCCGCGAGTCGGCCAGTCGGCCGGCAGACGCGGCCAATTGTCTGCATCACAGGGGGCTCCCTCCATATAAGTACGCATGAGGCTGCATACTGCGCAGCCTCATGCGTACGGGTATGGAGGGAGCCCCTGTGATGCGGACAATTGGCCGCGTCCGCCGGAAGTGACGGGACCCGGTACCGCCAATACAGGAAGCGGAGGATGGCGGCGTGGGATCGATCCAGGCTTATGGGGCTGGAAGAAGCCCCAGGTATGTATAAAAGCTTGTTCTATTTTTATTTGCCGTTCCTCTCTGGTTCCCTTTAAATGGGGACATTATTGCTGCACTTGTTATATAGGGGAGTATGATGCCTTTACTTGTTTTATAGGAGATATGATGGCTGCATCTTTTATATGGGGAATATGATGCAAGCACTAATGGCTGCACCAGCTTTACAGGGGAGACATTATGTCATTAGAGAGGAGGGAGAAGCACAGCCTATCAGAGAGTGCGCTGAGCAAGATGTAAGTTACTCACCAGGGAAATTGCTCTGCTGTCAAGGACACACATAATCTGTCTTCCTCTTTGGCATCCTGGTGTTCATAGCTGCAAGACATCAATCATTGCATGACCCATCATCACCAGAGGTTTACGTGATGACTGACGCTTCTGCAGCTATTGGAGACTGAAGAGAAGGAGAGATTAATTTCCATACATCTCTCCTGGCTCTGGATAGTGAGTCATTTACTTTCGCTCTACAACCCCTCTGGCTGATGGGGGGGGGCTGACTACCTATACCAGGGGAGGGGGAGTCTGTATCTTGCCACCTAATATTGGGGGCACCTCTGGCTACCTATACTGGTGGGATGCTACACCTAGCTTCCTATTCTGTGTGGCTACATCTGGACACCTATACTGGCAGGCTACGTCTCCCAACCTATCCTTGGATAGCTGCAAAATACTAGTGGCTCCTCAAGCTACCTATACTGGGTGAGACATGCATCTTGCTACCCAATACTGGTGACTCCTCTGGCTACCGATACTTGGGGTCCTATCTGGCTAGTGGCTACCTATATGGGAAGGAAGGGGGATACACTTAGCTACCTAATACTGGAGGCTCCTCTAGCTACCTATTCAGGGTGTCACACAACTTGCTACCCATACTGGGGGGTTACCTCTGGCTACTGGTGGCTACCTAATACAAGAGGGCACCTCTGGCTATCACATTGCAACAATGTGCTTGAATCTGCGGGGGGGGGGGGGGGGGGGGGCAGGGAGGTATATTTACACCCTATCCCTAAAGGCTATGCAGCCTAGAAACTGTCCAGTTTGATACACAGGATAAATGATGACAGTGATTGTTATAAGGAACAAGTTGATACACTGCAAATGGGGGTAACATGATGACATGGCTGCATTTCCAATATGGGGAACATAATAAATGAAGGTACATGCACTACTACAGGGAATACATGATGGCTGCATTTTTTTATTGGGACATGATTACTTTGTAGATGGGGACATGATGTGTTACTCCTCGCAAAGGGGACAAGATGTCTGCTCTTGTAATATCGGGGACATGATGCCTGCACTTGTTATAAGGGGTACATCATGATGACTGCATTTGCTTTACAGAGGACATAATAGCTGCATTTGTTATATGAGTGGACTTTGTTCATCACCTGTGCCCTGGGTAGTAGCGGGCTTCATCCAGCCTGTGCCCAACCATCCAGGCAATTCTGTTTCCCAAGTCCAGGGACGTTTCTTGGGCAGTACAGGCAGGGCAACTGCCCTGGGCGCAGACCGGCAAGTGGAAGAAGGGGGGGGGGCGCAGGCAGAAGGACATAACCGCTAGGGAGCTGGTGATGCGCAGTACAGCCAAATGAAAGAAGAAAGAAGATTACCAGCGTGATCACCTTCCTTGACTCCTCCTGGGCTGCCTGCGTCCGACGTCCAGTCATCATCACGTCACCACCGCCTGATGACACCTGATGGCCTGTAGCGGTACTGCAGGATGCCAGAGAACGGCGCCCATGGAGGAGGCAGCTTTCCAGGCTCTCTTCACCTGTGTGTTTTCCTGGTCCCTGCTTCCTCCTGGATGAGCGGCTGGTCACTAGTAAATAGGTAGATCTACTTGTGACATGTGGCTGTGTGACTGTACCTAAAGAGTAAGGGTTCATGAGTCCACGGGGGGAAGGGGAGGGGGCGCAATTTTTACACCCTCGCCCTGGGTGCAATTTAGCCTAGAAACTGCCCTGCCCAATGGAATTCTGTTCCCTCTTCCAGAGTACTGGTAGATCAGTGGATGCATGAGAGGCTGCCCACTACTATGAAGTCTTCTTCCAAAGTTCATGCTGCAGCAATTAAGATATATGGGGTCCTTAATTCATATTTACTCCCAGTCCCAATGTATTGATAGCCAGGCCTGAGTATAGGAGCTTACTGCATGCACAGACATTGATTTGTTGACAATCAATGGCATGGGAAGGCACTTCAACTGTGTGTTTTTAGTTTGGACAGATTTTATGGTGTGATTGGTTAAAAGTGCCCATTAATTATACAATCCTGCCCCAATCGATCCTTTCTGATCGCCACAGTGGTCTGAAAAACGGATCAACTCCATTGTTCTGATCGATTTGCTTAGCGGAAATTTTGCCATTGATGGATACAACTGATCTTTTCCAATCGATTACTGCAGCGATCAGAAACTATCATTTGCCTGCGGGATTGTATAGTATATGGCCACCTTAACATTTGTAGTATTGCCAGAATGATGTGTTATTAACCAATCAGTAGTTTATCAGTAGTTTATGGCGTGTACCTCATACTGAAAGATGGAACACGGATCTCACATTTATTGTGCCTGTATGTGAATAATCTGTCCAGTCTGGTGGAATGCCAGGAATGCCATATAATACATTAGATCCCTGCTAGACTGGCTCTTCCATATGGATATGCTGACATTTATAGACCAGTGAAGGTGTAAGTGCTTGGGTTGTTCATTAATGTGTTTGGGTCTGCCTCACCCATAGTAAATTGCTTGGCTAATGTCTTCACCTGCATCCTATCTCGCTCTTTACATGAATACATTCCAGACAACAAGTGCAAACCATTAATGAACTGTTAAACCAGAACTCTGTATTGTTTTAATGCCCCAAAGTAGATGGCAGCAGTATTATAAACAGAGGAGTCCTCCCTGCCAGACCTTCAGGATCACATCAGTTTTGTGATTCCTGTGTGTAATGCTTACTGGATTACTGGAGGGGTTTCTGTCAGGATAGAGACTGCTGTTTTGTGCAGGGCTGCTATGTCCCTGATGGAACCTTTGTATGCAGGGCCGTTTTTAACCAAAGGCATTCCATGCCGTTGCTTGGAGTGCCATTGGTCCTGGTGGGCACCATACACCTGGATTAAGCTGTGCCCCAGAATGAAGCCCAGCCCCTGAATGAAGCCCTGCCCCTGAATGAAGCCCCACCTCCTGCGCCTGTTCGATTACCTGCTTCTGCTACCTGGGTGCACCAGCAGGAATTTCAGTGTCCTGAAGAGCAGCAGCATCGCTGGTCACTGGAGAGCAGACATCCCAAGGTATAGTGTAAGTTGCAGGCAGTCTCCCCTGTGTCCCTCTGTGCCATCTCTCTCAACATACCCTCGTGCCTCCTTTGATCCCCATGTGCCTCCTTCATTTCACTTATGTGCCACCTTCTGTCACTCTTTGTGCCTGCTTGTGTCCCCTGCCCCGATGTTTGTCCTTCAGTCCCCCTGTGCCTCCTCCTGTATCAGATTGTCTGCAACTATCGATAGTTAGGATTAGGCATTAGGTGGGGGTGTTAGGGTTATGCACCAACATTGGAGAGTTAACAGTTAAGTTTAGAGTAGTATATGTAGTGAAATATTGGTAACTTCAATTATCAATACTTTTCTATTTGCGGCTTCTCCCGTCACCCAGGTGATGCAATACGTACTCACATCACCCGTGCCTGCAAGCAATGCACTCTCAATTGGAACCGTTACCTTTGGGAAGCTCAGCATTATCATGTTCTGAAAACTGGTGTGGTTGATTTTTTTTCTTTTTTTACTTGATATAGGCACATTTATTAATATTTTATTAATATTGCATATATTAATTAATAAAAACAAGATTTTGTATTAATTACTTTTTATTAATTAATGAAAACAAGAAAAAAAATTAATGCAACGTGTTATAAACTTAAAATGCACCAGTTGAAGTATAGGTGTTGGGAGATCACATCAGAGATGATAGATCTATCTCAAGGTCATGAAATACCTGGGGGTGTGGTGTAGATCTGAATATATAGCATACATAAGTATAGCATATAAAAGAGACTATGGCCTCAATTCACTAAGATCATGCTGGAGATAATAAGGCAAGAGAAAACCTACCTCCACACAGAATGGCCTCATTTCACTAAGATCATGCTAGAGATAATAAGGCAAGAGAAAACTTACCTCCACACGTGAGAGAGTTATCTTACCTCTTCATTCCTTAAGTTACCTCTCCTGTAGTTAATTTACCTCCTCTGTAGTTAATTTACCTCCTCTGTAGTTATTTTCACACGGTTAATGAACAGCCTGTCTTTAACTCTGGAGTTATTTTAAGGATTAAAGAGTTAACTTAAAGACAGAAGAGTTAACTTTAGGTTTGCCTGAGGTAAAATGTTTTCTAAATACTACGGCCTCAATTCACTAAGCTTATCTCCTGTCTTTAATAACTCTTCTAGAGTTGTTACCATGGTGATAAGGCATGTAGTATTCAGGAAGCCTTTTACCTCAGGCAAACCTAAAGTTAACTCTTCTGTCTTTAAGTTAACTCTTCAATCCTTAAAATAACTCCAAGACAGGCTGTTCATTAACTGTGTGTGAAAATAACTACAGAGGAGGTAAATTAACTACAGAGGAGGTAAATTAACTACAGAGGAGGTAACTTAAGGAATGAAGAGATAAGATAACTCTTACTGTGTGGAGGTAAGTTTCCTCTTGCTTTATTATCTCCAGCATGATCTTAGTGAATTGAGGCCTACATGCCTTATCACCATGGTAACAACTCTAGAAGAGTTATTAAAGACAGGAGATAAGCTTAGTGAATTGAGGCCAATGTACCAATGATGTTATTAGTAGATCTGGATAATCAGTGTCCTTGTACTGATAACAGAAAAAACCTGACTAGAGCTCGTTGAAAGATAGAGGATGTTAGTTAGTCGCCTGTACAGTAGAGAAGACCGATCAGACTTGGCTATTTCCGCTGTAGCCCGAGGGGAAGCTTGTACTGCACCTGCGCAGGAGCGCAGATAAGTAAATATTGCCATGCCTTTTGGGTATCCATCTGAAAATGGCGCCTGCGAAAAATGGCGCACGGTATTGCCGCGAATCCGTTTGCCGCTTATCGCTATTTAACGTTAAAGCCTTATTGTTATTTAACGTTAAAGCCTTATTGTTATTTACAGTTAACACACAGAACCCTCTCTGTACCTATCCCTAACCCCTAAACCCCTCCCTGGTGGTGCCTAACCCTAACCACCCCCCTGGAGGTGCCTAACCCTAAGACCCCCCTGGTGGTGCCTAACTCTAAGATCCCCCTGGTGGTGCCTAACCCTAAGTCCCCCCTGGTGGTGCCTAACTCTAAGTCCCACTGGTGGTGCCTAACCCTAAATCCCCCTGGTGGTGCTTAACCCTAAGTCCCCCCTGGTGGTGCCTAACCCTAAGTCCCCCTGGTGGTGCCTAACCCTAAGACCCCCCTGGTGTTGCCTAACCCTAAGATCCCCCTGGTGGTGCCTAACCCTAAGACCCCCCTGGTGGTGCTTACCCCTAAGACCCCCCTGGTGGTGCCTAACCCTAAGACCCCCTTGGTGGTGCCTAACCCTAAGACCCCCCTGGTGGTGCCTAACCCTAAGTCCCCCTGATGGTGCCTAACCCTAAGACCCCCCTGGTGGTGCCTAACCTTGACAGTGTTACATTAAATCCATTCACAGTTTTGCAGTTAAATAACGTCTGCAGTTTGGCTTATGTAGGGCGCTATTGATAAATAACGTTACTGTGCGCAATAACGTCTGCTGTTTGGCAAATGAACGGCACTATTGATAAATAACGTTAGTGTGTGCCACTATTGATAAATAACGTTAGTGTGTGCCGTTTTTTCTTCTTTTTTCCCTGTGCGCCATTATTATGCAGTACTAACGATAAATAGCGATAAGCGTATCTTTTTAATGCGGCGCCATTTTTATGCATAGGCCCTGTGCGCCATTATTCACTGATCCGCCTTTTGGGGGCTGCCGGCAAGAGCTGAATCTAGGAAGTTGAAGAGGGCAGGGGAAGTCTTATTAGGATCCAGAGGCTTCCCAACCTGAGGTAAGTACCCCATATAGACACTTTTTTTCCTTACTGTGTCTCTTTAACAGCAAATAATGATTGCATGAGACATTTAGGTTGATTCATTAATGTTTATCGTGCTGTTTAGCACGAGGTAAATTGTTAAGCGCAAGATAAATATAACACTTGCGCGCATAGCATGCAATCGATATATCTTTTGCTCAAAATTTTACCTCGCGCCGAACAGCGCAATATACATTTATGAATCACCCCCTTTCATAAATGTACAGACAGAGATGGAATATGGTGATAAATGTCACAGTGGAAAATTCTATGAAAATGCAAAATGATCAAAAGTTGATTATAAAGTGAATCCTTGCCAGGCAGGAAGAGTTTTCTACCCAACCAACTTTGGCAATCTTTTTTTCCGTAAATTGCAGCAATCTTACACACATGTGTGTTATCCACTTATTGCATTTACTACAGTATATCAACACCCTTGGAGACTTCATCTTAGCTCCAGGGGCGTGTATATATATATATATATATATATAAATTACCAAGGGGTGAGCAGCACAAACCAAATTTTTTTATGCAATTCTATGCAAAGCATGCACGCAGCGCTGGAGGTCCCCAGACTCCATAAGAAATATATAAGTACAGAGGGGCTGCAGCACACAACAGGAAAACAGTGACAGGGGCTCTTGGTTACGCTTTAACGCGCTTAAGCTCACCAACTGCGCCAAAGTGTCCCCAATCTGGTGAGTCCTACTCTACCATGCAAAATGCCAGTTTTTCTAAGCAGTCTAGTGGGAACTAAACCAAAAACCCTAAAATGTCAACTAGATGGGAAAAAAGGAAATTAAAAACACCTCACCCTTCACCTAGCTACCAAACGAACTCTCTTAACATGTGCAAAGCACTCATTTATATACTTAACTGTGCTAGAGGTGGGCGTGGTCATGCAGGCTCACAGGGGAAAATTATAAATAAATTACCAAGGGGTGAGCAGCACAAACCAAATTTTTTTATGCAATTCTATGCAAAGCATGCACGCAGCGCTGGAGGTCCCCAGACTCCATAAGAAATATATAAGTACAGAGGGGCTACAGGATCTTCTCAAAAAATTAGCATATTGTGATAAAGTTCATTATTTTCTGTAATGTACTGATAAACATTAGACTTTCATATATTTTAGATTCAAATACACACAACTGAAGTAGTTCAAGCCTTTTATTGTTTTAATATTGATGATTTTGGCATACAGTTCATGAAAACCCAAATTTCTTATCTCAAAAAATTAGCATATTTCATCCGACCAATAAAAGAAAAGTGTTTTTAAAACAAAAACAGTCAACCTTTAAATAATTATGTTCAGTTATGCACTCAATACTTGGTCAGGAATCCTTTTGCAGAAATGACTGCTTCAATGCGGCGTGGCATGGAGGCAATCAGCCTGTGGCACTGCTCAGGTGTTATGGAGGCCCAGGATGCTTCGATAGCGGCCTTAAGCTCATCCAGAGTGTTGGGTCTTGCGTCTCTCAACTTTCTCTTCACAATATCCCACAGATTCTCTATGGGGTTCAGGTCAGGAGAGTTGACAGGCCAATTGAGCACAGTAATACCATGGTCAGTAAACCATTTACCAGTGGTTTTGGCATTGTGAGCAGGTGCCAAGTCGTGCTGAAAAATGAAATCTTCATCTCCATAAAGCTTTTCAGCAGATGGAAGCATGAAGTGCTCCAAAATCTCCTGATAGCAAGCTGCATTGACCCTGCCCTTGATAAAACACAGTGGACCAACACCAGCAGCTGACATGGCCCCCCAGACCATCACTGACTGTGGGTACTTGACACTGGAGTTCAGGCATTTTGGCATTTTCCTCTCCCCAGTCTTCCTCCAGACTCTTGCACCTTGATTTCCGAATGACATGTAAAAGTTGCTTTCATCCGAAAAAAGTACTTTGGACCAATGAGCAACAGTCCAGTGCTGCTTCTCTGTAGCCCAGGTCAGGCGCTTCTGCCGCTGTTTCTGGTTCAAAAGTGGGTTCATACTTCCATCTGCTGAAAAGCTTTAGGCCTCTTGCACACTGCGAGCAAATCAGATTCAGATTCCGCTTTTTAATCAGTTTTTACCTCCGATTCAGATTCAGATTTGCAGTGTGCAAGGAGCAAACTGCAAATCTGAATCTGAATCGGAAGTAAAAACAGATTAAAAAGCGGAATCTGAATCTGAATTGCTTGCAGTGTGCAAGAGGCCTTATGGAGATAAAGATTTCATTTTTCAGCACGACTGGCACCTGCTCACAGTGCCAAAACCACTGGTAAATGGTTTACTAACCATGGTATTACTGTGCTCAATTGGCCTGCCAACTCTCCTGACCTGAACCCCATAGAGAATCTGTGGGATATTGTGAAGAGAAAGTTGAGAGACGCAAGACCCAACACTCCGGATGAGCTTAAGGCCGCTATCGAAGCATCCTGGGCCTCCATAACACCTGAGCAGTGACACAGGCTGATTGCCTCCATGCCACGCCGCATTGAAGCAGTCATTCCTGCAAAAGGATTCCCGACCAAGTATTGAGTGCATAACTGAACATAATTATTTGAAGGTTTACTTTTTTTGTTTTAAAAACACTTTTCTTTTATTGGTCGGATGAAATATGCTAATTTTTTTGAGATAGGAAATTTGGGTTTTCATGAGCTGTATGCCAAAATCATCAATATTAAAACAATAAAAGGCTTGAACTACTTCAGTCGTGTGTATTTGAATCTAAAATATGTGAAAGTCTAATGTTTATTAGTACATTACAGAAAATAATGAACTTTATCACAATATGCTAATTTTTTGAGAAGATCCTATATATATATATATATATAGATAGATAGATAGATAGATAGATAGATAGATAGATAGATAGATAGATAGATAGATATAGATATAGATCTAGATCTATATATATATATATATATATATATATACACAGTTGGATGCGAAAGTGTGGGCAACCTTGTTAATTGTCATGATTTTCCTGTATAAATCGTTGGTTGTTACGATAAAAAATGTCAGTTAAATAAATCATGCATGAGGCACACACAGTGATATTTGAGAAGTGAAATGAAGTTTATTGGATTTACAGAAAGTGCACAATAATTGTATAAATATGATTAGTCAGGTGCATATATTTGGGCACTGTTGTCATTTTATTGATTCCAAAACCTTTAGAACAAATTATTGGAACTCATATTGGCATCGTTCAACCATTTGGCGCACTTTACATAAGGAGATTCTGTATGCGAGAGTGATGCAGAGGAAGCATTTTCTCCACCCACAGCACAAACAGAGCCGCTTGAGGTATGCTAAAGCACATTTGGACAAGCCAGTTTAATTTTGGTTGCTGTGGACTGATGAAGCAAGTTGCTGTGGACTGATGAAACTAAAATTGAGTTATTTGGGCATAACAAGGGGTGTTATGCATGGAGGAAAAACAACACAGCATTCCAAGAAAAACACCTGCTACCTACAGTAAAATATGGTGGTGTTTCCATCATGCTGTGGGGCTGTGTGGCCAGTGCAGGGACTTGGAATCTTGTCAAAGTTTACGGACTCTTGGATTCCAATCAGTATCAGCAGATTCTGGAGACCAATGTCCAGGAATCAGTGACAAAGCTGAAGCTGCTCCGGAGCTGGATCTTTCAACAAGACAATGACCCTAAACACTGCTCAAAATCCACTAAGGCATTCATGCAGAGGAACAAGTACAACATTCTGGAATGAAGATTTCAGTCCCCAGACCTGAATATAATTGAAAATCTGTGGTGTGAGTTAAAGAGAGCTGTCCATGCTCCGGAGCCATCAAACCTGAATGAACTAAAGATGTTTTGTAAAGAGGAATGATCCAAAATACCTTCAACCAGAATCCATTGAAACCTACAGGAAGCGTTTAGAGGCTGTAGTTTCTGCAAAAGGAGGAGCTACTAAATATTGATTTCATTTCTTTTTGGTGGTGCCCAAATATATGCACCTGCCTAATTTTGTTTAAACAATTATTGCACACTTTCTCTAAATCCAATAAACTTAATTTCACTTCTTAAATATCACTGTGTGTGTCTCCTATATGATATATTTAACTGACATTTTTTATTGTAACAACCAAGGATTTATACAGGAAAATCATGACGATTAACAAGGTTGCCCAAACTTTTGCATCCCACTGTATATATATATATATATATATATATATATATATATATATATATACTGTATATATATGAACTTTGCTGCGATCACCGTTGTGCACTCCCCCGCGCACCCCTGCTTGTGTTCACGTAGCCGCCCATTAGTACACAGGTCAGTGAATGGGAACACAATTCCTATTCACCAGTTCCCATTCACCGATCTAAGTGCCCGTGATCAATGATCACCGACATCAATGAGATGCCGGTGGTCATTGAGAAAAGTGACGTAAAGCATACACACGTTACTCCCTGTAACACATGTATGCAGTACACAGTAAACACTAGGAATAAAGTGTGTGTGTGTGTGAGTGTGTGTGTGTGTGTGTGTGTGTTGGGGGGAAGGGGAACATCTACATACCCTATTAATTAACCCCTTACCTCCCTTCCCATAGTTACCAAAATAAAACACTTTTATGAAAAAAAAAACAGTTACCTTAGGGACTCAACTTTTTAATATGTATGTCATGAGAGTATATTAATGTAACTTTTGCAAATAATGTAATTAGTGAGGGACACAAAACTGAAAAAAAAACCACCTTTATTTCCAAATAAATTTTGCAATTTAAATGGTGTAATAACTGGGACAAATGGGCAAGTAAAATACGTAGGTTTTATTTACAGCAGCATGTATTATTTTAAAACTATAATGGCTGAAAACTGAAAAATAATGAATGTTTTTTATTTTTTCTTCTTATTCCAGTTAAAATGCATTTAAAGTAAAATAATTCGTAGAAATGCAGAAACTGCATTATTTTGGGTCCCAGTGGGAACAGCACCTAAGTAAGCGCTTTGAGTCCTATGGGAGAAAAGCGCTATAGAAATGTTATTGTATTGTATTATTGTATTGTAAGTAGACTAATTTTAAACTAGGCTCTGACTGGTTGTCCACTGATGATAAAGAAAAATTTCTGAGTACAAATTTATGAAAATGTTCAAGACATTAACAGAAGGTTTAAATTGTGGAGTGGGATTCAGGACACCTTATTTAACATGATATACTTGACTTCATGATCTTTAGAAACCTGCTGTATTTCATATATGCTTGCATAAGCTCACTGGCTCCAGCCTGCTGATCACCCGACATCTAACTGCTAAATAGTAACCAGCACAACTGTCATCTTGGTGTTTACTATTTACCTACATTAGTGTTTTACTTCAGCTAACATCAACTGGAAATATGGCTGAAGAAGAGGACTAGATCCCCAAAAGCTTGTATAATTTAACTTTATCAGTTAGCCATTAATAGGCCAGTAAAAGGTATTACTTTTACAAAACGTTGTTTTTTTCTACCTACTTAATTTGTTTGGCTTACACGGTACAGAAACCTTTTTGCTACTTTTCTATAGAATTTGCTGAAAAAAATCAATATGACAGCATGAAAAGAGAAGTTAGCTACTTTGATTCAGCAGCAATCAGCAGAGCTATTCACCAGCTATCGAGATTCACTGCTGTCAATTAACTGTCACTGCTAGGTATCATGGGAAGTGTAGTTCTGTGTCCAACAGACTGTATAGGAGATATCAAGCTGTCAATTGTGCCGCTGCTAGGATATTGCACAGAGGTTAGGCGTATGATGTCATCAGGAAACTCAAAACTATTTTAAAGACTCAAACTTATTTTATTAAACATTTTAAAATGTCGTCAACTTAACTGAAAACATTCTGCCAAAGTTTTAAAATGAACCTAGTCATGAGTGGATCAGAAATGCGCACGGAAGATTCTCTAAGCGTTCGGAGTGCCTCTTTAAGTGCTCTTTAGGACAATTTCCTTGAGTTAAAAAGTTCTCTCTCCATAAATTACCAATGAATAGCTTATTAAAAATTCTGCAAAGAATCCTATTAAGAGGGGTGAGTTGCAGATTAAGGCCATCACATTTTACTCTTCACTGAAATGCCACAGCTGTCAGGGAGAAATATAGTGCCAGACGAAAGGTTTTGTTGCTCCAGCCATAAATTATGGCTGTGTTATCCCAAAGTAAGATAAAAATTTCACTTATGTTTGAGTGAGTAGAGATGGAGGTGATAGCATCTTCAAAAATCTATTAAAAGAAAATGCGAACAAGGGATCAAGATAACACTTTGGACATAGACTTCCTCTATGCCTTCGACGGCAATGATTATGAGATTATAAGTGGGAATAATGAAATGGCTATGTAAATCCTTCAATGTTCGAAATTGCTGAAGGGAATAGAACTAGCAGCGAGCATTGTGGGTAATTACTGGCTAAGTGAAATATAGTAGCTGTCATGACTGTGCAGAATGCTCCTGGTCACTTAAAGCCCCCCTCCACCTAAAACTCATTTTATTTTTGGGTGGTGCTTAAGAATAAGCCAACACAAATTTATTGCAATTTTTCAATATTTTGAGGGAAAACAAACATTTTTTGTGACATTACATTTTGGAAGAGCAAAACGAAAGTCAATAGTGGAAACAAAAAACACAGTTTAAAGTCCCTTTACAAACATAAATGTTTTACTGTTGTTATTTTTATTATTTTTTTATTTATATAGCGGCAACATCTTCCATAGCGTTGTACATAGTAAAAAAACAAATAGTGAGGAGCATATTTACATAAGATGTTTAAAATTCAGTACAATCAGGACATCCAGCAGTAATACAAATACATACATAGTTGATGTGCGGTTTGAGACATCACCAATACTGGTACATGTTCATCATATGATAAATGACAACAGAATTAAAAACAAACAAACTGTTATGTTGCTCACCCCCTGCTTAGACAGTAAAAGTGAATTTTGACATATATGGTGAGATTTTTGTTAGATCGGGTGAATGATCGAGACCTCCCTGATGTTGAATGTTTACCTGGTTACAGCTGTGCTGTAGAGACTTTTGATTGAATATTGATTGCACTGCAGCCATCTCTAGCTTTGTACTACCCAATGCAGTACAAAACTATGTGGGTGTCAGCTGAGTACTGCTTCTGTCTATTCTGCAGACAGAACTGATCAAGAAAAAAATCAATGTTCAATCAACATGCTGACTGAAAATTGATTCCGAATGCCCTGGTTTTCAAAAAAATTTCATTAGATTCAATATTTTTATTGGATCTAATGTCTAATCTATAAAAAAAAAGCCTGACAGTGTTTACTTGCTGTAAAGCATGGCTGACATGACCTGTGAGATGATGAGATACACATACTGTATGTATGTAAAATCCCATTCCTACATAGAACTAGCCTATTCCTTTTTTCTTACTGTATAGGTTAACAATCCGGAACAATAAATCACAATATATCTCTGCAATCGGACTATGGTTTGTAGTGTAACTCTCACTGATAACTAGTTAGAGATGATAAATCTCTGTTTGACTAAAGATGCCCATACATCTCTTGATTTTGCAGGCCGTTCAACCATCAGATTCAATAATTGAATTGAATCGTGTAGCAGAAAATTGATGTCGCAACATGGCCATCTGATATTTTTCTTTGCTTTCAGGTTGAAATTGGTCTAAAGGATTGATTGTGAATGCTGGAAAAACTTGGACATAAGGGCTCGATGGGGTGCACTGCGGTAATGGCGTTTGATATCACAACAACTGAGGTACCCCCAGCCGATGTCCCCCACAAGTGTATATGTGTCCCTGTCCCATGCCCATTTGCATTGCATAAAAGCTTACTAATTCCCACAGGTGTAACTCCTGGCCTCCTCCAGTGTTCAAAAACTAGGGGAAAAAATTATATACTAAACCTGGTGCATCCATATTCCAGGAGCGTCTTGTACATGTTATCCCCCAAATAGTGTCCTCCATGTCTACCCATGTATTCTCCTGTGTGCCCCATGTGTCCTTTTGTGCTCCCCATCTCCCCCATGGGTCATCCCCCCCAAAAAAGCGCCCTCAGACTCAGTATAGGTAGGTATGTATCCAGGTATAGGTGCCCTCAGTGTAGATAGCCAGGTGTTAGTGCCCTCAGTATAGGCAGCCAAGCATAGGTGCCCCCAGTATTAGAAGTCAGGTGTAGGTGCATCAGTATAAGCAGCCAGTTATAGCTGCCCCCAGTATAGGAAGTCAGGTGTAGGTGCATCAGTATAGGTAGCCAAGCATAGGTGCTCCCGGTATAGGAAGTCAGGTGTAGGAGGTCCCCGTATAGGTAGCCAGACATAGGTGCCTCAAATATAGTCAGGTATAGGAGCCCTCAGTGACATGTGTTGGCAGTGTCGGCTGACTCACCAGCTCCACTCATTCCAACGCTGACGTCACTCTTCTCTACCCGCCTCCACTCTGACTGTAGTTAGAGCAGGGCTACAAGAAAATGGCCACCTATGTCCGCATTTGTGGACATTGGCAGCCATTTTCTTGTAGTCCTGCTCTGACTACAGTCAGAGTGGATGCGGGGAGAGACAGAGTGGGGCAGCGAGCGGCAACACATACCCGATGCCGCAGCGACACATGAATGTGTCGTGGCACACGGGTTGGGAATGTGTGAGCTAATAGATTTATAAGGCTCTAATTTGCTGGACATGATGATTCATTAAACAAGGAAGTCATCACAGTTAATCAGGACCTTACAAATCTATAAGCTGACCAAACTGTTTACATGCTTCTCTGTGAGTTCTCCTAGACAGGGACATCTCTACTTCTATATCAACACATGGATGTGCATTATTTGTTCATTCATATTATTGCTTGTTGTACAATAGGCCATTGCATTGATATTTTGCATTCCAATATTTTGCAATATATTTCATTATGTGTGCATTTCCCTCCAGAGTCCTGACATAAGCATCTTTGAATTTCCACCACTGCTCCCCATTTATCAAGTACGATGGAATGGACTAGATGGAGAGCCAGAGCAGAGGGCAATTGGAAGTTTAGTGTTGCGGTTTTGGTGGAATGGGGCAATGTGAATTGGCATTAGGAGGTTTTTAATCAAGATTTAGCCTGGACTGGGGTCGGTCTAATCTCCCCACCTGCCTACTGAGTGGTTACCAGAGGTAACCCACCTTTGGGAGTATATTCTCATATATTTATTTTTTCTACATTTTGAATGTGACATTTGAAGCCTAGCGTGTGCAGCTGGGAGGGGTTATCAGGACACAGGACAGTTGGAACTGTGTCTCCTGCTCCTTGTCACCTCCTTTCAACCAAAAAGATGGCTGCCACCATGACAAAGATGGCAGCCCTCATGAATCACAAACATCTGCCTGTTCTTTTAAAACAGGGTGGGTAAAAAATTATATTACCTATCTATTCTAATTAACATAACTAATGTAACTTAATGACAGTATGTTTGTTTAGGCTGAAGTTCCTCTTTAAAGAGGAACTCCAGTGAAAATAATGTAATAAAAAAGTGCTTAATTTTTACAATAATTATGTATAAATGATTTAGTCAGTGTTTGCCCATTGTAAAATCTTTCTTCTCCCTGATTTACATTCTGACATTTTTTACATGGTGACATTTTTACTGCTGGCAAGTGATGTAGCTGCTGCTTGCTTTTTTTGGCAGTTGGAAACAGCTGTAAACAGCTATTTCCCACAATGCAACAAGGTTCACAGACAGGAAACTGCCAGGAGTACCACGGTCCTTAGAGTTTCTTGTGGGAGGGGTTTCACCACAATATCAGCCATACAGAGCCCCCTGATGATCCGTTTGTGAAAAGGAATAGCTTTCTCATGTAAACGGGGGTGTCAACTACTGATTGGGATGAAGTTTAATTCTTGGTCACGGTTTCTCTTTAAAGGGAACCTAAACGGAGAAGTATATGGATTTTTCATTTTAAAATAATACCAGTTGCCTGACTCTCCTGCTGATTCTCCTGTGTCTCTAATACTTTTAGCCACAGCCCCTCAACAAGCATGCAGATCAGGTGCTCTGACTGAAGTCAGACTGGATTAGCTGCCTGCTTGTTTCAGGTGTGTGATTCAGCCACTACTGTAGCCAAAGAGATCAGCAGGACTGTCAAGCAACTGGTGTTGTTTAAAAGGAAACATCCATATCCCTCTCGGGTAAGGTTCCCTTTAATGAATCAACCCCCAGATCTATAAACAATAGGTGAATCAAGAGAAACTAATACCAGACTGAAGTCTTGTTCTTGCTTTAGCATGTAAGAAAGGGTAACATTGCACTATTCGGGCAGCACTCTGGCGTAGTGGATAGCACTTTTGGCTTGCAGCACTGGGGTCAGTTGCATTAGACCCATTGCAAACAATATTGGTTGCATACATTGTGATGTAAAACCAATTTATAAATACAAAATCAGAAAGTTGGTCCGCTTCAAGTGGATTAAATTGTAAGCTCTAGAGGTCATATTCTTGAAGGCCTGTTCAGCTACAAGCCGCCTGGCACAGAACTTTCACCAGAATCAGAATCCCCCTGGTGATCTCCAAGTGTCAGATAGCAAGAGCTGCATTGGACACACAGAGCCTGTTCACCTCCAGCAGGCTGTAATTGTTAAAAGGGGATAAATCACCGATCCAGGGGTCACCAGAAACAAAGGCCACTGCAGGTTCAAAGTTTACAGGGCCGTGCTTTTACCACCTACAAAATACCCTGCTTTTCACTTTCAGGAGATATATACTTTTATATAGAAAAATGATTTGTCTGTAAGTGTCTGCTCCATTCCTGAAAAGAAAAGCTTTGAATGATGACATGTAGAAAAAAACAACAAGAAAAGCACATTTAGGAGCTGAAGTGCTTGTAGACCACCATGCTTCCAACATACGCTTCCAATTTGTGCTGGGATCTTATAGGTTACGGGCGTCATAGACTCCCCCTGTTTTACTAGGAGAAGGTATCAGAAGGGCTCTTTGGGTTCAGGAATAAAATACTACTTATATTATAGTTTTCGGCAGAGGAGTTGTGATTTATGGGTGTGATTGCTCCATTATAGGCTCAATTATTCCTCTGTTCTGTTGTGCACAGGCGTTGATGTTTGATGAACCTCTGATAGTCCCCAGGGCAGCTGATCTATAGAGCTGTGGTGATATATTAGGCTTCTATAACAGTTCCCTGCAGTTAGTCAGTGTCTATACTGTTCAGCAGATCTAATATTAAATTGTGTGTAGAGATGTAACAGTCACTATCACTCTACAGCATAAGAAATCCACTGTTCAATAGATCACAATTTTTAAATAATAAAACGGCAGGCTGAACATATAGCCATCCAGGGCTAACGCTACAAGTAAGGCAAAAGGGGCAATTGCCCCCGGGCCCCAGAGTCCATAGAAGCCCCACAAGCACCCCCCAAGCGTCTCCCCTTTAAAAATGACACAAGTCCAACTGACAGCCGCCGGGTACCGAGGCGCCACTGGCATGTATCTGTGTGAATGATAGGGCGTGGTACCGTTGAGGCTGCAGCGGCAGGCAGGTACATACTTTAAATAATTCTGCAGCACCGGTTCCCATGGTTCCCTTCTGCTGGCCACACAGCTATGTGGAATCGCTCTGCAGGTGCATACAGGGCAAGCTACAGACAGCGGGTGCTGGACGGGCTGCAGTTCTGAGAAGTCAGCATAAGTGGATCCACATATGGGAAGCAGTTACGGAAGCGGTCAAGGAGCACCAGCTGAGATAGTGCCCCAGGCTGGGGAGAGGGTGCAGGGGAGAGAGCACGGTGAGAGCAGGAAACAAACAGGCTGGTAAGAGGCTCTCCTCAGGTATGCAACTTCACATGTTATTGTCACTTATGGCTGTTACCTGCCATCCTGCATAAGCAATCTCTGAGCTCTGCATGTTTCTCCACCGCCAGTGGCAGCTGGCTCAGGGGCCCCGAGGTGACATGTGACATGATGAGACAGACATGTGTATGTATAGTGACACACACACAAATAACTAGGCTGTGTTCCTTTTTTCCTTCTCTGCCTGAAAGAGTTAAACATTAGGTATGCAAGAGACAGTTTCTATCCAGGTCGGGACCGGGTTGGACTGGATCAGACTATAGCATATCCCTCACTGATAAGTAATTACAGACAAAAAAAAATACTTTCCTGTCAGTAAATGGCTTCCTGGAGCAGGAAAGAGATAAACATGGTCAATAATTCATAGATTTCAGTTCTAGCATTCTTCAATGAAGGTGTCATTGAGCAGAGACATTGAAACAGTAAAAATTTAAAAACTAGATTTAAATATAAAATAAAAGTGTGGTATATATAAAAAGTAATTTTTAGGCGAAAGAGGATAGATACAATTATTTTTCTCATTAGTTTATTTTGACCTTGGATGTCCTTTAAACCGGCCCTGTAGGCGCCAATGTTACTATTAAAACTTTGTGCAGAAATGACTAGCTGATCAAGAGATTCAGCTATTTTATGGTAATTGTATCTTCTTCTGAAAAGATGGGAGTTTATCTCCCTTATATCAATAGGGAATTTATAAGAAAGGGTGAAAAAAGCTTTTCACACATATTAAGCTTATGCCAGTCAATGAGACAATTTGTGAACCTACTGTATATACAGGCACAGGGGCGTAACTATAAATCCCTGGGCCCCCCTGCAAAAAAAAAAATCCGGGCCCCGGCCGTCTCAGGGCCTTTTTGGAGGGCAGGAGGGGTTGCAGCATAAGAGGAGAGTGTGGCAGATCGGCGGGGAGGGGGACATCCCCCCCCCTCACCTCGGGCTCTCCTCTCAGCGCTCACCCTCCTGCAATCATTAGTGGCAGCGGGCGGCGGCGGCAGGCTGAATACATTGCGCAGGAGGTTCGAATCTCTAAGAGTTTCATGCTACTTCCTGTTTACACAGGAAGTAACATGAAGAACTTACTGAGCAGAACCTCCTGAACGATGGAGGTATGTATTCAGCCTGCCGCCGCCTGCTGCCACTAATGATTGCAGGAGGATGAGCGCTGAGAGGAGAGCCCGAGATGAGGAAGGGGGGGGGGGGAATGTCCCCCCCTCCCCACCGATCTGCCACACTCTCCTCTTATGCTCTGACCTCTCCTGCCCCCCAAAAAGGCCCAGAGCGGGCCCTAAGGGGTCGCATCCCCTATCGTTACCCCCGTGTACAGGCATTCAAAGCATCCAAAGTTATTGGCTGCTGCCTCCTCAGCAGCTGACCATGATGATTTATTAAGGTGATTATTAAGGTGATTACTATTGTCCTGCTGCTCATGCCCCCTCCCTCACCCCCACCCACCGGTCCATAGCAAGCGCATAAAGAATTCAGTCAAAAAGTGCTTCTCCTTCTCAGTGAGTAAAAATATACCCCTGTCCACGTTGATCTACCACACAATCATAGAATGTTGTGATACTATAAGCCGCCACCACACCTTTTGGAATGGATTTACCGGATGTAACCTCCAAATTATAGCGAGTCACAGTGCACCTCTGGAGAAATCAGGGCCCGCCCATTGCCAAGTACTCTCAGGACACACTTTTCCTCACCATGTCATTTTGCAATGCTAAGTACAACCAGCACAGCATAAAATCCTTAAAAATGTTGTTAATAAAACCAATAGCACTCAAGTTTTTTTTGTATGGACAACCCCCGGTGTGTGGGATCTTGACTGGCTGCTGCTTCCTTTGCCTGGATGCCACACCTAGAGGCTGAGTTCCCCATTTTTCTCTACTGGACAAGCACTGTGCATGAAAGCTGTGTGAGTTCTATCTGTGTCAGGACTGCCTTACATGTTTCATCACTTCCTCTGATTCATCAGGCTTCACAGGAAGTGATTTAACATGTGGGTCCATTACAAAAAAAATATAGCGAAAAATATGTAAATTATATTTCAGTCATGGCAACGGTGTTGGCATTTGATACATTTCTCAAATCGGGATCTGAGAATGCCACTGTCTGCAATCCAAAATGAACTGCTTGAACTTAAAGTGGATCCAAATTGAAAAACGAACTATAACAAGTAACCTGTCTATATATCTTATCTAAAGTTTAGACAGTTTACACAGCAAATCTAGTTGAGAACAGCTTTGATAGAATATGATTATTTCTTCCTGTGATACAGTGACAGCAGCCATGTTGTTTGTAAACATTACACAGAGACAGGCTTATCTGCATCTTGAGCAAAAAAACCTAATCCCCCCTCCTGCTCCCCTCTGCCTCTGAAATCTCTGGCTAGTTATACCTCCCCCTCCTCCTGCCCAGACTGAGCTCCCATGAGCCCTTGCTACTGTCTGAATGTGCATTGGCTCTCTGAAAACCTGTTGGCGTGGCTTGTTTAGTTTATAGGGAATTAGAGTATTAAAACAAAAACAAAAAAGTATTTGGCTTGAGGAATGCCCTATAAACAATAGGAAAGGAACACAATTATGAAATGAGTAAAAGTTCATCTCGGGTCCACTTTAAAGTCCAAATACTAGCTGTCAAAAGTATAAAAACCTGCAAAAATACTCTGCTGCTGGAAGAAGATCAGCAGCCTCCTAGTAATGGAATAACCTCTAGATCAGAGGTGCCCACACTTTTTCGGCTTGTGAGCTACTTTTAAAAATTAGCAAGTCAAAGTGATCTACCCATGTACAATTTTAGGAGCACATTTGTATATACAGAATGGAAAATGTAGTGGGGTCGGGATCTACCATGAAGGCCTTCGCGATCTACCGGTAGATCGCGATCTACCTAATGGGCACCCCTGCTCTAGATGATGACAGCTCTGCATTAGGTTGAATGCCAGAAATTGGTCAAGGACTGAAGTGCTAGTGAGGGCTGTAATAGGCTGTTTGTGCTCTAGATCTAATCACTGGCTTGCATCCACAGATAGGGCTCTTCAATATAGCTTTTGTCCATAAGTGTAGGTATGCTCGGCAAGGAAACCCTGCTTGCGCAGAGAGCCAGGGACTTGTAGCAGCGAGACCTCCTGCCAAGTGGTGTCTACTGATAGCAGACTGCCACATGTGTATTAGAGTGCAGAACTAATATGCTTAGAAGGCAGTGAGAGCGGCAGTTGTAGATGGTAATTTGAGTGATGGGATCAGTACCCGCAGCTTCAGCCAGGGGATAAGCAGCCACTGTAAATAGATAGCTAGAGGTGCAAGTAAGAAAGTATAAATGTATTCAATTGCAATGCATTTCATGAGAGTATGCTCCCCTCACTTCATCAGGCTTACAGATCACAATTATGACCATTATTTAAATATAATAAAACACTCAGTGATTGGTCAGCTACATTGGACGTATGTGCCTTATATACTAATATTACACGTGTTGGGCATTAAAGCAGTGCGGGACCCTTTGATGCCGGATAGCCAGAAATAATTTTTGATAGACTCCATAAGGTTTATCCTCCAATCTAATGACTTCACTTTCTTAGATGACTTCTATTTACAGGTAAAGGGCACTGCAATGGGCACGAGGTTCGCACAAGCCTGTACCAACTTTTATATGGGGTGGTTGGAGGTCCAAATGATATGGTTCCCAGCCAACTCCTTTGTGTTGAACCTCTTGCTCCATCGCTGGTTAATAGATGAAATTACCGGTATTTGTGTGTGGTCGGGTACTTCTGAAGAACTTCAGGCATTCACAGGTTACCTGAATAATTATTTGGGACTGACCTTTACCATGGACAGTGACCCAATACAGATCCATTTTCTAGATCTACTAATATTTATAGACCCTGAAACCAATTCCATACAGAGAATAAACTATTTCAAACTGACTGATTGCAATAGGTACCTGGGTTTTACCAGCTTACACCATAAGCAATGGTTGAGGAACATACCATTTGTATACTGCTTTTCTGGTGCTCATAGCATCCAGAAAAGCTGTATACAGTACAACCAGATTTACTCCACACATTTTATGTATGAATCTAGTCAGGCTGGATGCAACTATGCACAAAGAAAAGGGTACAAACATATCTTTTACCAAGGCAGACGATTTATACTCTATATATTATCTAAATCAGAACTGGAAACCTTCATAGCCCCTTATGCTGGGCATACACGGACTGCTGGGAGGCTTATCAATCGAGCCTGATGGTTCGATTAAGAATATCTGACGTGTCCGATACCTCACCGGATCGATACTGCACTCGATACCGGTGGGGAGAACAATTGCAAGAAACGAGCGGCTAATTAGCCGCTCCCACGGGGATGAGCGGCAATCCATCCGCGTGCACGCGCGGATGAGCGGGGATGCGCCGGCATCGAGCCGCTGGCTCGATCCGGCGCATAATTGCATTGAGAAACGTGCCGTGTATGCCCGGCATTAGATATACATCTTGGTATGCAATCTGTAGTGCAGAGCAGAATCGCTCATCATGTATACTGCAGCTGGGTGCTGCAGCTGGAACAAGGAGAGCTAAATCCAATAATCCATCAAGTCCGCACACCAAAATTCTTTTGTAAGCAGTGCATTTTCTTCCATGACTATCCACCATACAACCATCACATAATGGTAATTGGAATAAAATTCACTGCTTATAAAGCATTCTGGTGTGTCTTCTGGATTATTAGTATGCTTCATAAATGTTCAAAGCTGGAAATTATACTCCAGTCGCTGTATGCAATTAATTTTTTCTCCTGAGTTATCTCCTAGATAATTTTTCAACTTCTTTTTAAAATAACTTTTCAACACTTTGCTATTGAAAAAGTGCTGAAAAGTAGGTGAAAAGGTACTATTAAAATAATATTGAGTATTTTCTAGCATGCTGGTGGCACTTGAGGACCGTAGGCTTACACCCCCCTAGTGACCAGGCTATTTTTTACAATTTAGGCCACTGTAGCTTTAAGGCCTCGCTGCAGGGCCGTACAATTCAGCACACAAGTGACACCCCCCCTCCCTTTTCTGCCCACCAACAGAGCTTTCTGTTGGTGAGCTCTGATCCCTGCCGCCCTGTTTGTTTATTTTTTTATTTATTTGGGGCTTTTTTATAAATACATTTAATAATTTTACATAGGCATCAGCCTATGACAACTGATGGCTCTTGGGCCTCCCAGGGGGTCAGCCGTGTGTCCCCGCTACAGAGCTGCCGTAGATCACAGAGCTGTACGGTATAAATAGACGCCGGTTTCGTCATCTAACAGTCCCCTAGCGGCGATTGCCGATAGGAGACTAATAATGGAGCTCCACTCCGTCATTCAAGCGGAGATACGCGCGCATCGGCATGCGCAATCTCCTGCAAAACCCCGCCCCAGGAATTCACGCCAATTGGGGTTGAGCAGTCCTGGGGCTGCCGCCGGCGTGGCGCAGTCCTAAAGCAGTTGAAAGACATTTTATTATCAGAATATGAAAATATCACCTAGGAGAAAACATAGGAGAAAAAGTGAATTGGATATGGGCCCAGGAATCATCCGAATATGTTCACCAGGGGTGTCAAACTCAAAAGCTCAAATACAAAGTGGGCCGAAATTGTACAATGGGACCTAGTTGCAGGCCAACCTCAATGTCTATTGGCCACCCCCCTCCCTCATAAAGTTCTCTCCAACCCCTATACAGTTCCTTGGTGTCTAGTTGTCCTCTCTCCCCTATACAGTTCCCTGGTGTCTAGAGGCCCCCACCCTCCCCTCCACAGTTCCCTAGTGTCTAGTAACCCCCTCTCTCCTCTATACAGTTCCCTAGTGTTTAGGGCTTTCCCCCTACCTCGCCCATATGGCTTCCCTGGTGTTATAGGGCTTCACCTCCAATGTAGCTTCCCTGGTGGGCCTAACATAATGCAAAGTGGGAAAACCACTGGAGGGCCAAATGTTAAGGCTCTGAGGGCCAGATTTGGCCCGCGGCCGGAGTTTGATATATATGACCTAAACAAAATGCATTTGAAAATATAAATAAAATATGTACTGTTAGTTTTGAAAGACAAAGTACCTTGAAGAAATGTTTGTAAGTTCTTAAAGCGGACCTGAACTTAGAACTTCCTCCCAAGATAAGCAACAGCATAATAACCTTTAAAGAAAAAAACATTTCTTTGTTACAGCTAATACAAATCCTGCAATATATCTGCAGTGTGTCTACTTCCTGCTTTCATGGAAGCAGAAATAGCTTTAACATCCTGTGTGAACCAATTAGCTGCTCTGCCAAGGCAGCCAGATGACACAGCTGAGAGATCAAATTACAGTGGTGATAAGTCACAGATGAGGGGGGATTAGACAGGCTAAACCCTCTAAATACATACAGGGTGCACTTCTTTGTTTTCCTTCTGTCCAGTGCAAGAGTTCAGGTCCACTTTAATTTCATTTGCTAAAAGCATTTCTGTTGCAGATGTAGATAATGTCACACTTATTTGATGTGTGCTGTAAGAAAAAGTTTGCTATAAAGCCACTCTGAAATAGCATGGAAGGAAAAGCCATTATCATTTCAAATGCTTCACATTCTGTGCAAACTGAACCAATTACAACATGCAATTTAGTCCCTTCTTAGTTTACGCTTTAATGTTTCTTTCACATCTATTCACACACAAAAGTGCCAAAATGAGCAGCAGCCAATTAACCTAGAAGATATGTGTGCAGTGTGTGGGAGGAAACCGGCAGAGCACCTGGTAGAAACCCATACAAAGATGGTAAGAACATAAATTCTATGCGTGATTTTGTTCTAGGACAGGATGAAACAAAAACAAGACTGCTGCAAGGCCAGAGTGCTAAATACTCAGCCACAGTGCTACCAGATAAATCAGCTCTGCTGTGCCCCTTCCCAGAGCCAATACATTCATCCCTATCATCAGACTGATCAGGAATTTTATTTGGTATGTAAGCCGCAGTAAGTTTTATCTATAAAGAAAGTTTGCAAATCATTATTTATAGCACTCTTTAGTGCCTAGTATACACCATGTAATTTACCGTCAGACAGTCTAGATTTCCGACAGGTCTGATCTGATTTCCGATCGTTTTTTTTTTTATTGATTTTGTATAAAAGTGATTGGAAATTCGATCAGTAAAAACGATTGGAAATCAGATCGGATCTGTTGGAAATAATCAATTCAACCCATTTATCTGAAAGGAAATTGCGTGGTGTGTACCAGGCATAAAGGACAACTGAAGCATGAGGGAGATGGAGGCTGCCTTATTTATTTTCCTTTTAAACAATACCAGTTGCCTTTCGGCCCTGGTGATCCTCTGCCTCTAATACTTTTAGCCATAGACCCAGAACAAGCATGCAGCAGATCTGACAAGATTATCTCCATGCTTGTTTCTGGTATTATGCTAGGTACACATGATGAGATTTTCTGGCCGATTTTCTGTCAGATCGATTATCTCCAACCTGTCCGATCTGCTTTCCGATCGATTTTCGAGGATTAATCGATTTCCATTCACTGCGATAGGAAATCGCTCGGAAAATGCTCGGAAATCGATCAGAAAGCAGATCGGACAGGTTGGAAATAATCGATCTGACAGTAAATGGGCCAGAAAATCTCATAAGGTAGCCATACACTGGTCGATTTGCCATCAGATTCGACCAACAGATAGATCCCTCTCTGACCGAATCTGATCAGAGAGGGATCGTATGGCTACCTTTACTGCAAACAGATTGTGAACCGATTTCAGCCTGAAACCGTACACAATCTGTGGTGGTGGTGCTCTGCTGCCGCTACCCCCCCCCCCCCCCCGCATACATTACCTGCTCCGCCGGCCCGACTGCCCCCGGTCACCGCTGCTCCGTCTCTCCGCTCTGGTCTGGTCTCCGGGTCCGGCATGCTTCACTTCTTCCTGCCCTCTACTGTTTAAACTTCCTGCCGGGCAGGAGGAAGTGAAGCATGCCGGACCCGGAGACCAGACCAGAGCGGAGACAGAGCAGCGGTGACCGGGGGCAGTCGCGCCGGCGGAGCAGGTAATGTATTGCCGCTCTATTGCGTCGGTCGTCGGGCACTCGAGCGCCGCTAGCGACGCGCTCCCTACCCGCGGGCGATCGACGGTAATTTTCCGCACGGAGCGATCGACGGGATCGGACGAAATAGATCGAAATTCAGCGTATAGCGGGAACGATGTGACAGCAGATTCGATCCCAGTAATCGAATCTGCTGTCGATCGGCGGGGAATCGGCCTAGTGTATGGCCAGCTATAGTTTGTACCCAGCAATAGTTAAACACTACTGCAGCCAAATAGATCAGCAGGGCTGCCAGACAATTAGTATTGTTTAAAAGGAAATAAATATGGCAGCCTATATAGTCTTCTCACTTCAGATGTCTTTTTAAGGGTGACTCCTCATTGAAATACCCAAAAATGATCCTGATTCACAACTTCCTGAAGAAGCCAATCCCTGTGAGATCAGTTATGTGCAATGTAAGTATTTTAGCAAGCTGCATTTTTTACAGGCGTACCTGCGGTGCTCTGATGCTGACCATTTATTGTGATGCAAAAATTGTCTTGCAGGAAGTGGGGGTGATTGCTGTGTACAGACAAATACAGTATTTCTGCCATCCCTATAGATACATACTTCTTTTTTTGTCAAGGAAAGTATCATTGCAGTAAACGTAAAGACACTGAGATATCTGAAATTGTACTTCCTGATTTGTGCAGACTTTTGGGTAAGCCCTTAGGGCTCTTTCACATGTAGAACGCATGCAGGAGCCGTTCTCCTGCACGTGTTATATGCCCTGCGGCGTGTCGCCGGGATGTTGCAGTAAAACGCAATCAGCGGCGTAGTAATTAACGCGACAGGAAAACATCAGCTCCGGACGATTAAAAGCTCCCGGGTGCGTTGTACCGCAGCGCATCAAAACGAATCGTCGGATGTGAAAGGTAAAATGAAAGTCTATGGACTTTCATTTTACGTTGGTTAACGCAAAGTTTCGACTTTGCGTTAAAACGCAGCAAATGGGCTCTGGTGTGAAAGAGCCCTTAAAGGGACCCCGAGCAGTGATTAAAAACAAAATCTGAACTTACCTGGGGCTTTCTCCAGCCCACCGTAGGTTGGGAGGTCCCTCGGCGTCCTTCTGGCTTCTCTCCCGGTCCCTCCGCAGAAATGACACCCGGCGGCATCCGGCGACACTGGGACCGAGTGTCGGGCTCCCTCTTCCTGAAAGATGACATTAGTCATCATCACCCTGGCCGCCTCGCGTCATCACGGCGGGCGGCGTGACAGTACTGCGCAAGTGCGATTAAACCGCGCATGCGCAGTACTGTGATGCCGGCCGTCGTGGTGACGCAAGGCAGCCGGTGTGATGACGACTAACATCATCTTTCAGGAAGAGGGAGCCCGACGCTCGGTCCTGGTGTCGCCGGGTGCCGCTGGATGTCATTTCTGCGGAGGGATCGGGAGAGAAGCCAGAAGGACGCCGAGGGACCTCCCGACCTACGCTGGGCTGGAGAAAGCCCCAGGTAACTTCAGATTTTGTTTTTTATCACTGCTCGGAGTCCCTTTAACCAATAACATTCAGAGAGATGAAAATTCCAGTAAGTCTTGTAAGCTAGAGTGTTTCTCAACATTTTATTGGTATGTACCCCTTTTAAAACCTTGTACTCACCAAGTTTCCCCCTGTCATAGTAAACATTATCACAAGTACCTAGAGATGAGCGTAATGACGTAATTACGATTTCGCGAAATTTCACGTAATTAGTGTAATTACGATTATGGCCGTAAGTACATAGTCGTAATGAAGAAGGATTTCGCAAAATTTCGCGTAAGCGTAATTTTCGCATAATTTTCGCATTACAGTGGGTATTACGATATTAATGCGTATGGCCATGCTCCCAAGCGGAAAAGTTGACGCATGGATCAATGTTAGGTAGCCGCCGACTTTAAGGGTTAATAGCAAAGCCCCCTTAAATGCTAAGAGCCTCAAGTTTGGAGAATATATTAAGGAGATCAGGAGGAATAAGAGGAAAAAAAATTTTTTCAAAAAGACATTATAGTTTTTGAGAAAATCGATGTTAAAGTTTCAAAGTAAAAATGTATACATTTAAAAACCCGCCGACTTTAACGGTTAATAGCAAAGCCTGCTTAAAGTTTAGGAACACCAAATTCCTAGGGTATATTAAGGGGATCAGTGGGAATAAGAGGAATTTTTTTTTTTCAAAAAGACCTTATAGTTTTTGAGAAAATCGATTTTTAAGTTTCAAGGGCAAAAATGTCTTTTAAATGCGGAAAATGTCAGTTTTTTTTGCACAGGTAACAATAGTGTATTATTTTCATAGATTCCCCCAAGTGGGAAGAGTTTTACTTACTTCGTTCTGAGTGTGGGAAATATAAAAAAAAAACGACGTGGGGTCCCCCCTCCCAGACCTCTTTAACCCCTTGTCCCCCATGCAGGCTGGGATAGCCAGAATGCGGAGCACAGGCCGCGTGGGGCTCCGCACCCTGACTATACCAGCCCGCATGGTCCATGGATTGGGGGGTCTCGGAAGGGGAGGGGCAGCCAAGCTTTCCCCTCCCCTCCGAAAAAAGGGGTTCCCCAGATGCCCACCCCCCCTCCCAGGAGAAATGAGTATAGAGGTACTTGTACCCCTTACCCATTTCCTTTAAGAGTTAAAAGTAAATAAACACACAAACACTTAGAAAAAGTATTTTAATTGAACAAAAAACATAACCACGAAAAAAGTCCTTTAACCACCCTGGCGTTCTATTGAGATCGCCAGGGCGGCTGCGGAAGGGTTTTTTTTAAATTAAAGAAAAACTATTTCATGCAGCCAACTGAAAGTTGGCTGCATGAAAGCCCACTAGAGGGCGCTCCTGGAGCATAATTCCGATCGCCTCCGGTATTTTAATTGAACAAAAAACATAACCACGAAAAAAGTCCTTTAATATTCTTAATTAACCAATAATACTTACCTGTCCCTTTAAATAAATGATCCCTCGCAATATCCTCGGAAATGTTCTATCAGTTACAATGTAACAAAGTTATTACAATGTAACAACTTTGTTACATTGTAACTACGCCGCACCCGCCGTCACTCGCCGCTCAGCCGCCGCAGCAATTACGCGTCCGTGCAGGACGCTAAGTCCCCGCAGCTCCCGCTGTCCACCCCGCCCACATCTGTCACCCACATGTCACCCACACGTGGGTGACATGTGGGTGACATGTGGGAGAGGCGGGGAGGGCATCGGAGCCGGCGGGGACTTAGCGTCCTGCACGGAGTCCGGACCCGACAGAGCTCTGAGCTATATAGCTCAGAGCTCTCTAAGCATCTTTGTATTTGGGCTCCAAGGAGCCCCATTGGTCCTTAGCAGACCAATGGGGTTCCTTCAAATCAGAAGGAACCCCATTGGTCTGCTAAGGACCAATGGGGCTCCTTGGAGCCCAAATACAAAGATGCTTAGAGAGCTCTGAGCTATATAGCTCAGAGTAGCTCAGAGCTCTGTCGGGTCCGTGCGGCGGCTGAGCGGCGAGTGACGTCGGGTGCGGCGTAGTTACAATGTAACAAAGTTGTTACATTGTAATAACTTTGTTACATTGTAACTGATAGAACATTTCCGAGGCTATTGCGAGGGATCATTTATTTAAAGGGACAGGTAAGTATTAATGGTTAATTAAGAATATTAAAGGACTTTTTTCGTGGTTATGTTTTTTGTTCAATTAAAATACTTTTTCTAAGTGTTTGTGTGATTATTTACTTTTAACTCTTAAAGGAAATGGGTAAGGGGTACAAGTACCTCTATACTCATTTCTCCTGGGAGGGGGGGGGTGGGCATCTGGGGGACCCCTTTTTAAAGGGGACTCCCAGATTCCACCATGAACCCCCCCCCAGGAAATCGCGGCCTCCACCTCCACCGCCCATCGAAGGTGGAGAAGAGCCCCTTGTCCTTGGATTGGACAAGGGCTCGGAGGGGGAGGGGAAAGCTTGGCTGCCACTCCCCTTCCGAGACCCCCCAATCCATGTACCATGCGGGCTGGTATAGTCAGGGTGCGGAGCCCCACGCGGCCGGTGCTCCGCATTCTGGCTATCCCAGCCTGCATGGGGGACAAGGGGTTAAAGAGGTCTGGGAGGGGGGACCCCACGTCGTTTTTTTTTATATTTCTCACACTCAGAACGAAGTAAGTAAAACTCTTCCCACTTGGGGGAATCTATGAAAATAATACACTATTGTTACCTGTGCAAAAAAAACTGACATTTTCCGCATTTAAAAGACATTTTTGCCCTTGAAACTTAAAAATCGATTTTCTCAAAAACTATAAGGTCTTTTTGAAAAAAAAAAAAATTCCTCTTATTCCCACTGATCCCCTTAATATACCCTAGGAATTTGGTGTTCCTAAACTTTAAGCAGGCTTTGCTATTAACCGTTAAAGTCGGCGGGATTTTAAATGTATACATTTTTACTTTGAAACTTTAACATCGATTTTCTCAAAATCTATAAGGTCTTTTTGAAAAAAAAAATTTCCTCTTATTCCTCCTGATCTCCTTAATATATTCTCCAAATTTAAGGCTCTTAGCATTTAAGGGGTGTCACGGACGATTGCGGGGACGCAGGCGCGTCCTGGAACCGCCCGTGAAGAAAAGCGATCGCACTCGATTCTCTGCGTCGATTGCGCTTCAAATCGATAGAATCTGGATTTATTGTGTAGGAGGTCTGCAGTCCCTTCTTAGCAGAGGAATAGCATCACCTTAACTGCAGGATGGCTCTTTTGATATGCTAATGAGCCTGGGCCCAGAGAGTCCCTGGCTTCAAGCTGTGCTGATGGCCCATCCATCAGGTATAAGGTGACAAACACCATGACAGAACCAAATTTAGAGTGAGGGAACTCAGACACTCCGACTCCTTTTCCCAGCAGGGAGCCGACATGTGGCTTGCTGCTGCCAACTTCAAAGAACCTTTGCCTGGGAATGACCTGGTATAAATCCCAGGGGTCTCTCATATTCCATAAATGGCTATATGTATCATATTTTCTGTGTTGCCAGGCTGGCAGACCCTCCAAACTAACAGAGCAGGTAGGGCCCTGCCTGGCGTTGGGTCTGAGAACATTTCAGAACCTTCTGAGGTAAAGACTGCCCGTTAGGCAGTCCAACAGTGCCCTAATGGTACCACAGGGGTCCCACCCCTCATGTTTGGTATCAGACTGCTGGGTACATCGAGGCAGATCTGAAAATATTAGTAAATCTGCCCTGACCTGTACGGTTCTGTGAGATAGAGCCCATATATGGTTAAGGCATGATTTCTGGTCTCCAGGACAAGGGCAGGACTCATCTCATGTTCTAAGGGGGTGTGTGGGCCCGCCCTCACTTCCTCCTACTGAATCAGGGGCATAAGAATGGGAGAGGAGCCAAAACTCAGAGTCCTCCACACTGAACCATCTTGCACTCATCAGATGCCAGCTTGAGGATATGCTGGTATCCACCTGGTCTGAACTCTGGACTTTGAAACCAAGGACTTTATGATTCTTCCCACAATAAGGACATCTTTCCAGGAACTAAGTAATTTTCTCCCTTCTTTTATTTTTCATACTGGCTATTGCTGTTTTCATAATTGTTGATTTTCATAATTGTCTGTATATATTAATTATTTATATTGCGTGAATAAACGACTTTCTCCAAGTCATTCACTTTCCGCTACCCTGCTTATCAGCACACACAGAAATGATCCCGGGTCTCTGAAGATACGCTACTGTTTGTTTGTTGTTGGCTAGACAGAATATCGTGTGTTTAACCGTTTTATTCGCAGGATTAGTCAGTCAGTTAGTGGGCCCCACGGTCCCATAGTAACCGCGGTGGTGGCAGTTTACTCTGAACCAGTAGGTGACGTTGTAATCACCCGTGTCTCACAGGCTCCCTTCTGAGTTGTCTGCGGCTAATTCTTAACGGTTCCTGCGCATTGACTGCGACCAGAGTTCGCACGATCTGTGCGCTGGCACCGTTTAGAAGGCTAAGTGCGGTCAGCCACTGAGGGCTCCTGTGACAGTGTTAGGCAGCGGTTGGATCTGTGTTGTGCTGAAAGTATCTGCGATAGCGCTAGCGCTATCGAGAAACGAACTAATTCGTTGGTGTAGCTGGAAGGCAATATATTTTTTATATATACAGAGAGACTGTGTAGCCAGTACCCCTTCCCCAAAGTTTTATTTTATTTGGCATGGAAATGTCCGGGAACTACCAGAACATGTGCCTAGCAGACCTGGAAAATCTTTGCGAAGAGAGGGGCATTGGCATCCTCCGCAAGACAAAACGGGACCTGATAGCAGACTTGTCCAGATGGGATGCCCAGCAACTGCGGGAGCCGGGAGTGTCCGCTGAGGTGGATACCAGCCCATCTGACAATCAAGGGGAACCAGAGGCTGAAGATCTTAGGCGTACAGAGGTTGAGCATCCTGCGGGCCCTGTTGCAACAGTTACGCCAGAGACTGTCAGTATGGACCCCAATCCCAGAGTTTCTGACATTACTCGCCCGGAACTGGCCAGTACTGGACTGTCCATGGGTGCTGACCCGGTAATGCAGCAGGCATTACAAAAGCTGATGGAGACTGACCTGGACAAGTACATGCAGTACATGGAAGCACGAGAGGAACGGGAGCGCCAATCTGCAGAACGCAAAGCTGCTGCTGCTGCTGAACGCCACGCGGAGAGGGATGCCGCTGAGCGAGAACGGGAGCGCCAACGACAGCATGAGCTAAACTTGGCAAAGGTTCAACAGGCCAGCCGGAGTTCACCGCCCAGCCTCCCTGCTGAAGGAGCTGCAGCACCCGTAAGTGCAAAATTTAAATTTGCTAATATTGAAAAAGACACTGACATTGACTTGTTTTTGCGGTCTTTTGAAAAAGCATGCCGTCAGTATCGTCTGTCCCAAGACCAGTGGGCCAGACATCTGACACCGTTGCTGCGCTACAAAGCGCTTGATGCCTTCGCAGAATTGCCTGCGGAGAAGGATAATGATTATGCTGCTATAAAAGACGCTATCATTACTAAGTACCAGCTGACGCCAGAGGCCTATCGGAAAAAGTTCAGGGCCTGGCAGAAAAAGTCTTCTAAATTCGTACCGAGATGTGGTCAGCAGCTTGCTCACCACACTCCGCCAGTGGACACTAGGCCTCACCAAAGGGTCTTATGGCGTCCTGGAGGACTTGATAGTCCTGGAACAATTTCTGAACATTTGCCCTGCTGATGTACGACAATTTGTGCTAGAACGCAAGCCGGCTTCAGCAACTGTCGCTGCAGACCTTGCTGAGACTTTTGCAACTACCCGGGTGGCTGATACACGCAGAACTGTCCCATCCAGCTGGAGAGGAGGTCAGCCCAATACCTCGGCAGACCCTCCTGCCCCTGTGAGCCGTCCGCCACAGAGGCCACCCAGCGCAGCTGCTGCACCCAGGCCTGCAGCGCCTGGAGAGGTCACCTGTCACTACTGCCGCCAGCCCGGACACATGAAATTCGACTGTCCGGAGCGGAGACAGACACCACCAGCACCTGGATCATCTGCATCACCTGCACCTCACCCACAGCAGAGGCAACCTGCCAGCGAACCACAGCCTGGATCATCAGATTTTGTCCTGTTTGCCCGCGGAAAGGAAATCCGCGACCGAACCGACCAGCAGCAACTTGTTAGAGTGAACGGCAAAGTTGTCACCGGATTCCGAGACACCGGAGCTGACATCACGTTAGTTCACTCACATCTTGTGCCAAAGGAGAGCATCAGCTCCAGCCGATCCCTTGCCCTTACTGGAGTAGAGGGCACCCTTTTCCACATAGCCCACGCCAGAGTGAAGCTGGATTGGGGAGTGGGAGGGGTCCACGAAAGGGTTGTTGGGGTTATGAAGGATCTCCCAGTCCCTGTGTTGCTAGGGACTGATTTGGGCAAGCTTGTGTCCTACTATGAACCTGCCACGACCGCCTTGTCGCTCACGGAAGGAGACGGACTCTCCACCCACCACCAGGTACTTTATACACTTGGGGGAGCACCAGGGGGAGGTGGGTTGAATGTGCCCAGTTCAAGGGTACCAGGTTCAATAGTGCCTGCTTCAAAGGCACCTGAGTTTGATATACAGACTGTCTGTTGTGATGATGCTGTAACTGTACCTGAGTTTACTGTACAACCTATCTGTAATTCAAAAATGTCTATACCTGTCAATATCATTACTGCATGCGATGATGATTTGAGTAATGTCCGTCTGTGCCATTCTGACAGTGTACCGGTGCTAGCAGTACCGCGCAGCTGCACTGCTCAGAACCCGAGCTCAGGACAGGTGGAGGGGGTTCCGGCCTCCTCCCCCTCCTCTGACCACAGGGATGAGACCTTTCAGCCGCTGGCCTCGTGTGACATGAGCCAGTTGGCTGAAACTGACAGCGCCATATTCTCAGCCGCACTACAAAGTGACCCAAGCCTGGAGGTGCTCAGGAAGCAAGCCGCTGAGCCCCTCGCAGACGGGGCCGCTTTCAAGGGGTACTGGGAAGGTGGGAGACTGTACAGTGAGTCTGTACAGCCCCCTACAGGTAGATCCCACGCGAATACCAAATGGCTTGTGGTCCCGAGTGCGTTCAGGGGACATGTGCTGAAATCCGCACATGGTAATCCTCTGACCGGGCACTCGGGTGTCCGCAAGACACTCGCCGGTATTCGGAAACAGTTTTATTGGCCCCGGATGAACAGGGATGTAGCCAACTACTGCAGGGCATGTGCCGTCTGTCAGGAGCTGGGAAGGTCCAGGGATTCCCGCGGGGTTCCCTTAGGTCCACAGCCACTCAGCAGGGGAACCCTGCGTGGGCTGGCCGTTGACCTAACCAACCCACTGCCCGTTGTCCGCAGTCCCGGCAGACACCACGTCCGACTGCAGTGGCGCAAACGCCCTGTCCAGAACGGTCCATGTTGGGTCAACCCTGAGGGTAGCCGACCGCGACCGGTCCAGGGGAACCGAGCCACAGGCTCCAATAGGTTTTCCCGCCGTACCGGCAACTCGAGGCCCGTCAGCCAGGTTAGCGGCGCCGCCACACATCTTGCGGATGAGTGGCTAAGCCACGGACAAGGGGGGGGGCTGTCACGGACGATTGCGGGGACGCAGGCGCGTCCTGGAACCGCCCGTGAAGAAAAGCGATCGCACTCGATTCTCTGCGTCGATTGCGCTTCAAATCGATAGAATCTGGATTTATTGTGTAGGAGGTCTGCAGTCCCTTCTTAGCAGAGGAATAGCATCACCTTAACTGCAGGATGGCTCTTTTGATATGCTAATGAGCCTGGGCCCAGAGAGTCCCTGGCTTCAAGCTGTGCTGATGGCCCATCCATCAGGTATAAGGTGACAAACACCATGACAGAACCAAATTTAGAGTGAGGGAACTCAGACACTCCGACTCCTTTTCCCAGCAGGGAGCCGACATGTGGCTTGCTGCTGCCAACTTCAAAGAACCTTTGCCTGGGAATGACCTGGTATAAATCCCAGGGGTCTCTCATATTCCATAAATGGCTATATGTATCATATTTTCTGTGTTGCCAGGCTGGCAGACCCTCCAAACTAACAGAGCAGGTAGGGCCCTGCCTGGCGTTGGGTCTGAGAACATTTCAGAACCTTCTGAGGTAAAGACTGCCCGTTAGGCAGTCCAACAGTGCTCTAATGGTACCACAGGGGTCCCACCCCTCATGTTTGGTATCAGACTGCTGGGTACATCGAGGCAGATCTGAAAATATTAGTAAATCTGCCCTGACCTGTACGGTTCTGTGAGATAGAGCCCATATATGGTTAAGGCATGATTTCTGGTCTCCAGGACAAGGGCAGGACTCATCTCATGTTCTAAGGGGGTGTGTGGGCCCGCCCTCACTTCCTCCTACTGAATCAGGGGCATAAGAATGGGAGAGGAGCCAAAACTCAGAGTCCTCCACACTGAACCATCTTGCACTCATCAGATGCCAGCTTGAGGATATGCTGGTATCCACCTGGTCTGAACTCTGGACTTTGAAACCAAGGACTTTATGATTCTTCCCACAATAAGGACATCTTTCCAGGAACTAAGTAATTTTCTCCCTTCTTTTATTTTTCATACTGGCTATTGCTGTTTTCATAATTGTTGATTTTCATAATTGTCTGTATATATTAATTATTTATATTGCGTGAATAAACGACTTTCTCCAAGTCATTCGCTTTCCGCTACCCTGCTTATCAGCACACACAGAAATGATCCCGGGTCTCTGAAGATACGCTACTGTTTGTTTGTTGTTGGCTAGACAGAATATCGTGTGTTTAACCGTTTTATTCGCAGGATTAGTCAGTCAGTTAGTGGGCCCCACGGTCCCATAGTAACCGCGGTGGTGGCAGTTTACTCTGAACCAGTAGGTGACGTTGTAATCACCCGTGTCTCACAGGCTCCCTTCTGAGTTGTCTGCGGCTAATTCTTAACGGTTCCTGCGCATTGACTGCGACCAGAGTTCGCACGATCTGTGCGCTGGCACCGTTTAGAAGGCTAAGTGCGGTCAGCCACTGAGGGCTCCTGTGACAAGGGGGCTTTGCTATTAACCCTTAAAGTCGGCGTTTTTTTTATATTATACGGAGCGTTACGGTTTAACGCGAAATTACGGTAGCGTTTAATGCGAAATTACGGCATGAACGAAACGCGAAATTACGCGTTGAAAATTACGCTTACGGTATTTTCAATTACGATTTTAATGGCAATTACGCTACCGTAATTTCGCATCGTAATCGCAAATTTCGCATGCGTAATTATAGTAATGCGAAATTACGAAAATTTCGGCTCAACTCTAGTACCCCTTGATAAATTCATATTTAATCATAGTAATTGATAAATTGGTTCTAAACAATTTCCAAGCATTCACTATTGCTTTTAATTAGCTAAAACACTAATTTGTTGTTTAAATAAGATTTATCATTTTCTAAAACTCTACATTTGTTATTCTTGGCTAAGAATATCAGTTCACTATTTTGTTTTTTACTAGTATAGTTGAGAAAGCTTTCAGGATAAGTACATACTGTAAACAATAAAATATACGAGTATAATAATTGTAACAGAATGACAAGGAATGGTAACTTTTCATAAAATGAAATAAAAATGGCTGGCTGCAATAATGTATGTTTTAATGAAATATATTTTTTAAAAAACAAACAAACCTGAACCGAATTTTACTCCACCTAAACCCCTCTCTGCAATGTTATTTATATAACATACTGCCCAGAGCTGCCTGAATCTGCTATCTCTATTGGCAGAAGCTATCCTTTTGTTTTTTGGAAATTATTATCTGGGAGCGATTTCTGAGTGATGTCTGATACCTGCTGTCAACACTAAATGATTATGGGGTGTAGGCAGTAAACTGCATTAAAGTGGACCTGAACTCTTGCATAGGACAGAAGGAAAACATAGAGAAATGCATCCTGTATGTATTTAGAGAGTTTAGCCCAGGGGTCTCAAACTCAATTTACCTCATCCTGACTTGCCACAGGAGGCAAAGTCAGGATAAGGCTGGGCCGCGTAAGGAATTTCACAATCGCGGCGCATCGCCGCCTCTGCCCGCCCCTTTCACTCTTCCTTCTCAGAGAGGGGCGGGGAGAGGCGGCGATCCGTGCGGCTATTGACCTCAGGAGGGGCAGAGCTGAAGCTGAAAGCTCTGCCCCTTCCAGGAAATGCCGGCGGATTGCCCCCCAGGCGATTTGGGGGCTCTGCAGCCCTTGTTTAGTGGTGGGGATGCGGCGGATTACTTGGGAGCACTGAAGCGAACTATAAGGAAGCTTTTACCGGCGAGGGCCACAAAATATTGTATCGAGGGCCGCAAATGGCCCGCGGGCCGCGAGTTTGAGACCCCTGGTTTAGCCTGTCTAATTCCCCCTCATCTGTAACTAGTCACAAGTTGCAATTTGATCTCTTCCCTGTGTCAGCCGACTGCCACGGCAGATAAGCTCATTTGAAAGCACAGGATGTGAACGATATGTCTGCTTCCATGAAAGTAGGAAGTAAAAACACTGCAGATTTATTGTAGGATTTGTATCACAAAAAAAACTTTACACATGTAATTCTGCTTAACGCAGTTTATTGTATACACCCCTATATCTGTATTAGAAAAAAAATACAACTTTGCAGCCCTAGGTAATAAGGAATATTACCAATTAAGTACCTCTCTGGTACAAGCCAAAGGTGAAAACATTCTGCATATATATTGGATTAATGCCTATGATATCATTATGACCATACAGGATTACAAATTGGATAATCAATCAAATGCAACAAAAAGTAATAATAATAATCATAAAAATAATAATGCGCTATAAGAAAACTTAGACAGTAGTTCATTATGTTAAAAGATCAAAAGAGGCGTTGCGCAAAAATGGCACGGGGCGATGCCGAAAATGGCATCTTACTACTAAAGCTATTTAACATTTCCAAAATGTCCTGAAACGTTAAATAACTTTAGTAATAAGATGTAATTAGGGGCATCTATCAAACATTACCTGATCCCGGTGATCCTGGCTTCTCTCCACTTCCTGTTTAGTTTGCAAGAGTCCTGTGGCAATAGTACAAGCCGCGATTTGCGGCAAGGAGATTAAATTATGGTGCCCAATAAATAGCGGGCACTAGAGGCCTGTTATTTATAGTGCCTGTTATTTATCGGGTGCCATAATTGAAACTTCTTGCCGCTAATTGTGGCTTGTACTATTGCCGCCTATGGCAGCACCATTTGTCCTGCGCCATTTTTATCTGCCCCACTCCCACCACCCTTCTCAGGCACATTACCTAAAAAATTGGTCCAGACCAGCAAAATGTGTTGTAACATGCAAATAAAAATTCAATTCAATTGTAATGGACTAAGATCCATTTATGAACTAAATTTGAGTCTTACAGTGCTGCCCATAATTATTCATAAACCTGTGTGTGCCTTATCTGGAGAAGCGGTATCCTCCTTGGTCCGCATCTGTGGAACACAGCAGTGTAGATTGCCTGCCTTGAGACATTGCCACCAGCAGAGCCCAGATTCACCAGGATGGCCTTCGTGGTGATCCTTGGATTCTTTTTCACCTCTCTCACTACCCTTATGGCCAGCACAGGTGTCACTTTAGGCTTCCGACCACGTCCTCTGAGATTTTCCACAGTGCGGGACATCTTGTATTTTTTAATAATACTTTGCACTGTAGCCACTGGAACTTGAACATGTAAAAATGGCCTTGTAGCCCTTTCCTGACTTGTGAGCAGCCACAATGCACAGCCGCAGGTCCTCATTGAGCTCCTTTGTCTTATGCTACGTACACATATGCGACAACGATCGTTCGTTGTCAACGACGAACGATCTTTTGACGAAAGAACGACCGAAGTAAAGTTAGTTGTAAAAAGTGTGTAACGATCACATCGTTAGAACGAATGTTACACCACGTAAAAGCACTTAATGCGCCTGCGCATAAAATTGTAAAGTTCCTTGGAGAAAAAGTGAAATGCGCATGTCCAGCCTGGTACGAACGATCGTTTCCAACGATGTACCACTTTTGCTAACGATCGTCGGTGGTAAAAATCCGCCAAGACAGAACTTTGTTTTGTAGCGATTTGTCTCGTTCGTCGTTTGCCTTAATAGTCGTTGGTTCGTTTTTTGTAACGATCGTCGTTGGTAAAGATCGGGGAACGATCGTTACAAACGACTATAGTCGCATGTGTGTACGCACCTTTAGCCATGACTGTCCACAAACTAGCTGCAGAGAGCTACTGTTTTCACCTGTTGAGTTGATTAAAACAGCTGTTACCAATTAATCAAGGTAATTAGGATGCTTTAGAACAGCTTGGACTATCTGTAATGGTATAGAATTTTGGATTTTCCCACAGACGTGTGAAGTTTGTATGAATAATTTTGAACTGGACACTTTTTGATCAAATGTAAATAAAAGCTGAGAAATGGGTTTTTTTCCACACTAATGCATCTTGTACATCGTCTTATTATCTTTTGGGAGACACCTATGTCATTTCCCATCAAAAAATTACTTGCTGGTTGAATAAAAGTAACTTTAAGTCAAAATTTGCCAGGGGTATGAATAATTATGGGCAGCACTAGCACTGTATCTCTACTATCTTTAAAATAACTACATTTTCTTTTGCTGCTTTTGGCTTCTGCTAAGGACAGTACCTGTGGATCCTTTTACAGGATTTTGATGAGCTAGAGCAGGCATGGGCAAACTCGGCCCTCCAGCTGTTAAGGAACTACAAGTCCCACAATGCATTGCAGGAGTCTGACAGCCACAGTCATGACTGATAAGGGCAAATGCATTGTGGGGCTTGTAGTTCCGTAACACCTGGAGGGCCGAGTTTGCCCATGCCTGAACTAGAAAGTTACAGCACAGCCAGACAGAAAATCACAGAAACACACAAACGGTAAAAAAAGATCAAAATCTCCTGAAAATAGCTTCAGATGTTCAGAGTGTGTGTGGAGTAGACTTTGTGAGGGAATTCAGCCATATACAGTATTTTGTTTGCAAAAGAGTTCATTAATTCAGCTGCACTCTATACCTTTTTCCACAAAGAATTTATTCAGGAAAATGAGATATGCCCCTTTGTCTTTCCCAGATAGGTTAATAAATGCCAGTGAGATCCAAAGGAGAAAACGGCAAATAAAAAGACACTAGTTTTGTGACTACAATTTCTAACAGTGGTGCTAGTTAGGATTTTTTATCTTTTTTTTTTTTTTATCAACCAAAAGGAATGTATTGAAAGATGCAAATCCAACAAATACCGCATATCCAAAAAGTCCATCAGAAAACAGACTTAAAATCCAAAACAAACACACTTAAAATCCAATACAGTGTGCCAATAGAACAGAAGACAGAGAAGATGATATATGTGAATAGAGGGGTCCATGAGGATAAAATTAAATCTTAGACACCCAACGGTCCCAGATTTTATTAAATTTTGTGGGGACATTTCTATGAGCATATATCAATTTCCTATAAGGTAGACAACCTCTGATTCTAGACTTCCAATCCTCTTTAGTAGGAGAAATTGGTGAAAGCTATCTAAACGTAATGCATTGCTTAGCAGCAAAGAGCATTTCAATAAGGAAAGCCTTGTCAAATTTGAACATGTCCAAAGTTGCAGGAGAACCCATTCTATTGTGGAGGAAGGTCACTACCTGTTTCCAGAAGCCTTCAACATTTGGACATTTACAAATCAAGTGAAGGAAGGAGGGATCACCAGCAAAACACTGAGGGCAAACTTTAAGAGTGATGGAGGAAAATTTAGCAACGCAGGCAGGTATATAACTCTGATGCAAGGTATAGATCTGCGTAAGCCTATCCTGAAGGGAGGGGGACACAAGGTGGGGAGTGAACAGGCACTCATTTGAGTCATCTTCATCTAGCTGAACGCCAAGTTGCATCCACCTAGGCATGGATTTCTCTAGAGCAGGAGCAGAGTGGTGTTCAAGGAGAAGGGAATACAGTGAGCAAATTTGATGGGAGATTGGGCCATCTTTAACTTCCTCCAAGATCAAGGAAACTTCCATGGATGGAAGACCACTGGGGAACTGTGCATGCAAAGCATGCTGCAGTTGACAGTTTATATACAAATGCATTGGAGACAGGGAAAACTGAGCTTAATGCAAGACTTGCCCAAGGTACAACACGCCCCTATCTGACCACAAGGAAGTGTTATGTAATTTAGCAAGTTCAGATAAATGGGGCTATGCCAAAGTGGGGTATGAAACTCCCAGTGGGTCGAGGGAACCATTATTTGAGCAGCCCTCCAGACTCTGGAAACCTGGCTCAGGATTGTATTTTGGATTTTTTTTTTATCTTAGTTCTCTCCAAAACTGAAAAGGGAGGAGATGGTAGTTAATATTTTTTCACTTTGACTACATT
Source organism: Hyperolius riggenbachi (assembly GCF_040937935.1). Classification (NCBI taxonomy): domain Eukaryota; kingdom Metazoa; phylum Chordata; class Amphibia; order Anura; family Hyperoliidae; genus Hyperolius; species Hyperolius riggenbachi. Next base: position 90,643,392 of record NC_090656.1, read on the forward strand.
TCATCTTTACTGGGTGTACATACCATGAGCAAGTGTATTCACAATCTGTCACTGGGTGGATTAGAGATCTTAGCATATTTCACTTCTCTATAGCAAAATATGCTGTGTAATGGGTGTAAATGATTAGTAAATCTGTCTAGCACTGAACTTTTAACACCACATAAATGTTTAGCGAGTTTAAATTTATTTTAGCTAAGAGAACCTAATTCCAGTCTTAATTTTAATTTCCACTGTAAGGCATTACATCTTAATTAACTCCTACTTTCTGGTTAGAATCTCAAATCTTTTTGTTCAGTGCTTGTTGAGTGCCACAGTCCACAGGATCAACTCAGAATTGTTAGTACCTCCTTGATGGTACTCCCCATCTGGGGTACCACAATTTTTTTTAATTCCCTGCTTAGTGATTTTGAATAAAATGTCACAATTTTATTATCTAATCTCTATTGTATTCCTCACTACTTGTGTACTAGGATACACAGTTGTACCATTATCTGCTTGTTTAGTAAAATACCACATTTTTATTACTTCATAGTTTTCTTTAGACAGTTAATCATGATAGTCATTGGCTTGAGTAGTATAGGTTCTTTAACTCCAGATCCGCTGGAATACATTCCAGCGGATCTGGAGGTGCGTTTAGCCCACAGGGACAACATGAATAATTTGCGTATATTCAGCAGTGATGCACTGGGAGAAATCTCGGAGATAACTCCAACCTGAATTATTGCAAATACTTAGAAAGCAATTTTTTTTCCTTAGCATTTTAGTAAGAGGGCTTTTTGGTCCATTGTAGCCCCTTACACACTCTAATGAGTTCTGGTTTAGCATGAGCTTGCTGGCTAGTCTGTAACTCTTTCCCATTAATAAACTGTTTGCCTTTCTTCATAGACTACAGCATCAGCAACAAGAAAAGAAATATGGATTACAGAATCTGGAAAATATTTATGAAGTATCTGCATTTTCACAGTACTTGGGATTCAGCCATTAGTGTTATTTTACAATCTTATCCTCTGAAATGGGATGTTTTTAAAGATTATCTCGACAACCACTATCTGCAGTTAGTGAATGCCTTACCATTTTATGTCCATAAATAACACTAGCGTTTATTGCATTATGTCAGACCCCATCAATACCACCCTATCAAGAAGTATATGGGAAATTGATATACTTAATAATATATTAATATACATTTCCATTTTTAAAATGCATAGGGTTTTATAAGGTATCATATTAAACAGAAAATATATTACTTTGCAGGCAATTTTAGTTTTTAATAGCATTTTTACATTGATCTTTTACTGAGTTATATCCTTGCTTTTCAGAGAAATGTTTAATACGAGGAGTAACCAAGTTTCTCGGCTCTCAACGCATTACGTATCTTTGGGGGAAAATGATAATAACATTAGATGTGTGCCTAAAGGTAGCTCTCTTAAAGGGGAATTCCATGAAATATAATTGGAGTAGTCACTGAAAAAGAATAAAATGTGTGACTACTTATTACATTTTGGGTCCCTGGTGATCATATCAGTAACTCAATCCTCAAAAACCTTCAAAACCTTTCTTCACAATTAGACCTAATTAACCAGTTCCTGACCACTGGTATGCATATTTACGCCCCTGGAAACTTCACTTCAGCACCAGGGGCATAGATATGTGTACTCCTTTATTTACCTTGACATTCCCAATCGCCGTGCCGCTGCCATTCGTTTCCATCACAATCCCGCCATTCTGTGATCGGTGAATGGAAACCTGATCACAGTGCCTGTGATGAATGCAAGCCACCGTCAACGAGACAACAGCATTCATTAACAAAGTGAAAGTAAAGTAGTTAAACTTAATACTTCTGTGTACTGTTTACAATACTTGGGAATTAAGTGCAAGGAAGGGATCCGCAGACTTCAGTGTAACACCCCTTTCACCCCTACCCCATAGTTGCCAAAATAAACCGCTTGTAAAAAAAATAAAAAATGACATAATTAGTTACCTTAGGGACTTTTTAATATGTATGTCATGAGGGTATATTACCGTTATTTTTGTAAATAAAGACTTGTAATTATTGATATAGTTTTAAAAAATCCCTTAATGGAAAAAATATACCTTTATTTCCAGATAAAATATTATCGCCATACATTGTACTAGGGACACAGTTTTAATGTTGTAAAAACCAGGACAAAGGGGTAAATAAAACGTGTGCATTTTATCCATCATAGCACATTTTATTGTAAAACTATAAAGGCTGAAAATGAGAAATAATTTTTGTTTTTACTTTTCTCTTATTATTCCCTTTAAAATGCATATAAAATAAAATAATTCTTACCAAAAAGCACCACCAAAAGAAAGCCTAATTTGTGGCAAATAAAACAATATATACTGTAGATCATTTCGACGTGTAACAATAAAGTTTTTGGCAAATGAATGGGAGGAGTATCATATGAAAATTACTTTGGTTTTTAAGGGGGAAAAACTGTGGTTGGGAAGTGGTTAAAGATACTTAACTAAATATAATATTTCTTGGATTGGTAGATAAGCAATATTTATGGCCCTTTGAGTCCACTAGGAGAAAATCATGATATAAATGTTCAGTGCTTGTCTTGTCTATTTAAGATAATAATATTGTATAGATATACAACCCTTTCTGTTTCAGCTACTCAGTCATATTTTGATTAATTCCAGAGAATAGTAAACAATTACATATTGGCTAGAAGAAGACCTAGAGCACTGAATACTAAAATAGCTAAGAAAAAAATATTAGTAGGCCTACCCACCAAACACAGAAATTGGACCAACATCAAGAAGTGAACCTTGAAATTAACGTGTGTCCATCTGTATCTGTAGTGAAAGACAGGTCTGAGTATAAAGGCTCATACACACGCTTGATTAAAGTCAGATGCCCTAGAACCTCCATATGTTCTTTTATATCAGGGGTGTCAAACTCATTCATGTGAGGGGCCAAAATCTAAAACCTAGTCGCAGGCCAACTTGTTTATTACGATTTAATTTGTAACTGGAGTGAGAGACGATGTAGAAGCAGGGCCGCCCTCAGTGCATCACAGGGGTCATTGGAGTAACGGGCCCAAGTGTTTCTGGGGCCCCATGAGCAGTGCCTCACACAAGGGCCCCTTCAGTTAAAAAATCACGGCTGCCGCGACCACTAGAAAATGGCCACTAGACTATTTTATTACTGGCCCCAGAAACATGGCCGCTGCCACTATTAAGAATTGCTGCATTGGAAAAAGTTAATTCGGCCTCTAGAGTCTGTCTGACTCAACCAGTAGGATGACAGAGCAGGGTATACCCCTCCCATTGGGGAGTGAGAGTTTTGTCATCACAACACATGACCTTAGACACCGGGCAATGCATTCCTATAAACAGCGGGGAGCAGTAGTGATGAGAATTCCGGCTCTTCTCGGAGAATTGGCTCTTCTCAATCGGCTCCCATTAAAGAGCCGGCTCTTACGGCTCTGAATCGGCTCTTCATTAAATATCACTAGACACCACTCAGAATCGGAGTAAAAGCCCCGCCCCTGTCTCCATGACAACTCTAGACTGCTTCTCTGACTGGGGCAATCCCTCCTGCTACTGCTCTGCTCCGCCCCATACACTCCTACAAGCTGCAAGAGGAGGACTACTAGCGTTGGAACAACTCCCCGAGAGAGGAACGGGAGATAGACTTAGTTTGGACAATTCAGTGGAATATGCCACATAGGCCTCGATTCATAAACAGCAGTGCGATAACAAAAATCTTGTCGGGAAAATACCGCACTCGGTATTTTCCCGGTCTGTGTGCTAATTCATAAAGATTTCCCCAGCTGCCCTTGGAGGTCGGTAAATTACCGCAGCCCATTGAGCTGTAGAGTAGAGCAGTGTCCCGATTCCCTCTTTGCCCTGCAGAAATGAATCACACAGACGGCTCTCTCTGGCTCTCCCACTGATGACTCAGACAGATGAGTCACACAGTCTTTCCCTGCCTGCAGAAATTACTCTCACAGCCGGCTCTTTCCACTGATGACTCAGACAGATGAGTCACACAGTCTTTCCCTGCCTGCTGAAATGATTCACACAGACGGCTTCTGGCTCTCTCCACATATGAATCAAACAGACTTTCGGATCTCTGCACTTTGCATTAATCAGAGCTGTCAGAGCTGTCGGTAACTTGTTAAGACCTCACCAGAGGTGTCGGTAACTACCGCCAGGCTTACAGCATGTTCAAGGCTTTATGAATTGACATTTGCTGACAATTTACTGACATGTGTTGTCGGTAACTGCAGCCAAGTCGGTAATTTAGCTCCCTGGTCGGTAATGTCAGCTTTTCATGCGGTAACAGCCTTTATGAATTGACATTTTGCTAAGTGGTCGGTAAAGTCTGCTGTTTTCAGCATTACCGCATGAGGTAATGTTTTATGAATCGAGGCCATAGTGTCACATAGCGCAAGCGATAGCCATATGATGCAGGGATATATGCATCTGCGGAAGATGGTGGCGCTATATAAATACTAAATAATTATAATTTGCCTCACCAGGATTGTACTTTTATTTAGCTTTCCTGTATGACAAGAAGACACAGCCAGCCAGCACTAGGGGAAGAGGGAAAAAAAGGTGAAAGGTGAATGAGGGAGGGCTGGTGCACACCAAGAGTGCTTCTGAGCGTTTTTTAAATCAACAGTGATTTGACAAGCGCTTGGCTAATGTTACCCTATGAGGGTGTTCCCACAGCAGCGTTGTGATTTTTTCAAAATCGCAGGTATACTGCATGTAGCATGTTTTTGAGCGATTCATTCAAAAATCGCTCTGAAAATCGCTTCACAAAATCGCACTCACAAATTGCTAGTGATTGCTATTGTGATTTTGGCGTTGTACTAGCCCAGAGAGAGGAGGAGTGGAGAAATTGAGAATAGCCTGAGATGGAGCAGAGAGCATATCTGTATTGCAGCCTCACATCACACAGAGGCTACTTGCCTGTAATAGGACTCCTGTCCCTGCCAGTCTCTCACACAAGTCAGTAAGCAGCCCTCCTGGAGTCTAGGGACTGTCAAAAACTTTTCAACTTGTTTAACACCTTATCCACACATGCAGTTATTATAACAATATTATAACAATGGGGAGAGACCAGACAGATGTTTTTCCACAGACCCTCCAGACAAGCTCTGCATCATGCTGTGTATATTTACCAGCTTGCCTGTCCTCTAATTGCACTTTTATCAGCTAGCCAAGTGTTTTACATTGCCTTACAACAACAAACCTGAATACACCAGACACTGCACCGGCCCTAAATCACTGAATGAAAGGCAGCCTGGGGGGAGATTGCCCCCCTTCCCCCCTGGCCAGTCTGGGCCTGGCATGGACACATCCAGCCAGCACTAGGGGAAGGGGGAACATAAGGGTGGATGAGGGGGCAAAAACAAGGGTGAATTAGGGGAGAGAGGAGGAGTGGAGGGACTGAGATAGAGCAGAGAGGTATCTGTATTGCAGTCCCACATCACACAGGCTACTTGCCTGTAATGTGTCTCCTGTCCCTGCCAGCCAAATCCAAAAAAGCTTTATTGGCAGGACCAAATACATTTAGCATTGCCGAAGCAAAAACAAAACATTAAAAACATGGGGGGGGGGGGGGATTGTGGGAATAAGGGAAGGATATAGGTAAACCATCCATAGGGGTGTGGAGGATGTAAGGGATGGTCAGCCTCTCACACAAGCTGCAGGCAGCCCTCCTGGAGTTTAGGGACTGTCAAACACTTTTGTACCTGTGAAATACCTTATGTAGCTGTCCACATCAGTCTTTACAATGGTGGGAGAGCTGAGTTTTTCCCACAGTCCCTGCAGGAGGCAAGCCTCTGTATATTTACCAGCTTGTCGCTTCAGAGATTTCAGGGAATTTTTTTAAAGGTACAGGAGTCTCAAGGGGAGATTCCCTACATCGGTAACCCCCGTCTGAATGCGCCAGTGGTTCCTTACCCAACTTACAAAAAAGGTCTCACTTCAACAACATCAAAACATTTGTAAAGTGCTTTTCTCCCACAGCACCCAAAGCACATAGGTAAGTAAGTACCAAATATAATAAATAATTTCTAAAACATCATACACCATCAATTCATAAGTAAATGTTGTGTATTTATTTAATATGTTCAGTTTAAAACATTTCATTTCTAAACATTTAAACTTTTTCTTGGCTCACAGCAATCACAGGGTCAGGAGCCAATGACCGAGACGCAGAAGCTCTGTTGTCAGCGTGACAGCAGAGCAAGCGGAGGCAGCAGCACGGACATTGGTGGGAACGGCAAGAGCAAGCAGACTGCGCAGTGGGGATTATTGAAATCTACGCCCTGGCAGGAATACCAGGACATACTGTAAATGGGGCATAGATTTAAATCATCAAGGTTCAGAAGCGGTTAAGCACTGTATAATAATATTTGTCATATTTACTATGTATCACTTTGGAATCAGCATGGGACAACTTCAAACAACACCAGCACCCTTGCTCAGGCTCATACAACACCGACTATAACACCGATTATAAACTAGACATAGAGAAGAGAAAGAGCAAATGACAAACTCTGTAGAGCAGGTACTGTATGTCAAACCGGTCGTTCGAGGGCCGATGTCCTCACACATTTTTGACACAGCTCAAATTAATTGATGGGTCTGAATCAGGAAAGGTGTGGTCCATCAGGTAGAACACATTCCTCTCTTTCTCAGTCCATCCTAAACACTGGCATGGATCTGGCCCTCAAGACCTGGAGTTTGACACCTGTGCTGTAGAGTGACTCACACATGAGAGATATGCACCTCCTCCTGCTTCTAGCAGAGTAAACTAGATGGACATACAGTATAGGGCCCAAACCAATTTACTTTTTCTCCTCAGTTTTCTCCTGGGAAATAATTTTTCATCTTCTGTTTAAAAATACCTTTTCAGCACTCTGAAATTGCTTTTTCTTGCTGACAGGTGGCTTAAAAGATATGTGGGAGAAAACTTTTTAGAAAAAGTGAATTGGATCGGGCCCATGGTACATTCAAGCAATACACAGGATGCCTTCCACCTTTCTGACTAGAAAAAAAAAGTCCTGCTGATCTCTGGCTGCAGTAGTGTCTGAATCACACACCTGAAACAGGCATGTGGCTCATCTTGTCAGATTTTTGTTAGAAACAGCTAATCTGCATGCTTATTCAGATTCCATGGCTAAACGTAATAGAGGCAGAGGATCAGCAGGACAGCCAGGCAACTGGTATTGTTTAAAAGGAAATAAATATGGCAGTCTCCATATCCCTCTCACTTCAGGTTCCCTTTAAGTATTTCTGCACAGGGGCCCTGTGGAGTGTCTCCATGCCACTGGTCATACTACGCCCCGCTGCAGTCTTGCTTGTTTATAGAAAAGAAAAACTATCATCTTTCTCTGTAAATCAAAGTGTCTTCAAGGCCAAAGAGTAACTGCTACAAATTAAAGTCATCTCCAGGCAATAAGTCAGCAGAGCTGTTGTTGCCTGGCTGACATTTTTTCCCCAAAACTATTTGAAGGCTTCTGTTTTCTTTACCTAGTTTTGTATCAAAAAGCTCTTAATTCATTCACTTGAATTTTTCTTTACTTGTCCAGCTAAGTGGAAGCAGCTGTGGCTGTTTAGCTGTGACAAGTATTAAGGCAGAGAGAGAAGTCCGGGCGTCCAGCATATTACCATACGGAGGACATCACAAGCTAGAACGAGACTGAAAACCGCAAAGAAGTGACAGACCGAGGCCTGAGCTGAAGTCAGCAAATGTACATCCCATTATTTGTAGTTTACAGTGCACCAGAGACTTCAGTGTACATTATACTGAGAGGTTCAATACCTATCAACAGATATAATCCAGAGGACTTGCAAGGAAGAGACCCATGCAAGAATTTAACATCACTCCATAAGGGCTCAGATATTATTTAAAATAAGCCTACATTCAGAAATTACGTTACTAAAATCACCAGCGCACATTTCCGTATTACCAAATCGCTTTATGGTTGCGTTAAAATGTCCTTTTTTCTAGATTCAGTAAACATTTTGCTACTAATTTCTACTTCCTGCATCATGATAGTAGCAAAAAAGTTTCTGTACCGTGTTAGCCCAACAAATTATATAGGTAGAAAAAAAAACAACGTTTTGTAAGTTAAATTCAGAGGACTAATTCAGAGGACAGAGACAGACAACTTATGTCACTACGTAAAATATTCATAGATCAGGGATATCATCCACAAATCGTTGATGATCAAATACACAGAGCAACTTTAAAATCAAAAGAGGAACTGTTGAAGTACACCCCAAAGACTGAAAACAACAGAATCCCAATTGTGGTAACCTACAACCCAAAATTAAAGACACTGAGGAAGATATCAAAAGCCCTACAACCAATACTCCATAAAGACAAACGCCTGAAGGATGTTTTTCCTGATTTACCACTGCTTGCTTTCAGACAACCTCCCAATTTGAGACAAATGATTATCAGAAGTGCATTATCTACACCAGATACTCCAGGCACATTACCCTGCAATAACACAAGGTGTGAGACCTTCCCTTATATCTTGAGCACAAGCCAAATACCAAACTCACAGAAATATCATCAAATACAAGACCAATTTTCCTGCGAGTCATCCAATGTTGTATACATGATACGCTGCATGAAATGCCCCTCAAGAGGAATCTATATAGGAGAAACAGGACAAAAACTGCGCACAAGAATGAACCATCACCGCTTTAAAATTAATGAGGGTAAAATGGACACACCAGTGGGCCAACACTTCTGTGAACCAGGACACAGCATGCAAGATCTAAAAGTACTTGTTCTTAAGGGTAACTTCAAAAATGATCAATCAAGAAAAGTTTCTGAGTACAAATTTATGAAAATGTTCAAGACATTAACAGAAGGTTTAAATTGTGGAACAGGATTCATGACACCTTGTGTAACATGATTGATTTGGCTTCATGATCTTCAGAAACCTGCTGGATTTCATGTATGGTTGCACTAACTCACTGGCTCCAGCCTGCTGATCACCTGACACCTAACGGATAAACAGTAACCAACACAACTGTCATCTTCGTGTTTACCATTTATCTGCATCAGTGTTTTACTTCAGCTTACATCTGGAAATATGCCTGAAGAAGGGGACTAGATCCCAGAAAGCTTGCATCATTTAACTCTATTAGTTAGCCATTAAAAGGTATTATTTCTTACAAAACGTTGGTTTTTTTTTTTTTCTACCTATATACTTCCTGCATCAGCATTCTTGCGTTCCATAACAAAGTAGATGCAGGGGAAGACATAAGAGCCTAAAGCGGACTTGAACTCAGAACTTCCTCTCTGCTCTGAAAGATAAGCAACAGCATAATAACCTTTAAAGGGAACCAGAGAGGAACGGGGGGTTGAAAAAAGAAAATGATTTTATACATACCTGGGGCTTCTTCCAGCTCCATAAGCCTGAATCGCTCCCACGCCGCCGTCCTCAGCTTCCTGGATCCGCCGGTACCGGGCCCGTCACTTCCGGCGGACGCGGCCAATTGTCCGCATCACAGGGGCTCCCTCCATACATGTACGCATGCGGCAGCGCAGTAAGCAGCCACATGCGTATCTGTATGGAGAGAGAGCACCCTGTAATGCGGAGAATTGGCCGCGTCCGCCGGCCGACTTGCCGACTCGCGGCAATGACGGGACCCGGTGGCGGCGGATCCAGGCAGCGGAGGACGGCGGCGTGGGAGCGATCCGTGCGTATGGGGCTGGAGGAAGCCCCAGGTATGTATATTGAATCCTCTCTGGTTCCCTTTAAAGAACACATTTCTTTTTTACAGCTAATACAAATCCTACAATAAATCTGCAGTTTGTCTACTTTCTGCTTTGATGGAAGCAGACATGTTGTTAACATCCTATTAGCTCTCTGCTGTGTCAGCAGGGATCAAATTACAACTTGTGCTCAGTCACAGATGAGGGAGAATTAGACAGGCTAAGCTAATGTCTCTAAATACATACAGAGTGCATTTC